>NC_080083.1:61680457-62280457 GCF_949987535.1 Balaenoptera acutorostrata
CGACTTGATTGTCTCCAGGTTTGGGGGGAAGGAAATCTTTCAATATGGCTTTTTGGCTGTAGGGGGTTGGGTGGGGAAAGCACAGGAGCCAGTTTAGACTCAGTACTTCCCTCTCTTTTGCTGTAGACGCTTCTATTCCGTGTTGACTCTTGAATTTTCTTTTTTTTTCCTGGTGGTCCTTTTAAAATCGAAGTCAGGTCATATCACTCCATTTAAAATTCTCCAGTGCCCCCCACCCCACCTCTTTGAGAGTGAAAGCCGAAGTCTCTCACTGGCTCTCTGGGCCCGTAAGGCTTTGCCTGCATCCTCACTCCCAGTACCTCCCTAACCTGGTCCAGTTCTCTCCTCTTCCTTCTTTCTGCTGAGACCCGCTGGCCTCCCTGTTAGTCCTCAAGCTCACCGGGTGTTTACCTGCCTCAGGGTCTCCTACCTGGAACATTCTTCCCTCCTTCCACCCCTTCCTATATCCTCAGGGCTTGCTTCTTTTCTTTCTTTAAATCTTTGCTAAAATATCCCCTCAAAGTGACCTCTGACCGAGCTCATTGAAACTACAGCCCTCAGCTCTGTCCCTGCTTGTTTTCGTTTTCCTCCATAGCACCTGTCACTTTCTAATACACGGCATCGTTTCCTTCTTCATTTTATTTACAGATTGTCCTGCTGCTCTTCTCCCTCCCAAGATACGCGTCACGAGGGCAGAGATTTTCTAAGATAGCACCTGGCACACAGCATTTCATAAACGTTGGTTGAATTTGTTTGTTTGTTTTGTTTGTTTTATTTTGCTCATGACATCGAGGGAGAGAAGTTCTTTGAGGATGTTTCTCCTGCCCCTTCCATCCTTCTCACTCAGTCTTCTCCAACAACCTATTTCATATATCTTGATGAAAGGCAGTCTTGTTTCTAGAAAACCTGTTCCAGGGTGTAATAAGCTTGCAGTCAACCTGTTCCAGGGTGTAATAAGCTCTTAAGCAGGATTCCTTCCTTGTAGAGCAGTTTACCCAACTACATTTTTAAGCATCTCAGCTCAGGTTTCTTTGTTCAATGGAGTAACGTAGAAATATATACCGAAATAAAATATCCTTCACTCTCTGCATTGCAAGGTCTATCTATTTTGGTGGTAAGGTAGTCTAGGAGGAGAAAGATAGGGCAGTTGGAAGTTTATTTTGTTTATTTATTTTAAAATTTATTTTATTTATTTATTTTTGGCTGCCTTGGGTCTTTGCTGCTGCGCACGGGCTTTCTCTAGTTGCGGCGAGCAGGGGCTACTCTTCGTTGTGGTGTGCGGGCGTCTCACTGTGGTGGCTTCTCTTGTTGTGGAGCATGGGCTCTAAGGTGCGTGGGCTTCAGTAGTTGTGGCACACGGGCTTAGCTGCTCCACGGCATGTGGGATCTTCCCAGACCAGGGCTCGAACCCGTGTCCCCTGCATTGGCAGGCCACCAGGGAAGCCCCGTAAGTTTATTTTAACTCCCTTGTTTTGATTCATTTATTTGCCATTCCTTCTTTTATTTCCCCCACATTATTAATGCCTCTTTGGCAAGTGGGTGACTTCTGTGAGTGGCAGAATTACGAGCAGTGAGGAGGGGGTTCCCTTCAGACTCCACTACATATTTTTCCAGGTGTTTTTTCTTGAGCCTCTGCATCCTTAGGCACTTCCGGTGATAACTAAATCTCTGCTAGCCCCTTGGCAGATTTTGAAGGTATTTAATATGAAATCAAAACACGATTTTAAGTGAGATATTGATTTTGAAGATTCATAACCAAAATATATGTAGTTTAATGATACATAGGTTTGTCTCTCAAGAACTCTGTAGTCTTATTAGCTTCAAACCACCTCAGCTAAATCCTTTGTGTTATTTTGAACTCTTACCAGTTAACTCTGAAGACACTTGTTCACTAGAATCAAAGCTCACTTGATCATTAGACTAAACATGAAAATCATCATCATTGTGTCTCAGGTGCTATATGCCAAGTACTTCACATGTGTCATCTCATTTAACCCCCCCAGAAATCTATTTAGGTAATTAGAAGGGTAATTTTTTAAAGGTTAAAATCATAACCCTAATACAAATATAAAAGGCACACGTCCATTTATTTATTTAACGTATTTTATTTAATGATAACTTATTAATAAACGAGGAAACCAATAAGGTGTTATAACTGATTCAAAGAACAGTTCAAAGAACTACACACATGTAGTCAATTAGGAATACTGAAATGAACTTACAAATAAATGTAAAACAGGTTAATATCCAAAGACAATGATCAATTACATTTCAGTAGACAGTTTGCATATGGACAAGACTCATTTGAATTACTATCAGTATTTTACATCTTGTGGAGTTACAAAACAGCTCAAGGAAATAACCTATATGGGAAAAGAGTCTTAAAAGAATGGATATATGTATGTGTATAACTGATTCACTTTGCTGTACACCTGAAACTAACACAACATTGTAAATCAACTATACTCCATAAAAAATAAAAATTAAATTTAAAAAAATAGCTCAAGGACAATGAAAGGTAGAGATAACCCAGAAGGTTGTGCTAGACAGGTCACCCAATACTCTTCATCCATGTCAAAGTCTTTTACTATTGTTGTTTCAGTGTTTTCCTGACAGTATGATTCCAACTTTGGAGGTTTTAGAACTCAGTGCATAGGAATAAAAGATCACTTTACTATAAATAAAATCTTCAAATTTTTGGTAAACAAAAGATGATCTTTAAATAAAGCAGGTAATCACAGAATATTAGATCTGGATCAAACGTTGCAGATAAAACTTGACATTTTATACGTGAGAGAATCTGAGGTTGAGTAATTTGCCTAAAGTCATAAAGCTGGGTGTTGGCAGGTCAAGAGAAGAACAGAGAAACCAGGACTTTCTCCTAGAGTATTATTAAAATAAAGAGAAACAAAAAAATTTTAAAACCTTGTGTGTTAGAATTACCTTTAGATATATTACATTTAACAAATTACCCCTCAGGACTTCCCTGGTGGTGCAGTGGTTAAGACTCCACACTTCTACTGCAGGGGTCCCGGGTTCGATCCCTGGTCGGGGAACTAAGATCCCACATGCTGCACCACACGGCCGAAAAAAAAAAAATTACCCCTCTATCGTTACCAAGATGAACTGGGGTCTGCTTGCCCATGGCAGAGCAAAGCCAGTCTACTGACACTGGGCAGTGGTGAAGGAAAGACCAGCGTTTACGGCAGGGCACCCAGAAAGGAGAACAGGCAGCTCATGCTCAAAAGACCCCAACTCCCTGATGGCTTTCACAGAAGGGTTTTTAAAGGCCATGTTTTCAGTGAGGGTTGCAGGGTGCATGACTTTCTTCTGATTGGTGGGTGGTGAGGTAACAGGGTGATGCTTCTGGAATCTTAATCATCAACCTTCTGGTTCCAGCCAGGCTGGGGTCCATGTGCTTGTGGTCAGCATGCAGTCACCACCCTCCACCTGGGTAGGGGGCTAACTTCTGCAGAACAACTCAAAGATAAGTGTCAGATTGTTATGTATAGACCTTGAGGGGGAAGTAAGGCTCTGCTTCATCACTGACCTGTTGTTTAAACCATCACTCCTTTTCTTGCTTGGCTGCTTTTCCTTTGTTTCTGCATTCCCTCACTTGCCTAATTAGTGACTGCTTGGGTCTGCTCTGTGGAACTCAGGGAAGGCCTAGAAGATTAAGCCTCTTTCTCCAAACAAGAAACAGGGGACATGGAGGACCTTTTGTACCCAGGGGGGGCCCTGCAGGGTCCTGGTCAGTTTTAATCCCCCCTTTTCTCTGATATTCCTCAATCCTAGGGGGACCAGGGGTGGGACAAGAAAAGGAATACAGTTTTGGATAGAGAAGTTAATCATAAACTTGGCAGGGGAATCGGTTTTAGGGGGACTCAGTTTCACTACGATAAAAATGAACTGAAGCAAATATCAGTTAGGAAAGTTCCGTAAGATCATAGTTCAGGATAAGATCAGGGACTGTGTTGGTATCAGAAAACCTATTTTCTCCCATCAGGGCAAAAGTGACAAACTCACATTGCCTAATGACACAAATGGTATATTCATTTTAAGATTACAAATATTTTCTTTAACTGTAAGGTTTCACTGAACTGAGTATTATTTCTTTGATTCAATATATCTGCCAGGAGACATTCTCTGAAAAGGCATGCTCATCACCTGACGGTCTCTTTTTAATTAAGTCAAAGGATTCCCCTGCCTTAAGGACACATTATCAAAGAGATTACTTCAGTTACAGACTTGAACACTGCTTTAGTAAATTAAGGATGTACTTGACATTTAATCCAACAGAAAAGCAACCTGAGAGCTACAATATTTAAATTAAAAATCAAGTCATGTTCAGATTTGATTCATATATATGTACATATATATATATATAAGTATATGTATATATAAACATATCAGTTTGTTACAGTGTTTCTTTGCTACTTAAGCTACTGAAATGCACATATAGGTAATCAATACAGCTTGATTTAACATACTTTCACAAGTGGGAAAGTCCTGGAGATCCATTGATCTGCTTATTCATATTGTAGTTGTCAAGACAGGCAGACCCTCAGATATATTGCATGTTCAGTTGCACTAAAATAAAGCGAATATTGGAATAAAACGAGTCACATGAATTTTTTCATGTGAAAAAATGAAAAAATAAGTACATATAAAAGTTATGTTTACACTATACTATAGTCTGTTAAGTATGCAATAAAATTATGTCTAAAAAAATAATGTGGATAACAATATAAAAATATTGCTGTTGGAAAAATGGCACCAAGAGATTTGATTGATGAAGGGTTGCCACAAACCTTCAATTTGTTAAAAAATACAGTATCTGTGAAGCACAATAAAGCATAGCACAATAAAACAAGCTCTGCCTGTGTAACAGTAAGTAAACAGATACCATAACTTACTGTTGTGGGAAATAAGCAAAGGCTCCTGCATGGGACTGAATCACATTAACTGTTTTTTCTACTTAATCCACGTCCGTTTTCCAAAACCATTCACTCTGAGAAAGCAATCCTCTGACCAAAGTAGCAACTAATCAGTCAACATTAGTGTTGGAGAAAGATTGTTTAGGTCTTTTATGACCTAAAGGCTGGAGCACATCTGGTGAACAAGGAAAAAGTGTTGCAATCTCTTGTTTGGAAGAGAGATCATCTGTCCTGGGCTAGTACATGCTTGGCTAAAAAAATTACTTGTGCTGGCAAAGGCATAAACATTCCCAACATAATGAGATTTTCTCTTCAGGTACATCTTGCATTTGGAAAAATCAAAAACGTTGGAGGGACTGCTGTGAAATCTCTTCACTGTACTTGCAGTTTTAATTGGTTCTCCTTCCAGCACCACGACGACGTTTAGACGCCACCAGCTGAATGTCATATTGAGCACTTTGGGTCTGTCGAAAACTTTATTAAAATTGCAAATTGGGATTTGAGTATACAGACTATAGAGGTTAAATGAAACTGGGATTTAATCTAGAGAAGAGAAAAATTATTTTTAATCCTGAGTTAGTGATTCAGTAAATGCAGAGACCGCCTGAGTTCCATGTTTAGTTGACGTAGACCATACAGCCTCTCTTTTTCTCACAAATGAGATCCAATTCATGAATAAATCTGTAGGCTCCACCTTCAACATTTATCTAGAAACGGACTTTTGTTGTCACCTCTACCTCACCTTGGTCCAAGCCATTGTCCCACTAATTTATTACTATAACCAGTGATATCATAATGGAAGATACTGAATTTATCAGGGAACATTAAATTACTATTTCTTAAGAATTTTGGGACTTCCCTGGTGGTGCAGTGGTTAAGAATCCCCCGCCAATGCAGCCCTGGTCCAGGAAGATCCCACATGCCACGGAGCAACTAAGCCTGTGAGCCACAACTACTGAGCCCGTGTGCCACAACTACTGAAGCCCATGCACCTAGAGCCCATGCTCCGCAACAAGAGAAGCCACCGCAATGAGAAGCCTGCGCACCGCAATAAAGAGTAGGCCCCACTCGCCGCAACTAGAGAAAGGCTGCACACAGCAATGAAGACCCAACACAGCCAAAAATAAGTAAATAAATAAATTTATTTTTTTTTTAAAAGAATTTTGATTGTCTGTGTTCACTCTGAGTGTAAAATGTTATCAGCAAAGGCATAATGAATCTCCAGGCTTTTCTACCATATTTGATTTCTGAAATATTTATACTGATAAGGGTTTACCTAGACATATTTAACCTAGGCTAGGCTGTGTGCACTTTCTACTTTGAAAAATATTCCTATGCAGCTCTTACTATTGTAACACATCAAACAAACTTAACCCAATTATTTCTAGCATCTCTCTTTTCATAAAATAAAAGCACAAACCTTTGTGCTTTTCCAGAGGCCCTCTAGGAAATCTCAAAGATGGTTTTATTATAAAAGATAGTCTGAAATTTTTTTAAAAATTCTATATGAAAAATGTTGTCAAAGGAAATTGGGGGACTTGATTAAGATAGGATAATGGGTGCCTGAGAAATTATTTAATCAAAGTGACAGTATAACACTTAAAAATAAGCATAGATGGGAATTCCCTGGCAGTCCAGTGGTTAGGACTTGGCACTTCCACTGCAGGGGGCATGGGTTTAATCCCTGGTTGGGGAACTAAAATCCCACATGCCACACGGTGTGGCTGAACAAAAACAAAAATAAAAATAAAAATAAGCATAGAAAATAAATGTCCATCTATGAACCAGGAAGTGGTCCCTCACCAAACCCAGAATCTGCCAGCACTCTGAACATGGGCTTCAGATCCAAGTCCCCAGAACTGTGAGAAATAAGTTTCCGTGGTTTATTAAATAATTAAATTTTTTAAAAGCATAGAAATAGCATTATTGTACAGAACTTAGCTCTTTCATAAGCGAGGATCTTTGCTTTTCTTTTTCTTGAATAATCGAGTTCATAATAAAGTCAATATAAAATGAAGAAAATTATTTATGACATGGACCCTCTGCTTTGTAGGCAGATTATACATCAGGTAAACAATAAACTTTGATATCATAGGTGAAGGCAATAATTGGTAAACCAAGGAAGACAGCCCATCAGAATTGAGAAAATTTTGTTATAATTTTTAACATTTCATAGCTTTTATTGAGACTCAGGTATAATAAATCAAAGCAGATAAATTCAGTTTCAGAGTTTTGTGCTTAATTATGCTCTTTCATATTCTGGAACAAACTGACATTTTAGGACAGTAGTTTCTTAGCGTATGATGTCAAAATAATACTAATATTAATACTAGGATGACATTAACGTAAATATGCAGTGTGTTCATTATTCTTATCTTCAAACCAATCAAATAACTTTTCAGTTTTTCAATTTCCAAAACATTAAGTCTTGATATTTATAACTCACATAGACAAAAGTTCTTTAGGATACTCCACAGGTCCTAAAAGTATAAAGTAACTCAGAGACTAAAAAGTCTAAAGATTGTTGCTTCAGAACAAAACTAGTGTTCCTTGAAAAGTGAAAGAACAGTGGTATTTCTCTGTCACTCTTTTTCTTGGTATAGTTTCAACCTCTTGTTTATAACATTTAATGAAAGTGATGAGCTTCTATCTCACAGAGAAAAGCAGGGAGTGGACAGTTGAGAACTATCAGACACTAGCCTTTTTTAGCAGACTAGCAGCACCCATGAATACATATAACTTTCTGCAGCTGTATTATTATGGACTGAATAGTTGTGTCCTGCCACCCCAATCCACATATTGAAATCCTAACCCCCAATGTGATATTAGGAGATGGTACCTTTGGGAGGTGATTAGGTCATGAGGGTGGAGCCCTCATGAATGGGATTAGTGCCCTTATAAAAGAGATCCCAGAGAGCTGTCTCACCCCATCACCCATGTGAGGACATGTCACTCATGTGAGGACACAGAGAGAAAATGCCCATCTATGAGCCAGGAAGCAGGCTCTCTCCAGACACCAACTCTGCCAGCACCTTGATCCTAGGCTTCCTAGTCTCCAAAACTGTGAGAAATAAATGTTGTGTAACCCATCGAGTCCATGGTATTTTTGTTATATCAGCCTGAACAGGCTAAGACACACATACATCTCTTACATGGTCTTAAAATGGCAAAAAAAAAGAATACATGGATTAATATGACCCAAAGCTATAGCTTCTCTGTAGCACAGAAAAATAAAAAGCCAAAGTATATAATGATCATCTGTTGTTTAACTCAATTTAATGTCAACCCAAGGCTGGATGGGAAATGTGAGCTGGAGGAAGACGGGTGGATAAGACATAACAATCAAAGACAGCTTGGAGGTTCTGAATTTGGGTGGCTGCAGGGGCAGGAATGCGATGAAGAGAGATAAAGATCTCAGGATGGTAAGCACCTTTCTCTGAAAGAGACGATTTCTGTTTGAGATGAAATGAGTTTGAGATGCCACAACAATCAAAGGGAAATGAGCATCAAGCATTTGGCCATTCATCACTAGACTCGCAAGATGTGTCAGGGCATTCGTTTGCGCTGGGTTTTCAGGGTAACAGATTTGTGAATTGTCTTCATTGAGGTCATGCAAATAGATGAAATAGCCAAAGAGAAGTTTGTTTCAGAATTTAATTGTTACTCTGTGCCTAAGTATTACTTGTTTTGTTCCTGAAATAGTGTTGCTTATAACTGTTTTGAAAGTGCAAAAGCCAAAAGAGGTTACACCATAGCACATTCAGGCTTGAGGTCACCAACACAATTAAAAAAAAAAAAGTTTTGATGAACACTTCAAGGAGACTCAGAGAATTATGCCAGTTTCACCTTCCTTTTCCCTACTTGGAACTTCCTTCTGCGTTGGTTTCCCTTTAATTTGTGACTTACATGAATTTTTAGCTCATTAATTTCTTGTTGTGCCTGACTTGAATTTTGCAACACTGTTCTGGTTTACCTTGATGCCAACCTGGAAATCTAATGGGATTCTGCTTTTGCAACTAGCTCATGGTTTTTATTCAGGAGATGATACGCCCACCTTGCCTAGGTGCCCAGAGCACAAGTGCCTGGTTTTCAACTCATGGTAAATCTAGTACAGCTTGTGGCTCGGTCACCACTATCTTTTCAAAATGTTTCAGGAAATTTATAAACATTACAAAATTATGTTATGAAAACCAATTGTATTTCTACCTTTCGCAATGTACACATCAGTATTTAGGACAGTGCGTGGCACACAATAGGTGCTCAATAAATAAATGTTGAATAAATGGGTGGGGGTCTTGGATAGGTAGTTAGGTAAGTTTGAGTTATTTACTGAGGTGGTTCTCATCCCCTGTAAGTTGCACTGTGAAATTTGAACTACTCATTATGCTGGGGGTAGAGATGGAACCATAAAATGCGTGGCATTTGACCTCGAAGATAAGCCCTTGAAACACACATGAGAAAATATTCTTGGAACTCTAGACTTTTCATCTTCAGAGCTGGGTTTTGGAAAGACGATAGTGTTTTGAGTTTCAAACATATGGAGATTTAAAATTTAAGAATAATAAATGGGAGAGGGAGAGAATAGATAAAGAGCCAAGGTATGCTTGTCCCCATCTTCAACTTGACCACGTTTGCCCAAACTGTGGAAGGAGTCTCTTTGGGTTGGGGGAGGAGGAGGATCTGGTTTGAGTGAACTCTAAGGTCCTTTACCCTGTCTCCTCGTAATTGGTCCCGGAGTAGGTTATGAATGGTGCAGTTCTGGGCTTGAACATCTGGGAGTAGAAAGGACCTATGTGTCCTGCTTCCCAAGAAAGCCCAAGGTTGTGGCAAGTCCATGAAAGAAGAATCTCCACCCAGCAAAGTTCAGTGGCAGTCAAGGAGGAGTGGTGTCGTGGCATCTCTGGATAGAGAAGGTCCAAGGTGGCTGCCTAAGTCTTACTTGACTCTGACATAGCCCAGGGGGCGTAGACTAAAACTTTCCATTCTCATTGAAGGTCATCAGAATGGCAAAGGGAAGAAAGGTCGTGGAGCTGTTTGGGATGAAGATAACATGGGATGAACTTCATGAACTTGAAGTCCATAAGTGATGGGCCAGACTATGTGATGAGGTGATAGCAGGGGTGCAGCCCAAATCGATGACCTGGACTGACAAATTGCCTCTCTGTAGAGGTCAGTGGAAGAGAGAGGGTGAGAGCAGACCCGAACTCTTCCCCTGCTGTAGGATCCCCGCTAGCCTGCCACGTCATTATACCCTGGGCCCTGAATCTGTGCTGGCGGTAAGATGTCACATCCTGAAGGGACTGACGGTGTTAAACCTGAATGCAGGGATAAACGACTGAAGTCTTTGACTTTATTTAGCAGGTATTAGATTGCCTTCTCAGCCAGCAGACAAAATGGGGACTCTATAGGGATTAAGTATTCAGAAAAATAAATTATCATTACAAACACCTGCATTTGGGGCTCTCTCCTCTGTGCTCTTCCTAATATGTGTATTTCTTTAAGAGTGAGCCCATGTATCTACTTGGTTACCAGACGACTTACAACTAAGTAACAAAGTAGCAAGACTTCTTAAATCTTGTAAGGGTAAAACATAAAATAGTTTTGAGGTATGTGCATTTATCACTTAGAGATGCAAATACTTATAAATTTTTTTAAAAATTATTTTATTTATTTACTTTTGGCTGCGTTGGATCTTCGTTGCTGCGCACGGGCTTTCTCTAGTTGTGGTGAGTGGGGGCCACTCTTCCTTGTGGTGCGCGGGCTTCTCATTGCGGTGGCTTCTCTTTGTTGCATGGTACGTGGGCTTTAGTAGTTGTGGCACGTGGGCTCAGTAGTTGTGGCTCGCAGGCTCTAGAGCACAGGCTCAGCAGCTGCAGGCACGGGCTTAGTTGCTCCGCGGCATGTGGGATCCTCCCGGACCAGGGCTCGAACCCATGACCCCTGAATTGGCAGGCGGATTCCCAACCACTATGCCACCAGGGAAGCCCTATAAATTGTTTTTGAATGTGCTCCTCTAGAAAGACTCGAGGAGGTTACGGGCAAAGGCAACCGATCCACAAGAGCAAGAGTTGTATTTTTAGTGTCCGGCTGAAGTGTTTGTAATACTAATGAAAGTTTAATTTAGGAAGGGACCACATCCAACTGAAGAATAGGGAGCAGGAAAGAGCTTTCTTCAGTAGCGTAAGGTCAGACGCGTTTTTATTTCCACTGAAGCTTGAAATTCAACTGTGTTTAGAAAATTTCAGCATCCCAATGTTGGAAATAAGGCAAAGCATAAAGTGTTAAATGCAAAACAAAAAAATAAATGTTTGCGTGTTCCACTCAGCAGCCCCATCTGAGAGGAACATAAATTGGATTTATGTACTGTAATTTAAATAGTCCAATATGAGGGAATACATCAGATAGAGAAGCAGTTCTCCCTTATTTTCCTATCTGCAACATGTATACATGGGCAAAATGAGGAAGAAAATGCCCCTTTTGGGCTTACAAAAAAGGATAGACCAAATAATAATAATACCCCAAGTTATTTACATAAGATTTCATTATAAAATTCTTTAATTACTCTTATTAAGATAGTTGGTGGGCTTCCTAGATAATACACATTTAGCTCTCCTGTCTTTGCTTTACCCTACATTTACATATCTGTTGACTTTGAAAGAAGATTGTTATATTACCAGCAGTAATATATGCTTATTGTAGAAAATTTGAAAAGAATAGGCATAATCTTGCTACCCAGACATAATAACTTTTAATGTTTTGTTATATATTCCTTAAGGATTTTCTCTATGCATCTATACATTTATTTTCATAGTTGATATCATAGTACCTAAATAATTTTTCATCCTGTACTTTGTAAAATAAGTATTTTCCATGGTTAGGAAAAAAACTTTAACCCTTTCATTGATTGATTAATTTTCTGTCTTATGTTGTATCACAACATACTCAACTATTAATATTTTTTGAACAGTGTGTTTGTTTTCCTAGTCTATAAACAATACAAGGACTGTTTTTAAGTTTTCATATAGGGCTACATTCCAGTTACCGTTCCCTGATCCACACCCTCACCTCACACGCAGGATAGGGTCCTGGAGTAAGTCTAACCCCACTGGACTATGGCTTTATAAGAAAAGAAAGTGAGAGAAATCTTTCTCTCTCTCCATCACGTGTGCACATAGGGAGAGAGGGCAGCTGTCTGCAGGCCAGGAAGAGAGCTCTTACCAGAAATGACCTGCTGTACCTTGATCTTGGACTTGTAATCTCTGGACTGTGAAATATAAGTTTCTGTTATTTAAGTCACCCGGACTATGGTATTTTGTTATGGCAGGCTGAGCAGACTAACACATTTTAAAAGTTATTGATACGTACTTATAAATTACTTTCCAGAAAGTTGTTACCAATATACATTTCTCCAGCAGTATGCAAGGAGTCCTATTGCCCTGTACTCTCACTAGCACATTCAAAACATTTTTTAATTTTATTCTTTCAAGATGTATCTATGTATCAGTCATCTATCTCTCTTATCTATTTTTTTAAAGATTTTTTTTTTTTTGGCCACGCCTCGGGGCTTGAGGGATCTTATTTTCCCAACCAGGGATCGAACCCGTGCCCTTGGCAGTGAAAGAGCGGAGTCCTAACCACTGGACCTCCAGGGAATTCCCTCTTTCGAAGTTTTTTGAAGCTTGTTCTTTTAAAGGTTTATTTCATCCAAATAGACTTAGCTTCTATGGCATTGCCCCATGGATGTACCACTATATTTTGAAGTTCTCAGCGTTAGTAGTATTTCATAGAGGTAAAAATGGCCACTCAGGAATCCTAAAGCAAACACATAAGAAAAAAAAAAACAACTTTTTTTAAATTTCCATTATTTCATCATCTCCATTTTATATTCATGGAAAGGAAAAGCTAAGAACTAGGAACCTGAGATGGTTTCAAGGCAATTTGTTAATAGGATTGATAATCAAAGACCTGTGATGTAGGCTTTCTTCAATATGAAGCCCTCATCTATTTTGCAATGAAAGATGTCATTTTCTTTTTCTTTTTGGCCGCGCCGTGGGGCATGTGCGATCTTAGTTCCCCGGCCAAGAGATCAAACCCTTGCCCCTGCAGTGGAAGCACGGAGTCCTAACCACTGGACCACCAGGGAAGTCCCCAAAGACGTCATTTTTGTTAGAAAACAGTAATGTAGAAAAATTGTCACATGCACAGAAACCATACTCTCCCTCAGTAGCTTTTTATCATGCTCTTAAATAAAGCCCTGGCTAGCAGAGCATTCTCCTTTCCACACTATGCACCCTAGACTGTTTATGTTTCCTGAACGATAATTTTCTTTCCTTCGGCTTGCAATAGAAATCAGTAACTTAAGAGACAGCTTGGATCTGAGAACTAAATTCCACTTTTCGTCTCCTTTTATACTAAGAACATCGTACCGTGCTCTGTGCAGAATGCAGATGTTCATAGCATAAATTAGTTTACTATTAAACAGTAACAGAAATTTGCCGGTGATTGCCACTGACAGTTTATCCTGAGGATAAATTCACAATGGTGTGACTTGTGTCTGACTCACTTTTCCATTCTCCATTCTTAACTCACCTGTTCCATACAGTATTACCTTACAGTACACTGTGCGCTGTTTTCCTCACTTTGCCCTGAGCTGGCAGCAAGTGAGTGGAGATGGAAATATCTTTCACGTCAGTCTGTCTTGCCTCATGACATTCTCAAGCTGTTTTCCCCATTGTAGCGTTTCAAGGGCAGTTCTGCCCTACTGGGTCCTCTTACAGCAGTTTGGATTTCCATGGAAGGGCTGCCTGCAGAGTTGATAATGGCACAGAGAAGAGAGAAAATTAAATTCTCCTGGGTTGACCAAGTGGGCAAAAGAGAGCAATCCAAGGTCAAACAAAGGATATTTCAAGAGTCAATCTTCAGGGACTTTCATTTTATGGAAAACCCAGCCAGAAATGCCCTCAGCTCAGAAAGTTTTCCTTATGAGGTTTGAGTTTGCATCTTAATGTTATTTTTATAGCATCAGTACTGGTTTTCATCTACCATAAATAGAAACAACAACAGCAATAACAACAAACCACTGAGTTGAGGAATTGAAATGATAATTTGCGCAGAGTGATGAATGGGTAGGGTATGGAGTAAAAATGCCAGTTCTTCATATAGAAAAATGTTCTATTTCAGGAAAAAAAAAAAATTGTGGTTCTTTAAAAAAACCATTTCAGTGACGCTTGTTTTGTTCAATTTAGAAGTGCAGGTATAGCAATTCTAATTTCTTAAATGTCAAATGCTCTTTAAATTGAACAGAAAAAGATGTAATTAAGTGTGTAATGTACTTGGAATGAAATTAGGCTCAAATTTAATTCTTCTTCTGTGCCCACTGTAGTGTGGGAGATGCCAGTTTTTTAACAGTCATATAGAAAAAGATGACTTTTTAGTATTAGGATCTAATATAATTGAATGCATGCTGGAGAATAATACTCACATAGTTTCAATGGAGACTTTTAGAAAAGACTTGTGTCTAATTCAAAGAACATTTTGATTTTTGCAGAAGATCAGGTGGTGTTTCTCCTCTTTCTGTTGACCTGCATGCCTCTGAGAGGTGGGGTGACCAGGAGAGCTCAGCGATCCCACATCACTACAGTTCAGTTAAGATCCAGAGTTTTAAGTGTATTGGTATTCCCCCAGAAAAGGGAACTTTCTCTCATAATATTCAAACATGCCATAAAATAGTAACTCACGGCTTTATCAAGACTGCCCCAAAATGGTTATGTGGTCCTAGACAAATTTTAGACAAATTAGAAGTTATCAAGCCCTGATCTCAAAGAAAAAGAATAACCGTGTAGTGTGATTACTCTGTATGCTAAGTGTGTCACTTGTATTATATCATGTAATTCTCGTAACAGCCCTCTGAAATAGTTACTATTATTATTTCCAAGTAACAGATGAAGAAACTGAGACATGTCAAACTTATTCCCCCAAGATCCCACAGACAGTACATGCTGGACCTGTGATCAGAATCTACATTTTGAAAGTCACTTTACTCTGTTGCTCCTGATCCTACACAAAGTCTTTCTTTTAATTAATTAATTAATTAATTAATTAATTTTTGGCTGTGTTGGGTCTTTGTTGCTGTGCGTGAGCTTTCTCTAGTTGTGGTGAGCGCGGGCTACTCTTTGTTGCGGTGCGTGGGCTTCTCACTGCGGTGGCTTCTCTTGTTGCGGAGCACGGGCTCTAGGCACGCGGGCTTCAGTAGTTGCAGCACGTGGCTTCAGTAGTTGTGGCTCAGGGGCTCTAGAGCACAGGCTCAGTAGTTGTGGCTCACGGGCTTAGCTGCTCCGCGGCATGTGGGATCTTCCTGGACCAGGGCTCGAACCCGTGTCCCCTGCATTGGCAGGCGGATTCTTAACCACTGCGCCACCAGGGAAGCCCCTGATCCTACATAAAGTCTTGTAGGCTACAGGCGGTATGCTTGGGATGGAGGATTTGGAATAAAATGTTTCTGCAACTACCATATTCTTAAAATGTTATGATAGTTTATGAACAAACTGGCTACAAATAAATTTTTAGCATTGCCTGTAAAGCAGCACAAAGTACACATTTGATATTTTGAAACCAGTACATGCTTAAGATTTCACAATACTTGATTTTTTAACTGGTAAGTGGTCTCATTTTCCCAAATGTAGCCCTGAATGGAAGGACCCAGGGCCTCTCGTTGTCTTTGAGCTAGTTTACAACTCAAAGTTGGAGTAATGCAGATGAATTTTGTGCAGAGGAATACAAAGGATCATCGCCCTGTAGATACCACCCAATTTTGCATCCATGAGTAAATTTACTTCAGCATTCCTAATTGTGTGTGTGACTGTGTGTGTGTGTTTGAATTCTTCCTTGAACCAGTTGTAACGTCTGACTGACTTCCCCCATAATTTAATGAGTTAAATAAAATCTTTGATGTACGTTCACGTCGTATTTGTATATGACTCATGACTTCACCATTAAACTTTTTTTCTTTAACACTTTATTTCTTCCTTCTATTTGAGCATCTATTACAGGGGCCAAATCTAACCCCAATCCTGTTTTTGTATAGCCTACTAGCCAAGAATGATGTTCACATTTTTAGCAATTTAAAAAAGAAAAAAGAAAAATAATATTTCGGGGCATGGGGAGATTGTACAAAATTCAAATTTTAGCATCCATAAATAAAGTTTGATTGGAGCACAGCCATGCTCATTAGTTTATATATTGTCTATGGCTGCCTTCCTGCTACAACAGTTGCTCAGTTGCTAGAGACCTGATCTAACCTTCTTGCCCTCTGCCACCTTCCTTCTCGTTGCTGTATCTCATCGCGGCTCGTTCCTGGCTGCCACCCCCGCCCCTCCCCAACCAGACTCCCAGTGACTGAAAGGATTCTGACGTCACCTTAGTTCTCTGAGTACCGCGGAACCCTTGAGAGCCCCTTTCGGGCTGCGGGTGTGGACGAGGCTCCCAGTGTCCACTGCTGTCTGTTGCGTTCCCTTGCTCTCTCCTCCCCCAAAGAACTGTCTCTGCTTCACTGATCCTCTGCTGGCCAAACCTTTGCTGCCTGCCCGCTGCTGCCTCCTAATCCAGCCTGTAGTATTACTAAAACATTGTAGTATTCAATTAGTATTCTTATATTTTGAATTCCATCAATTAAAAAATTGTGAAAATTTGTTTTCTCCCTGTTATAGAAGAGTCTATATAATATCCTAGATTTTGCCTCTTGGCCTGCAAAGCCTAAAATACATATCTCTAGCCCTTTAAAGAAAAAGTTTGCCTATCCCTGTTCTTTAATTGACAGGTACTATTCTAGCCCCTGAGGATATTGCGGGGACCAAGAAAGAAGTAGTTCGTGCCCCTGTGGGGCTCATATTCTTAGAAGAAAGACTGAAAGTCAGCAAATTAATATGTATGTATGTATAGGAGACTATCCTTGTTCTTAGGTAACACACACCATATTTAGGGGTAAAGGGGTTTGAGGTATGCAACTTACTCTCAGATGGTTTGGATAATAACAACGATGTGTGTATCTACAGAGTTTTGAGAGGGAAAGAGTGCTACCCAAGAATTCTGTGCCGGACTTCCCTGGTGGCGCAGTGGTTAAGAATCCGCCTGCCAATGCAGGGGACATGGGTTCGATCCTTGGCCCGGGAAGATCCCACATGCTGCGGGGCAACTAAGCCCACGTGCCACAACTACTGAAGCCTGCACATCTAGAGCCTGTGCTCCGCAACAAGAGAAGCCACTGCAATGAGAAGCCCGCGCACTGCAATGAAGAGTAGCCCCTGCTCTCTGCAACTAGAGAAAGTCCATGAGCAGCAACAAAGACCCAACACAGCCATAAATAAATAAATAAATTAATTAAAAAAAAAAAAAAAAGAATTCTGTGCCCAGCTAAATTGTGATTCATGTGTTAAGGCAACAATATTGCATTGTAAGCATCAAACTTGCTAAGGGACTAGATCTGAATTATTCCCACCAGAAAAAAAGAAATGATAATTATGGGATGGGATGTGAAGTGAAAGAGGTGCTAGCTAATGCTGCAATGGCAATTATACTGCAATATATAAATGTACCAAATCAACATGCTATACACCTTAAACTTACACAGTATGTTAAATTTATTTCGATTTAAAAAACAGGTTTTTGGATGACCATGATGCCAAGTTAAATTTAGTATCTACTGACATCATACTTTGTTTTACAGTTGGTTCTGTGCATGGATTTCTCCTTCACTATAATTAAGTTTCTTGAGGGCAGGAACTATGCTTTGCTATAGTAGAGTGCCTTGCACATGTCAGAGTAAGAACTCAATGACCATTTGTAGAATTAAATCGAATAATGGCTGAAATCTCTTGCCAGGTATAAGCATATCATTGTACCTTCTTTCCTATGCTGTACCACTATACATACATACATGTATATGTGTTACCTTATGATTTTGATGAGGTTGTGGATATTATAAATATTCATATTTAAGTTAATAGTATATAATTTCACTTTTCTCCTAGATAGGTACAAGAATTGAGTGTAAGAGCACCACCTGAAAAAAAAAAAAAACACTAAAAGAAAATATAATTGAGTTGTTGAAAGCCCTAGGAACTGGTGGTGATATTTTTAAGCTTCAAAAACCTGGACCAGGAAAGGCAAATATGTGCTTGTCATATTATTTCTTCTCGTTTACAGTGCCTTTTAGCAGACTGCTAACAGATGAGGGTACTCTTTCTTCACTAAGAGGATTGGTTTTAGACTCCTTCTTAACCTGGTGTCCTCTTCAGCCACTACTGAGCCACGTGAGTCAGCATGTGATGAAAAACTGGTTGTCCATTCTTGAAATAGAGGAGAAGGTAATCAAATCTAATTTTATAAATATCATTTCTTAATTCCCTTTAGTCCTTTCTTGCCTTCTGTTTGAGTGATTCTTTTTCTTTCCCTTTTCCTCCCTTCTTTATTTATGAGTTATATGTTTATCTCTACTTCTTAGTGGTATGTCAGTGGGGAATTATTGTGATGCAATGGTAGCTTCCAAGGCCACTACCAAGGGGTTAACTTGGAAAGGCTCACAGAACAAATTAAGATGCTGAAATCACATGGTTTGTTGACAAGAGGCAAGGGAAAAGAGAGGGAGTAAGGTTAATCGTATTCTTAGGAAAGGCTGCAGTTGAGATGGAAGGACCGAGTTACCTGAAGCCTGTAGAGGGAGATGTTCGTGTGTCCCGACCCCCCTGTTTCTGCACCAGCCTTCCCCTCTGACCTTGTGGCTGTGAGGACCAGCATTGAGGGTGAACAGATGGAAGGTGTCTGGAGCCTGTTCATACTTTCTCTACCAGACTCAGGGCCTGGGATGCCTGGCTAGAGCTGTAACTCCACCCTGGTAACTTGCTGAGCATCCGTGGATTTTATCTAACTGGCTTCAGCAGAGGGCACACGGGGCCAAAGTAAATCCTCATGAAGTTTTGGTGTCTTGTATGTCTCACGAATGTGCTAACCTGGTCCTCCCATCCCTTTCTGTCTGTATGTTCAGTATCCATATAGTCTCCTTTCTTTATCTATAGCAACATATCTATGTATCTGTTCATTGTTTCTTTCTTTCATTTTCTATTACAGAATTGAATGTTCTTAAATGTTGCAGCAAACACACATGACAGGTGATTACACATTTTTAACATGCATACTTGATTTTACGATGTCCGAAATTAATCAATGATTGATTGTAGCCTCCTCTCAGAAAAACCATAATTTAGGAACACAAAATGTTTCAACTGTAACCTCTCCTTCTTTCATGTTACGATGTTTTAATTTTCTGGGTTAGAATGCATTATTATTCCAACCAATACTCATTTAGTTTCCCCCAACGTGTAAAATTGCACTCTCACAGACTAGGACTTTGAATTTCTATGGGAACCATTACCTTCCCTACTCAGCTGAGACTGCTGAGCAGAGGATAAGCTTGGCAACTTCCTGAGCCTTCAGAAAGTGAAAATCTCTTCAGGGTCCTCATTTACACAGGTATTTCAGTTCAGCTTCTCATTAAGTGGCTCTAGGGCCACATCTGCACTGGGTTAAAACCTCAATTCCTGGATCTTACTACTGTGACTTTGAATTTCACCTTTATTTCTGCCATCTGAAGCTTTTGCTTTCTCTATTTTGAGATCAGTTTTATATTTTAAAATAGTTACACTGTACCTGTCATTTCTATAAATTTGGAGTCTCATGCCACGACCGTCATTTCTAGGTAGAAAGACGATTTGGTTCCACAGGTCTTGCTAAACGAACTTCATCCAATTTATTCAAGAGGCTATCACGAAGAATCATCATCTCACTTCTGATTCTTAGAGTTTTTGGCAACAACGTATGGATATTATTCAAATCAACTCAATAAATAATATTGTGCTAAATATTTCAGGAAACATAAAGATGACTAAGATAGTCTCTGCACTCAAGAGGCAAACATTATACAGTACAGAGATGAAGAAATGTTCATAAATAATCATAAGGCAGAAAATCTTTACGTGCTAGAGAGATGCATATCGCTTTGCAATAATGCATGCTACATTTATTATTAAACAAAATAGTAAGCTCGTTAAAAGAAGGAAAAGGGAATGGAAAGAAAGCATTTTCTTGCAGTAGTAACAGGAAGAGTTTCATGGGGGAGGTGCTAGTTGAAATGTGTCTTGAATAATGAGTGGGATTTCTAAAAGTATCAATAATAATGGAGGGGGAAGTATTGGAAGAGAGGAAGTGAGTCTTCCAGGTTGAGAGAAAAGCATCCGTTTAGATAAGGAGATGGGAGAGTGGAGGGCATAAATGAGGAACAGCAAGTAGTGCAATTTGCCAGGTTAGGATGTTAGAAGACAGTATTATTAGAATGTCAAAATAAAAGAAATGGAAATAAAGCTTGGGTCAGGATGAGGTGGTACAAGATGGGCACTAATTTAATTTAATTTAAAGTTTCTTACTGTCCTATTTATCTAAAAGGAAAGGAGGATGTTGGTTTTACCTTTTAAGGATAAACTTAAGAACCAGGATCACTTAAAATTTCGTTTGAGTGGCTTCCTCTTCTCAATGTCCTGATAGCTTAGTTTCACTAGTTTCCGAGGTAAACTGAATCAGCATTTTCGTCTCTCAGGCATACAAGCTCCATCTAGTGGCCAAAGAAGGTAAGCACTGGAATGAAAATCGATATAGAAAACATTTATTTTTCACTTGTTTATATAATGATTAGCTAATAAAAGTGGGCCATACTCTAACTGGACCGGGAAATCAAGTAGTCTCAAACAACTTTTATCATTGATTTAAGAAAATATTGGATCAGATAAAAATGGATTATAGACCAAGGACTTCTTAAACATGAAACCTTTGAAAATTTCACATCAGGGACTTAACATCAAATTGTATTTTGGAATGAACCTTAAAGCAGGATCTAGTTGAGTTTCTAGAGAGTCAAGAAAAGGCAAGTCCACGTAAATGAGGAAGAGGCTGAAATATTGGAGTTAACGGTATTCGACCAGAATATTCTCTTCTCCCCCGTGCCTAACTCCTGCTTTGCCTTCAGATCTTAATTTAGATGTGACTTCCTCTGGACAGTGTTCCTTGACTTCTCAGGTCTGGATTAGATGAATCACTTAATGTCTGCCTAGCGACCGCCATCTCCACGATGCCGTGACCACACTGCACTGTCACTTCCCGGTTTTGTCTGTAGACCTCATTACAGTTTAAACTCCTCAACAGCTGGTACCGTGCTATTGGTGTTTACTTTTCTATCCGTAATGCTTAGGGTAGTACCTGCCATCTAACAGGCACCCCACATATATTATTTACAAAATTAAGGGACAGATAAATGAAGAGAATAACTGTGAAAGAAATGTCCAAGGAACACATATTGAAAGTTAATATCAGTAAAGCTTAAACGAAAAAAGAAAATATTTTCAGGAAAATTACTAGTAGAAGAAAAACTTTTTTTCTTCATTGTATGTTGATTCTGCACATGAAGTCCATTTACTTGTCATCTCTGGTGCTTTATGATTTTCAGAGTCCTTAGCTACTCTCTACCTTGGTGGGGGAAAAATAGTTTTTAAGATACTACTTGAAATAGTAAATACTTAAGTATTTTAAAAATAGTTAAAAACTAACACACCATTGTAAAGCAATTATACTCCAATAAAGATGTTAAAAAAAATAGTTAAGCACTAAATATTTTTAAATAGAGGAAAATAGCTCATGGTGTTACTGTAGAGATTAAACAAAAGGCTGCATATAAAGCCTATGGACCAGTGTGTAGCACATCATGTGTGTTTAATAGTTGGCACTTTTATTCTTTCACCACCTCATCTCATAAACTCCTTGAAGCCACCCAGAGAGTCAAAGGAGGCAGATATTTCAAAAGTCTTTTTTACAAATGAGAAAACTCATGATTATAGAGGCTAGCCATATTACAGAGTTACATCAGTTACTACGTTTTTGAATCCGCACTAAGTAATATTGATCGTCCCTTCGTTGTCACCATGTTGCTTACCTAGAGGGAGAGAAGAAAATAAAGGACGTTTGGATGCTACGTAATCACAGGGCCACCTTGCAGAGGATGAAACTATAAGGGGTGTATTATTTTTTTATTGCTGCTCTAACAAATTGCACAAACTTAGTGACTTAGAACAACACAAATGTATTACGTTATAGTCCTTGTAGGTCAGCAGTCCAACACAAAGTTCACTCTGGGATAAAACCACGGTGTTGGCAAGGCTGCGATCCCTTCCGGAGGCTCTGGGGTAGAATCAGCGTCCTGACCTTTTCCATTCCTTCCTGCCGCTTCACAGCCAGCAGTGGTGGGCAGACCTCAGGGCACAACCTGCTGACGACCTCTTCGCCCTCCTCTTCTACTTTTAAGGGTCCTTGGGATTACTCTGGGCCCATCCGGATGATCCAGGAGAATCTCCCTGTCTTAAGGCCAGCTGATTAGCAAACATAATCCTCTTTTTCCATGTAAAGTAACATATTCACAGGTTCCGGGGATCAGGACGTGGATATCTTTGGATGCACGGTGGCATTATTCTGCCTATTCCAGGGGAACAGTGAATTCTAAGGGGAATCCTGGCAAAGGGATCCCCAAAGGAAAGCAAGGGGTAGGTGCTTGTGGGCATAGTGTTTTCAAATGGAAGTGTTAGAGGTATGACCATCAGCTACCTGAGTGGGCTAGTAACTCCTGTTGATCTGGGCAGACACTAAAACCTCTGGATGCTGTTTCCGTGGCTACCACCAGGACCTAGCCTATTCTGTATTTCTGCAGTTTTCTTTCCAACTTGAACACATGTAGGGGTTGTTATATATTTCTGTTAAATTGTATCTTTTACGTCTTAGCTCAGAGTTCAAATTGTTAAAATGAATTTTGTTTCCTGGTTCTGTCTTCAGTCGTATCTTCTATGCTATATAGGTTTTGTTTCATACTCTGATTTGACCAGAAAATGATTTCTATATCCTAACCTATGTAAGTTATGAAAGATTATCAACAAAAATTTGGCTACAGTTACCCAGCTTTGAGTTTACCTAATTATTATTATGTCAAGCCCTTATTTTAGAGTCTCATCCACAAACATCATGGAGGGCCAGATTAAATGCTTTGCTGAAATTAATTTCTATCATGACTATATAATTCCCATTTTTAATTCAAAGATTAAAAAAGAAGTATAGTATATAGCATGACATCCTTAGTTTAGTGATTCTGGTTCTTAGTGACCACCGACCTCTCTTCTAAACGTTCATAAAATATATGGAATGATGGACTCTGGAGTTTTACTTTTCTGTTCTAAAGTTTTCAGTGTCTTTTAACCATTTTTTTTAAAAAACAGGTGATCTATTATCTTTTTCATTTTTTACAGTTTCTCTGAACTTACCAGCAATGCAGTAGGTCTTAGGTTACCTGTAAACAGCTGTGGGATGTAATTTGTGCCCAGAAACATGAACTTATTTGAAATAGATAGGTGTTTGCGTACCGTCTCCTCAGCCATCTCGAGTTTCAGCTCTCTTCCTATGTTGTTTTGCCTTTACCACTTTCAAGTTCGTGTTCCTTAGTGAAGAAGGAAAGAACACACAGATTAAGTCGTCTCTTTTTTCAGCCTGTCTGTTATTCTCTTAGGCAAATTGATAATCCTGTGTTTATAAAAACCCATGCAGGCTTATTTCTCTGTGCTCTCTGATACATTCTCCACTCTGGTTAAAGCACCCTCCCTGTCTTTCCCTCCTGAAGGTACCTGGTAACTCTAGACCTCAATGAATTCTCTGTGGTACTTTATAGTTTGCAGCACATAGTTTAACAGTGGAACAGGTATTATCTTCCATTAGATGCTCTTTAATTATTATTATTATTTTGTGGTCTTAGAATAATTGTTGATTTCTTGACCTTTTTTTGGTTCCCCTGCACAGTGGGGCTTCTTGCTAAGCAAGACTACTAGGAACTCCATAGACATTTGTTGGTTGGTTGAGTTTTTAAATATCAAATTTGGCTAGACCTTCTTCAAATATTAATCTCCTTGAGTAATTTTTCCATTTGGGGAAACACAAAGAAAGAATATAATACTTGAAATTCTTTTTAGGGTAATGAAAACAGTAGTAATAATTAGTAGTAGCAGCAGCGTTAAACGCCAAACAAACTAAAAGTACCTTTGGAAGTCATTCCCTTCTCCAACCTTCCACCAATTATTAATCATTTCCCTAAGCCATGTATTAACAATCTCAGCCACATTTGAGGTGGTAGCTTGGAAATCTATCGTTAAAGACATGAGATGCTCTTTCAGCTTTGCCAGTCGAGGCTGCGTTGCTTGATTTGTCTCGCCTTATCCTGGAACAAGGCGGCAGTTGAGCTTCTTTGAAGTTACACCTCATTTAAACACTAAATTTAGGGACCGCATCACTGTCTTGGCATATGTTTTCAGCTTGTAGAAATGGTAAATGCTGAAAAACAAATAATAATAAATAGTGTTTAATAGTTACAGATTTTAAAAGTGGTTTATGTAATTTTCAGTGTATTGATAATCATGCAAAATAATGTACTGATTTGGCTGCAGAAAAACCATGCCCTAACAACTTAGCAATTTTGCTCTTAGTTTTGGATAAAATAGCATCAGAAAGCCATGAAGTAAGGCTTTGGTCTCTAGGAAGTAAAAAAGCAACACAAATAGAATCCATTGTTGGCCAGCAGGAGGTTAGGATGTAGGTTGGCATTTAGAGTAGCAAGCAAGACAAATTCTTTCTCTACGTTAAATACTGTGAAAATTCTGGTGCGTCCTCGTTTATTTTGTTCAACTAGGCAACTTGTTACATCTCGATCTACGACTTCTATGGTCTGTGTGTTCCCATGTGATTTATTTGTCTAGAAATGTATTAATTGGATATGGGGATTTGGGTTGCCACCATGACAACCAAGCAGTATAGCTTGTTTACTTTTTCCTAGACACAGAAGCTTGGAAAGGAACATCTTTCCTGCAGCTGCCTATTTAGTACCGGGACCTGGTAACTATGGAAATTTAGATCGAGATTCTGTGGCTAAACTGTTCACAAGGTACATGCAGTCTGCTAAGTAGCTGGCTCAAAGATACAGTAAAACATGTCATGGCCAGTTCATCACTTTGCAGCAGTCTTTTTATTAAAAAGGTCTTATTACTTTCTGAATAATTTATTTTTAGTGTTTGTGATGTGAATAATAAAGGCTCCTCAATTAAAATATTTAAAAAAAGGTCTTATTTAGTATTCTCTCTGTTAATATGATTCCACAAACTGTATTTTCATAACTTTGTCATCCATCCATAAGAAGAATTTAAAATCTTTCTTTTATTAGGTAGATTTTGTTCAGTGCATGGTGACCTTTTGGGGGGATAATAATGACAGTGTTTACATACTGCTGTACATGTGTTTTCTCATCAGCAGTGTTACCCACAGCATTTACTGTACACCATTATGATGCACAAGACCTGGAAATTTAAATTGGTATAAGAAAAAGCTCTTAATCTCAGACTACTTACAATATGATTGAAGAGAGTATATAAGTAAAATGACGTGAACAAGATGGTAGCATGTGTGCAGTTGAGAGGAAAGTGAGATCATTTTGTCTGGGGTGATGAGTTTTTTTTTGGTTTTGGTCATGTTATCCTGAAGTAAGAGCAGAAGTATAGGCAGACTGAATGACAGAGAACATTGCAAGGATAAGAAACTCAGGAAACAAATGTCTAGAATAGTGGTAGAAATGATGCATAGACTTTTGAAGTTAAAGCGGTTGAGGCAACTAGTGAGAAGTACAATCGGAGAATTGGGGTGAATGTATATTTCAGTAACATTTTCACAAGTAGATTTATTTTTGACCTCCATTTATTTACGTGCCCACAAATCCTAGGCCATTAAGAATGCATTCTTCTGAACTTGTAACTAAAATGTCTTAGATATTCCAAAAGAGAAAAAAATACATCATGTATAGTTTTCACTACTTGCCTTCTTCAGTTTTCTGATGTAATTCCTAGAACATTGTCTCCCTTCCCCTGACTCTCACTGCCAGATTTTTTTTTTTTTCCTATTTATTTATTTATTTTTGGTTGTGTTGGGTCTTCGTTTCTGTGCGAGGGCTTTCTCCAGTTGCGGCGAGCGGGGGCCGCTCTTCATCGCGGTGCGTGGGCCTCTCACTATCGCGGCCTCTCTTGTTGCGGAGCACAGGCTCCAGACGCGCAGGCTCAGTAGTTGTGGCTCACGGGCCCAGTTGCTCCGCGGCATGTGGGATCTTCCCAGACCAGGGCTCGAACCCGTGTCCCCTCATTGGCAGGCAGATTCTCAACCACTGCGCCACCAGGGAAGCCCTCACTGCCGGATTTTTAATCATGGATTCCGCTAAAGCTCTTTGAATTTCCTGTTTAATCCATATTCAGTAGGAGAAATAACACGTTTCCTTGTTGTTGTTTTTTTTGGTAGAACTTAGAGTGACTGTTGGAGAGATTTGGTTTAAATTTAAGAAGCAGAAAAACTAAGATAAGTGAAAAAAAATAAAAATACACAATGTATACAGGATCAACGGAATTTTTAAGGTCTTAAAATAGTTAAATTCCCCAAAAGTAAAAAAACTGTGCAAAGAAATGTGACCATACAGAAATCTGGAGAGTAAAAATCTGTTGTGAGCTTTTCTTCCTTTGCAATAACTCTGACCACCATTTAGGTCACTTTGGGCAGTAAAACTCAGAACACCAGTTTACATTTTTAGCAAAAATAAGTGCGGTATAGAATCTCCCACAGATGCGGTATGTCTCAGGCCATTTGGAAGATTCAGGATCTGCCACATCCCAGACTCTCAGGAGGACATTTCGGAATCTAAAGCATCCTTAATGTCCACATGTCCTAGGTCAGGGTCTGATGGCACGAGGACACTGCACCCCACACGGGGCGGCGGGAAGGAGAAGGGGCTGCGGAATGCAGACCTGGGAGGGGACCGCTCAAAAGCCGAGAGGCAGAGAAGAAAGGATTCTTAGTGGGTATGACGCAGGAGGCAGATAAGGATGGGGCGGCGGACCAAGGTCACACGCCAGGATACTGCAGAGTTTGGACTCAAACCGGAGTCCCTGACTTCAAGCCCGTTGTTTCTGCCTGTGTCCCGGGGGGAGAAGGGCGAGGTCCCCACGAAGCAGGCAGATCCGAGGCGCCAGGTGCCCTGGGGCTGAGCCACGAGGCCGCGCTGCAGAGACGGGCGGCCAGGCGGACCCAGGGATCCCGCCCCTCGCAGCCCCGCCCCTCGCAGCCCCGCCCCTCGCAGCCCCGCCCCCTCGCAGCCCCGCCCCCAGGGTCGCTCGCCGCGCCTGCGCCGGGATGCGCGGGGCCGAGCGGCGGGAGCGCGCCCGTCCGCGGGCTGCGTCCTCGGGGAGCCCCGCCCTCAGGTGCGTCCTGCGCGGGGCGGAGCGCGGCTTCCGGCGCTGCGCCCTCCCCTCTCCGCCCCTCCCCTCTCCGCCCCTCCCCTCGCGGTCCTGCGGCGTCGGGGGCGCGCGCGCGGCCGCCCTCTCGGACACTGTTCCGAGCTGTGGTCCCCGCAGACTCCGCGCGTCTCGGCCTGTCGGCGCTGCGGCCCGGCCCTGAGGTGACGCGGTCGCCCAGGGCTGCGGGGTGTGAGGCCCGCCGGGGTGGCTGTCACCCCTGGGAGGGGGTGAGGGGTCGAGGAGGGGCGGCCGGCGGGGGAGGGGCGGTGGGTGCGGCCGGGGGGTCTGGGGCGCGGAGTGCAGCGGGGCTCGGAGGGGGCCGAGCCGGCGGCTGGGGGGCAGGAGGGTCCCCGAGGTTGCGGCGCGTCCGGTGGAGGAGGATGCTGTTCGCCCCCGGGGTGTCGGGGTGCGGATGCCGGAGTCGCCGCGGGACCCCCGCCTTGGGTTGGCCGGGGTGGTCTCCATGCTCAGGGCGCCGTTGCGGAGGGCGGAGATGCTGGGAAGGAAATTCCCTCTGAACACCTGGCCCCGAGCGCGGGTTCCCTTGGGGGCTTCGGGCTGCCCCTCACTCTGCGCGTTAGGAGGAGTTCGGGAGAGATGCGCAGAGCTCGGGGCACGGTTTTGGGGGGAGATGCCCTGATTCCTGAAACGCAAGGCTCCAGGCGTGGAAGTATTGATACTACAGCAGACGCGAAAGCTCGGGAGGCTGCCGGCGCTAATAGCTGCAGGAGGGTTGCTCCTGGGCTCCCAAGGCTTGGACAGACGTTTCTAAATTAGTAAGTCTGAAAGAATAAAGGCAATCACGTTTACTTTCCATCGAGGACGTTGTGCAGTAACAGAAGGGGAGAAAAGGAGCGTATGTTGGACTCCGAACCGTGAGCCAGGTTCAGTGTTATCTCATTCAGTCTTGCCAGCATCCTTTGGAGGTCGGAGGGGTCTTATTCTATTGGGCAGATGTGGAAAACGCTTCCCAAGAAAGTTAAGTCACTTATTGCGGTCCCAACTAGCCAAAAGGGCTGAGATTCCAACCCAGGGATGCCAGACTCGTCCTTGATGCACTATATTTTGCTTCTATCCAGAGAGCGATGTTACATTATATTTTTAGGGAAGACTCCGTGCAAGAGAACATTATTAGGGCAGTTAGGGCTCTTGGGGGTATTTGGGTTAAAAGCTAACTAGTAAGGCATTAATCCTGGAATATGTGCTGTTTAAGTGTACTTTCCTTCAAACAGGATTCAGTATAGGGAAATCTTGCATTCAGGGTCAAAGCAAGTTTATTAATACATTACAGGTTTATTTGAGTGTCTTTTATATTCTAGATGCTAAGCTATGTGCCAAGAATGCCAAGATGAATACGATTTGTAATCTCTGCCCTTGAGCTTGAGAAGATGATTGCATAAAAGAATTTCGTAGTATTCTCATAAACTGGAATCTTTGCTAGTGTGTGAATTAATCGGACTAGAATAGTTTTAAGCACAAATTTTTAGGAACCTGTTATATATAAGAAAAGGTATTGGATAACTTGTCATGTGGGTACCATTGCATTATTTTCCCATTCAGCAAGAAATACTGTCATAAAATTTAGGTTAAATCATATTGACAGTTATTATTTTCTTGTATTATTATTCTACCTTCAGTAAATTTTAAAACACTAGAGAAGAAGAGAACATTTATAATTTATCCCCTGTTAAGTTAAAAGGCTTGATTTCTTTTTTTGACTGTGCTGCACTGCTCGTGAGATCTTAGTTCCCCGACCAGGGATTGAACCTGGCCCTCAGCAGTGAGAGTGCTGAGTCCTAACCACTGGACCACCATGGAATTCCTGTAAAAGGCTTGATTTTAATAGTGCCTTTTTTTTTTTTAATTTATTTCTGGTTGTGCTGGGTCTTAGTTGAGGTAGGCAGGCTCCTTAGTTGCAGCTCACTAGCTCCTTTAGTTGTGGCACACATGCTCCTTAGTTGTGACGTGCGAACTCTTAGTTGTGGCATGCATGTTGGATCTAGTTCCCTGACCAGGGATTGAACCCGCATCCGCTGTATTGGGAGGTGGATTCTTAACCACTGCGCCACCAGGGAAGTCCCAATAGTGCTTTTGTTTTATTAGTTGAGAAGCCAGTGATGTGTGTAGCTGGGCAGGAACTTCTTTCAAGTCATCTGCCAAAATGTTCTTAACCTCTTCTTCTAAAAAATAAATCTTAAAGGTATCGTTGATACCAGATTCCATTTAGCTTTTATCGCTCAGAGTTCTAGTGGAAACAAAGTCTTCGGTTTAGGCCGCAGTGGCACCTTGTTGAAATGTATAACATTCCCTCTGATGCAGCTGTAGGTAGGTGGATAGAAGGGGTAGTGGAACGTTTTGGACATTTCTCCTGATGGCTTCAGTTTCTCAGTGAAGTGGGGGTCAAGGTCATCATCATTTGAGGGCGATGCTGTGGGTGGAAGCTTTGGGGGTTTGGGGATCAGGAGAGTGAAAGGACTAGTGAAATACGGGACTGCCAGGCAATTAAACAATTATTCTTAGGTATGAAAAGTGCAGTCAAGGAAGTATGGGTACACAAAATAAAGATGTCTAGTCTAACTTTGCATACAAGGTATTTGACAACCTGTTTCCAGGGCCTGTCCTAACAGTGTCATCTAGAGGGTACACCTGCCCTTTTTGCCCCAATTCACTTTGCCCGAGCCTCTGCCTCATTGCAGGTTTCCCTGTTCTTTACACAAGTCAAGCCCCTTTGGGGAGTCTAGTTCTTCCATTCTTTTTCCCTGCCTGGAATTTGCATTCCACTCTTTCCCAGACTCTTTCCCCCAGTTGCACTTATCACATTATATTAAATTTTATCTATCTGCAAAGTCAGTGACAGTGTCTAACTCCATTTTGTTTTTTTTAAAAAAAATGTTTGGTGCATAAATCCCTCAGTAAATGTTTAATGACTATGCCGCTTTTCTTCTTTCTTCCTCCTTTTGTCTGTAACGGTGGTCAGCAAGCTTTTCCTGTGAAGAGCCAGATAGTAAATGTTTTAGATTTTGTGGACCACATGGTCTCTGTCTTGATTACTGAACTCTGCCGTTGTAGCACAAAGCAGTCACAGGCAGCACAGAAACAACTGAGCATGGCTCTGCTCCAAGAACACTTTATTTCTGGTCTCGAGATTTGAGCTTCCTATAATTTTTACATGTCACAAAATATTGTTATTCTTTGAGATTTTCCCCCCCATTTAAAAATGTGAAAAACATTCCTAACTACTGGGCTGTACAAAACAGGCTGTGGGCTGGATTTAAGCCCCTCGGCCTCCGTTACAGAACTTTGATCTATAAAGACACCAGCAAATCTGGATAACGGAACTTGCGGTAAGATGATACTGGTTTTAGTATTACCATGGGTGGTAGAGAAGCAAAGATAAAGAAGGCAGTCTTTTTTGTCGCGGATTTCATGGTCAAGTTCAAGATTAAGATGTAAGCAAATCGTGATGGCACAGTATGGTAACTGCAATTGCAGTTTATTTATTGGAACAAAGGAGGAATAATCAGCTCTGCTTGAGTGGATCAGAGGTCACCTCTAATAGTCCTCTGTTGGGGACACTTTCAGCTAAGATCCTTTCCAAGAATCTTTTCGAACTTGCTAAGGTGACTGACCACATCTTTTGCCAGGATGGCTGTGAACATTCGGATGGCTCAATTCCTTTGTTTTACAGGATATAATCTTAATCTGTTCCTCTCAGAACTAAAATTAATACATTCCAGATAATTTTTTCTGACAGTTATTTCTAAAGGTCATGCACATTTTTACTGCTTTGAGAAAGGTGAAATATATTTCGTAGCACATATAGTAATGTTTCTTTAATACAGTAGTGAATTTCTGATACTGAATTTTGGGTTATGTAAATTTAGTCTTTAAGTCAACTATTAATGCATGAGAAAAGGAAGATGGGCTTTAGTGGGCTTTCCGTTTTCTTGCAATTTATTAGATTTCATGTGAATTATTTTTATCTAGGAAAAGTATGGATATATGGCTGTTAGCATCACTGACGCCATCTTGGGCTCTTACAGTTTACCCTGTCCTTTCACCCACCCTACCCAGGACTGAACTGTGCAGTAAGTCACTTTTCTGTTGTCAAGGCTTTGCAGTTAATAGAAACTGTTTTAATAATCATTAGGATCAGGTGGCCTCTATGCTCCGTTAGTCCCCAAACAATGATGATGTATATTCCCGGCGCCCACGAGACTCATGACCCATTCATGAATTTTGACTTAGGAGTGCACGTCCCGTTTCCAAGCACCTGCCTCCATACTCTAGGTTAGCTATAAAGTTGTCCCAGCGGCCCCCGCCGGTGTGGGGTGCAGCTGCTAACGCGTGCAGGTCGTTGTCGCCCGATCCCGAGCCCACCCTGTGAGTTACCCTGTGATAAACTGATCCATTGATTACGTGGGGCTGCCTGCCTCGTTTTGTTTTTCGGTCACAAGGTGCTTTCTCAGTTCAGTGAGCACTTTTCATTCCCTCCTTCCTCCAACAGAAAGTTAAATATTTAATTAAACCTTCAGTGATACTAGGTGCATAAAACTAATTATTATTTAAAGCTCTATAACAAACAACGCATTCCCCAGATATGCTGTGGAGCAATGGAAAGAAACTTTAAAGATTCTTAAAAATAATTTTGTACCCTTATTTCTATGTCTTTGTCATAGTTCTTGAGCAGTTAAGAATTGGCTTTGTTAAAGAATTTTAAAGGTACTGCCTTGGTGAGACTTTGGAACTGTATCAAGTATTATAAGTTTTCCAAAAAGTAACGATTTGTTTAAAATATGCCATTAGAAGTTTTATTGTACTTAAGTTGTTAACTTGTGCTTTCAAGGGTGGTCTTCTAATATACGTTGCAAAAGAGAAGGTCGTACATGTGTTGTCTGCTCAAAAAGCTGCTTTTTTACGGTTGTCTGGTCGTCTCTATTTACAGCGCCCTGGGCTTGTGTGAACTCTGTTACTTGTGAGTAAACTCCCCCTGGATGTTGACTGTATGATTCTCTTCCCACTTACAGCCAATGTTAAATGCGGGGCAGGCCAAGCATCCTTTACTGCCTTTTCCTTTTGTCCTTTTGAATCTCACCACATAAGGCTATAACGTTTGGGATAATTAAGGGGAATTATAGTGTAGAAAGAGGAAATTTAGAGCTTTATGCTAAATATGGGTTTTCTTTTGGTCCAGGAAAAGGCACAGGACAAGTTAAACTTTTTACAGATGTCCCCTTGCTGGCCATGCCTCATTTCTAACTTTTCAGCCCTGTTTTCAGCTGTGCACTTGAGTCAGAAGAGCCACTTTCATGTCACCTCTGCGGGGTGGATTTCCACCTTTCTTTCAGGAAACCTCACTGCCCCGCCCATAGGGCTTGGTTTCAGCTCAGACGCTGTTTCTTTATCTTCGGCAGAGGTCTTCAGTATAGAAAGCACTGCCTTCCCATATCCTTCCTCCATCCCAAATCCCCCCTCCCTACCCTGCAAAGTAGTGTGGGGCGGGGGGAGCAGAGGGGACTTTATGATCACCCCACCAGTGGCAGGTGTAGGCTCCCCTCTTTTCTTTTTCCTTCTGTCTTCTCCCAAAGGACAACCATTAATTCTCAGAGACACTGTGGTCTCAACACTTGAAGAAGCAGCACAATATTTCCCTCAGCATCTGTGGTTTGCAAGGAGCCTTTTACAGTAGTTAGTGCTTCACATCATGATGCACAGCCGTCCTCGCCTGATTTATTCCTCACGGCCCTTTTCAAATTGCACCTGCTTAGACTATGTGGGTTGTGGGTGCCCAGGTGGGCAAATAGGTTCATTGTTGTCAGTTTATAAAAACCTGTCTACAGCTTTGAAGTTACTGGTTAGACGAACATTAAACTAAAAGTTAATGAAGAATCGATGTTAAGAATGTTTCATTTTAGTTTTCAAACACCCAAACCAGGTGTTTACTTTCTTGAAGAAAACAAGCAATTGATTTTTCTTCTTTAAGATGTTTTGTTTTAATAATTTGAGTAGATAGAAGTTCAAGGTTATTGTAATTTAACATTTTTCACATGATTAGACTGGAGCTTATGAATATAAGAAACATCAGTTTGTTCAGGTGACTCATAGCACTGATTCATCTATATACTTCATAACAGAGTTCATACTTTCTGGTCATCATTTTCTTCCGTTTGTCCTTTGGCCATCCATTCTGGGGGAATTTCCTTGACTCAGTCTTCATTCTAACTCACCGATTTGGCATTCACCCCAGCTAGCAAGAATTTTATTTCTGTCTGTCTGTTCCATTTCCAAATTCTCTAGCAGCTTTCTCTTAATTGCTTTGTCCTTGTTTCATGAGTATGATATCCCTTGAGGATATTAGTTATACTACTTTTATAGACAGTAGTGATCAACATGTGTAATTACTTGCCATGTTCCAGGCACCATTTTCAGCTTTATGTGTATTTATTCTTTTGGTCATTCTGACAGGGACAGAGTAGGGAGACAAAGTAGGTAATTAAATAGTTAATCCCACTAGGGGATCATAAATAAAGAAAAAGTATGGGAGACCCTGTAAGTTAACAATCACTCAAGAAAGCAGGTTTGCTTAACAACAGAACCAAGCAGCAGAAGCACGAGACATGCCCCCAAACAATAAAACAATGGTGGCATGAGACCCACATCCTGCCCAGTGAAGTCGGCAAGTTAATGATCCTTGAGAAGGGGCTTACATGTCTGCATGCACTAAGAGCAGAGATATCGGGGAAAGGTGACATTATACCAAAACCTGAAATAATTTACAGTATCATAGTATGTGTAACAGTACCACCGTTTTGCTCATTTCCATAGCGCCGTGACAATCCCGGTTGGGCCATATGGGGTCAAAAACTCCCCCGCCACCATGTAGGAGGAGTTAATAGTGGAAGACTTGAAGAATGAAAAAGAAAGTGGTCTTTTCCCCCCTCCCCACTTTTCCTTTGCTTATAAAAATGTAGACCACTGAGTTCTCTGGGCGGCACTCCCTTGCCTGGGGGCTTGTATCTCTCACAAGCGTCCTGTACTGACAAACTCTTCCTTCCCTCTCACTCTGCCTCTCCCTGAATTCTTTCTGCGCTGAGACAGAAGACATTCTGGCTGAGGAAAAATGATAAGGAAGAAAAATCTACCTAGAATAGAGCTCAGGGGCAAAAGGAAAACAGCATGAAAACACCTTTTGCTTCAGAAGGGATTTTGTGCTTTGGAAGAAAGGACAAAACTGAGGCTGAATAGACACTGAAGTGACTCCTTTGATTAGTCATTGTATGTCATCTTCTGCAGAGACATTTCCCTGTTAATATGACTTTAAAGCTACTTTAAAAACTACATCAATGGTTCTCCACTTTTTATTGGGCCCTGCACACTCACTCCCATTAGCGTCAGTAGAATTGTATACTTAGTAGGCAGGGAGGCATGTGAGTCTTTAACATTTCCCTTTGTTCCTGACACACACTTCACTTTGAAAACCGCTGTTATCCTTCGGAGTTTTCTAACCATGGAGTTAAGAACACATTATACTGTTACACTGGTTGAGTCCTTTGATGTGAGAAATAGAAACTGATCTAGCCAGCTTAAGTGAAAATAAAATATACTGGGTAGATAATAGGGCATTTCACATAGTCCAAGGAAGAAGAATCAGGTTTTGGGCACAGTAGGTATCAAACCTTAGGGGAAAGCCTAGTACGGAGAATGTATGAACCTTCTTAAATGTTTCTATTAATCTGTTTCCATGACTCCCAGTCTCTGGGTCTCTTAGTTAAAAATTCCACTCTGCCCGGAGAAAACTTAAGTGCTACCGCTCAGAAGTAGTTGTGGTGATGGTAGTCGTGGTGTGTCTGTTGGGATGGCGAGGTGGGTGCACAGGTTCATGGGCTTCAGGCAAGGCCGTTAAAGACTCAACCCTGAGTTCAGGGAGCAGTTCTCAAAAGAAGGAAGAATACTGTGAGTCCATCAGCTGCTTTAGGAGGGGCCTTTTTTCTAAAAATGAAGCATCAAGCGTGCAGCGTTCAATCTGAATGAATAATTCAGTGGCTCCCGGTAAATCAATGTGTTTTGGCAGATAACTTGAGAATGTTCTTGCTGTTAAATTGGTTAGTGTTTCTCTGTTTCGTAGTAAATCATCCTCGAATGAGAGTGATCCGTCTGTGTCTCTCCCTTCCACCCTCCCTCCTTCCTTCCTTCCTTTCTTCCTTTCTTCCTTTCTTTCATCGGCCTAGAGATGATCACCAACTCATTGCAGGATCTGATATAACAGGAATGAGGCTGTTGGAAGAATTTATTTTGAGTGTATCCTCCTTTCTTGGCTGCTGCAATTTTGCTCTTTTTAATTTACTCATCTAATATTTTTACAGTATGTCTAATTGTGCAATTACTTTTTTCCCCACCATATAAGGAACACATATTGATGGGAAAATTGAGAAAATAGAAAAAAGCACAAAGGGAATGGAAGTTGTCTAAATCTCATCATTAAATTTAAGAAAAAGCTCTCTTCTGTACATATAGAGAGGATGTTTATTTGATCCAAACTTTAATTATGTATATTGCCTTTTGGGGGGTAAGACAAGCTGCCTCTAAAAAGTTGCCTGCTTTTTTATCCAGGTGGAGACGGTCAGCCAGCTTGGAACAGACTGCTCTTGTTGTAGAGGGGGTCACACCAGTGGCTGCCATCAAATAGGTTTATATAAAACAAGGAACAGATATCTCTCTGAAGAAGGCTTAGCGGGACTTTTTTGGTGTCTCCTCCAAGCTGCCCTCTCGATACCTTTTTAGGTGATGGGGCCGAGCCAGTTGGAGCAGGGACCACGGAGAGTGCACTCGGGAGCCCGGCCAGGCTGGCTTCTGCTTGCGTATAACCTCTTTGAAGAACTGCGACGTGGCTTCGGCAGAGGTCCACTCGCAGAAGGGGCCCCAGGGGCCTCCAGAGGGTCAGCTTAGCCTGGAAGAGAGCTGCTGGGCCTGAGATGCAGTGATTTAGGTCGTACAGCTCAAAAAGTATACTGAGGTGAAATTTGTTTCCGTCACTCCAAAGTGAGACCCTGTGCTCATTAAGCACTTTCTCCCCTTCTCCTCTGGCAGCTACCAGTCTGCATTCCATTTCTGTGGATTTGTGTATTCTGGAAATTTCACATAAATGGAATCCTATTTGGCCTTCTGTGTCTGGCTTCTTCCACTTAACGTAATGTTTTGGAGGTTCATCCACGTTGTAGCGTGTATCAGTACTGCGTTCCTCTTTACGGTAAATAGTCAACCATTGGGCGTATACACCACAATTTGTCTTTACCTTCGTCTGTTGGTAGACATTTGGGCTGTTTCTGCGTCTTGGCAGTTATGACCCTGCGTGAACGTGCACTTGTTTGAGTCCCCATGGAATAGTGGGATCACATAGGAACTCTTTAACTTTTGGGGAACTGCCAAACTGTTTTCCTCAGCAGCTAAACCACTTTGCAGTCCCGCCAGCCGTGTGTGAGTACCCAGTTTAGCCACGGAGTTTCTTATGAGAAATTTGCTCTCATTCAAAGCAGTATTCCTGTAGGTGATGCAGTGGTTATTCTCTGGCTGCTCTCAAGATTTTTCACTGTCTTTAATTTTTAGCACTTTAATCACGATGTGTTTGAGTGTGGCTTTCCTTCGATTTATCCTGTTTGGGTTTCATCAAGCTTCTTGAAACTCTTAGGTGTTTCATCTCTGGCCAAATCTGGGAAGTTTTCAGCCGGTAATTCTGTAAATATGTTTTGCAGCACTAACACACTTCTGTCTTCCTGGGTCTCTGATCGTTTGAATGTTAGACCGTTTGTTATCGTCTCACAGTTCTCTGAGGTACTGTTAATTGTTAAAACAAGAACAACAACAACAAAACCTTTTTTCTCTCTTTTGTTCAGATTGAGTAGCTTCTCTTGATCTATCAAGTTTACTGACTGTTTTTCTGTTGTCTCCATTCTGTTTTTGAACCCATTCTATGGATTTTGTTTATTTGTTGCTGTGTTTTTCTGTTCTAAAATTACTATTTGGTGCTGCTTGATGTCTTGTTTCTTTGCTGACAGTTTCATTGTTTTCAAGAATGAAATGAATGTTTTCTTGCCATTGTTTGCTGGAGCACTTTTTAAATAGCTGCTTTAAAGTTTTCGTCAGATAATTTCAAAATCTGTGTCATCTTGGCAGTGGCACCTGTGGGTAGAGTTGACATTTTTCACATGCTTCATTACCGGAGTCATTTTGGGTTGTGTGAGACTGCGGGTTTTGTTTCCATCCCACAGAGAGCACTGATGTCTTCTTTTAGCGTGCTGTCCACCTGGTTAGGTTCAGGTCTTCAGTTTCTGCCCACATTCTCTGAACTGTGGTTCTAATTTCGGTTTAGTTTTCAGAAGCCTTTGCAGTGCAGATTGGATCTGTCCGTGTGTGCCGCCCAGTGACCCATCTGGATCTGGGCAGTGGTCCGTCTGTGAATTCAGTTCCTCAAGTGTTTGGTGCACAGAGCAGGATTAGATCCACGTTTACCCAGATTGGGGGTTAGTCCAGGAGCTCATAAACAACTTCACTGCGTTGCTCCCCTGAGCTCCTCTTTTCATTTGCTCTCCCTGCTGCTTTTGGATTCCCTGTGGCTCCTCTCTTCCATCTTCCAGCCGCCAAGCTAGGGTTTTCCTGCCCCACTGGGCCATGCACTTCGGCGACTGCATGTGCCGCATGCAGGGCCCTGTGGCTGGAAGGCGGCAGAGCGGAAAGCGGCGGGGTTTGTCCCCCGACCCTTGTGGAAGAAGCTCCACTCAGAGGAGAGAGTTTGGCTGGGTTCAGCTTTCATCACTGCAGTCTGACACTGCTGTAAACGGGGTTGCTTGGGGACAAGGGCACAAGAGAATGTAGAAAAGGATAAAAGACTGGGTGTTTCCCCGTTCTCCGTGAGCAGAAGACTTCCATTTCCTATCGAGCCAGAACTAGAGAGCTTCCTCCGGAACTTCCTCTGTGTCCCAGTGCCCGCTTCCAGTGCGTCCAGTTTAGAGGACACTGGAAGAGAAAAAGTGGCATTCCGGTTCCCCCTTGTTTCACATGCTACTGTTTACTTTTCAGAATCTTCACATTGCTGTTCCATGCGTTCCGTCCGGGTGGGAGAGACAGTGTGGGGTCTGCTTAACTGTCTAGCCTGAGGCTGAAACATCGGTCTGTCTCTGCATTAGAAATGGCGTATACTTGACTGTGTGGTTCCAATTTCGTTTTTTCCGATCTCCTTTCTTTAGTAAACTAACCCAGAAAACATGGCTACTGCAATTAGGGGAGTTGGAGTTTGGAGACAGACCAGAACACTCCTACTGAAGAATTACCTAGTTAAATGCAGGACTAAAAAAAGTAGCGTTCAGGTAAGTTATATGACCATTATGTCTTACTGCAGTTTATTTTGCATTAATATGTTCCATCTTTAAAAGATGATTTGTTTTGCTGGATACCTTTTTATTATAATTTTATATTCTTAGGTCCCTTTAATTTGCTTGTAAAAACTTGTTGTGTTGGCCTCAGAAAAATACCTAAATTATCCCATGTTTTCTGAATGTCAAGAATTTTAATAACGATGTCTAAATTTAGTTAATTTCTAATATCAGTGCTTGATTTTGAACCTTGAGGCATGCACTTCCCGTTTCATGGAATGAAAAATAAATTCTGCAGATAACTTCATGGAACATTATTCCACAGTTTATTCCTTATGGCCGCCCATCTTTTGGACTCTGGATTGAACTGCCCATAATTACTAAAATTATGTCACATATTTGTTCCCACAAGCATACATTACTTTATTATTTATTTATTTAGCATACATTACTATAAAAGGTGGAAGAAAGTAAGAACTCTGGCTAACCAGTTAATAGTGATTTTAAAGGATGGAATGGTATTGTTGATCCTCTCCCGAAGCCAGCAGAACAATTAAACAGCAAGATGAAACAATAAAGAGTTCATCCCTATTAAAGTTGACTATTGAATACAATTGAGTATAGTTTTAGTAGTAGAAACTTAGCTGTAATTAAAGCATGAGTTTTAATTCAGACTTGAATAAGGACATTTTTATGGTGATCCCTATTACAGATGTTTGGTAAGTTACTTTAAATAAAGTCATGTATGAGTAAATTTATTATTATATTTTATATTAGTAATCTAAGATGTTTAAATGTTAGCTTTTATGTCATTTAAATGTATTATGGTGACTTGAATTTTAAAATATTTTAGTAAAATTGAATGTAAAGGAAAAATTCATATGCTGTTGGGTTAGGTTCAGTACAGTATTTCTTTTAGGATAGAATTGCTTTTAGTTTCTGTACTTAAGAAAGGAGACCCAAGTTCCTCATGTTTTTTGTTAGTATTAGTTATATTCATAGAAATCTTGATGATTTTTGCTGCCACTGTTACACTTTGTAATCATTTTGTTTGTTTCCTTTATTATAGGAAATTCTTTTTCCACTATTTTTTTTATTTTGGTTAATATTAATTAGCATGATGCATCCAAATAAGAAATATGAAGAAGTGCCTGACACGGAACTTAACCCCATGGACAAATCTATCCTCTCTAACTTAATTCTTGGATTTACACCAGTGACTAATATTACAAGAGACGTCATGCAGAAGGTTTCTACTGATCACCTTCCTAACGGTATTGTGAGCTTACATGTGTATTCTGTCTCTTACAGAAAGCCTCTTCAGTATTTTGCTATTTGCTTTATTGAGTAAATACCATTCTTAACATTTAGATATATGTCCTTTCACCAAAACATAGTTTTATAGAAATCCTAACATCATTTAATTCTGCTGCCTTATGATTCTTGTGAAACTTTAATTTGTAGTCTTGGTAATAGGAAGCACATTTTATGTTTTAATATTTTATATTTAATCCATAGACCATTTATAAAATAAACATATTTGTATAGTATAAAAGATTTGAAGGAATATTTCATTTTGATTCTGATTCACGTAACTATTAAGAAACTAGAAATACATGGTAAAGACAGTAATGCTGATGCCAGGATGATTGATTTAATGAAATGCTGAATTGTAGAGAATAAGAAAATAACCTGTTATCTTCCATCATATAGGATTGTTAGTTGTAATTGACTTCTAGTGTGTGTCACACATTATTGGATAATGTGTCACTGAATAGAAGATGTTTATACAACCATGAGCCAAATAGCTTTTTCCCCAGTGATTTCTTTCTGGTGTATTACTATTTAATATTTTTATCTTACTAGTATAGAATATATTTGTTGGTTTATCATATTAAGCATAAGCAGCATGATAGCCGTAAGAATTTAGCATGTCAGCTAAGAAGAACTCATCAGAAATGTTGAGAATGAAATTCATTGGTAATTCTGAGCAGGACAAAAGTATATACGCTAAAGAAATCCAAGTCAGTATGTATTAACTTAGATGCCAGAATAGTAGAAATGTATGTAGATTTTTTTTTTTTTTAAAGTTCTCTCTTTTTAATGGCAGAACTCTGAACGTGAGATTGTACATACATACATGGTAACTTAACTGGTAGGATGTTGAATTAACACCCTCTTTCTTCAGATCAATCCTGGAGCTCCATGTACACCTTCAAGGTCTGGAAAATCATGAGAATTCACATTTAAGTAATACTGTATAATTTACAAAGCATTTTCATGTCTGTAACTACATTTGATCTTAACAGCCCCTTGGGATCAGCTAGGTATTGTGGGTGAGGATACTAAAGTTCCGGGAGTTAAATTGCTTACCTGTCCTCACACAGCTAATAAGTAGTAAAGTTAAGTACTGAGCCTACGGTTTTTTTCCCATTTCATGACATGTTCTGAACCTCCTGAAGACTGCTTGCTTGTAAATAAAACTTCAAGAAAATGTTTAAAAATTAAGATGATTGATGCGAAAAGAGCTGAATGATGATTACAGTATTTTTTCATGTATCTTCTAAGAAAGGAACAAGCAGTATTGGGTTTAAATGGTAATTTTTATTCAAAGAAGAATGTGTCATAGTTACTAAAATACATATTTAGTTTCTGAGGAAGGATTATGGAATTTTCTTCATAAGAAGGAATATTTGAAAATAAAATATCCACTCATTTATCAAGGAGTTATTTGTATGGTTTTACTTTGAGATAGATAAGTGAACTACATATATTGCATATAAAGTATATGATCTATTTTATTATGTTAATAACTTATGTGTTACATGACACATGCATAATTTATGTAATCAAATGACAGCTAAGGAATAGAGTCTGTAAAATTGCACTATTTTAATATTCATTATTTAGTTTTTTTTTAGAAGAGCTGTATTCATTTTCTAAGAAGTTAGAGCATCAAACAAGTGCTTATAAAATATTACATTCATCAAATATAATGTTAAATTTGGTGTATTGTATTACAATAAACTATTCAAATTTGTGAGCTAACTAATTTGTTATAATATTTTATAGTCATAATTACCGAAGAATATACAAGTGAAAAAGAATTGCTAGCATCCAGTCTTTCTAAGTCCAGCAACTTTGTAGGTGTGGTTTTCAAAGACTTCATGTCCTATGAACTCCGTTTTTTTCCTGATATGATTCCAGTATCTTCTGTTTATATGGATTCAAGAGGTAAATGGCCCTAAATAATCAATGAAAATGAATTAAATTCCCATTTTTGCTGCTCTTAGATCATATGCAAAATTTGATGGTGTCCACCATTGGCATTTTAAATAATAGTTATTCAGATAAGAAGACTGTCAACTGTAGCATAAAGATATGTGTATATTTATCTATCTACTTCTATATATATAATATGAAGTATAATTTATGTAACATCCACTTTAATTTTAATACATTTATATTGTTTACAGTAACAAAACAACATTTCATCTTGAATTCTATGACATTCTAAGTCTGTTCTTTTCTCCATGTAATTGTTTTCATATGTGGTACGGCACATACCTTTAAAATCTCAAGGTCTTCCACCAGTAAACTTTATTAGTTTTATGTTGGAAACATGGAAAACAGCCTTCAATGCCTAAACCTCTGAAAAGATAATTATCAACCACAAACATTTATTGACTAATGTTAAAGTCACTGTTAAGTACTGTATTTGTGACTTGATTCCGCAAAGCCCTTATAGAATTTTTCTTTTTTTCTGTGCTGTTCACCTGGACTTGCCCTTGCATCTGGAAGATCTTTAGAGCGGATAAGTCATTGTAGAATGGCTTGCCTTAAAATAGAAAACTGATTTATTTTAAATAACTATGTTTACCATTAATTTCTTTCTTTCCATTTGTATTCATTTACGATTCAGTATCCTAACACATGTAACTCTTTAATTTCAGAAATTTGAAGTAAACAATAAGGAACGTGATAGATTTTGTTTGCCTTTGGAGGGCCATTGCTTATTTTCTTTGGTCCTGTGGAGATTGATTAATTATATTACTTTGGTAACCCCATATGTGCTGCCTTTAAAGAAGACACTTGTATATTGCAGAATCTTATGTCTCACATTTTTTTCTCCATAGCTGGCTGTTCAAAATCATGTGAGGCTGTTCAGTACTGGTCCTCAGGGTTCACGGTTTTACAGGCCTCAATAGATGCTGCCATTATACAGGTAAATATGAAAAAGGAAGAAGAATAGAGTCAAACTGTATTTTACCAATCATCCCCTAAGTCTTTACCACAGGATTTCATTTGACTGCTGTCAAATGTACAAAATACATAACTTAATACAACTCCTTTATGGAAAAAGATAAGGGAGAAGTCATATTTTCTGACTTAATTTTTTTGAAACCCACCTTATTTGATGGTTTCTAAGCATGTGATTCAGCATTCTGTATACCAGTATTATCATATCTGTGTTGACTGTAAATAATATTTATGAAGGGTCTACATTTGCAGACTTTTTCCCTTGAATAAGAATAACTTAGTTTAAAGAAGGTGAGTATCTTTATCTTAATCACAGTGGTAGATTTTATTTCTTATTTAACAAACATTTATCACTTGTTTGCCAAACATTATTTCTAAGTTATGTACTAAGATCAACCCATTTAATTTTTAACACCCCTATGTTAAAGGGTGCTGTTATTGTCTGCATTTTATATGTGCACCTGAAGCACAGGAAGGTTATAAGTGACTTTCCAAAACTCAGTTAATTAGTGGCAAAGCTAATTCAGACTATTGCTTTTGGCCTCCCAGTTCTGTATTTTAATACTGTACTTCCACTAAGATTGTGTATAAATGTTGCATTTACGTTCTAAAGACATGCTTAGACCTGATCCAGTGTTTCACATTTTAGCAGAAATGAACAGGAGACCTTGAATAGGAGACCTGTCTCTGTTAGTTGTTAGACTGCTATGTAGTAAAATGACTACAAAAATAATGCTTTACTTGACTGCGTTGTTGTTAGAACCATATGAGATGATATATATAGAATTGTCATATAAACTCTCACAACATGGTATAAATGTATTGTAGGTACAGTATTCAGTAACACAGAAGATTAAGGTAATGACACTGAAATATAGGGCATATCACACTGACAGTGTTAAAGTACTTATTTGTGTTTTGGCCAAAGACCTTAGCCGTCCACATCCTAGACCGTACTGGATGAACAGGTAGAGCAGATCTCATTTTAGCCATTCATTTGAAGGTTAAGTAGAAGTATATCATATGGCATAACTAGTTTTATTATTCTGTCTATATGCGTGCTGCATATATAGATTTTAAAACAATAGAAGGACTTACTATGTAAAAGAACATTTTAAAAAGTCATTCTTTCATAGTACTAGTAATCATTCCTTAATTCTTCAATTTTATAAATGCATGTTTTTATTAAGATGCATATAATTGTCAGCTAAAGATGATAATTGTGCAGTTTTATTTTCTTTGACAAATTATTTAATAAAAATTTATATACTTCCCAACTTCAGACTTCAAACTTTATGACTTGCTTCCAGAATGAGTAAAAGCAGTTTTCTATACGTGTCATGATTCTGGGGTCAATCACTTTATTTCTGGTGTGTAGCTTTTTGAGGATGGTATTTGTACGAGGTTATTGATTAAATTTGGGGGTATAACTGTCACATTATTTTAGGGGCTACTATCAGAACTAAATTAATTGAATGTATTTACATTTTCTAATTACAGTTGAAGACCAATGTTTCTTTTTGGAAGGAGCTGGAGCCAACTAAGGCTGTCCTTATGGGAGAAACTGCTGTTGTGGAAATAGATACCTTTCCCCGAGGAGTAATTTTAATATACCTAGTTATAGCATTTTCACCTTTCGGATACTTTTTGGCAATTCATATCGTAGCAGAAAAAGAGAAGAAGTTAAAAGAGTTTTTAAAGATAATGGGACTGCATGACACTGCCTTTTGGTGTGTTATTAAAACTTTGTTATTCAGTGTGATTAATAACCGTATAAGTATACAAATCTTCAGAATTGTAATTTTGTTATTCACCTGACTTTATGAGGTCTGATCCTGTTTCCTCACAATTATTGCCTTTGTCTTAGAGTTTGAGACCAATCAAAATGCTTCAGCAATTGATTGGCTTGTTTTAACATAAGGGAGGTGAGCTTTGGAAAGCTCATGTGGATATTATATACTTAAATTTTATTTCATATTTTGTTTGAACTGATGAGGCGTGCTCCATGTATTTCAGTGTCTATTTCAGTGTATAGAAAATAGGAGATTTTGGAAAGTTAGAAATTAATTGCCTGTTTCACTCCTCCTCAGGTATCATAGCATATACATGTTATTAAAATGTAATCAAAATGACAGAAGTTTGTGTATGTAGTATATGGGCTTTCTTTCCCCTGGAAAAAGTTATTTTTGTGAATTTTTTAAGATAATATGCAAATAATTTCTAGAGAAACAAATGAAAAAAGTTCACAAATGAGCACATTAGCATTTTTATACAATGATAATTTTATAGAGGCATGCATTTTTTTTTTAAAGTTTATTTTTTTATTTATTTTTGGCTGTGTTGGGTCTTCGTTTCTGCGCTAGGGCTTTCTCTAGTTGCAGCGAGCGGGGACCACTCTTCATCGCGCTGCGCGGGCCTCTCACTATCGCGGCCTCTCTTGTTGCGGAGCACAGGCTCCAGACGCGCAGGCTCAGTAGTTGTGGCTCACGGGCCCAGCTGCTCCGCGGCATGTGGGATCCTCCCAGACCAGGGCTCGAACCCGTGTCGCCTGCATTGGCAGGCAGACTCTCAACCACTGCACCACCAGGGAAGCCCAAGGCATGCATTTTTATAAATAATTCTAAGTGTATTTTTCTTACTTTTTCCACCATGTAATAACAACATTATTTTGACCTCATTCTGGGGGGGAAAGTTAATACTGTTGCATGTGAGTTGTTATTGTAGACCATTTTATTCCATTTAGCTCAATGCAACAGTTAAAACACTTTACATAATGGGGTCATTCTGTATGACATAGCATCTTTGCTCATTTTTTTTTCTCCTGTCCTTTTACTAGTGATTGGCTTTTGAGATGCATTGGTTATTAAAGTATTCTGTGAGGAAACAGTAGCTGGGAGAATGTAGGCAAATCAGTTTCTCAGTGCCTCAGTTTTGCCTCTGTAAAATAATGGTTTTAGTTTTGGTAGTTCAGATATCTTTTAGCCCTATTTTGGTGATTTTATGATAGCATACATTAAATTATCTGCTAACTTGAAAAATGAAAATAATACTAAATACTGTGGTGATTTCACTGAACTCTGATTTTGAGGAGAAATTTTGAGTCCTGTAGTGAATCCATTGTTGATCTTCCTGATCTCACATTGTGTTCCTGTAGTAATTATGTTGTCGATTAGCAAGGTAACCTCTACTGTCTAAAGTACCAAAAGCCATCAGTCTGTCGCATGTACCATAAAGAAAATTGTCAGTCATTAAACTCTTTCATATTTTAAGAGAATCAGAAGTATTGTGCATTGTTGAACTTTCGAGGGTTTTAGATTTAAATTAATCATGAATTGCTATAAATCTGTACAGTTTTTTTTTTGACTCTTGGAAAGATAGTCACCATTTTATCTCTGTATCAGATGATACTTTTACCGACAACCTAACCAATACTGTATTTTTAATTACGTATGAGAGCTTTAATTTTCAATAGATGAGCATACAAAGAAATGAAGAGATTGGCTTAATTTTAAGAATAAAATGGCTAAAATAAAGCTGAAGTTTTGTTTAAAATGTTTTTTTATTTGTTTAATTGTTAAAGCCTATGTCTTTAGCCATAAATGTATCTGTGTTCCCATTGCAGGCTCTCCTGGGTCCTTCTGTATACAAGTTTGATTTTTCTCATGTCCCTTCTCATGGCAGTCATTGCAACAGCTTCTTCCTTATTCCCTCAAAGTAGCTGCTTTGTGATATTTCTACTTTTTTTCCTGTATGGCTTATCATCTGTAAGTACTTTCATTTGAAATGGGAATAAAGAACTGTCAAAATATTTGATTACTAAAGTCTTGCTATTTGGTTTACTTACAGTCGATTTCCCATGCAAGACAAGATTGTTACTAGGCTGCTGATACATGAGTTGTGTCATTGTGCCTCCGTATTTATAGAAAAGTTACAGAATATTCTCAAGTTTAAACTTAACTTGTTTTCATAGGATGTATTCCACATACAGGTCCTCTCTGTCTGTCTTTCACTATCTTCATTTAATTGTGCTTATTATACACCATTAAGATTGTCTGGTACTAGACTTTTTATTCCTTTGTTTTTAAGAGATCCTGACTGTTTCAAGTTAATTTATGTTACAGGATGATGTCGTGTGAAGATATATGTTTGTAAGTGTAGCTCTTTGACAGTGTTGATTTCCATTCGGTAGTTTGGTTGAATGTTGGATGTTCGTGACAAGCTTTTGTTTTAAGTGGTCCCAGTTTCCATTCTGATTGGCGTATGTGCCCTTGCTGTATCCGTTGTTAAATATTTTGACTATCACCCCTGCTCTTTTTTTTTTTAACATTTATTTATTTATTTATTTTTGGCTGCGTTGGGTCTTCGTTGCTGCGCGCGGGCTTTCTCTAGCTGCGGCGAGCGGGGGCTACTCTTCGTTGCGGTGCGCGGGCTTCTCATTGCGGTGGCTTCTCTTGTTGCAGAGCACGGGCTCTAGGTGTGCGGGCTTCAGTAGCTGTGGTGTGTGGGCTCTGGAGCACAGGCTCAGTAGTTGTGGCGCACGGGCTTAGCTGTTCCACGGCATGTGGGATCTTCCTGGACCAGGGCTCGAACCCATGTTCCCTGCATTGGCAGGTGGATTCTTAACCACTGTGCCACCAGGGAAGTCCCATTCCTGCTCTTTAACATGATAACTTACAAATAACTGATATGCTCCTCTGTATAATTGCCTGGTTTTTAACTGGCTCTGTTTCTTGTCAACACGTGAAGTTGAAAAGATGGGCTCTGTGTAAAACCTTGTTGACATACTGTTTTGATCATATTTGTCCATATCTAACTGCAGAAACACACGGTGATTTATGGTTTCTACAGTGCTGAGGTGATCATGTTTGCCTATTACATAGATAAAATGCAGTTCTTAATATTTGTCGGTTTAAATTTTTAATGTAGAGCACTATTTGTATGAAAATTAAATATCTCACTATGGCCTTTAGAAATTAATTGTATTTTAATGAATGTATTTTCTAATGAAAATAACTTGTTCTTTCACAAGGAAAATTTAATTTTGTTTTCATACCAGTGTATATGAACAATGCTTTAACCTTAATATTTATATCTTACAGGTATTTTTTGCTTTAATGCTGACGCCTCTTTTTAAAAAATCAAAACATGTGGGAATAGTTGAATTTTTAGTCACTGTGGCTTTTGGATTTGTTGGCCTTTTGATAGTCCTCATGGAAAGTTTTCCCAAATCTTTAGTGTGGCTTTTAAGTCCCTTCTGTCAGTGTACTTTTTTGATTGGTATTGCACAGGTAGGTAATATACATATCTTGCTTTCACTAAATATTTTCTTTTCTCTCCACTTCCATGCAGCATATTATACTACTATGAATACTGCCCTTAGTTTGCAAAAAAAATTATTTAAAATTTTCAACATGAAAAAGGAATGATATTTGAATATTGGAGTACATTTTATATTAGTTTCATTTATATTTTCTCCATTTTTCAAGTTTTTTTATTTATATGACCTGTTTATAAATAAGTTCTCCACTTTTCACTTTAGTGTATCTCAATAATCTGTTTCACTGCAGTAACTCAGTTTGTTAGAAGTCATTGGTTTATGCGTCAGGTAATCTAGATTGCTCTGTGGCCTGGTTTTATTGCTCCCTATTGTAAATTTATCTCACATGTGTGCCTGGGAGAAAATTGTGTGTGAAGCAGAACAAATTTTTCTTGACTGTAGTAGTGAAAGTAGTACCTTGTGGATTTTATAGGTCCAGCATTTGTGAGATTATCTTTACCTAAATAGTATTTAGATTTATAAATTTGATTTTTATTAGTCTTTATGGGGCACTCAGGTTCTAAGGGGAAAATTCTTATAAGAAGCTGCTTTATGTATTAGAACACAAATTTGGTTAATGGGTAAAGAAAAAATGTAATTACTTAATACAAGAGATTATTCATGTTGGCTGGATAGACTTCTGATTTGTGAGACTTTGCTTGTTTATGAATATTGAGTTAAACGAATTTTAATTATTTGAGACCCAAGAGCTGTTATTACATGTTTTGAGAGTCCACTGAGTCTCCTTAGGAAGGGAGAATTATAGATTCATAGGTTTTTGTTTTGGGAGGGACTTTGAATGTCATTTAATTCACCTTCATTTCACAGATGAGACTGAAATCCAGAACAGCATAATTAAAGTTTATTTACTTAATGGCAGGGCTGAGACCTAAACGAGGCCTCAATCTCTATTGCTTTCCGTCTGCTCTGTCACATATATCTAGTATGAATAATTTAATAGCTGTGTTAATTAATTATAGTACCTTCTCCCTTTTCAGTGTTGAAAGGTGCTGACCATAAGTTTATCCTCTAATACTTAATTTGTCTGACTTCTCTGTGGACCATAACCCTTTTGTTTGCATTAGTTTTTATTTCATTTGATAATCATAGCATTAGAATTATTGTACATGCCCCAAGAATAGATGTATACTAGTTTTAGAAGCACAGCATTGAAAACATGGTTGAAAGGGGTTGCTGTAATAAACTCATGGTTTGGTCAAGTTTATTGTTTTCTTTATAAATTCATGTTACTAATTTGGTAGACTGTTTAATCTGTTAAAAGGCCCAGTTTACTGACTCTGGATATTATGAGAAACTCTAAATAGTGTTAGCTATTTTATAAAATGATAAAATATTTTATCATTTTTATATAATAAAGTTGGTGTTTCTGTTTTTCAGGTCATGCATTTAGAAGATTTTAATGAAGGTGCTTTATTTTCCAATTTGACTGAAGGGCCATATCCTCTAATTATTACTATTATCATGCTGGCCCTTAACAGCATATTCTATGTCCTTCTGGCTGTCTATCTTGATCAAGTCATTCCAGGTATGCAGGTAGTTATTGGATTTTACGGTAAAGATATTTAGGTTTCTTTGCCCACATAAGGTTAACTTAATTAAAAATTTTTTTCTAACTAAGTCGTTTTCACTGTTACAGCTTTTAATTTAATTTTAAATAAGTATATTTTGTACCTTATGCATTCACTGCTAGTGAATGTAAGGAGATTGTGGGTGAAAAGAGATCAGTTTGCTTTGAAAGCCTTAAGTCCCTAATTGAACTTCTTAACTCAGTCCTTCCCCACGTCCATCTTTTTGGCTAAAGTGTTTTGTTATTTTACCGTATAAGGTCCGACACCATGGAGTAATCTGGTAACTCCTCCCATTCCCCGCATCCCTTATGCTGCACCTATAGCAAACTTGTGCAGATTCAAAATATTACTAAATAACCAACACCCCCTTTCCTCTTTCCCCTGAGTTCCTCATTCATTTTGTCTGTGTGCTAGACCTGCAGTCTTATATGGAAAGACGCGTGTGGCTTTTAAAACTTGGATTACTTAGAACTAAATAAACTAACAGGTCCTTCTCAGTAGCGCAGGCCACATGCCAAGGGCTCGGTAGCCGCGCCTGGCTGTTAGTCAGCACGCTGCGGGGCACAGGTGGGGACGTTTCTGTCGTGGCAGGAAGGCACGGTGGGCTCTGCTAGGCTAGACCGTGTGGCAGCTTCCCTCTAGCTGCCTCCCTCGCGGCTGTCTAAGAACCTCGCCATTCCCTCTAATCAGGCTAGTCACCTGCTCAGACACCTTGCCGGGTGGGCACAGCCTGGTGAACCAAGGAGAGACGTGTTATATGTTGATTTCCTCCACACCTGCTTTCATGTATTTAGTCACTTCTTAACCACTGTCCCGCTCTGTTCTGTATTTTACGTCCATCCACACGGTCCTATTTATCTATTTAAACACATCTGCAGTGTATCCGTTACATTATTTTTAGCTACCCATAACAGAGGACCTCTTTAATTGTCTTAAACAAGAAGGAAATCAAGCGTTTTATTTAAAGTCCAAAGACAGGGTGGACTCCGGGTCAGTTGGACTTGCTCAGCTGTGTCATCAGGGCCCACTTTCTCCGTGTTCTTGCCTCTTTGTCTCAATCTGGCAGGTTGGCTCTCCTCATGGCTGCACGGGGTTGTGCTTCTTTGTTCCCGTCCAGAGGGAGAAGGAGAGGGGGAGGGGTAGGGGAGGGGGAGGGGGAGGGGAGGGGGAGGGAGCCTTTCCCCCAGTAAACCCTTTGCTCCTGTCTGGTTGGCACCTGCTTGTGGCTGGAGTGGTAGCAGTTACCAGATCTTGCCAGGGGCTCATTAGGTCCACTGGTATCTCTCTGTAGTTGGGATCAGATCCCTTTGAAACATGTGGTCATCTGGAGGAGGAGTGGATGTTAGAAAGGACGGGGAGTGTCGGTTCCTTGCGGAGAAAGGGAGAAAATACATGCATGCCGTGTGGGCAGTCAGATCTAAGTCTCCTATGTCGGTCCTGGTGGCTGTGTTATTCTCCTAGTTCTAAAAAGTCTTCTTTATGAACAATATCAACTTTTCTGAATACTGTCTGTATTCAAAGACTAAGATGATACTCATTCAAGCCTTCAGACTATCCAGATGTAAACTTTTCCTCTTCTGAACTCTTATTAGCACTGTGCGTGGCATGCCTCATGCTGTACGTTGTGTTTTAGCCGTTTAGTATGTACATGTACTCATAATGATGTAAGTTTCTGTAGGGCAGAAAATGTACTCTGCTTACATTTACGTTCCCTAGACTCTCAGCAACTCTGAAACTATTTATGGACAAGAGTTATTTGTCAGTAAAACTTTTATTTTTCACACACTATTGATTTAGTATTTTATGTCTAAACTTTAGATCTAGATTGTCTTAGGTTTCACAGACTGCCTTTATGATTTAATAACTAGTTTTCAGAAATAATTTGTTAGGATAACTCAGTTGTTTTTTTTTTTTCAGGAGAATTTGGTTTACGGAGATCATCGTTTTATTTTTTGAAGCCATCATATTGGTCAAAGAGCAAAAGAAATTATAAGGAGTTATCAGAGGGCAGTGTTAGTGGGAATATTAGTTTTAGTGAAATTGTTGAACCTGTTTCTTCAGAATTTATAGGAAAAGAAGCCATAAGGTATGATTTAATCTTTGGCAGTTTAGGTCTAAGAACTGCTCATGGGACATGCCACATTTAAATCCTATCTTTTAAATAATGCATGTAAGTATGGTATCTTTGGAGATTTGGTGCACATTTCATGATTTTTTAAAAAACAGTATTAAGGGCTAATTCTCTTTTAAGTTTTTATTTTCTTTGCAGCCATTTAGAATAAGGTTGCTGCTAGGTTTGAAATTTTATGTTTGAATAGAAATTTTTGAAAGTAATAAAACCTAGTATTTATAAAATTAAGCTATTTTAAAGTTTCCTCATTATGTAGATTAAAACAGAATAAACATTAACTTTCTATTTTTATTCAGGCTACATTGTCTGAGATATACACCACACTAAAATTGTGCTCTGTTAATTTCATAGACCCTTAGAAATTATGACATAATTAACTTGTCACATCAACTTAATTTCTGAGAATGAAAGGAATTCATTACTGTTCCTTGCTAGTTCAGTCAAAACCAAATTAAAAAAATAATGAGACCGAGAAAAGAAATAAAAGTGAAAGAAAAAGTGGAGTATAATTTGTGTTTTTTAAATTTAAGAAAAATGTATAAAAGCAAGGGAGAGTTAGATATTTAAGATGCAGTCAGTGGGCTGGCGGTCTGCCTTCTTAAGAGTAAAATTTAAACTGGTGAACAAGACCATTCATTCCTTCAAAAATTATGTAAAACATTTAAAGTGGAAGGAGAGAATCACTTCACATTTATAGACAAGTGCTGATGTGAAATAGCACTTGGTTTTTAATCTCCCTTAACTGATAAACAAGTATTGATTAATTACAAACAGAAAAGAATCAAATGTGAACTAAGAAATCTATAAATTGCTTGAGTCAAATGTTTCCATTTCTTTTTAGAAGTTGGCTTATCATGAAAAATGAATGAATAACACTTAAAATGGAGAGGAATACTATACTTTTCTCTTGTAGTTTCTTTAAAATACTTTTCTTATTATTGTCAGATTTCCTTGGTTTATTGTTTTAGTAGGAAGATACTTTATGATTATTCCCATTAAATATGACAGCTTTGATTAAAAATATTATACATGGAAACACGTACTTATAGATTGCTTTAAATACTTATAAAGTAGAAAATGGTGTTTTTCAGAATCAGTGCTATTCAGAAGACATACAGAAAGAAAGGTGAAAATGTGGAGGCTTTGAGAAGTAAGTAGCTTTCCTAGTGTTCAGTCCATAGTATTAAAGTACAAATGGAAAAACAACGTACGTAGTTTGTGGGAAATTTAAATTCTTTACCACAATTTTCTCTCTTTCCTTTAGGGATACTTCCATTTATTTATGTGATTAATGGTCATAATAAAACTTAACATCAAAGTAGTAAAAGAAAAAAGTAATATCTATCAAGATGAAAAATAGTCAACTCTTTGAACAAATCTGTGTCCTTTTTCATTTTATTATTAGCATGTGTATACATGTTAGTTCCTTTTTTTTTTCTTTTGCCCTAACACAGGGTTTCTCAGCCTTGGCACTATTGACGTTTTGGGCCTGATAGTTCTTTGTCGTGGGGAGCTGTCCTGACAGTTGTGGCATGTTTAGCAGTGTGTCCGTCAGGTTTCTTCAGAATCGTTAGAATATATATACACACATATACACAGAGAGTGAGAACACTGAGGGGAGGGGCGGGCGGGAAGGGGGGAGATTATTTTTGAGGAATTGGTTCACACGACTGTGGGGCTTGACAAGTCTGAAATCTGTAGGGCGGGCTGGCAGGCTGGACGCTCAGGCAGGAGTTGAAGCTGCGTCTGGCCTGCAGGTCTTGGGATGCTGTCAGCCGGAGATCACCTTCATCAGATCAGGGGTTAGAGTTCTTTGAAGCTGGGTTTTCAGCCCCCTTTCTGCTGTCTCCTTTCAAGCACTGACACATCCATCCGGTGATATTCATTCTACTTTACTCCTGTTTAAATTGAACTTTTAAAGCATTTACTTAGCCTTTTCCAAGCTATTGGTTAATTTCTAGTTTTTTTGCCAGTAGATTTAACATGCCTCTAAATACCCTTGGGAACAAATTTTTGTTTGTCCTTTTGTTTTAATTCCCTTGGAAGTTCCCCAAAGGGGGTACACAGAAATCCCCCCCTCCATGTTTTGTGCCCCCTCTAAATCTGTTAGTGTATTAAAAAGAGAAAAAGCTTATTTTGTATCATTTTTCTTGTTGTTCATACCATTGACTATAACAAAGAATTATTATTGTGTTATAATATTAAATATTATGTGATTAAATATGCTGGTAACTTTAAATCTGTCTTTAAATTTATTGACTTCTTTCAAGGTTGCTCAAGTATTGTGTATTATCTTACATGGCTCAACAGAAATAAAAATCACATTTGAGACTTCTCCTTTTTCCCTGAACTAGGTTTATCCTTTGACATATATGAGGGTCAGATTACTGCGTTACTTGGCCACAGTGGAACAGGAAAGAGTACGCTGATGAATATTCTTTGCGGACTGTGCCCACCTTCGGATGGTGAGTTTTTTGACTTAAAGAGAAAAATCCCTCACTTTGTTTTATTAGGGTTATTAACTAAGGTACCATCGTAATTATTTGTCCTTGTGATATGTACCGATTGATTTTTGTCACTGATTTGGGATCAACTTCTGTGTCTGTAAAGATATTTTTCTTTTTTTTTTTTGATTACACACATTTGTTTTTTCTTCAATAGAAAATAAAAGTGATTCAGTCATATTTAATAGAGAGGATCTAATTTTGTACCTATTTTATCATATATTTTACTTGTGTTTTTGTTTACTGTTCATTTTCAAGGAAGGATAAATCAGTAATTAATTGGAAATTAAATGAGGCCCATAGACATTTTGGTTGAGAAAATAAAGACTTCTAAGTATCCAACAGTAGTTCAAAAGGAAAGGATGACGAGTGTCAGTACAATCTCCTAAAATAGATTTGTAAGAGCAATACCTCAAACGTATAATTGTTACATGTGACTGCCCTGTAGGTGAGAATTCAGTACAGCAGCTGCATTTTTCCACAGTAACCAAATAGAGTGGCAGAACAATAAATATTTTAATTTAAGAAAGGGCCAAACTTCCGTGTATTGATTCTGCATCTTTTTAGATGTAGTTTAACTTCTAAAATTAGTTTGATTTTGTTGCTTATCTCTGTGTCACTCTTTGATGGTAATTATAATAACTTTCATTCATATAAGGATTTATTATTTTTGTTACGATTCTCCATACATTAGCACATTGGTTTAATAGTTCTTAAGTAGAGGGGGATATATTAGTATTCAGTTTATAGTAGAGAAAAGCTTGAATTTAGATTAAGTGATTTTCTCAAGGCCACACAGCTGGTTAGGGGTAAATTTTAAGTTATTTGTTCTCTGTACTGTTGCATAATGCCTGGAAATGAGGGAAAATTGTTCCTGGAATATTAGTTAATGCACCAATAGATAATTTTGTTTAGTATTAAACTTATGGTTCTTTGCTCTTTCCACTCTGTAATATGCCCTGAAAATGAAGGAAAATGAGATTGGAATATACGTGGCAGCAAATCACCAGTATGATGGTGATTTCCACCAGTATGGAAATGAGCGTGCGTTGTGTCCTCCAAATCTATATTGACTCTTATTTTATGTCTATTACATACAAATAACTAAATTATTAGTATATACTAAAACATATATACTTTTTGATACTTAATATATTTAATGTAAATACATATATTTTGCTTTTAGGGTTTGCATCTGTATATGGACACAGAGTCTCAGAAATAGATGAAATGTTTGAAGCAAGAAAAATGATTGGCATTTGTCCACAGTTAGATATACACTTTGATGTTTTGACAGTAGAAGAAAATTTATCCATTTTGGCTTCAATCAAAGGAATACCAGCCAATAACGTAATACAAGAAGTACGTTATTTATATAGAAATCTTTACTTTTATTTGCTGTAAATTAGTAACCTTGTGCAATAACTTCTGTAATAAAAATATGCTTGAAAATCTGAATATAAAACCTGTTCTGAGCCAGTAAACAGAAAGTCATTATAAAGAATTAGAACTTGGAGCAAAAGTTTTAGCACATAGAAAATAGTCCTTGTTTTATCTGGAGTATTCTGATCTCTCAATATAGATGTTTCTTTCTTTTCTTTTCGCCTCCACCCCCTTCCCCTGCCACACAGACACACACGGAGCCTTTGCACTGATCCCCTCCCACCACCCAGGGGTCACAAAAGTACAGTAGACCTTCCCATCAGGAATCCTTTTAGCTGTTATTTCAAAATTATACATGGATATATGTCAAAATTAAGTTCTGGACTAAAAGAACATTTTAAAAGTTGATATTAAAATTGGAACACTTAAAAACTAATATTGAGGGGCTTCCCTGGTGGCGCAGTGGTTGAGAATCTGCCTGCCAATGCAGGGGACACGGGTTCGAGCCCTGGTCTGGGAAGATCCCACATGCCACGGAGCAACTAGGCCCGTGAGCCACAATTACTGAGCCTGCGCGTCTGGAGCCTGTGCTCTGCAACAAGAGAGGCCGTGATAGTGAGAGGCCCGCGCACCGCGATGAAGAGTGGCCCCCGCTTGCCACAACTAGAGAAAGCCCTCGCACAGAAACGAAGACCCAACACAGCCATAAATAAATAAACAAATACTTTTAAAAAAAAAATTAAAAAAAAAAAACTAATATTGATAATTATGTAAATGATGTGATTTAAGAAACGTTTATTGACACTTTACTTTCATAGGTGCAGAAGGTTTTACTGGATTTAGACATGCAGGCTATCAAAGATAATCAGGCTAAAAAGTTAAGTGGTGGTCAGAAAAGAAAACTGTCTGTAGGAATCGCTGTTCTTGGGAATCCAAAGGTAAGCAGATATTAGTGTCATTGATGAGATAATTTTAAATTATGTTGAATAAAAAAGTGGTTGTAGAAAGACATACATACACATATAAATTTTAAACATACATAAAATACTGTACGTTATTATGGTTGCAATTATAGTAATAAGGTTTTAAAACTGAAGTCAGAAAGATATACAGCATCTTTAATTTAGTGGTCATCTCTCGGAAGGGGAATGGATAGGACTGACTTTCTTTATATCTGCAGTGTTTTATTTCTTTGAAAGAAGATCTGAAGTAAAATAACATTTGTTAAAGTTCAGTGGTGGCTGTAAAAGTATTGTTATATTTATTATTCTCTTCAGTTTTCTATACATTTGTAATGGTTATAATAAAAATTTTAAAATAAGAACAAAATCAAACGAATAGTTCCGTTTTTCACTGTTCTGCTGATTTGATTTTTTTGTCTGTTTTGTGCTCTTCTCTGTCTGGCAGAAACAGAGAACCAGCTGGTCACTGCTTTGCACAGTGTTAGAAAGCTGCCAGGTGCACGCCTGTGGCCAGGAGCTCCCTGGGTCCCCACCATCCTGCCACACGCCCTGCTGCTGTAGCTTGGGGAAGACTGTGGTTCAGGCTTTGTGTTAATTTATCTTCCTCCCAATCCCCGCCACCATATTTTCAAAATTAAAAATAGTCTTAAAATAAATTTCTTTCCCTGAACTAATACAGAACATAATTCTCTAACGAGCAGTTGTTACATCTACAAAATTTAATTGTTCAGGTAAAAGCGAAATACTCGGTGTTTTGGTTTTTAGTTTGTCTATCTGATTGTTATTATACTTATGTCTTATACATTACAGACATTAGTATTTTAAAATTAAACCAAAGAAGGTATTCATATGCCAAAGCGATAGTTTTTTAAATTTATGCTAACTCACATATGAGTGGAAAACTCAGACCTAATACATTTCTGATTGGATAGAGTAACTTTAAGTGGGGAAGGTTTGCAGGGTCTGCATGAATTTTATATATTTTAGTTTTCCTGAGGATTCCCTGCCTTGCCCACCCCTTTGCACACAGGTACTGTTGCTGGATGAACCGACAGCTGGAATGGACCCTTGTTCTCGTCATGTTGTTTGGAATCTTCTTAAATACAGAAAAGCTAATCGGGTGACAGTGTTTAGTACTCATTTCATGGATGAAGCTGACATTCTTGCTGGTGAGATTTTTACTTTATTTTTAAAGGTTAAGGTCATGGGGCCAAGTGGGAGATTAGACATAGAAATGCTAAATTCTGAGGAATAAATAAAGAAGCTGTGCGTTCGTCACAAAAAAAGGTATTACAGTTTTTTAAACTTACATGTTTTTGTGTTGTGTTGGGCGGTCCCCCTGACCACCCCAGGTCCAATGATCTGCCACGAAAGCTCACAGGACTCCGCACAGCCACACCCCTGGGTGTGAGTTATGACAGTGAAACGGAAGGGGTTCAGGGCAGAGTCAGCAAAGGGCAAAGGCACATGGGACGAAGTCCGGGAGAAACAGGCAAGCTTCCAAGAGTCCCATCCGCACGGAGTCAGCCAGGGTGCGCTCCGTCTATCCAGCAGCGAGTTGTCCTCTCGCCCAGGGTTGTTCTTTTTTGTTCTTGGGGCTGGCCGTGTGGTACCCTCTGCCTCACACGGGCCACCTGCCAGCTGCCCAGCAGGAAGCAGGTGTCAGCCATGACTTGCGTTGCCAGTGCAGCGCAGGTGCTGGGGGCCAGCCTTACCTGCTCAAAGCCGGGTCTCCAGACACGGGTCAGGGGCCAGCCTCGTAAGAGGCCTTCCTAAGCTTAACGGCCTCAGACCAGTGCTAAACACATTCACACACAGAAGAATCCAGGTTGAAACCAGCACATGACTTGAGTAGCTGTGACAAGGTCCAAGGCTCTGAGGTTCCCGAGCAACCTCTTTCTGTTCATAATACAATCTAATAAATTGGGCATGTCATTCATTTTCGCAGTAGTATCTTTGTTTAAAAAAAACCTAACGTTTTGTTTCTGTTGCTTTCTTGTCGTTTTTACATTTGGCTATTAAGGAAGTTGTGAAAGCGCTTCTGTTAGTAACCTTATAGGAAGAGTCTGAGACATTTGGAGCATATTAGGAAAATAGACTGTAGACTTACACTGCCTGGGTGGAACCCCTGGCTTTGTCACTTAATAGCCACGTGAAACGTGGGCAAACTGTACATGTTCTTATTGCCTTCCTGTTCTCATCGAAAAAGCAGGTGATGATAATCTATACCTTCCTCATAAGGCTGTTGTGATAATTTAATGAGCTCATACACTGGTGTCTCATAGGATAATCCAGAAACTATAAATGCCAATTATTAATGCTGTTACTAACTCTGAAATTGAAACGCAAATCTCTTTTTGCAGATAGGAAAGCTGTCATATCACAAGGAATGTTAAAATGTGTTGGTTCTTCAATTTTTCTCAAAAGTAAATGGGGGATTGGCTACCGCCTGAGGTATCATTCGTTCTTTATTGACTTGTTCCTTATTATATTCTTGACCTATTGTTACTATGTTTAAGGTTTGCCATGATGTGCTTTGGCCATTTTTTTCTGGCACTAACTTTAACTTAAAGCATTAGAATTTACTTTTGGCTGTTGACTGAGTAATGATAAAACATGATGGTTTCTGGTTTTCTCCAGCCTGCACGTTGACAGACGCTGTGCCGCGGAAGCTCTTTCTTCGCTGGTTAAACAACGTGTACCTGCAGCTGCTTTATCACAACAGAGTGACCAGCAGCTTGTGTACAGCTTGCCTTTCAAGGACATGGACAAATTTTCAGGTATTCCTTACTTTCAGTTTCTTGACTGCTGAACCAGCTTCTTGCCTTGGGGATGAGTTTTCTTAATTTACTTGGTTTATTTTTCTATATAATATTTACGCGCTCGCAGGTCGCCAGAGTTAATACTCCGTTTCTGCTTTATTTTGCTTTTGAAAATCAGAAATGCTGTAAGCTAACATGTCTTTTTTTTTATAAACGGCATGCAAGAAACTCCAACTAGTGTGTTAACTTACGTAAATAATTGTTTGTTTTATTGTCAAGAAAGAAAGAAATCGTTCCCTTTTTTTGTTCTGGGAATAAGAATATAAATATACATATACACAACATATATACATGTGTGCACACACAAATGTGTATACACACACACACAGTTGTTTGTATAAGTCCTAAGCTCTTTTCCAGTTTCATGATTTCATAATGAATTACATTTTTATACGGTAAACCCTGAATTATTTTATTTGTGACTTTAGTTTTCTGCTTTTTGATGAGGAACTCAAACTCAGTGTCCTTTATCTGTTGACGGATGACTTAATAAACAAAAGGATATTTCTTACTGTTGAAGATATGTTATGCAGAATTCCCATAGCATTCCTATAATTAGATAGAAATTTTCTATGCGGTTTTCTATGGTTTCCTTTTGAGAATAAGGAATCATTAATTAACTGAATTGAAGTACAAGTGTCAACGTAATGTACTCTGCCCATCATTCTGTCTATAAAATATTTCTTAGTTTTAATTTATATTATGATGCATGTCTAATAGATATATATCTCCCTAAACAAACACTCCTTGGGGTCCTTAGCAGTTTCTAAGAATGCTGAAGGGGTCCTGAGACCAAACAGCTTGAGAACACTGTGCCAGCACAGTAAACTCAGTCATGCACTATTTTAAAAGGACATTTTAGAATAATTCATGATAGTGTGCGTGCTTAATGACACAACGCTCTTTCATTTTTCTCCTTTAGGTTTATTTGCTGCTCTAGACACTCATTCAGGTTTGGGTGTTATTTCTTATGGTGTTTCCATGACGACTTTGGAAGATGTATTCTTAAAGCTAGAAGTTGAAGCGGAAATTGACCAAGCAGGTAAAAACAAAACTAACGGCACATTTTAGGCAATGAGCCAGACAGATAGTGATCAAGACAAATAATTGTAGAAGCATGTGGAATTTATATTTTGGGAAAGAAAGGGTAGAAATAAACAGGTAAATAGATATCTACAGAGAGTGATAGGAGTTATGAAGGAATTAGTGGGGCGGTCTCAGGAGGCAGATAGCTTAGATGGCATCTCAGGGGGGGACTGGGTTGGGATGATATTTAAAGTGAGGCCTGAACAGCAAGAAGAGTGAGATTTCATTGCAGAGCCTTCCAGATAAAGGGACCCGCTACTGCAGAGGTGTTGGTTGAGGGATGGGTTGGATGTTTCTGATGACAAAGAGGGGCCCCCGTGGAGAGCCAAGGAGAGGGTAGCACGCAGTGAGCTCAGAGCTGGAGGCCAGGGGCCACGTCATATTTAGTCTTTGAATGTGTTTAGTCTGGAAAAACATTTTGTTTGTTTTCTTAGTGTGATATGAAGCTACCAGAGAGTTTGAAAGCAAAGGGGTAACGTGATCTGATTTGCATTTTTAAAAACTGCATTCCGGTTGTTGAATGACGAGTGGATTTAAGGGAAGTTTGGAAGCAGGAAGAGCAGTTAGGAAGCTATTGCAGTTCATCTTAGTTTGAACTAGGATGGTTGTGCAAATAGGGAAACATGAAGAGCTCAGGGTTCTTCTAGAGGCGCTGGTGGTGACTTGCTGATGGGCTAGCATTAGGGGTTGAGGAAAGGGAGGGGTCAAGAACAGCGTCTAATCTTTTGGCCTGAGAACTGGAAATGGAATTGCCCTTTCCTGAGAAAGGGGGAGCAGCAGGTTTGTGGAAAGAAGGGCTCCAGGTGTGAATTTTGGTTATTACACTGTTGAGAGGTTTAGTAGACATCCCAGTGGAGATGTTGCCTCTGGGCTGTTTGATTCACACACTTGGAGCTAAAGGAGAGCATTGGGCTCAAGATACAAACGCTGGATCCGCCTGTGTACCGATGGCCCCGTGGGACTGGATGAGGTGCTTCGGTGGCGAGCGCAGACGCAGTGGAGGGAAGCCCCGAGGGTGAGCAGTGAAGGGCCAGGGAGGGCTGACCGGGAAGGCACCAGTAGCGCTCCTTCTGTCTTCACGAAAGGAGATGCGGGAGCTGGGGCAGCGTGGTGTTTGAGGGCAGTTCTCTGCTGACTGCTGTGAAGAGGAAGATGGCGGCAGAAAAGGGGGGTTTGGTAGCTTAGAAGACGGGGAATGTGGAAGGGTGGGAGCCAGTCATGACCTTGACACGAGTGATTTCAGTGGTGCAGTCGAGATCCGTGTGGTTTAAGCTGAGAATAGGTTGAAGGGTAGCGAGACTGGTGTGGTGCTGGGTCCTGAGAGTGAAGGAAAAGGGACGTTTCTCTCAAACGTGGAGGAAGAAAGGCGAGTTTACGGTGAGGACATAGGGGGCGGATTGCAGCTAGAGAAGAAAAGTTTACGTGAAAATGTTGGATCATTTGGAGCGATAGCAAGATCTTAAATTTGTGCATCCGTCAGTTTGATGAAACTGAGTAGAGACAAAGGTATGGGAATGGAAGAAGTAAAGGGAGCTAGAGGTCAGGATGTAGAATGCGTTAACAGTGAGTATGTCTGTCATACTGAGGATGGCGGAGAGGAGTGGGTGGAGAAGATGCCTGTGTGCGTGGTGCTCAGTACTTTCAGGCATATGAAGTAGTTTCTAGAAACGTCTGGGAAGTGGGAATAAAAGTGAGAAGGGCGAGCTCTGTTCAGGTATTATTCACTTTTCTCTACAGTACCTTTAAGCCCATTATGCAAAATAAATTTACCTCTAACATCAGCTTGCTTTCAGTTTGGTCAATTTTAATTGTTTTATTTTTTAAAGATTAGTATATATCAGATTCTGTAGAAGGCCAGTTGGAGCTCACTGAGTACTATGATTGTGATATGCAGTATTTCAGGACCTGCTTTTAGTTTGATTAGTCGCTGTGTCAGGGGAAGACAGGGACTGGACTTGGCCATCTACTGAGTCATCCGATCAGACTGTTGAGCTGGTAAGATGCCGAGACAGCCAGGTTGACCTTAAATATCATTTTATACATTATTCTGCTCCACTCTTAAAATTTTTAATGTTTACTCATTTCTTAAACTTAGCCTAAGTCCTTCTTCATACTGAAACCAGTTTTCGTCTCTTTTTATTATTTTTCATCTCTTTTAAGTTGAATCACTGTTGTGAAAATAACATATCTTGATTTCTATCCCCATCCAGTAGTTTTGTCAGGTTTTGGTCTAATGGAATCAATCATATAGCATGTCTCTTTTGCTTATATTTATTCTGGTTTCTTTTACTTAATGTAATGTTTGTAAGATCAAGCTACTATGGTTATACAATAGTTTGTTCACGTTCATTGTTTTACACTATTCTATTACAGGAATATTTCATAACTTATTTATTCTTTCACCTGTTGATAGACATTTGGGTTCTTTCCAGCATGTGCCTATCGGATAGGGTACTAGCTAAGGATATTCTTGTACATGTGTTTCAGTGAGCCTCTGTACATAATTCTGTTGGATTTATACCTGAGAGAGAATGTCCTGGGTCATAAGCTGTGCACATGTTCAGTTTTAATAATATTGCCAAAGTATATGACTGTCCGCTTTGTCCTGTATCACTGCCAGGTGTGTGGTGCTTTGAAATTTACATGCTTCAGAAAGGTTTTCACCTTTTTAAGGAATATAACATAAGTTTCTATCGTTTTGTTTTGGCAAATAGATTATAGTGTATTTACTCAGCAGCCACCAGAGGAAGAATTGCATTCAAAACCCTTTGATGAAATGGAGCAGAGCTTGCTTATTCTTTCTGAAACCAAGGCTTCTCTGGTGAACACCATGAGTGTTTGGAAACAGCAGGTGTTTAAAATCGCAAAGTTTCACTTCCTTACCTTGAAACGTGAAAGCAAATCAGTGAGATCAGTGTAAGTATAATCGCTCTTCCGTCTATGAGTTGTTTTTTTAAGGATACAAACTGGATTTACCATCTTAGTCTTTAAAATGTAGACATATGTAAATAATCTGTGTAGTTTTGAAAGATTAAAACGGTAATTTCACAATGTCAGAGAAAAAAATTATACCTCTAGTAATTTCATTGACTATCATGAGAGCCTTAACTCTTTTTTAAAACCAGTATTTTTTTTGTCTCATCTATAAAATGAGGGAGTGACAAATAATTTTCTCTAATTGTGTAATTTTTGAATTACTGTCATTGTATTTAAATTTTATTTTGCATTTACATTTTTCACAATTGTTTTGCCTCTATTACTAATATTTATGACTGTTTTTTTGGTAAACAGCAGGAAGAATAAGTTTTATCCTTATTTATCAGGTGAAGAAACGGAAATATAAAAAAGGGCTTATAGCTGGTAGAACTGGGATCAAAATGACGTCTTTTCCACTTAGCCGTGTCTCTGTCACTTAGGTTCCCACGGGCTGCTAGACGTTGAATTACTTAGAAGTAACGTTAAGTACTTTTATACACCACGCTGTCTTGTTGGATCCAAAATGGCGGTAGAAATAAAACTTAATAATCAAGAATAATAGTTTTGTTATATGTTTGAAATATGCTGAATTCATTGGCTTTTTGCCCAGACTTATTCAATATCAAAGAAATGTCAATCACATATCTGATTTATTCCTGTGTCAGCATTAGTGAGAGAAAAACCTTTGTTTAGATCAGCATGTGTCCATTTATTTAATTGAATACTACTCTCATAAAATACTCCCTGAAAAACAGTAAAAGAATCTCGGCTCCGGCTGCCATAACAAAGTGACAAAGACTGGGTGGCTTGAACGGCAGAAGTTTATTTTCCCACAGTTCCCGAGACTGGGAGTGAGGTCAGGGTCCACGTGGTCGGGTTCTGTTGAGGACTTTTCCTGGCTTGCAGCTGGGCACCCCCCTCGCTGTGTGTGCACACAGGGAAAGAGCCAGAGAGCAAGCTCTCTGGTGCCTCTTCTTCTAAGGGCACCAATCCCGGCATGAGGCCATGCCCTCGTGACCCCGTCTGACCCTGATGACCTTCCGGAGGACTCATCTTCAGATGCCATCGCCTTGTGGGTTAGGGCTTCTGCGTATAAATTTGGGAGGAGGGTGACAGACATTCAGCCTACTACAAGAAGTGTTCCATGGTCAAATCTGTATTGACCATGCATGTAGAAAATATTGTAACTTACATTTCCTCTCTTAAAGATTTGTCCATTAGCATATAAAAAAACACATGAGCCGCTCTATGGTAAAGAAATTATTTCAACTTTGTTTAACTTGGAGTTTCCAAATATTTTTTAATCATGAATTTTGTTTTTAACCTAAAACACCCATTAACTTATCATGGAACTAGAGTTCAGTGCAGTATAGGTCTGCTTACAATTTAAGAATGACTTAAAATTATAGGGTTTCTGAAAATTATAAAATGCTGATGTGTGATAACCTAAGCTCTCTCTACCCACTGTTGTGACACCTGTCACACACACTGTAGAGATATTTTGCAGGCTGAGACGAAAAGTTACCTGTCTCTCAGGTGGAAGGGCATTTTGAGTGGGTAGTAGAATTATGTGCTGGGCCAGCGGCACACGATGGTCCTTATCACTCACTGTAGAGGAGAAATGGAAATTGATGTGGTTAGGATGACATTTCAAAGATACGAGTCATCCTCAGTTTCCACTGTATTTTAATTTTCTTCACTGCATCTAAAATATTTTTGTATCAGATATTTTCTAAAATATTTGGAGAGTACATAGGATAGAGGTAGGGCAGGGAATAGTTCCTTCAGGAGAATAGAGATATAAATGTGACACAACGTCTATTTTGTTTTTAAGTTACAACTACAGGTTTACATGCCCTATAACAATTTCAAGGTGGCTCTGATCTAAAATATACTTTTATAACTTTTAATTTTATCATTGAATATTGGCTTTCTTTCCAATATTGTCATGAGACCATTTTGGAGAGTAGAATTTCTATCCCAAGTGCGAATTTTTCAAGCTTTTTTTTTTTTTTAAAACATCTTTATTGAATAAATGAGTACCTTTTAACTGTCATGTGAAGGAAGATTGTTTTGTAGATTTACATATTAATGTGCCTTGATCTGTGTATTTTTTTTCCTTTCAGGTTGCTTCTGCTTTTAATTTTTTTCTCAGTTCAGATTTTTATGTTTTTGGTGCATCACTCTTTTAAAAATGCTGTTGTTCCTATCAAACTTGCTCCAGACTTATACTTCCTAAAACCTGGAGATAAACCTCATAAATACAGAACAAGTCTGCTTCTTCAAAATTCTACCGGTGAGAGTATGTGCAGGTTTGTGAATGTGTGTTGGTGGGGCCTGGGGTGAGGGGTAGATATAGGTCAGAGATTTGGATTTTAGAAATATATATATGGGAAAGGCGTGGTCTGCGTGCATGAACCTAAATTAAGTAAAACTCCTCACTGATGCTGAGTAATATATTACAGAAATGAAATTTTGGTTTAAGTGTAGATGACAGTTTTAAAAATGTTCTGATTTATACTGTTTATAATCATAAAATTTCCTTTTTTAAGAGTAGCGACATTATTCTCAGAGCAGCATGTTTCATCTCAAAGTTTATGATGTGCAAAATAAACTTCAGAAGTTGAAAAACCCTCTTTAGAAAGAGTTACGGCATGTAATATTTATGCAGTTATATATCTAAATAGAAGTGTTTAAACAATTTTTAAGGACTATCTGAAAAGCTAGAACTAAGGACGATTGTCTTAGATATCTCTATGATCACACACATTAAATTTGTAATGGATATTTTTGGACTTGCTATTGATTCTTTTTATTACATAATTACATCAAATATGAAAGAAATTTTAAGACATATGGCTTTGTGCAAACCTCAGAATAAATTTTTAAAAACCTGATATAGGACTTTGATTTTCAAAATATTAAAACCTAATTCAGAATTTGACGTGAATTAGATGTTTCTACACCATATCCCATCTGTGTGGATAGTTTATAGTCCCAAGGTTCTTGAAGAGGAAAGTGAGCTAACTCTGTAGTTTACAGTAAAACAGAAGCAGCTTCATTTGCTTATCTTGCTGAAATATGTTGGAAAGTTGCATTTCGTTTACCCTTTCTACACGCACAAATTCTTTGGAGTTTAACATTTCCCAGCACTTCACCTGTATTCTAGTATCTTTCCTTTTTGATTCACTATTAACTGAAAAGCTTTGCCCGGTGTTAAAATAATAGTCATAGTTAGGGACAGTTACAGATGGCCGTTACAATCATCACTCTTCAATTCTAGCTCTCTGTTTGTGATGTAACTTTTATTCTTTTGGAGGAAGAAGGTATTTAGTGATAGAAAGCACTCTTGAATAGAAAATGTTATGTTTCTCAATGTATTGCTCCCATTAGAATTCTTATTTTGGTTTTAATGTACATTTCACATTGCTGAAAGACAGTACTACGTGGAGCCTTACACTCTGATATTGTGACTTTTTTTGTGTGTTTGGGGAATTGTACATTATCTCAAGTATTTCTGCTTGGTGTTCACTCTCACCGATCTGCAGAAATTATAGTATTTTCAAAGTTTTGTCCCATCTGTTAATTTTAAGTGTTTCTAGAGTTGCTTACATCCGTCTGTCTTTCTATCTATCTGTCTCACATTTTCTTAGACCTTGTTGTTGGTCCTAAAGGCACATTTCCTTTAGAGTTCACTGGTCTCTGTGTGTATATATTGGTTGGTGTCTTATCCTCCTGGCAAAGCTTTCTGTTATCACAGGTGATACAGTTCCTTCAGTTATAATAGAGCCCTCTTCTCAAGAGGACAGAGCCTCTCTGGCATCTGGAAGTGAGAGATCAGTTAAGGCACTAGGTTGGGAGTAGATGTCTTATCACTAAAAGCACCGTTCTCTCTGACACTCACGTTTGTTGCTGAGTCTGAGCCACCGGCCATGCTACTCAGTTACTGCCAGTGTTTTCCTTTGTTTGGTTTTGATTTCTCTCAAAGCCACCCTTGTCCATCCTTGAATCCTGGCTTTTGTGATGACGGACCGAGAACTGTTTCCACTCATCAGGCACGTTGGTATGGATTTAGACCTCGGACAGGATTCAGAATCTCCCCCTTGGCTCCAGGCTATTTAGAGAATATAGATGGAGACCTGGTTATGGGTTTTACTATTTTAAAGTAGTAACGCAGTTGACATTTATGCAATTTGTCTGTTCAGAGCATGCAGCAGTCCTCCAGGGAGTGATGCCACCTAACTCCACACCCTGGCTCCTCCCTCTCTGAGCGTGGCAGGTTACCTTGTTGCATAAAACTGCCAGGTAGATTTTCACTCTCACTGTTGAACCAGATCGCACATATTACAGGTAAACTCTGAATGCGGGTAGTATCAGTAGCAGCAGCGGCAGCTGAAATGGCGCAGTTGCTGTGTGTCAGGCTCTGTTCTGAGGTCTGTGCGTCTGGACCTGGATTTGAATCCATGCTGACTGGTCCCAGAGCCAATGTTCTTAATCATGTCTTAGCTAATGGAGAGAAAATACTTCTTCAAAAAGAGAGCTCTAAGTGTTACTAAAAGCCTGTGTCTGTTTCTCATTTAAACTGATTCTTTGTTATTTGCTTATCTTCTAATACCAGACTCAGATATCAGTGATCTTCTTAGCTTTTTCACCAACCAGAACATAATGGTGACAATGTTTAATGACAGTGACTACGTGTCTGCCGCTCCGCACAGCGCAGCTTTAAATGTGATGCAGTCAGAAAAGGTAAGAGTAGTGTGTGGGATTAAGATATTTCCTCTAAAATCAGTCGTTTGCTGATTTGACCTTATTAGTTGGAAATTAAAATTTACTTTTGGAAATAACTGGCTGTGTTTACTTAGGATATATTTTATGCCCTGATGGAGGACCAATAAATAAAGCTCTAAAGAATCTAATTATTTTTATGTTATTTTTTTGTTTAAAATATCAAAATATCTAGATTCCAAACCAGGTTATTTTTATCTGTCATTGAGTATTATTTCTGTGATTTGTTGAACCAGTTTTCAGTACAGTTAGTGAGGGTTAACTTAGCTGGTGAGAAAAGCTTGGTACGTAGCAATCATATATTCATTTATATTTATGTATACTATATAATAACTCTATTTTTTGAATTGTAGGACTATGTTTTTACTGCTGTTTTCAACAGTACTATGGTTTATTCTTTACCTGTATTGATGAATATCATTAGTAACTACTATCTTTATCATTCAAATGTGACTGAAAGCATCCAGGTCTGGAATACCCCATTCGTTCAAGTAAGCAAACTTAAAAATATTTATGCGTGTGTGTGTGTGTGTGCATAAAATAACTATTAAAAGCCAAGTGATAATAACAGATGAAATCTGTAGAAGTTCATCTTGTGACATCTCCTAGTCTTAAAACTTGAGCTGGGGATGGTTCACATCCTGGGTTTAGGAGTCTCTAGTATGAGTTTGCTTCATGGTCAAGGAGGTTCTGTCTCGGTACTGATATTTTTGTAAAGCATGAGTAGTTTTTATATTAGTCAGAGAAGAAAAATTTAGATAATTAAAAATGAATATTGTTCATCTGAAATCTAGATGCTGGGTATTGAACCTTGAGAAGTCACCCAGTCATTTTTCCTCTAGGCCAGACAGTTGGATTATAGATATGAAAAGCCACTTAAGTCTCCAGGAAAATAGTCAACATTTTTCTCTGAATACTAGTGTTGTTTTTCATATGTTGAAAAATAAATGGACAAATATCTTTCGGTAATAGCATTTTCTGCTTTCCGTTGCCATACTGTTTTTCAAAAGCTTTACTGAGATGTACTTCAAACACCATCTGATTCACCCATATGAATGTACAATTCAGTGGTTTTTATTATGTTCATAGAGTTTTGCAACTCTGTTAAAAAACGTGACATACTCTATCACTCTTGCTTTTGTGAGGCATCGTATTTCTTACATTTTGGGGGTAAAGCGGTACATAGTAGTAGTATCATTCACCAATTTTGAGAATATAGGCAGAAGAGAGATTTTGGCTTTGTTTTGGTGGAATGGAGATATTGATTTCAGCTTTGGGCCTGTGGAGGGATTGGTTATCCTGGTGGCATTTGAAGGTATGAATCTAGAGAGATTTCTGGGCAGGAAATAAATATTTGTGAGTCAGCAGTGCATAGGTGATATAGAAATCATCATCGAAGTTGTAGATCATCCCTGTGATTTTTGTTGCTGTTGTGAAATATTTCAATCCTACAGAAAATAAACAACTGTGTATCTAGTAGCCACATATTTCAAATGTTAGTATCTTATTTTTTCTTATTTATTAAAACGTTACAGACACAGGTGAAACCTCCAGTGCACCCCTCCCCAGTCTTGTCTTCTTTCCTCCTTCTTTCCTCCACAGTTCAAAATGTTTAATTCCCGTACATGTCCTTATGATGTTACCACATTTGTGTGTATCTGTAACTATTAGAAAAGAGCTTGCTTCTTAACATTTTCCATCAAACACTGACATACAACCATACCGTTGTTTAAAACCAGAGGGAAAGAGTGAGACTTTTTAAAGTTCCCTATTCACAGATATAATCTTGTTCACGTTCCACATTTTTTCCCCTTCGATGATGAGATTCTGTGTAATTGAGTCCAACTGTCATCTCATTAATCTCCACTTCTTGTGCTACTCAGCTTACACATTGGTTGGTTCTGTCTGGGTCTTCCACTGTAAGGTACCAGAGTTTGGGACAAATTCTACAACATCATGTGGCATGAATTAAGGAACTGGCTTTATTGCTAGAAACTCGGGAGGCCGGGGCCGACAGGACGCAGCCTCTCTCCACATCATCCCGTGGCCCTGAGCGTGGTTCTGGGTAGCTTGCATCTGGGGCACCGGTGGTTTACGAGGTTGTCTTGAGACGTTTGCTGTGTCCGCACCTGGATCCACAGGCTGTCGGAGTCACAGTTCCCCCTGCGGGGAGTAAGAAGCTCCTGGTTCCCTAGGAAGCTGAGCTGGGGTGTGACTTCTCCCAGGGGAGGAAAGGAGGGTTCCCGGACCCCAGCTGGCTCATAGCGCAGTGCAGGCCCCGGGGGTGGCATCATGGCCATCCTGAGGGGGTCACGTTCGTTGCCTAGAACCGCTGGTAGACAGGTTAACTGCGCTTCACTACAGTATTGTTTTTAACTAAATGGTGAACCTGTGCTGTATTGTTCTGTGTACTTCCGTACGAAAATGGAAGGCCGATAATTTGCTCAGGATCCTATAGCTATTTAATGTGTCAAATTGGTACTATAGCCCGCTGTGTTAACTCTGCCGCCTGTTGCTTCATGTAGACTGTTGTCTAGGGTAGGTATCCTAACATGTTTCTTCGGAGGTTTTGATAGTCTTTTAGAAAGTAGTTACGTGATATAAAGCGATTCTCAGTTCTACTTCTTATTCTGTGGTTATCTTTCAGGAAATTACAGACATAGTTTTTAAAATTGAGCTGTATTTTCAAGCAGCTTTACTTGGGGTTATTGTTACCGCGATGCCACCTTACTTTGCCATGGAGAATGCAGAGAATCATAAGGTAATGAATGACTCAGTTAAAAAATTACAGGTGCAGTTGACTAATAAGAAATCTTAGACAAAAAAATTAACCTACCTTGTGTGAGTGCAAGACTTCTGTGCAATTATTATTTCAAGAATAAGTAAATGGAGTATAAATACATTTATTACGGTAATAGTAATAACCCTCACTTATTATTTGAGTGCTCGTCATGTGCTTTAAAAGTTTTATTGCTGGGTCGTATTCCATGGTGTGGATCTGGATTGTTTCCAGTTTTAACTATTATGAATTAAGATGCTATTCACATTTTGTGTGAATGTAAGTTTTCATTTCTCTGGGATAAATGCCCGAGAGTATACTTGCTGTGTCGTATGGTGACTGCATGTTTAGTTTTATAAGAAATTGTTGATCTGTTTTTCAGGGTGGGTAAACCATTTTGCTTTCCTACCAGCAATGTGTGAATGACAAAAGCATGGATTATCCAAAATCATTTCATTTGACGTGGTCTATGTTTTTATACTTATATTGAAATTTATATTTTCCTTCTTCTAATTCATTGAACACGAAAGTTGTCCATTTTTTAAATCATTTCTCTTCTTTGTCTTAACTAATATTTATAGCCCACTCTTACCTTCTCTATGGCTAGCTCTTTCTTATAACACATTCAATTATTATGAACAGATGTTTCATAGATGACAAAAATCAACTGAATAAGATTGTTAGGTATTTGGATTTATGAAAGATTCTTAAAATTTCAAATTAAATAATGGGAGGGTTAGGAAAACAATGATCATTTAAGTTTACTGTTTCTTCACTTGCAAATGCTATTCCCTTGTGGTAATAAGAAACAGCTAACATTTTTTATACACAGGAGTGTGTAAAAGGCTTTCGAATGCATCACCAGTGCTTAAGCTGAAAGCCCTGTGTAAATCAGCGGGTACTTGGCCATTTATTAGTGTTTTCATGAAAGGTCAGTATTTAAAAGTGAGAATCCTTTTTCTTAAACCTATTTTTCTCTCTATTTCCACAGAATTTCAAAAGCAGTTATGTTTTGGCTGCTTACTGTTTGCACAGCTATAAACCCCATGACACCTTTTACTTTATTTTAGTTTTGTGTTTCTTAGCTGCACTGCTGTATCCTGATGCTGAAAAATTTTGTTGAAATGTTTACACCTCAGAAATAATGAGCCAGATTACAGGCTAGATGGAATTTATATTTAGCTGTAGGAGGACTTTTATTACCTATTGACAGAATGTGACCTTTTTTGTTGATGTAAAATTAAGAGTTCTACAACCATTTGCTAGAGTTTTTCGTTTGGAAGATGTTTAAAATTACAATCGATTTTTGCTTTTTTTTTTTTTAGATCAAAGCTTACACTCAACTTAAACTTTCGGGTCTTCTGCCTTCTGCATACTGGATTGGACAGGCTCTTGTTGACGTCCCCTTATTCTCTGTGGTTCTTACTTTGATGTTAGGCAGTTTATTTTCATTTCATTATGGATTATATTTTTATGCTGTCAAGTTCCTTTCTGTGGTAAGTTAACATCAGTTGTATTCATGCTATTTATAAATAAAATGTTATTTTAAAAAGCTAGATCTTTATAAATGTGGTAATTGTCTGATTGAGTAATTGTGATGTTCCAGAAAACAGAACCGACATCTATCTAATTTTTGTATACGATACCTATAATCAATGCAGTTTATATTGCCCTAAGTGATTTTTAAAAACAATAACTTTACCATTATGAAATAATTCCTTGAAACTGAGGTGGTCTTTCATGTAGACTGCCTACTTGTATGTAATCAGGAATACTTAAACAGTCCTTCCTTTAAATGTCTTCTTTGTCTCTGTGCCTGAAAATAATTTCACAAAGAAGAAGCTCTTTTATTCCATAATTTAAAGTATGGCTTAAAATACTAAGGAAGAGTGTGATTTGCATTCATATTCGTATGTCGATGACTGACACTAGATCCTTTCCTATGAATTATATTAGAAAAAAGCGAAAACAGAGCTTGGTAGGTTGGGGTTGGTGAAAGTCAGCTTAGGAGCTTTGCCAGAGGCCATCCTGACCTTACAGATTAATTTCCACCTTATAACTTAATAAATGTTTTTCTTAAAAATTTACAAAGTGCATTAAGTGCTGTACAGTAAAATAGAAGCTAATAGTTGATGGAGATTGATAAAGCCGTAACCAGCTATGCTTGCTTTTCATAATAAAATGGTAAGAGACAGTATTTTACTTGGCATAAAAAAAGAGCTACAAATAGTATTTAGTTTAAATGGCTTATTCAAGATTGTGTTAACAGTTAAAAACATGAGTTTTATTGATTTAGGAGTAACTCCTCAAGGAACTACAGTTTCCGTGTTTTTGGAGCGATTTGTTGAGCAATAAAACTTGAAGAATAATTATTCCCTAATGATTTAATGTGACTGGTATTTCACATCGTATGCACGGTTAGCTACTCATATTTTTACATAAAAACCCACATTTCTGTCTTGCAGGTTTTTTGCCTTATTGGATATGTTCCATCAGTTATTCTGTTTACCTATATTACTTCTTTCACTTTTAAAAAAATTGTGAATACCAAAGAATTTTGGTCATTTATCTATTCTGTGGTAAGTCACATTTTATATTATTTCGTCTCAGCCTTTCCTAGCCCGTTATTTGCAAGTCACGCACTCTCTTCATGATTATACTGAAAGGGTTGCTGTGTGAGCGCAGAGCTTAGCCAGCCAGCAGCATCTGTTAGCGTGTGTGTGCGTCTCCAGCCCCGTCCACTCCACGAAGGGATGCTGTGTCGTTTCCGAGTGCAGAGCTTAGCCAGCCAGCAGCATCTGTTAGCGTGTGTGTGCATCTCCAGCCCCGTCCACTCCACGAAGGGATGCTGTGTCGCTTCCGAGTGCAGAGCTTAGCCAGCCAGCAGCATCTGTTAGCGTGTGTGTGCGTCTCCAGCCCCGTCCACTCCACGAAGGGATGCTGTGTCGCTTCCGAGTGCAGAGCTTAGCCAGCCAGCAGCATCTGGTAGCGTGTGTGTGCGTCTCCAGCCCCGTCCACTCCACGAAGGGATGCTGTGTCGTTTCCGAGTGCAGAGCTTAGCCAGCCAGCAGCATCTGTTAGCGTGTGTGTGCGTCTCCAGCCCCGTCCACTCCACGAAGGGATGCTGTGTCGCTTCCGAGTGCAGAGCTTAGCCAGCCAGCAGCATCTGTTAGCGTGTGTGTGCGTCTTCAGCCCCGTCCACTCCACGAAGGGATGATACTTTGTCGCATTTAACAACTAGCATGACAAGGATGCCAGCTGTGAAAAACTGGTGTCGGCGCTCTGACACTTCCTGGCCAAGTATCTGCTGCAGTCCCAGGTTTCATCAGAAGATGAAAGACATGGTTAACGCTGAGGCGCCCAGTGAGTTTGGTGGGAACTGCTAAACATCTTCTCACTTGTTTTCTCATTTTTTTCTTTAGACAGCATTGGCTTGCATTGCAGTCACCGAAATAACTTATTTCATGGGATATACAGTTACAGTTATTCTTCATTATGCCTTGTGCATAGCCATTCCAATCTACCCGCTTCTGGGTTGCCTGATTTGTTTCATAAAGGTAGGTCTGTTAGGTGTTCTGATATTTTTTAGAAAGGGTAAATAATGACTGCCTAATCTTTGGGATCTTAGCTCTTGTACTGAAGTAGTAAAAAAAAAAAAAAACTCAGGTCGGCTGCTAGTACTTGATTTAAATACTATTAATGTAGCAGTAAATGTAAAATTACTGTGGAATCTTTTCAAGCATGTTTCTAAACTGCGGATTCTCAAAGGAGAAGGACTGTGTTCATTACATGGTCTTTCATGCCCAAAACAATGTACATAAATTAGAAGTATGATCTGACTGCAGTCCATATGTGTTGGACTGGGGAGTTTTGGGGGAGTTTTTCAAGTGTATTGTACTATACAGGGATGAGGAAAAATAAAGTTTGAGCGATTTTTTTTCAAGGAAAAAATAGAGGAACAAATTAATTTTATTAAGCCTGATTAATTGAAAACTATTTCTGTGGTTAGAAAAAAAATTAAATGATGAATTATTAATTTAGGACGATGGCTGATTAATTCTACTGACACACCTCTTTACCTCTCTCCCCTCCCTTTTTTTGGCTTAAGTTTATAATTTAATTTATACCTGCTCTGATAGGCATATTTTGGTGTGAGGAAGATTTTAATCTAACTACAAAATATGGCTATAAATATTAACAGCTAGCTAATTTATAGAGAAGACGTGTTTGCTGTTAAATGCATTTTTTTCATTTTAATCTGAACGTTTCTACACGTTGCAGCTAAAAGAAAATTGGTTCCTCTGCGCACAGCGCTTCCGACACCAAACGTGTGGGTTTTCCCTGACATTCAGCAGTTCTGACACTGACCAGAGTTAGCGCAGACCCCACGGGTTCAGGGGTCAGTCCCACAGGCGGCCCCCCGCTTCAGATTCCAGTCACGGGTCGTGGGTCCCCAGGCCACCCACGTTCTGTCTGACTTGGACCCTTTCTCGGGGGTCAGTACTTTGCTCTAGAACTGGCTCCCAGAACTCGGGGAAGCACTTGGTTTACTCTTCCCGGCGTATTGTGACGGATGCACAAATGAACAGCCAGGTGGAGAGGGCCGCAGGGCAGGGTCCAGAAGGGTCCCAAGGCAGAGCTCCTGAAGGGAGTGAGCCGTCCTCCCAGCGTGAGCTGAGCATGCTCTCTGAGCCCCGTGTCAGAGGCTCTGTGGAGGTCCCGTGACTTGGGCAAGATGAGCTAACCAGTCTCCGCGCTCTTCTCCCCTCCCTGGTGGTGGCACCTGGGGCGGGAAGTTCCAGCTCTCTAGTCCGGCTGGTCCTCTGTCAGTCAGCCTCCATCCTCCCCTGAGAGTCCCCTCGTTAGCGTAGACTCAGCTGAGGTTGAGAGGGGCTTGTGTTATACAGCGCGAGACACTCCTGTCCCCTCTGTCACTCAGGAAATTCCAAGGGTTTTAGAAGTTCTGGGCCAGGAACTGTGGTCAAAGACCACATTTCATTATATCACAGTATCACAGCCACATAAAAATTTTCAAAAATTTTTGTCTTAGATTTCTTGGAAGAATATTCAAAAAGAAGAGGACACCTACAACCCATGGGATAGTCTTTTGGTGGCCGTTATATCGGTAAGAAATAACTGTGTTAGCATGTTACCTTATGAGTGGTTTGGTCATGTGATTTTAACTCTCTTTTTAGTTTTTATCCCGTTGCATAAAAATGAAGGTGCATAAGAAGTCAAGTGTGTTAGTCAATGCTAGCTAATGTGCATTTCACTTACTGAATACATCCACTTTAATGTACTTGTTTTTTTCATGTCATTGATACTATTTAATGATAATTCTGGCTTCCATAGAAACAAAAACAAAGCTGTTTTAAAATTATAATTTATGAAGCTGACAACAGATGAACTTTACAGAGGCAGAAAAGTATGTGAAGGATCATTTTACTAAAAATCTACCTTGGTTTGTATTAACATTTATTCTTTTTTTTTTTTTCAACATCTTTATTGGAGTATAATTGCTTTACAATGTCTAGTTAGTTTCTGCTGTATAACAGAATGAATCAGCTATATGTATACATATATCCCCATATCTCCTCCCTCTTGCGTCTCCCTCCCACCCTCCCTATCCCACCCCTCTAGGTGGTCACAAAGCACCGAGCTGATCTCCCTGTGCTATGCGGCTGCTTCCCACTAGCTATCTATTTTACATTTGGTGGCGTATATATGTCCATTAACATTTATTCTTAACCCATTGTATGACATGCAAAAAAAAATTGTGATGAATTTTTTCGGTGATGGTAAGGAACCTGATGTGTGTGGTTTTGGTTCTTTTGGTACACGGGGAAAAAAAAAAAACCCAAATGATTCAGTCACAAGCTGTAACCTGTTTTTCTTTTAGCCTTACCTGCAGTGTGTGCTGTGGATTTTCCTCTTACAGTACTACGAGAAAAAATATGGAGGCAGACCATTAAGAAAGGATCCCTTTTTCAGGTCAGTTTTTTTAATTTCAGGTTTAATTTTTTAAAATTTTAATGTTTTTTTTTTAAATATATTGACAGAGTTGTGCAGCCATCACCATAATCTGATTGTAGGTCATTTCCATCACCCCCAAAAAGAAACGTTGTGTCCACTGGTCACATCCTTCCCGCCTCAGCTGGCCCCCAGCCCTATGTAACCACTAATCTACCTTCTGTCTCCATAGATCTGCATATTTTACACATTCATTTAAATGGAATTATGCAAGATGGGGTCTTTTCTTGTCTGGCTTCTTTTACTTGGGCATAATGTTCTGGAAGTTCCTCCACGTTGTAACATGTAGCAGTACCTCCTTACCTTTTTGTTTGTTTGTTTTTGCAGCGTAATATTACATGGTATGGATATACCACACTTGATCTATTTATCGGTTGATTGGCATTTGAGCTGTTGCCACTTTTTGGCTATTGTGAGTCATGCTACGATGCACATTTGAGTGCAAGTATTTGTGTGGACGTACATTTTCATTTCTCTCGGGAGGATACCTAGGAGTGGAATTGATGAGTCATTGTGGTAGCTTTATGTTTAACCTTTTCAAGAACTGCCAGACTGTTTTCCACAGTGACTGCACCATTTTACTCCTAGGAGTGGATGAGGGTTCTGTTTTCTTCACGTTGTCTCCCATATGTGTTATTGTCTTTTTGATTTTAGCTATTCTCGTGGGTGCACGTTAGTGTCTCATTGTGGTTTTTATTTGCACTTCCCTGATGATTCATGATGTGGAGTGTCTTTTCATGTGCTTATTGTTCATTTTTATATCTACTTTGGAGACATGTCAGTCTGAATCCTTTGCCCATTTAAAAAATTGGGTTGTCTTTATATTATTGAATTTTGAGTTTTTTTAATATATTCTGGATACAAATCTCTTATCAGATATATTTTAAAATATTTTCTCCAAGTCTGTGCATTTTTTTCCAAAGGATGTTTTAAATTTGAAGAAGAGTTATTTCTTGAAATATGGCCATTGGTACTAAATTGGTTCTGAATTTCTTTTTTATATTTCTCACGTATTTGTTTATTTGCTGAATATTCACATTCTGGAGAAAACTGGAAAGTATTGGTAAATGTGTAGTGGTTATTCACTAGCCACTGGACCCGCCTCTCATCCATTGAGGCAGAGTTTCTGGCTCTCCTTCTGCGTCTTTGCCTTTATTCCTGCTCTCGTTTTGGGGGAGATATCAGCATCCACACGGATAACCCTTCCAACACCGTAACCCCTCAGCTTCTGATTTTCTCCAAGCCAGTGACTTTCGTCTCTGTTCCACTTCACGCTCTGTTTGCATCAGAGCCACTGATGATGCCGCATACTCATCCCGTAGACACTCAGCTCTGTTGTAATGCTGTTTGGCAACCCTACGCCTTTACCTACTCAGCACCTTCCTATCTTTTTCTTTTCCGTAGTTCTCGCAGGCCTTCTTTCTATCCCTCAGATTCTCAGAGTCACCTCAGCTCACCTCACTTCTTACTTCTCAGTGGATGATCTTGTCATCTGTCTCAGGAAGCAGAAGCACCTGATTATAAATTATAAAATGTGTACACACTTGTCCACATCTTTCGTCTCTTTTGCTTTTTCCCAGCCCCAGAGGAAGGTGTACCCCTTGTTATCCAAGTCTTCCTGTGTTCTGTCTGCTTAAAGATGTTGCTCAGTCAGCTCTCTCTTTCTGTGTCTTTCCCTTTTGGATCTTATTAGGGTTTATTTCCCTTTGGGAGGAGGTCGCCTTCCTCCCATATAAAACAAAGTAATTGGGCTTCCCTGGTGGCGCAGTGGTTGAGAATCTGCCTGCTAATGCAGGGGACACGGGTTCGAGCCCTGGTCTGGGAAGATCCCACATGCCACGGAGCAGCTGGGCCCGTGAGCCACAACTACTGAGCCTGCGCGTCTGGAGCCTGTGCCCCGCAACGGGAGGGGCCGCGATAGTGAAAGGCCCGCGCACCGCGATGAAGAGCGGTCCCCGCACCGCGATGAAGAGTGGCCCCCACTTGCCACAACTAGAGAAAGCCCTCGCACGAACCGAAGACCCAACACAGCCAAAAATAAATAAATAAATAAATAAAGTAGCTATAAAATTTAAAAAAAAAAACAAAAAAACAAAAAAAAAAACAAAGTAATACATGTCAGAACTCATCAATCACATTGAAACCTGAGTCCCTCTCTGGCTCTTATCCCTTCTTTCCTTTTTTTTTTTTTTTTTGATCATACGTATATTTTTTATTTTTTTTAACGTTTTTATTGGAGTATAATTGCTTTACAATGGTGTGTTAGTTTCTGCTTTATAACAAAGTGAATCAGTTATACATATACATATATCCCCATATCTCTTCCCTCTTGTGTCTCCCTCCCTCCCTCCCTCCCTCCTTATCCCACCCTTCTAACTGGTCACAAAGCACCGAGCTGATCTCCCTGTGCTATGCGACTGCTTCCCACTAGCTATCTATTTTACATTTGGTAGTGTATATATGTCCATATACACACTACCACTCTCTCACTTTGTGCCAGCTTACCCTTCCCCCTCCCCGTGTCCTCAAGTCCATTCTCTAGTAGGTCTGCGTCTTTATTCCCATCTTGCCCGTAGGTTCTTCATGACATTTTCTTTTTTTTAGATTCCATATATATGTGGTAGCATATGGTATTTGTTTTTCTCTTTCTGACTTACTCCACTCTGTATGACAGACTCTAGGTCCATGCACCTCTCTACAAATAACTGAATTTCGTTTCTTTTTATGGCTGAGTAATATTCCATTGTATATATGTGCCACATCTTCTTTATCCATTCTTCTGTCGATGGACACTTAGGTTGCTTCCATGTCCTGGCTATTGTAAATAGAGCTGCAATGAACATTGTGGTACATGACTCTCTTTGCATTATGGTCTTCTCAGGGTATATGCCCAGTAGTGGGATTGCTGGGTCGTATGATAGTTCTATTTTTAGTTTTTTAAGCTACCTCCATGCTGTTCTCCATAGTGGCTGTATCAATTTACATTCCCACCAACAGTGTATGAGGGTTCCTTTTTCTGCACACCCTCTCCAGCATTTGTTGTTTGTAGATTTTTTGATGATGGCCATTCTGACCGGTGTGAGATGATATCGCATTGTAGTTTTGATTTGCATTTCTCTAACGATTAATGATGTTGAGCATTCTTTCATGTGTTTGTTGGCAATCTGTGTATCTTCTTTGGAGAAATGTTTGTTTAGGTCTTCTGCCCATTTTTGGATTGGGTTGTTTGTTTTTTGATATTGAGCTGCATGAGCTGCTTGTAAATTTTGGAGATTAATCCTTTGTCAGTTGCTTCATTTGCAAATAATCTCTCCCATTCTGAGGGTTGTCTTTTCATCTTATTTATAGTTTCCTTTGCTGTGCAAAAGCTTTTAAGTTTCATTAGGTCCCATTTGTTTATTTTTGTTTTTATTTCCCTTTCTCTAGGAGGTGGGTCAAAAAGGATCTTGCTGTGATTTAGGTCATAGACTGTTCTGCCGATGTTTTTCTCTAAGAGTTTGATAGTGTCTGGCCTTATATTTAGGTTTTTAATCCATTTTGAGTTTATTTTTGTATATGATGTTAGGGAGTGTTCTAATTTCATTCTTTTACATGTAGCTGTCCAGTTTTCCCAGCACCACTTACTGAAGAGGCTGTCTTTTCTCCATTGTATATGGGAAGAACACTGCCAAACTCATTCTACGAGGCCACCATCACCCTGATACCAAAACCAGACAAATATGTCACAAAAAAAGAAAACTACAGACCAATATCACTGATGAACATAGATGCAAAAATCCTCAACAAAATACTAACAAACAGAATCCAACAGCACATTAAAAGGATCATACACCATGATCAAGTGGGGTTTATCCCAGGAATGCAAGGATTACTCAATATATGCAAATCAATCAATGTGATACACCGTATTAACAAACTGAAGGAGAAAAACCATATGATCATCTCGATAGATGCAGAGAAAGCTTTCGACAAAATTCAACACCCATTTATGATAAAAACCCTCCAGAAAGTAGGCATAGAGGGAACTTACCTCAACATAATAAAGGCCATATATGACAAACCCACAGCCAACATCATCCTCAATGGTGAAAAACTGAAACCATTTCCACTAAGATCAGGAACAAGACAAGGTTGCCCACTCTCACCACTATTATTCAACATAGTTTTGGAAGTTTTAGCGACAGCAATCAGAGAAGAAAAAGAAATAAAAGGAATCCAAATCGAAAAGAAGAAGTTAAGCTGTCACTCTTTGCAGATGACATGATACTATACATAGAGAATCCTAAAGACGCTACCAGAAAACTACTAGAGCTAATCAATGAATTTGGTAAAGTAGCAGGATACAAAATTAATGCACAGAAATCTCTTGCATTCCTATACACTAATGATGAAAAATTTGAAAGAGAAATTAAGAAAACACTCCCATTTACCATTGCAACAAAAAGAATAAAATACCTAGGAATAAACCTACCTAAGGAGACAAAAGACCTGTATGCAGAAAATCATAAGACACTGATGAAAGAAATTAAAGATGATACAAATAGATGGAGAGATATACCATGTTCTTGGATTGGAAGAATCAACATTGTGTAAATGACTGTACTACCCAAAGCAATCTACAGATTCAATGCAATCCCTATCAAACTACCACTGACATTTTTCACAGAACTAGAACAAAAAATTTCACAATTTGTATGGAGACACAAAAGACCCCGAATAGCCAAAGCAATCTTGAGAAAGAAAAACGGAGCTGGAGGAATCAGTCTCCTGGACTTCAGACTATACTACAAAGCTACAGTAATCAAGACAGTATGGTACTGGCACAAAAACAGAAATATAGATCAATGGAACAGGATAGAAAGCCCAGAGATAAACCCACGCACATATGGTCACCTTATCTTTGATAAAGGAGGCAAGAATATACAATGGGGAAAAGACAGTCTCTTTCCTTTTATAGCCAGAAAGCTTCCACCTCCAGTTTGTCACCTCCTTTCTCACATCCCATTCACTCCCTAATAACTCCTGCCATCTGGCTCCTGCCCTCACCTCTTGACTGCTCCTGTTTGCGGTAAGGTAACTAATGGCTCCTCTCTGTCTGGTAAAGTAGGCTCACCCTCTTTAACTGATCTACAGCCTTAAATGTGACTGACTTCTTCCCTTAAACTTTTCTCCTCTTTCTTTCTTTTTTTTTTTCCCATAATGTCAACTTCTATTTGCCTCTTTATCTCTCTTAATAGTACTTCAGAATTTCCTTTGGAAGCACTCTTTCCTCTGCCCACCTTTACGGTGTTGCTACGGATGCTGACTTCAGCCTCTCCGTCCATGCTGCCTGGGTCATCTCATGTACACCCAAGACGTAAATTCTTTGAGAGCAGGGTCTGTGTTGGTTTTTTTTTAATCTTTTTTATCTTTCTGTGAACTAGTGCTTGACATATACTGGTTATAAATAATTGTTGAATAAATGAGTGAATTTAGATAATATCATCCAGATGATGTCAGTGAGTGAAAAATAGCTCTGTAATTTCTACCTTTAAGAGATAACTGATCTCCGATAACAGAGCACATGTTGCTATATTTTTTTCAGTCTTTTCTCTATGTAGTGCTTCAATTTCTTACCATTTTAATTATTTGAAAATCTATTTATACTTTCAGGACCCTTACAACAAAGTCCAAAAGTAGGAAGTTTCCGGAACCACCAAACAATGAGGATGAAGATGAAGATGTCAGAGCTGAAAGGGTGAAGGTCAAAGAATTGCTGAGCTGCCAGCGCCACGAGGAGGTAACTCAGTCTTTCTTGCTGAGCCACGTGCGGTGAGCAGTGAGCAGCCCCTCTGCACAGGGTTAGCCTCGAAAATTGTCCCCTTAGAAGAATCGATCGCCAAGAAGCCTGTCTTTGAAAAAATATGTCCACTTTCTTTTGAACAAGCCATTATTCCCGTCATAAATGGACAGTTATCTATGCAGTACCCCTTATTAGCAAATATAGTTCTTACAATATGGCCATGAGCTGTGTACGGCCTGTCATTGAACGATGGATATCTGATTTATAACTCTTTTTTTAAATCCTATTTCCCTTATTAGAAGCCAGCCATTATGGTCAACAATTTGCATAAAGAATATGAAGACAAGAAAGATTTTTTTCTTACAAGAAAAATAAAGAAAGTGGCAAATAAATATGTCTCCTTCTGTGTGAAAAAAGGCTGGTATTTAATTATTTTTTCTTGAATAACTTTTCTGGAAGAGTAATTTTCATTTTTTAGTTTGATTTACATATGACAGTTTTTCTTTTAATTCCTTTAGGAGAGATCTTGGGACTATTGGGTCCAAATGGTGCAGGCAAAAGCACGATTATTAATATTCTGGTTGGTGATATAGAACCAACTTCAGGCCAGGTATGGTATAATGGTGTGTGATATATTGAATATGATTTATATTTTTAATTAAAATAAATTTCTTAGTGACAAATGGGATGTTGATGCTCAAATTTCATGTTTCTGGTATTAATTTTTTAGGATAGCTTGATCAAATTATGATCTTTTTGCTTATCTGTGAGAATAATGTACATAGTCAAATTTGCATACACACATGCAGAACACACACAGGTACAGTATTTCTGCTTTTATGCTGATTACAAGCATGGGTGATTTGTCGACTGACTTAATAGAAGCCCGTTGTATTAACCTCAGGAAATAGAGGAGCTAATCTTGACCTTGCCTTTGATCACAGGAACCTGCTTCCTTCCCAGCCACGCTGGCTCATTGCTTTGCTGGAAAATGCCAGGCACACTTTACTCTTTTCCTTTTACCTTAGGTATCCCTTATGTTGGCTATTCCTTACCCCATAGAAAACCAGATGATCAAATTCACTTGTTCCCTTGGCTCAAAAATCACCTTTCTGTGGGGCCCCCTGATCCTCCTGGTTAAAACAGACCTTGCCTTCCCACCCAACCCTGCATCCGTGGCCACCTTTTCTGGCCATGTCACTCATCTCTGACGCAGCCATGTGTGTTGTTTCTTCATCAGAAAGGGGTGAGAATCTGACCTGCTGTGACCCTGACTTTAGGAAGTCAGGAGTTTGGAAGGAGTTTGAATTAACCCACTTGCCACTTCCTTTACAATGTAAGTTAAGCAAAAATAGTCATTACACTCGGTTTATATTTCTGCAGGTATTTCTAGGAGACTATTCTTCAGACCCAGCTGGAGATGATGATTCCGTAAAGTGTATGGGCTACTGTCCTCAGATAAACCCACTGTGGCCAGAGATTACATTACAGGAACATTTTGAAATTTATGGAGCTGTGAAAGGAATGAGTGCCAGTGACATGAAAGAGGTCATAATTCGGTAAAATAATTGTCTCTAGAACCCTTTTGTTACCTGGAGAAAGGTTTACATGCCACGGCTTTAAAATTTCATAACAGGCATTTCCGTGGATCATAATTTTCATAGAAGAAGATCATTAATTTTTCATATATTCTTTACCAAATTATGACAGCCATGAAAATGAAAAGGAAACATTTTTATTTATAAATACAGAATGAATGTACCTATAAATGTCATGAAACCTATTTTAAAGTGAACCTTTTAATCAAGATATTAATTTATTTAAAGTGAGCTTCAACAGAGTAATTGTTCTGGAAAAAAACAGTGTCAGTGATCACTTTATATTTGTATTTATGTGCATAATGGTGCACTCATTTCGTATTGTGTATTTTGCAGAATAACAAATGCACTTGATTTAAAAGAACATCTCCAGAAAACGGTAAAGAAACTACCTGCAGGAATCAAGCGGAAGGTACTTTTATTAAACGACAAGTGTGTGTATAGTCTGGTGCCTGGTAGAGTTTCTTTTTTTTTCTTCTTTTCTTTTTTCACATTCTATTTTTTATTTTTTTTAACATCTGTATTGTAGTATAATTGCTTTACATTGTTGTGTTAGTTGCGGCTGTATAACAAAGTGAATCAGCTATTCGTATACATATATCCCCATATCCCCTCCCTCTTGCGTCTCCCTCCCACCCTCCCTATCCCACCCCTCTAGGTGGTCACAAAGCACCGAGCTGATCTCCCTGTGCTACGCGGCTGCTTCCCACTAGCTATCTATTTTACATTTGGTAGTGTATATATGTCCATGCCACTCTCTCACTTCGTCCCAGCTTACCCTTCCCCTGCTGTGTCCTCAAGTCCATTCTCTACATCTGCGTCTTTATTCCTGTCCTGCCCCTACGTTCTTCAGAACCTTTTTTTTTTCTTTTTTTTTTCGATTCTGTATATATGTGTTAGCATACGGTATTTGTTTTTCTCTTTCTGACTTACTTCACTCTGTATGACAGTCTCTAGGTCCACCTGATAGAGTTTCTTATAGCCTCCCCCCGCTCCATTTTCTTTCCGTCTAGCTGTGTTTTGCTCTGAGTATGCTGGGGAACCCTCCCGTTACTCTGCTAGACGAACCATCCACAGGTATGGACCCTAAAGCCAAACAGCACATGTGGTAAGTATGACGTCAGGGACGCTTGAGACCCATTGTGCTGTAGCATCATCACGGGTGGTTTCGTGTTAGTTACATACACGTATCGATTAAAAATCCTGCACAAAAGGAAAAATCGTAATTAAAAATTTCTCGAGATCCCCTTAAACTTTTTAAACCTGGTCATATTTTTCATCAGCTGTTAACAGTATATTATGTGTGCCAGGACAAAAATGAGAGTACTGTTGTCTGAATAGTTTTTTAAAGGTTTTTTTCCTGTATAAAGTAACATATGTAAGTAAACATCTCATAACAGTATTGTCTTAAATGTCCATTGGAACTCTCTTTCTAGGCACTCCTAATTGTTTGACCAACTCTTTGAGCCTAGATTTCCACGTCTATAAAATGTGATGCATGTTAAGGTTTCCCTATGATTCTGTGGCTATTTTTGTTATAACATGAAAAGCCATCGGTTTCTGTAATCTGTTGGTTAGCATACTTTTAACCCATAGAAACGCTTGAAATCGTGAACTTTCTTTCCATTTGACAAGCTTTCAAAAATAAGGTAAAATGAGTTGGGATAGAAGAATCACAGTTGGGCAGAATATACTAATTATAGCAATGATATTTGATAAATTTAAATTAACCAAATAGTTGGATTTTTAAAACTCAGGTGTTTTCATGAACGTTCAGGTGCCACCTTCCCTTCTTTTCGTTTTATTTATATCTTGTAGGAGCGCAATTAGAGCTGCGTTTAACAACAAAACGCGGGCAGCTATCCTGGCCACTCACTGCATGGAGGAGGTGGAGGCCGTCTGTGACCGAGTGGCTATCCTGGCGTCTGGGCGGCTAAGGTGGCTGTTTGCCGCGGAGGGGGTAGGGGTGCAGGGCGGGGCACGCGTCTGGATTTTGAACGCCGTCATTTCAGAAACTTATAATAATACACATTAGCTTGTATGTTAAAAAATGCTGCCTTGTTTTGTCAGCTTTCTCTAGAATCACTTGGAAATATGTTAATTTTTTCCAAAAATTGGCCAGCCACTCTGCTTTGGAATTGGCTTAATTATTCAACAACTGAGAGTGTTATTTTCAGGCATGATATTTGCTATTTTTAAAAATTGGTAGGCATTGTATGGGATTGTAACCCAGCATATAAAATAAATATACGAGTTCATACTCATATAGGTAAGCGATGGAGTAAGTAAATAAATGTGGGAGTAGAGACACATCTCTTTACAGAAAGATGCCAGATTGTGTAGTATCTCCCAAGTATCATCTGGACTTAGCCAGTCTGTATCCTAAAGTATGGGAAGGGGTGGAGAGTAACTTTACAGCAGAGAAATGGGACACATACCCCCCTAACCAGGCAGGGCCACGTGGTCACCACATGCCCCCTGAGACGTGATGAGAAAATACTTCAGCTCTGTGTTCTTTGCTCCAAAAACCCACACCCCAGTCTAATCATAAGAAAAACATCAGACTACCCCAAATTGAGGGACATTCTACAGAAAGAGTTCTCAAAACTGTCCAAGTCATGACCAAGACCAAGAAGGATAGAATAAGAAACTGTCCCCGAGCAGTGGAGACTGAGGAGGTGTGACCACACAGCACAGTGGGATCCTGGGTGGATCCTGGGGCAGAAGGAAGACATTAGTGGAGAAACCGGTGAAGTCCAAGTAAAGGCAATAAACTCAGTAATAATATACCAGTGTTGGTTTCTTAATTTTGACAAATGTGTCATGGTAATACAAGATGACAGTATTAGGGAAACTGAAATTGGGGGAGGGGTATATGAAGACTGTATTATCTCTTATATTTGCAACTTTTATATAAATTGACAAGTATTCCAACGTAGGAATTTTATTTAAATCATTCTTAAGTGAGAAATTATCTTCAAAACTGTCAGGTTATCTTATATCTGTACTTCCTTTTAAAAATTACTACAGATGTATTGGGACAGTCCAACATCTAAAGAGTAAATTTGGAAAAGGATACTTTTTGGAAATCAAGTTAAAGGAGTGGATAGAAAACCTAGAAGTGGACCGTCTTCAAAGAGAAATTCAGCATATTTTCCCAAATGCAAGCCGTCAGGAAAGGTAAAGATTTTAAAAATTTAGTTACATTTCTTTGTACAGCAATAATCATAAAAATTGGTTATTGTATTAAGGATTAATGAAAAATGTAGTATAACCAATATTGGACTAATGTAGTTTGATGAATGGAGTTTTATGAAGCTAACTTATTTTTAATGTTAGATCTTTCAACATGTAATAGTATTTAAAGTTTTTAAAGTTCTTATCCAGGAGTAATGAGAGAGTTATTTTATTGTGCATGGAAATATTTTAAGATTTAAAATACTTTTTATCTAAATAAGTATCAAAATAAGTTATATTTTGAACTTTCAAAATGTTGAACTTTAGCTTCAGAATGCATAGTAGTTATTTTGAATTTACCTGTATTTTATCTTTGCTTTCAGTTTTTCTTCTATTTTGGCTTATAAAATTCCTAAGGAAGATGTTCAGTCCCTTTCACAATCTTTTTCTAAGCTGGAAGAAGGTAAGTAATATTTGAAAAACACTGTGAGGTAGCTTTCGAATTATTAAAGAATTTTATTAAAAAGTTTAAAAGTTGGGGGCTTCCCTGGTGGCGCAGCGGTTGAGAATCTGCCTGCCAATGCAGGGGACACGGGTTCAAGCCCTGGTCTGGGAAGATCCCACATGCCGCGGAGCAACTGGGCCCGTGAGCCACAATTACTGAGCCTGCGCGTCTGGAGCCTGTGCTCCGCAACAAGAGAGGCCGCGATAGTGAGAGGCCCGCGCACCGCGATGAAGAGTGGCCCCCGCTTGCCGCAACTAGAGAAAGACCTCGCACAGAAACGAAGACCCAACACAGCCATAAATAAATAAATAAATAAAAATTTTAAAAAAAAGAATATAAAATTAAAAAAAAAAAAGTTTAGAAGTTGGGACTCAAGTTTACTGTAGAAACTATGGTAAGTAAGAAGATGACCTTTTACTAATTTAATCTAAACTGTAGGTAAATACTCATACGCTAGGGATTTTGTAGATTAACTGTATTGTAGTGTAAACCTTTCACTCTGGACATCACCGCGGTTTTTCACGTTGCATCTCTGAGAAAGTTCATCCTAATTAGCCCTCACTAGTTCAGTCCAGAAGTGGGAGCACTGAATTTCGTGAGTCCTTACTTTGTATTAGACCAGAGAGGTAGCAATGGTAGCAAGACTCCAGTGGCAGGCAGAGAAGGGAGAGGAGAATTCATAGTGCAAGAGGGTAGGCATTCCTAAATCTAAACTTTAAAGAAGTTTATTGGATCTTGGCATTTTAAAAATAAATGTTAGTTGGGATAAAGATACCTCACCAGCAGAGAGAGGCAGTCTCCTGGATGGGGCACGTATTCATGTACAGGTTATTTTACGGCATTTGTAAACTATGAAACTTCCTGGTGCTTTCTTTTTAAAAGAAAAAAAAAGTGTTCCTTCATTAAATATACTTTTTTTGTTTTTTTGGCTGCGCCTCGCGGCTTGTGGGATCTTAGTTCCCCGACCAGGGATTGAACCCGTGCCCTCCACAGTGAGAGCACAGAGTCCTAACCACTGGACAACCAGGGAATTCCTTCCTAGTGTTTCCTTTATGATTAAAGAGAACATTTGAAGTAATTAGGGAGAATTAAAGGAATGAATAGAAAACCAGAAATTTGATATTGGAACAGAATGCAAACGGACCTAAAATAAATATAGAAAAGCATATGGACACATGACCAATAATATCCAGAATCTAGTGTAAGAAGTCCAGAATGGACTGTACTGGGACTGGGGGATGGGAGAGAGAGAGCAGGAGCAAAAGAAACATGAAAACAGGAGTAAAATGAGGAAGAAGAAGAAGAAAGGAGGGAAAGAGGAGCTGCTTGGAACAGGTGCATAAGGCAAGGCCGTCCCATGAGATACGTTGCGCTTAGGGCCGTAGAGAATCGGGCGGCTGGGAGAGAAAGGAAGCGGATAGAGGAAAGTGACCTGTATTGGCAGCTTTACATTGAAGTGAGTTGATTATAGAGATTAAAACAACAATAACAAAAAACAGATTGTTAGCCACTCAGAAATTATTGCCATTTTATTACTCAAAAATATTAATACGTGGAATATTATTTTTATATGTTAACAGCTAAACATACTTTTGCCATTGAAGAATACAGCTTTTCTCAAGCGACATTGGAACAGGTACTATAAAGTTAAATTTTAAAAGTTCTTCTGTAGAAGAAAGTGTCCGGTATCTAATTGTTTAGGTATATATTGGACAGGGAAGGAGATTGTGAGCCAGAGACCAATCGCTATAGAATATTCCTAAACTTTGTAAATTTTAAACAACTTGAGGTTCTCCATCTGCTTATTTTGAATAGCTCAGTATTTTTTCTTCAGTTTGAAGAAAATGAGTCATGATGGGTGGTATTTCAGATTAGCACATCTGAAATTACATTGCTTAAATATTTATAAATTTTTTTATGACGCTACTTTAATATATTAATCTAAAAACAAATAATTATTAATCCTCTAAAGTAACATTCATCTTTTTGTGGGATTAGTGGAGATTATTCTGTTTAAATAATGGCAGTATATCTCTTGATACTTGAATGGTTAATGTAATTAGGTATAGCCTTATGCCATTGCTGATTTAGTTAAAATTTTTGTAAGGTAATTTTCACAACAGAATATTGTATTCATTTATGTATTTTCATTTAGGTTTTTGTAGAACTCACTAAAGAACAAGAGGAAGAAGATAACACTTGTGGTACTCCGAACAGCACACTTTGGTGGGAGAGAACACAGGAAGACAGAGTAGTATTTTGAATTTGTGTTGCTCAGTCTGCTTACTGCATTTCTTTCTTTTTCACTTTATTTTAACTTTGGTTTAAACGTTTATTGCTTGAACGGTAATTGGAGAACCGTGAAAGCACGTGGGATTTTCCTGACTTCGTTAATTGAAATGTTGTTGGTTGTGTGTTTTGCTTTTCTTCAAATAAAACTTGTGTATAATGCAGTGAAACTGCACGTTTATATCTGAAGTATACTGCACTGTAGTCTGTATGTGAAGTTGAATATGTACTTTTTCACTTTTCAGAAACAGTGCTTGTGATTTTATGATTTGAAGAAATAGTGATAGAATCATTTTATTTTGAAGTTATCTTTTAAGTTTATACCATCTTGTTACATAAGTATGTAATACCCCAATCTAAATAAAAAACGAATACATAAATAACACATAGAACAGAGACATAAAGCAAAAGTTTGCTTCTCCTTTTTAATTTCTAAAAGAAACTGAATGGAAGTTGGTGTCCTAAAAGCGTGAACACTGGACAGTCTCAGTGCACTTAGAGGTCTGCAGGAAGTGACATTCACTGGGTGGCACTCATCAGCCAGAATAACTGAAACGAGACCTTGTTCTGTTAGGTGATTTTAGACATAAGTAACTCAGGTACAGTGCTCTTGTTACAGTTCTTTTGCTTACGGTAAAATTCAGAGGTGTTTCCATTATTGTGGAAGACCATGTGTAGAATCTTATTATGTAATAGTCTGATTCTTTGACTGTTTGTGGCTAGAATGACAGACATCTAGAGCTACAAGAATTAAGCCATACCTTCTCCTCCACCGCTCGTGGAAGATAGAAATTTTTTTGTCATCTTCCTTCCAAAGGACACATTTTCTTTTATTCTAGAAGTAAACTGTATTATTTGAATATCTCTCTCCTTTATAGAGTTTTAACTATATCACCGTGTAGACTTACTTAGTTACTCATCTCAGATTCACTTTGGAACGTGGTGGAATGTAAATAAGCTTTTGGGCGTTAAATTAAGGATAAGTAAACTATACATAATTCTCTTTAATAAGAAACCAGAATTTCACTCTCTGACAGAGTTGAAGTAAGATTACGGTTAAGGTAGTCTTAGAAATATTTCCTTGTAGATCCCACGTTTGGACTATAGGTATACTATAATATAAATCCTACTAGTGGACATTATATTTCAACCAGACGAGTGAAAGTTATTAACTTTGTGAAAACAAATATATCAGGCGTGTGTTTATTGCGTTACGAAGAGTCTTAAAGAACAGCGGCCACAGAAGGGTTTGGCGCTGAGCTCCTCTAAAGATCCACACCCTTTAATGACGCTACTAACTAACTAACGCAGGTGAAACTTCAGTTGTCGCCGTCCCGTGTAATCAGACAGCTGCGCTTTTAGGCTCTAGCAGCTGACGTACAATAGTGCACCTTTCTCAGCCTCGGTACAAAGTCAACGTACATGACTGGCATCTTCCTCTGTCGCTTTGGCCACATTGCTAACGGTGCAGGCACGTTACCCGCCGTCTCAGAGGTCTGTCTTCTAACTAACCTAAATGAGCTGTTTTACAGCCTCTGGTCGGATTCCACAACCCGCAGCGAAGTTACTTCCCCTCGTAGGATTCAGTTGGCCTAGTGTGTTTAATCTTTTATTATCAAGGCACTTGCCTCATGATGCCTACCTTTTGGTTCTTCACCTGAGAATCTCGCTTTTCCATCTTTAGTAAAAGTTGTAACTTTTAAACTGTAGTACTACACGATGAAGGCAAGTCAGGAAACCTTGGAAAGAAAATCTTTACCTTTGTAGATAAATTAGTAAATAGCACATTGTATTTTCTAAGCAAGTCATTGCTAACCAGTGCCGTAAAGAGATATCTTTTAGTGTCTAATATTCATGTAAATACCCAGGGTTTCTCTTTGGGGAGGTGTTTTTGTAGCTCTGCTGACCAGTCATAATCATGTTTCCTATCTATTAAGTTCATTCAGTTACTTTACTATTATTGTGCTCTTGTAAGCATTTTTTTTTAAAAAAGCACTTTTTAAAAAAAGTTTTTACATACTTAGAGTGAATATATTTTGGTCATGAATTAAATTATTTTAATTTAATTAAAATTAAAATGTAGGACTGTTCTGTTCCCATTTTTTCACAGTGAGAGAATTTTTTCTATTCAGAAGTATAATTTAACTACTACGTAGGAAAACAAGGGTAAGTGGGGTGGGAAGAAAAGGACACAGCAGGTCAAATATGAAATTTATCTTTATTGACAGTGTACAGTTCAAAATGTCTTCAATCATAATCTCAAAACTTTTTTTCTGTACCAATACAAATAAATATAAATACATATATTGGGAAAAATTAGAGAAAGCCGCATCACCTGCCTTATATTTTCCACCCACAATCAAATCTTAAAAGTGAACACCTGGACTTCACGGAGCGACCGTGGTTCGTGACTAATAACGCGAACGTCTGTCTGCAGCGTTAGGAACGAGGCCTGAAAAACACGATGATGAGCGTCCTTTACATTTCTCTTTGTGAGCGCTTAATCTTTCTTCCAGTTTGTTCTCAGTAAAAGGCTGTGGGTTTTCTTTTAAGCCTTTTTTTCCTTTAAATTGGCCCAAACTATCTAAAACCAATATTTTTATCATTAAAATGTTTTTAGAGTAATTTTATTCAACAGACATCTTAGTGATCAAGTTTCAAGCAATGGGTTCTTTGGATAGAACAATAACTAGCCACTTTGACCGCGTAAGATCTTACAGTCTAGTAGGAGGAGGTTACATACTTATGTACTTTAATATCATATAATATGACAGATGCTTTCTTAGTGGTAGTAACACTATTTTATTGGGGCACAATTCTATTTAGGCTAAGTGTTGTCATGCTTTTTTTGTTCTGTTGGTCACACAACATTTTCTTCTAAATGTGCTGTGAATTTGAGGAAAAATCATGCTGTATTTTTATGTAACATAAATACACATTAATTTTTTAAAAATAGAAATGCTTATCCCTCATGTATTTTTAATATTGCTAACATTGATCTTTCATTTTCTTTCCTGAAAGAACATGTTACATAAAATGAAAGAATCTATTCTCAGGTGAAAAAATTTTATATCAGCTATTCTTATAAGGTAAAAGTTTACTTATTTTTCATTCCTAATGTGTTATATGTAAGTAATTCTCTATGCTACCATTTAAGAAAAATAAATATGATTATGTTATTAGTAATAAGCTTTAAGAACTGAAAACTTAAGACAACCCTTCATTTTGTATGAAATGGATTCTTTGTTATTTAGTGTCGATAAACGAATAATGAGTGTCTCATATTAAAAATGAAGAAAAAACCTGGCACTAGAATTGTTAGTAATTTATTTTTAGTATCTGTCGGGTGTTTACAAGAATGTTCAAGGAGGAACATTGACAGTTACTTGTGTTTTAATTCACATTCATATTTTAATCTTAAACTAGATATTCTTGTAGATCTTTTTATTTCAAATCTATTTTGTGAAAATACAAAGCAATCATTTTTACTTACATTTTATTACATTTAACATATTAACTTATTCCCAGATATTTAATACATATTTATCATTTTCCTTGGAATGTTTGAATAAATTGATTCTCTTAACACTTAGATAAGATTTTAAATTTAATGAACCAGTTTTTCTCAAGTACCTAAAGCAGCTCTTGCAAATCTAATTCATCAGATTAAGCAAATTAATAATTTTAAGCACCTTAAAAATAGCATACACAAAACTACATGATTAGAAAGCTTGCTACCACACTTGCATAGAGAATTCCCCAAAAATCAGTAATTTAAAGTAATTTTATTTTTTATTGGAGTATAATTGCTTTACAATGTTGTGTTAGTTTCTGCTGTACAACCATATGAATCAGCTATATGTATACATATATCCCCTCCCTCTTGGACCTCCCTCCCACCTCCACACCCCCCTATCCCACCCCTCTAGGTCGTCACAGAGCACCGAGCAGAGCTCCCTGTGCTCTACAGCAGGTTCCCACTCGCTATCTGTTTTACACATGGTAGTGTATATATGTCAATCCCAATCTCCCAATTCATCCCATGTCTACACACAGACCTTCCCAGGGTCACAACAGTTGCCAATAAAAGGGCCATCTCAGGTCACCGAAGTTCACCTCTTGATAACTTGAGACTAAGAGGTGGATGATGCTGGTGAGGTTGCCCAGGTAAGACTGGAACTGCTCAAGGGCGTAATTACGGTAGATGCTAACATAAGCATAAAACCTGGATCTGCCCTCAAAGGGTAAGCTGGCAGCTGTTCAGGTGACTGCTTTTTTGTGTTCAAGCTTTGACTTCTTGAGCTTCCAGCTGTGACTTAACAGTTCCAGGTTTTTGCAACCCAGTGCTTTTTCCTAAGACAAGATATCACTTAAGTTTTATTGTCAGGTTGCATCTAAATTCGTGGTAATAGGATTTTCCAAGTTCTGTGTTGTAACTATAGTGTAACCTTCTTAGTTGAAGACTGGCTAAATGAATCCCTCACCTGGGTTGCAATTTTATTTCCCTTTTTATTTGTAATTCTTCTATGTCTCATTAACCACAATACTGTCGTCATTTTATTAACAGTGTGATATCATTATTGTTCTGCCTCACATTATCTAATTCTTATCATCACATAGTTGTAAGAAAAGATATTGAATGCTAATTCTCTTGTTTATGTATTGGCTCGTAATTTCTTTGGCCACATTATACTATTGACATTATTAAGTAATTATTATGTAATTGATACTTGTTTTCCGTTGACTACATCCAAACACATCAAAAGTATGTGAAATCAAGTCTGTGACTGAATGACATCAAAAGTGTTCTTGGTCCAGCTTTACAAATTGATAAACCCTTAATTCTAATGTCAACTATATTTCTTAATGTTTAAAGGCATTTTTGCTTTAATTTTTTTTTGTTTATAAATTTGTTTATTTATCTTTGGCTGTGTTGGGTCTCCGTTGCTGTGCACAGGCTTTCTCTAGTTGCGGCGAGCAGGGGCCACTCTTCGTTACGGTGCGTGGGCTTCTCATTGCGGTGGCTTCTCTTGTTGTGGAGCACAGGCTCTAGGTGCGCGGGCCTCAGTAGTCATGGCACGTGAGCTCAGTAGTTGTGGCTCACGGGCTCTAGAGCGCAGGCTCAGTAGTTGTGGCTCGCGGGCTCTAGAGTGCAGGCTCAGTAACTGTGACGCACGGGCTTAGTTACTCCGCGGCATGTGGGATCCTCCCAGACCAGAGCTCGAACCCGTGTCCCCTGCATTGGCAGGCGGATTCTTAACCACTGCGCCACCAGGGAAGTCCCTGCTTTAATTTTTAATGAATAGGCAATATACACAACATGGTTCAAAATTTAAAAGTAAGAAGTAAAAACTAAAAAAGTAAGTCATCCTTGCTCTTCTGCTCTTTAAGGAAAGAATAAATCTTCCTACAAACTAAAAAATGGAAGTTCTGGTCTTCAAATATATGCAAGTCTAGCTTTTATTTGGCTGGTTAAAGAAATACAACTTTAAAAGGGTGGTTGTAACCACCAAGTATGCATGCTTCAGAATTTACCTTCCCCAAACCAAGGCATTAGGTAGTCCTTGAGAACTGTGACGGTGTCCAAAATCTTTAAGGTTTAAGCGAAGATTGCTTTTCGTGTATCATTCGTATATTCACAGATATTTTATTGCGTGCCTCTTTTGAATCAGCACTTACAAACACTGGGGATACATAACTGAAATAAAAAATCTCTGCCCTCACAGAACTTTCAATATAGCAGAATGAGACAAGCTACTAAAAGATATATATGTATATAATGCATTAGGTGCTGAAAAGAGAAGCTAAGGAGTGTTGGAGTGGAGTGAATGTTGCAGGTGAGTGATGGTAACACCACACTGAGACGGTGAGCTGGTGAGCGAGCAGTGTAGACAGAGGGACGGCAAGTGCCAAGGCTCCGAGGCAGAGTGTGTGGCGTGTGGCGTGTGTGAGAGCAACAGGACTTGGGAGGCTTGAGTGGACCGATCAAGCTGGGGACACTAGTAAAAGATGGGCGCAGAGAGAGACCCCAGGGGCTGTGATGGACATCGTGTGGACTTTGTGTGCAGCCAGAAGTCCCGGGAGGGTTTTGAGTAGAGGAGGGACATCATCTGATATATTTGAACAGGAGCAACTTAGCTGCTGTGTTGAACGTAAAAGGAATGCAGTGGTGGGGAGGGGAAGGGGGAGAAAGAAAGACCTGGTAGGAGGCAACTACATCTGATTAGGCAAGAGGTTAAGATGAGTTGAATCAGGAAGTGGTAAGAAATGGTTGGATTCTCAACGTTTTGAAGGTAGGGCTAGGATGGGGCTGTAGGAAAGGGAGTCACCGGCCCCAAGTTTTTTTTTGTCTGAGCTACCGGAAGGGTGGAATTGTCCTCAGTTATTATCTCTTTGATCTCATCTTCTATTAACATCAGATGGGATGAAGAGCATGAAAGTTCAGGTTTAAGGATGTGGGGGAAAGATTGGGAATAAGTTTTAAAGTTTGAGATCCTTGTTAGACGTCTGAGTGGAGATATCCAGTAGGTAAAGGAAATAAACGTCTGAAGCAGTGTTGGTTTCGGCACCGGCTCCTAAGCTGAGAATCACAGTGGGGTAAAAAGTGCAGGATGTCTTAGCAGTAGTAAAATGGGTAACATTCAGGTACGATGCCGGAAGCCAAGGATCCCATCCAGAGAAAGGAAATTCTGAGAACACATTTGAGACCCAGTGTTCTCATGTCTGCAATGTTCTGGGCTTTCTGTCTGCAGTCCCTGAATTTATGATCAGAATAGACACACTTGGGAGTTGGCATAACCTGCTTTGTCAGATGTCCCCTCGGGAGAAAATATCCCTCTTTGAGAACACCGATTTAATGCATAGATTTGAGTTGAAAATAGATTCATTTACCCAAAGGTTTCCGTGGAAAAGTTATCTTTGACACATTTCTGTGGATTTTGCATACACAGGTAACGTTCCATATTCTGCTCGAGGGCGGTGGGTTCCTGGTTCTGGTCCACTCGGATCGAGGTAGAAGACACATCTTTTAAATTCTGATTTTTAAAATATAGATGTTGTATCAGAGTTTGATAGAATCCGTCTGCAAACTTATTCTGAAGGTCTTTGTGTGCACATTGGAAGGCTTCTCTTAGTGCTGTTTTGAGTTAATCTTGGATTATCTTTTGGTTATTTTGTGACCTATCTTCTTCTTATGTGTCAAGTTATTTATCTGCTCCTCTGAAGCCATTTCTTAATGAGGTTCCCAATTTGGGACTGTTCGTTTTGGGGCGGGGATCACCATTTACAAGCCTTCATTCTGAATATTAGAAATGTGTGCGTGAGATAAACATAACTGTCTACACAGAGCCACACGTCTGTATATCTTTGCTTATATCTTGAAGTTCAAGGTAAGAACCTTAAAAAAATCCTACTGGCTCCATTTGACTTACGGTCATTTAAATCAACACATATATTGTTACTGTAAGATGCAAACTCCAGGATCTTGTCTTGGGCTTCCTGGATGTTCTCGTGCAGTAGGAGATACAAAGCCTATCCAACAGACTACTGAGCAAATAAAATTGAGGACTGAATTGTATTAAAAAGCTACCGCAAGTTTCTCGGTCATTTTAGTGTAATTGAAAGTCAAAAGAAATTAGAATGAAAGCTTACAGTTTAAATTCAGAGCTGGAGGAGAATGAATCTCACACTGGAAATGTGGTAATGCCAGGGAGTTTTTTATTCAAAAACGTTTTATCTCAAACTTCATAATTAAGGTCCAGTCTTCCCCGCCCACCACCACAGAGATGGTTAGACGCACAGTTTCCAATCCTGCCAGGTGTGAAAGCAACACAGTACAGGCTGCAAGTGCCTCGTGAAGACACGGCAAAAGGGGAAGCCTCTGGCCACCAGATGGCAGCAGAGGGCTGTGCTGCAGGGGCCCCGTCCCCATCCAGAAAGGGGTGGATGGAGGCAGCGCAAGCCGTGGCCCAAGAAGAGCCCAAGTTGGAGGCAGCAAGTCAGCCTGGGAAGCCGGAGCCTAAACTCCACGGGGCAGAAGTGTCATCCTTGTGTTAGTTCATTTGGGAAATAGGAGACAGCAGGGTTCAGAAAGTCAGAACAAAGAACACGTGATGAGGAGCCAGCCAGAGAAGTCCCCGCAGGACAGCCAGAGGTTAGAAAGGACTGGAGTTGTGTGTAGCAAGAGCTTGAGGCTGGGTTTTAAATCAGCAGCGTTAAATCTCTCCTTCGGTCCCTTTAAGGAGCCACAAACAGTAAACCTTTCAGGGACTCTCGAAAAGACAGGCAAGGAATCCTCTGTTAGCTCTCATCCCGAAAGTAGATGTTATTGATAACCGGGATGATCGGGAGGTGGATGGGCAGAGATGGTAACACAAATCCTCCAGGAAGTAAGTTCTCAGGGTGTCACTGGCAATAAAGATACAATCACAGTCTGATTTTTACTGCTCCCCCTTATTTTGCTTCAAATAGTAAAACTAGTGATACCCACACATTTGAGAAAACTCAGTTTATCTTTTTCCCATATAAATGAGGACTTAAGAATGTCCATGATAATTTTCAGGCGGGAGAAAGCATCAAGATGAGTCAAAAGTGTCATTTTATTGGAATATTTTAAAAGCAGACTCGATGTATAACAACTAAGATTTAGAAAGAGTCATTGCTGACATTTATCAAGGACTCACTCTGTGCAGGGCATTGTTCCATTGTTCTATGCACTTCTGTGGGCTCATGATTCCCTGCCAGACGCATCAGAATCAGCTGGGGATCTGTTAGACGTGTGAATTCTCAGATCCTCCCCAGATCTACGGAATCAGAAACTCCAGGAGTGGGATCCAGCCGTCTGTGTTTTAACAAACCGTCCGGGTGGTCCTGATGCGGCTGAAGTCTGAGAACCACTGGTGTTGACTATCACATTTAATCCTTACATCGACCCCGAGAAAGAAGGACGTTTATTTTCACCTTCCACTTTACAGCTGGAAACTCTGAGGCCAGAGAAGTTAAGTGATTTACCCAGTGACCCTGAGTTCCTGAGTGGCTGAGCTGGGATTTGAACCCGGGCAGTGTGACTTCCGGGCTTATATTCTCCATCCCTTCCTTCCATAAAGTGACCCTTAGCCCTGTCATGGCATCTGGCTTCTGTCTTGCGATACTTGCAGAATACTGAATCCACTCGTGGGAGCCCCATGCGTGATAGGCAGACCTCTCAGGGGTGTTCACGCACTCCCACACACAGGTGGGGTGCACGTCGCCAGAGGTGGCCAGTGGTGGCTGAAGTCCCACCATTTGTCCTGTCTTCCTGCCAAGTCAGCCGTGGTCGGTTGTGAAATGCACAGTAAAATGAGAATCAGCATTAGCTAAAGTGGTGATTTTCAGACTTGAATGCATCCAAATTGCCTGCTTTGAGAAGATCCTGATTCAAGCGAAACTAGAGGGGTCTGGACAAAAGTTGTGAAAGTCCTGAAGAAGGAAACCGTCCTCTGGAGTTCTTAGCAACTTTCCCTGGGAGGCTCCTGAAAATTAATTCTACCTGACTTAAATGCCGTTCGGTCACTGCGATGATATAAGCCACATTTGTGAAGAATCCATAATCAGAAGATATTTTTACCGTGGTAAAGAAGTCTTACATCACTCTGAGGTGTTTGAGTGCCTGGGGTATAGTGAACGGCCCCCAGGCTGGACTGAAATTCAGTCACAAGCTTTGTAGTGGGTCAGTCTGTCAATGATTAAATTCGTTTTCTTTTGTTCTTAAATTCCTACATTGGGCCAGACGCTAGGTTAGGAGCTGGGGAAACGGAGGTTAACGATACAGAGTCTTGACTTTACAGGGCTTAGAGTGTTTTGGGAGTTACACAGAAGTAACTGGTGTATTCCTTATCCATTTTTGCATAACAAATCATCCCCAAATGTAGCATCTTAAAACAACGTACATTAATCAACTCACAGTTTCTCTAGGTAAGAAATCTGAGCACAGATTAGCTGTGTGCTTTTAAAATTAATGAGCAAACAGGGAGAAAAAAAGGCAATTTGGAGGAAGCGGAGACTGTAGAAGGAAATACCAACTACGAAAGATACAATTAATACAGCATCGTGAAAAGAAACCGGATATTATAAAAGAGTCAGAGGGTGAGACTGCATCAGGAACAATGGGATTTATCCCGGGAATTCAACTTAAGAGAATCGTGAGAATTGTTAGAAAACAGAAATCGTAAAACTGTCAATCTATGCAGATTAACTGATGGTTTAGAAAATTCATGTTTTCCAATCGAACAAGAGAGCTCCGCAGAGTTCAAAACTAACCTGCAAAATGAACCCTGTTCTCCAGGCAAGCAACAATTAATTAGAAAATGTTAAAAGATAGATCCTATCACGTTAGTAACGGAAACTCTGTGCTACGTAGGAACGCATCTTGCAAAAGACACGGAAGACTTGGAGGGCAAAACATGTGACTTTTTTTTTTTTTTTAATAATTATTTATTTATTTATTTATTTATTTATGGCTCTGTTGGGTCTTCGTTTCTGTGCGAGGGCTTTCTCTAGTTGTGGCAAGCGGGGGCCACTCTTCATCGCGGTGCGCGGGCCTCTCACTGTCGCGGCCTCTCGTGTTGCGGGGCACAGGCTCCAGACGCGCAGACTCAGTAGTTGTGGCTCACGGGCCTAGTTGCTCCGCGGCATGTGGGATCTTCCCAGACCAGGGCTCGAACCCGTGTCCCCTGCATTGGCGGCAGATTCTCAACCACTGCGCCACCAGGGAAGCCCGTGACTTTTCTTGAAAGACGTAAAAGTGACCCAAATAAACGAGTTTCATCACGCTGCGGGGAGGGCGGGATTCACGGCGATACAGAAGCGAATGCTCTTAAACTTCAGCTGTGAGAGCGCACAGCCCCTAGGGTCGGGGCGAGGTCACGGGGAGGGCGTGACCTCTGGTTGACCCGCGAGCCGCCCCGCCCCTCCCCCACCCTGGAGGGCGTCTTGTGCCCGCGGGCCCCGCCCGGCGGGACTCCCAGGGGTGCGGCGCTGCCAGCGAGCAGCACGCGTGGTGTGTCGTTGAGGCCCCTCGGGGAGGCCGGCATCTCCCGGGACCCCCGCCCCTTGCCCCCTCCCCTCCCCGCCCCGCTCCCGAGGGGCTGCCTCTTTCTTGGCCTCTGCCCGCCCTCCAGGTTCGGCCCGGTTCCGATTCCACCCGGGAGCCCGGGAGCTGGCGAACCGAGGGCGACTCCCTCGCCCGCAGCCCTCGCTTCCCTGGCTTCGCAGACACGTCCTTGTTCACAAGCGGAGGTCGGAGGCCGCGCGCCACGGTCCCCGCCCCGCGCTCTGGTGATTCTCGAATATTCCAGACCCTCGACCAGCAAAAGGTTACGACTTCCCCCCAGAGGCTCAGCGGCTGGCTGGCACGTTTCAGCAATCAAGTGATTTCTGCTGAGATTGGGCCTCTGACTCGGGGGAGGACGGACGGGCCGACGGTCTCTGGACGTTTCCGTGAAGCCAAGACGGAGGGTGCTGAGCTGCCCCTCCCCCGGGGGCTTGGGTTTGCAGGGGAGACGGTGGATGCACCTGGTAGATGCACCTGCGGGGAGCAAAGGGGCAGACCTCGGGCCCAGGACCCAGAGGGAGGAAGCAGGCTAAGGAGACGATTGAGAAAAGAGAGCTGGGAAAGGGGGCCTCCTGCACGGTCGGTGGGGATGCAGACGGGTGCAGCCGCTGTGGAGGCCCCTAAAAACCAAAGACAGAGCCGCCATGGGATCGTGCAGCGCCACTGCCGGGCGTACCTCTGGAGAAGACTCTAACTCGGAAAGGTGCGCGCACCCCAGGGTTCATGGCGCGCGGTGCTGTTCGCAGTAGCCGAGACGGGGACGCCGCCTCCGTGTCCATCGACAGAGGACTGGGTCAAGAAGGTGTGGCGCATACATGCGGCAGAATGCCGCTCCGCGGTAAAGAAGAATGAAATATTGCCATCTGCAGCAGCATGGGTGGACCTGGAGAATATTACACCTAGTGCAGTAAGTCAGAGAAAGACAGATATTATATGATGTCACTTATATGTGGAATCCAAAAATTAATACAAATGAATCTATATACAAAACAGAAACAGACTCCCAGGCGTAGAAAACAAACTTATGATTACCAAAGGGAGAAGGCGGGGGAGAGGGATAAATTCGGAGTGTGAGTTGTTTGTTTGTTTGTTTGGATGAGTGGTTTGTGGGATCTTAGTTCCCCAGCCAGGATCGAACCCAGGCCCTCGGCAGTGAAAGTGCCAAGTCCTAACCACTGGACCGCCAGGGAATTCCCAGCAGTATGGGATTAACAGATACACATTACTATTTGTAAAATAGATAAGCAACAAGGAATTTACTGTAGAGCACAGAGAACTATATTCAATATCTTGTAATAACCTATAATGGAAAAGAATCAGAAAAATATACATATATAAAATGGAATCACTTGGCTGTACATCTGAAACTGACACAATATTGTAAATCAACTATACTTCAACTAAAAAAAGAAATATAAAAAAATTAGATATCTGAGACATGTACTGAGGGGGCTGGGTTAACGTCACGTAGCGTGGTCATCCGTAAGTGCAAGTTTGGAGGTTGTAAGCACTGTGACCCTGTAGCAGTGCCGCACCGTCATCAATGCACAGAGGCCTGGAACAGAAAAGGTTGGCTCCTGTTATACACGTGGAACAGAGGCCTGTGCATTTTTTTGTACCTGTCCAAGGCACATAGCCTGTGAGCGACAGCTTGGCATATAGTCCTCAGACTCCTAACCCTGTAACCACTTCACTGCACCATACTGGAGATTACAATCCTTAAAGTTACGGAAATAGAAAAATTATCCTTTCGGTTTAGTTACTAAGAAAGTGTGTGTGTATTATGATATAATTTTAGTTGTTTTTTCCACCCGTTAAGTATTGTCAATAATGTCTGGGATTGGAGCTAGGTTAAATATTTGGTGTTTTCCTGTTCATGGACTTTTACTTCAAGCAACGAGTGGGAAAACAAGACGAGAAATGTGACTCACAACAGGGAGGGAATGCAATTGAAGTCAAAGGAAACATTTATTTCCATATTCTTAATGAAAACGGTGAACGCCTGAATAGTCTCTGGGTGCTTCAACCTCTCTGTCCTTCACTTTCATGAGTGGTTATTAACGTGTGTACACATCCCAAGAAATGTATTGATTACAGTTAAAATCGTGTAAGGAGATTTTCAGGGTTGATAAACAGGGGTTATTTAAATTCTGAGAACGTCCAGCATTTGTAGCTAAAAAAAAAAATTCTGCCCATCTAGTCTAAACTATTAAGCTATTTAAATGAATGTTAGATCTCGCTTTTATTAGCATAATTTTCACAGTGGTAGTTAAGAGTGAATGGGTTTGGAGTCCAGACACTGTTCTGGACTCACGTATTGGCTCTGCCTTTATTTGAGCATCTGCAAATTACTTCGCCTTTCAGTCTCGCATTTCGAATCTGTAAACTGTGTACAAATATAGTACCAACTTCACAGGTTTGCTTTGAGGGTAAATAAAATAATTCATTTTAAACCCTTAGCATACCTTCTAGCACATAGGAATCAGCCAGTACAAAGAACCACTTAACTGAAGTGCAGTGAAGTCTTCTGTAAAGTTTTCTCATGTAAATTACTCTGATTTCTGAGATTCTTACTTTCTCTGTTCAATGTCCTTTCTTTTGAATCTGCTCTTTCTTGGCGTGGCTCTTGAATTTTTAATCTTTCAAAGTTAATATAGACTTACTCAGAACTGGGGGTTTTGTTTCTCGCTTTTAGAATCGGATCACTTTTTTGCATATGCCAGAAAGAGAGTAATAAAGAGGTACCACGTGACACACACTTAGGGACCAATCCACAGCTGCATCCTTCCTGGGGCACAATTGGACTAGAAGAAAGACCTGGGGAAAAAAACAACTTATCAAGTAAAGAATGTGTTTGGCAGGCTTTTTACACACAGACCATGGCCTGTTTTCAGAAGCCAAACTGAATGAAAACAGCTTTACAAGAGGCAAACATTTGTGAAAAAGTCCTTGAAGGATTCTTAACTGTTCTTCTGGACAAAAAGAAACCAGTGAATCAAAGGTGCTTCTCAGTTCCTCACTCCTGTTTTCCTGACGGTAAGTCAAACTTGCTGTTTTTACCTTTTACTCTGTATAGGGTAATTAAGGCACAAAGGACATAGCCAATGCCAAGCATCTTGACTGACATTGTTAAATTATTATATTGTTCTGATATTTCTAAATTATTCTGTATTTTATATTGTAGACCTGATGAGTGATTTAATTTTTTAAACTTAGTAAAATAGTATTTTAGCATGATAGTAAAATGGAAGATAGACTCAGAAGTGTGTGTAAATATAATTAATATTGTTGAGTGTCAGACTTAACACTTATCAGGTTGGCCGTCTGAGAATTTGCAAAGTTTAACTTCTTGGGAATGTGTATGCGTTAGGACAAGTTGCTTCTCCCTGTGGTTTCCTTTTTCATGAAGATGGGTGTTTTCCCTTAGACACTTTTTCAAGTTAGAATTTAGAGATAATTTTGGTATTTGGTAGCTTTACCATTTCTTTTTATCAAAAAAAAGGAAATCCAGCAAGTTCTCTAAACATTGTAATTTGTATATAACATCAACATTTATTCGAATGCGTTTAAGTCACCAGAGCTGTGATACCAAATGATCATCTCCGGAATTTTAAATTGAAAACACAGAAGGATCCCTGTTACCCATCATGATGATCTGTACACACGTCATATACTCCAATCATACTAGCTAACCAATGTTTCTGGTTTTCATCTGTATGCATCTGACATACTTACTTCTTAAAGGGAGACCCATGAGTTTAAAGAGGAGAAATGAGCTCTTTGCGATTCTAGGAATGACTATAAAGTGATTCAGCTTTCCTTTACTCAGTGGTTTCCTAGATGTCATCAAAAGCGACCCTTTCAAAGTGCAGACTGCTGCTTGCGGGCAAATCTCTGACGGACAGAAAACTGGAGACGGTTTTATTTCTGTTATACCTTTTTTAAAAAAAACTAAGTCAAGGGCAAAGTGTGTTTTGGATTCTAAACATTACTAACATCTTATTCTCTGATTTACTTTATCTTTATTTATTTAAAAATTTTTACTGGAGTATAGTTGATTTACGATGTTGTGTTATTTACTCCAGGTTGTTGTAATGTCAAGATGTGGCAGAAAACTTTACTTCTGAGACAAGACACACTCATCTGGCTCATAAGCAAAGCCTGGAGAGAAAGTCCCCACAGGCAGGATATTTTACATTCATTAATATTTTATACTCTTTAAAAACTAGTGAATGTGTGTTACTGTAATGTCAAGTAAGGCATTCAACGAGGGCATCCGGGAGTATGTCTTCAAAGTGTTCAGAAGCTTTTTTTGGTAACTGGATTTTTTTTTTTTTTTGCTCTTTTTCTCGCCTGGTTGTTGCTGTGTGATATTTACTGTCTCTTCTCTCGATGAACAGGACAAAATGATTAAAAAAGTGAGGCATGTGTGTCAACAAACTCAGGCCCTTTGGTCTAAGAATTTTCTTAAAAAATGGAGAATGAAAAAAGAGAGCTTATTGGTATGGTTCACAATATATATTTCACCATATTTAGTGAATGAAAATCCATCATTTCATATTATGCCATTTTTATTGCTTTTTAATGTTCACACATTCTATGGGCTAGTTGATTTGGGGTTGTAAACATAATATTTTGCAAATGTTGCAGAATAGGATAATATTTATGTCAAAAGGTGAAATTAACTAATGGGCTCATATGTCAGTTCCTGAAAAACAAAGTAAGTAACATTTTATTGAATAGAGCTAGCCATTCTCCAAATAAGTAATCCACTTGAATCTGTGCAGTGATTCGGATTTACCCTGGGCAAACTTCAGTAGTAGGAAAAAAAGAATTTTAAAAAAGCCAGGCAAAATGAAATAGATTTTAATGGCTGAATCATAACACTCTACTGACGACATTTTGATAAGATTCTGTTCATTGGTAGGGCTGGGAGAAAAAATTATGAGCAACAATTAGGGAACCTTGGGGGGATTTGTTGTGAAGACTATGCTTTTAGAAACCTAAGAGTGGTTTCAGGGTCCAGATCACTGACTGTCAGCATCTTTGCACTCTCTTTAGTTTCTAGGACAAGGACATATGCACATCAGGACAAAGAGGTTTGCTCTATGTTCCCATGAGGTCTATCTGGGGCCACCTTGGCCACAAAGAGGCTGTGTTCTGTTGAAAAATAGCCAATAACATTTCTTTTTTCTATTAAAATTTTTTTTTTAATTTTTTAAAAAAGTTTTAAATTTTATACTGAAGTATAGTTGACTTACGATGTTGTGTCCGTTTCAGGTGTACAGCAAAGTGACTCAGTTATACGTAGACACATATCTATTCTTTTTCAAATTCTCTTCCCACTTAGGTTGCCAGTAACATTTGGATGGGAGCTAGCAGAGCTCACATCATCCTTAGCTCCTAAAGCAATTCAATTCTGATCTTTTAGTGGCTATGTTGATAAAGGGTACACTTACAGTGATCACCCAACGTAACCTTTAAAAGAACTTATTAATAATGTTTAAAATCTCAAAATGCAGAAACGCTGGTCCAGTGAACTCACATCCTATCCTGTTCACCCACCTGCTAACATCCTGCCATGTTGGCTTCCTCTCCCCATCTCCCCTCAACTCCCCTCTTAAAATATAGGACACTGGACTGCTAAAGGCTTCAGCTGGCATCTACGAAAATTAAGGGCATATTCTCCTTCGTGACGGCTAGGACACTTTATAAAGTTAGCAATAATTGCATAGCATCATTGAATTCCGTGTCCAAATTCAATTTCCTAGAATTGCCCCAAAATGCCTCTTAAAGTTGGTTTGTTCAAGCCAGGCACCAACCAGACCAAAACTGTTCTCTTGTTGAATACCCACGTTCTGTATTTACCTGATTGCTTCCGCATTCTGTGATTTAACTCATTCCTTTCCCATCTACGTTTCTTCTTTATTTTTTTAATTTATTTTTTATTAAAACAATTTTTTTTTATTGAGGTATAGTTGATTTACAACCACCTACATTTCTTGCAAACAGAATTTAGATCAAAAAATTGGATTTTGACTTCAGGTTAAACCCTTTGGACAAGAATATCTCCTATGGGATGCTATGTAATTGTATTACATCAATATGAGGGCATATAATCAGCAGTGGTTCTACTATTAGGGGTGCTGTATTTCTAGGTTAAGATCAATAGACATTTTTGGTATTATCTCAAAGTTGTATGTTTTTTAAAATGGTGTTGTTTTTAAAGGATAGATAGTAACTGGGAAAGGAAGAAAGTTGGAGGGTGAAATGACACCGTGCTCAGTGACAACACTTTCTGTCTTAAAGTGTGTTTGACTGTTTCCCACTGTTCTGGACCACATGAGAACTTGGCTCACTTTTCTTCTTTTGTGTGCTGGAGGAGTGGACCACAGCGTCGCTTCTGGGGCTCTCTTGGTGCTTCTTTTCGGCGCTCTTCAGAACTACTCGTTTTCATGAACAGCCGCCTCAAGTCCTGGGGCGTGTGGATAAGTTTAATGACTTTGATCTGGTGGTGGTGGCCTACACCGAGGATAATGGATAAGATGGCTTTGGCTTCCTTTATGAGAGGCATGTTGTTCAGTGACCCCCGTTTCACTCTCATGCAACGTATTCATGTTTAAATTGAAGTTTGTTTTGCAAATTGAGTTTATTTACCCAGCCTGTGGGTTAGTGGTTTTCCACTGGGGCAGGATCCTCATTTCATATGTGGTGGAGGGGCTGCTGTGGACCTGCAAGTAAGGGCGCCTCTCGAAGGGAAATAGATTTAACGGGGGGCTTTTTAAAGAGCATCCACACCTTGCACCCTCTCGTCCTGGAAATCTGTGGTGTTGTGAGTCATTATTATTGTGCGTATGTTGCATGCTCCAAAAAGTAAGGTTGGAGCAGGAAAACAAGTTTGGACCCTATGCTAGATGACTGCACACTTTACCCCTGGCCACTTTGCACCGTTCTTTTTTTCTTCATTGCAGCTTCTGGAACTCTGACTTCTGCACGCCTTGCTTACCTACGCTGGGCACGGGCTCTCCTGCCCAGACCTGGCGCTCCGTGCATTCTCCGTGTGGTCCCTGACCTCATCATCTCTTTGTAACTCCGGAAGCATTTACACGAGCCTCGGGGACTGGTCTCTGCTGCACGCAACAAGCCGTCTGCTGCTTCCAGCCCCGCGTCTCAGGGCTCATCGCATTCTCTCCTTTTCTTCTAGAAACACCCAACGCCAGCTACCAGGCCAGCCCCGCCTGGTCACAGCGCCTCTTTCACCGTCTCGCTCTGTATTCTTCTAACTCTTGCTGTTCTGACCTTGACGGCATTTGTATAACCTCTAGAGAAAAATCAGTGAAATTTGCATTGTCCTCCTAAAAGTTTCACGGCCTTGCTCTATGTTGGGAAGGATGAGTAGTTTTGAAAGATGTAGTCACCCTATGAAAATGAGTATCTTTTTCTTCTTCATGTAGACATCACCCTGCATGAGATTTAAACACTGTGCTAAAAGGAATAAAAATGTTAGGACATAAAACATGCAAATATAAAAAAGTATTAAGAAGGAGGCCATAACTTGGACTTCGTAAATTATTAGCAGACTTGTTAACCACCTGTTGGGCGGATTGCTTCTGCAGATTGTAAACCCGTTCATTATAAATGTTGTGTGAGCTTAATTCTTACGTTAGTGTCCTTGACTCCAAAAAAATCTCTGTGGGTTCTAACTTGACTTCTGATGTTTGTACTCTGGTTCTTTGCATGCAATTTATTTCTACTGGCATACTATTTTCACATGATAGAAATCAGTTTCTAATCTTGGCAGGGAAAAACCCCACCAAATTCTCAAGTATTTTTATTGGTTATTTAACATACTTTTTCTTTCTAATTTTAAAATTATTTTAGTTACCAAAGTAATAGCCAGCCTAAAAAAGTTAAGCAATATAAACTTGTATGAAGCAAAAAATGAGAGCTTTTACCTTCACCCTAGCCGCCATTTCCTTCCCTATAAACTTGTGTGTATCTTTTTTGGATAGTATGCGCACAAACGTACACATGGTCACATATATAGACATATATTACTCTATGCACATAGGCACACAAACTCAGTTTTTAATCTACTTAAGTGGGGATTACGATTACGCTAAAAAATGTGCTGCCAGTTGGTTTTTTAAAAACAATACAGTTGACCCTTGAACAACAGGGGGTTTAGCGGAGCCCACCCTCCAGGAAGTCGAAAATCCACGCAATTTATAGTCGGCCCCCAGTATCTGTGTTTCCTCAGCATCTGAGGTTTCTCCACCCACCGTTCTGCCTCCTCAGATTCAACCGATTCCTGGGTAGTGTAGTAATGCAGTTACTTTTGAAAAAAATGCACTTATAAGGGGACCCGCGCAGTTGAAACCTCCACGGTTGCGGGTCAGTGGTGTATCATTCACATCTTCTCACGTATTCACACTGAACTTAAAACAATAGGAAGGACTTTCAGCCCTTCACTTAGAGGCACCTCTTTGGGATAGTGTATAACACCAATAATTTTATGGGAAACCTAAACAATTGCAACCTGGTTTTGTGTCCTCTAGTAATAAGTTTACGTGATTAATTATATTTTTTTACACATGGCAGGAAGAACAATCGTTGGGGCTCCTGATGAAGGAACCATGGACATAGTACTTGCAGAAAACTACTCTGAAATGGTGGGAATTGTGTTCAATGATACTTACTCATATTGGCCGAAGTTTAGTTGGGGACATAGGATCCCAGTTACGAGAGAACACTTTGAATACTCAGGTAACTACATGAGAATTGATTCCAGTCTTTTTTGCTACTTCATCGAATCCCCTATTGGGAATGACTGATAGAAACATTAATAAAATCAAGAAAAGAAGTAATATACTTTTTGTTCCTGAACTTCATGGTAAGTTTTTATTACAGAATGAGTCTCACTACTGTGGCAGCCATTTACTAACATTCTTCTTTCTTCCAGTTTTGCAGCGCGCTTTAGGAATGCTCTAGGTTGTGTAACCCTGGACTTTGAGCAGACATTCAGATGTTTCACTTTAGAGCCAAAGTTAATGTTTTAATTCCATTAATTGATTCCACTGCATAATGCTGGGAATGTTTTTCTTCCTCTTGAAAGAACATTGTTGGGCTATGCATGATGAAATTTTTTGTTCCTTGACAACATACTGGCAAAGAGGGTTTGTGGCTTTTCAAACCGCAATTAATGCTGCAATTATAGAAGTAACTGCCTATTTTAAATCTTCTGTATCCTTTGCCTCACTTGTAGTCTCTCCCTCCTCTTGCACGCTACCCCTACACTCTGAGGAGATGACGCTTTGCCTCTCATTCTCAGAGGAAATAGAACCTGTAGTGTGGGAACACTCCCGAACTTCCCAACACAAACCCTGACAAGCTATGGACGTACTCTCTACACCCACCCTTTTCCTCAGTTCAGAGGCTGGAAACATTATCCCTTCAACATTATCAGGAAAGTTGCACAACGGATTTTTCCCTTCTGTGTCATCTTTCTTCAATTTCCCCCTTTCAACTAGATACTTCTCTTCAGTATTTAAAATTATCAGTTTCTTGCCTTATTATCAAATCCTTCTCTCATCCATGTTTCCTTCTCAAGCAAATGCTCACCTTCCCTGTAACATCTCCACTTCTTGAAAGGGTTGCTTTCACTTAAGGCTCGACTCAGCTCATTATAATTTCTATTCCCACCATACCACCAAAGTGAATTTTTCTGAGGTCAGTAACAACTCTCATGTCAATCAACAAGTGACATTTTCCTTCCTTGTCTTACTTGATCTTTTAACTAAATATCAGCATTCACCTGGCTTTCTTTCACTTTTCTAGCCATTCCTTCTCAGTCTTCTTGCAATCTTATCCATCGTTACACTCCCACCTCTTTCAGTCTGCAGTTCCACAAGGTTCTATCCAAGGCAGATTTCTCCACCCTATATACTTTCTCTACACAATGTCATCCATTTACATAAATTTAATTACAGTTTACATGCTGGTAACTCCAAGAACCCTGCTTCAACTTGTTGACCAACAAACTTTTCCTGTAAAGGACCAGATAGCAAATATTCTAGGCTCTGGGGGCCAGACGGTCTCTGTTGCAAATACTCAGCTCTGCTGTTGTAATGTGAAAGCAGCCATAAACCAATGTGTGTGACTGGTTCCAATAAAACTTTATCTGCAAACACGGGTGGTGGACGAGGTTTGTTCTACTGTAGTCCTAAGTAACTGACTGTTTACTTTGATGCCCCATAAGCAATTCAAATTAGTCTGTTCCAAACTGAATGTGGGTGTTTTTCTCTAAATGTGACTGAGTCTTTAAAATTTTTTCTCTATCTCAGTGAATGCCAAAGCCATGCACTTAACTGGGGAATTATCAGAGATCATTTCCTCTGCTTCACCCATCACATCCCGTCTCTCATCCAGCCCTGTTAATTCTAAGCTCAAATCTACGTACTTCTCTTCAACTCTGCCACCAGCACTTGTCCAAGACATTAGCATCTCTTGCCTGAACTGTGAGAGTAGTTTATTCCTCCGGCCTCATCTATCTATCTATCATCTATCTATCTATCTATCTATCTATCATCTATCTATCATCTATCTATCTATCTAACACACCATATTTAAAATATTTTTTTAAACATTTTAAATTAATTTTTTATTGGAGTCTAGTTACTTTACAATGTTGTGTTACTTTCTGCTATACAGCAAAGTGAATCAGCTATATGTATACATATATCCCCTCTTTTTTGGATTTCCTTCCCATTTAGGTCACCACAGAGCACTGAGTAGAGCTCCCTGTGCTATACAGTAGGTTCTCGTTAGTTATCTATTTTACATATAGTAGTGGATATATTTCAATCCCAACCTCCCAATTTGTCCCACCTCTCCTTCCCCGCTTGGTAACCATAAGTTTGTTCTCTACATCTGTGACTCTATTTCTGCTTTGCAAATAAGTTCATCTGTACCATTTTTCTAGATTCCACATGTAAGCAATATTATATGATATTTGTTTTTCTCTTTCTGACTTACTTCACTGTGTATGACTATCTCTAGGTCCATCCACATCTCTGCAAATGTCACCATTTCATTCCTTTTTATAAATCTCACCATATTTTTAAAAAGCTGATAGAAATATGTAAATGCTTCTATATGAAAATGGAAAGAAACAAAATATGGTTTTCTTCTGTATTTCTTCTATAGTTAACATAACGCATTTGTTTGTTAACATCCCAGTTTAGGTCACAACAAATCATTCTGTGATGGAAGAGTTGACATCAGTCATTGGAATAAATATGAGGACACCCCCTTTCATTTCTAAGGAAGAAACTGTAAATGAATGGTTTATTTTTATGTGTGTAGTTTATTTCTCCCCTTTTGTACACATCATTAAACATTACAAAGGAATGAAAAAAAATTTAAGAGGACAGTGATGGGTCTCCCAGAGTCAGCCTTCTGGTAAGTTACCTGTGTATTACACATTAATACATTGGGAAACTCATTGGGTTATAAAGAAATGAGATGCATTCATGAGTTGTTTTTGCATGCGTTCAATTTAATGACCTCACTTGTTTAAGATTTTATTTCATTTTTAAAATATTTATTTATTTATTTGTTTATTTTGGCTGCACCACGTGGCACGTGGGATCTTAGTTCCCTGACCAGGGATCGAACCCGTGCCCCCTGCAGTGGAGGCGTGGAGTCTTAACCACTGGACCGCCAGGGAAGTCCCTGTATTAGATTTTAATAGCAGTGGAAAATAAGTAAGGATTGTGCTTATGCTTCCCTGAGTTGAAGAGAAAGAAAATGTGATGCGTGTATCAGTTAGCAGCAGAAAGTGTTCCTGATGCAGAACTGTCCAAGGTAGCAGGGTTTGCACTGGCTAGAGATTTTAAAAATTCAGTTAATATTGCATTAGTTACTGGGGAGGCTGTTTGCGTAAATATGCTCTTTACCCCTCTTTCTCTTCAAAGACAAGAAATAGAGATTTTTAAAAATAAGCAATATGCATAAAAAGTGTGGCTTTGACAATTTAACTTACACAAGAACCCCATTACCAGATGCAGGCATCCTAGGTATTAAGGTAAAACTGATCTGTTTCTTTCTTTTGTGTGTGTGTGTGTGTGTGTGTGTATATATATAGATTGATTGTTGTGTTGGGTCTTCATTGCTGCGCGCAGGCTTTCTCTAGTTGCAGCAAGCGGGGGCTACTCTTTGTTGTGGTGCATGGGCTTCTCATTACGGTGGCTTCTCTTGTTGCAGAGCACAGGCTCTAGGCGCGTGGGCTTCAGTAGTTGTAGCGCGTGGGCTCAGTAGTTGTGGCTCGCGGGCTCTAGAGCGCAGGCTCAGTAGTTGTGGCGCACGGGCTTAGTTGCTCCGCGGCATGTGGGATCTTCCCAGACCAGGGCTCGAACCCGTGTCCGCTGCATTGGCAGGCGGATTCTTATCCACTGCACCACCAGGGAAGTCCCGTGATATATTCCTTATAAAATTCTTATATGTTTTACCTTCTTCCACATTCTTCCTGATCAGGCATAAATTTTGCTATAATATATTTAACCCAAAGAATGCAGTACTCCCAAAGAATCATGAGAGTAATTTCTTATATAAAACATTGTGAATAGATCATGAAAATTATTTATAGCAATCCCTTTCCAACTGTACATTTGTCATATGAAATTCTAGTACTTTCAGTTCTATGAATCTTAACAACTGAGAGAATTTGGTTTGAATATACATGAATTAAGATTAGCTCCTATTGGGGCTAATTTTTTTTAAAAGAGGGTGGAATAGGGAAAAAATAAATGGTAAAACAAGGGTTAAAAACAAATTTTTTGCTCCATTTTTCCCTATACTAGTTTTTAAGATAATTAACTGTTTCCCTAAAATCCTTGAAAGAAAGATGAACAAGTTTTAAACATTAGGTTTCAATCCACTGTGATTATTCTTATTGAAACTCCAGTTGTTCCATCTTTGGCCAAAGGGAGCTGCTTCAGGTTGGTTTCTGAGTTTTTTTGTTTGTTTCTTTTGTTTTATTTTGATAGGTTCCTTGCTATTTTGTGTGACAAGATGCCCCAGCTTCTTATAGTTGGAAAATATTTCAAGACCATTGTGTGAATGAAATATTCTTTGCTGTGAGATTGGTCATTGTTTCTAGGCTTCTCAGCAGACAGACAGAGACTAACTGTGTATTCTAAATTTTATATATAGAATAACACACACACATTAAAGATGTCTTATGAATTCACACTGACACAATTCAAACATAGTACTATAGGGTTGTTACTTCACCGCCTCCATATTAGAAATGTGCATTAATTTTGTATCCTGCTACTTTACCAAATTCATTGATTAGCTCTAGTAGTTTTCTGGTGGCATCTTTAGGATTTTCTATGTATAGTATCATGTCATCTGCAAACAGTTAACCTTGGCTTTAAAGGCAATCATACTAAATCAACTTGAGATGAAAATGTGCTACTTTTTGACTGTGTGTAGTTATTTCACAATTCCAAAGGGAATTTGTATTTTTTAGTATGAAGTATAAGATATATCACATTTCCAAACTTTTTTTTTTAATTTTTTTATTTTTTATTTATTTATTATTTTTATTTTTTTGGCTGTGTTGGGTCTTCGTTTCTGTGCGAGGGCTTTCTCCAGTTGCGGCGAGTGGGGGCCACTCTTCATCGCGGTGCGCGGGCCTCTCACTATCGCGGCCTCTCTTGTTGCGGAGCACAGGCTCCAGACGCTCAGGCTCAGTAGTTGTGGCTCACGGGCCCAGTTGCTCCGCGGCATGTGGGATCTTCCCAGACCAGGGCCCGAACCCGTGTCCCCTGCATTGGCAGGCAGATTCTCAACCACTGCGCCACCAGGGAAGCCCCACATTTCCAAACTTTAACTATGCTTTTGTAAATTGGGTTTTAAAAACTTATGATATAGTCATTTTAATCTACCTGCGCCAAAGGGTAAATCAGTTTTACAAACAGGTCAGACTTTTCCTATTAAGCCAATGGCCATACCTTCCCATATTGGACATTAGATTCTTTGCAGGATGCTATTTTCTGGTCACAGAGACACTATTTTCTTTGGGACAGAATTAGTGTCTTAGTTGTCCTGTGGCCTGCTTCCTAAACCCAGGCTAGAAAATTACTGAAGGTCGGATTCACTATATAAAATAACATAGACTAAAAAAAAGTAGCTGCTGCTACAGCTACTGTTTCTAAAATTTACTAAAAATTGATATTTTCATGGAAACAAAATACCTTTTCTGCCCAAGATTTCAACCTCTTCTGTATCCCTTCTGTTTCTTTATCAGCAAAAAGCTCAGTCTCAGTTATGCATTTCAGGCCTCTCTCCTTCAGTGTACTGGTGTGGACAGGCTCTGGGAGACATTCCATTTTATTTCGGGATTCTTCTTTTGATACGTTTAATTTACTGCTTCATGTTTTCTGAATTCACAGTTTCATTAGGACTCATGTTTGCTCTGGTAAGTGATAATTTTCCCTCCAGGCCAAATATAATAATAAAAGTTCATTTTCATTAACATTTTGTCCTTAACACAAGGCATATGCAAGAAAATTGCCTTTGACAGCTTTATGACATGATTCTCTCCTTGCCCCGCCCCATACATGACCCACTGTCTCTAATCTTGCTGTTAATCCTATTGTTTTCAGGTGGTTTGCATAGCTGGCTGTGCAGCTTGTCTTATGCTCCTCACATATGTGATTTCATTTCTCTTTCCCACGGGGAGAAAAAATAATGGCTTTTGGTCTCTTGGCTTTCTTATTTTAAGTATCTGGGTGTGTACACAAATGCATACTTATATTAAATTTTCTTAAAGTTCCTTCCTAAAAATGCAAAGTTAAGTGTAAATACTTTACCTAGAAAAGAATGGAACTACTTCTTTTGCACTTCTGTTATTGTTGGACTGTGTTCATGGTTTCAGGTTTTTGTTCATTTTCTTTTTCCTATTTTCCATCTGTTCTTTGAGGTTTCTGTTTTACACTTCTGTTTCTTTGGAAAGAGGCAAAATACCTGTAGGAATCCTGACATGTCCTAGCTGAAAGACTAGATCGTTTGGATCAATTCCCTCATTTTTACAGAGTGGGAAAAACTTAAAAGGATTAGACCTGAGCCCAAGCTTCTCAACTCAGTGAGGTTTCCTCCTGAATAATTCTCTTTATTTAAAAAAAATCGTGATAGGTGGCCACATTGACTAATAACATAAGCAAACAAATAAACATGGAAACGTTTTATTAAGAAATAAATTATTTATTACTTTAGGCACAGTCTGCTGTATCCCCTTCTCCAAGCTTTGTTGACATCTTGAGCAGATTACCACAGCTTTCTGACCATTTCGGATGTTAAACTAGTCTCGTTTTGTTACTTAAGATTTGCTTTAAGCACTAAAAAAAGTCCAGTCAAGTCCAAAACGTAACTTTAATCTCATAAACAATGAAACTCTCTCTCTCCAGCTCCACTTCAGGCATGGCCTTAGTTTGAGCACGAACGGTGAGAAGGGGAGCAAGTTCTACCCTTTTACTCTTTCTTCTGGACTTTCCTTTCTCCTGTATGTTATGGGGACAGGTTGGAGGGATTAGGGTCAAGAGACCAAGGTCTTACTTCTTTAAGGCTATTAGAGTCACACTGGCTGGTCATTGTGGGTACTATTCGAAGGTTGGATTTAGTGTGGATAGAAATGTCACAGATACAACCCGTTGGAGAATTGAGTATGGCAGTAGACATCCTAAAGGCTATTAAGCTGCTTCTTACCTTCTAAGCCTCATCCCTGTATTCCCAATCGTATCATTTTGAGCCAATGTTATTGGCAGTTGTGATACAATGGTTAAATGTCACAAGGTAATGTCTCCTTCACCATTGGAATTAGTCCTTGACCTAATTGGGTTTTTTTTTCCTCATACATCCCAATATAAAGGTAGAATTGTCAGTTTCACCCTTTAATTAATTTTGCTTTATATATTTTGAGACTGTGTTATTGGGTGTGTTTAAGTCTGGAAACTTTACATAGTGATCCTATTTATTCTAATAATGGCTTTATGACCAAAAGCCATTCAGCTGTGTCTAAATTATCTTTAATCTTTGGCTGATTTTAAAAACCTTGATTTTGTTTTCCAAAGCTCTATTTGGTTCTGTTTCAAATATGCCGACCTGTTCCTCACAGCCTTTTGTTACTAGCTTGTGTTCTTTAATTCCACATTTAATTTACTTATACATTTAATTGAAAATAATATTTGTTATTTGACAATTCTAATATCTAAAGTCTTCAAATAGTTTTAATCTGTTGTTTTTCCCCTTCCTGATTCACAGTTACTGTGGATTGTTACCTTATATGTTTGATAATTTTTTTAAACATCTTTATTGGAGTATAATTGCTTTACAATGGTGTGTTAGTTTCTGCTTTATAACAAAGTGAATCAGTTATACATATACATATGTTCCCATATCTCTTCCCTTTTGCGTCTCCCTCCCTCCCACCCTCCCTATCCCACCCCTCTAGGTGGTCACAAAGCACCGAGCTGATCTCCCTGTGCTATGCGGTTGCTTCCCACTAGCTATCTATTTTACATTTGGTAGTGTATATATGTTCATGCCACTCTCTCACTTTGTCACAGCTTACCCTTCCCCCTCCCCGTGTCCTCAAGTCCATTCTCTAGTAGGTCTGTGTCTTTATTCCCGTCTTACCACTAGGTTCTTCATGACCTTTTTTTTTTTTCCCCTTAGATTCCGTATATATGTGTTAGCATACTGTATTTGTTTTTCTCTTTCTGACTTACTTCACTCTGTATGACAGACTCTAGGTCCATCCACCTCACTACAAATAACTCAATTTCATTCCTTTTTATGGCTGAGTAATATTCCATTGTATATATGTGCCACATCTTCTTTATCCATTCATCTGTCGATGGACACTTAGGTTGCTTCCATGTCCTGGCTATTTCAGAGCTGCAATGAACATTTTGGTACATGACTCTTTTTGAATTATGGTTTTCTCAGGGTATATGCCCAATACTGGGATTGCTGGGTTGTATGGTAGCTCTATTTTTAGTTTTTTAAGGAACCTCCATACTGTTCTCCATAGTGGCTGTATCAATTTACGTTCCCACCAACAGTGCAAGAGGGTTCCCTTTTCTCCACACCCTCTCCAGCATTTATTGTTTCTAGATTTTTTGATGATGGCCATTCTGACCAGTGTGAGATGATATCTCATTGTAGTTTTGATTTGCATTTCTCTAATGATTAATGATGTTGAGCATTCTTTCACGTGTTTGTGGTGTTTGTATATTGAATGTGTGTTCTTCCTATTCTGTCAATATATGCAAAGACGTTCCATATGTCGTCATTTTTTACTGACCATTAATAAATGCTAAAGTTATACAGTTGTTTGATTGGGACAGATATTCGTTAAAATGTAAAACTCTGGCTAACACAACAGACAAACTCCTTGCTGTTCATGATTGTGTGATTTCCATTATTCTATCTTCCAGATCATTGATTCTTTCTCTGTGTCATTTAGTTGGCTATTCATTGCTTCTAGATTGCTTTTTGTCTCAGAAATTGAATTATCTATTTTTTGATTGCGTCATCCTTATAGTTTGTAGTTCCTGGTTACAGAGGTTTCTGTTTCTATAGAGAATCTTTCTTAATCCAGTTAGCATTTTTATTACCACCTTCTCGAACCCAGGGTCTGGCAGACTGGGGAGCTCCGTTTCATCATGTGTTCTTTCAGGCGACTTCTCTTGCTCTTTTGATTGGGAGTAGCTCCTCCGCCTTCCTGTGTCTCTATGAATTTAGAGGAGACCCTGGCCTGTTGGGGTCCTGAAGGGCTGTTTCGCCGTGGGAGCGTCCCCGTGTAGGCCGCGTGCCCGGCGCCTCTAGTGCGAGGGCTGTTTTCGCTTCGGACACGAGCCACGTCTTCCTGGGGTGTCGGGGCCTCTGCCACCGTCGCGCGGGCTGTGCTTGGAGTCGGGCGCTCTGCCGGTGCAGGACGTGAGGCGGGACCTCCTCTCTGCTCGGCGGCTCTTGCCCCGCTGCCCGGGGAGGGGTCTGTCCGCGGCCGCGGCGGCTGCAGGCCTGAGGGTGGGCTCAGGCGGGCCCCGCTCCCCTTCGGCGCGCCCCCTGCCCCGGAGCCGGGCCCGCCGCGGCCGGTGAGGCTCCCGCGCTCGCGGAGGGCTGAGGGGCCGCGGCGCTGCTCGGAGGCGGCCCGAGGCTGCGTCCTCCCCCCGCACCCCGCACCCCGCACCCCGGTCCGGGGCCAGGCTGGGCCGTGGAGCGGCTGGGCCCGGGGCGTCCCTGGGCTGCGGCTGCCGGGTCCGCGCCTGCCCGCCGGAGTGCGCGCTGCTGCGCCGCCCGGGCGCCCGGCTGGCTGTGCGCCGGCAGCCGCGGGGCGGGCCGAGGGCCCGGCTGGCCGAGCTGGGGTGTGGAGCGCCGGGGGCCGCGGGACTGAGGGCGGCGGGGAGGCGGCGGCTGGCGGCGGGAAGCTCCCTCGGCCCCGGTGTGCGCGGGCCCGCCCTGTGGAGCGGAGTCAGGCGTCCCCGCGCCTCCGTCCGTGCCTGCGGTTCCCCCAGCAGCCGAGGGGCCTGTCTCCTCTGCGGAGGACCCCCGCCTGGGCCTTGCCCCGCTCGCCCCCCCGGGCCCCGGGCCCCGGGCCCCGGTGCGAAGCTTCTCCGCATACCTCGCCCTCCGGGGCGGAGGTGCCGACCCTACGCCTGCCCTCGGTCCCGCTCCGCTCTGTGGACGTCCTCCCTGCAGCTCTGGTTGTACGCGAGCTCCTCTTCCGGTTTCCAGGTGGTTTTCCGTGAGAGTCGCTCCCCAGGTAGATGCGCTTGTGATGCGTGTGTGCGGCAGGGCAGCTCCGCATGCTCATGCTCTGCCGCTGTGAACTCTCACGTTTTCTTCGTGAGTCTGGCTAGAGAGTTCTCAATTTCATCTGTCTGTTCTAAGAACCAGCTCTTACTCTCACTGATCTTTTTCTATTTTTAGCAGTCTCTATTTCATTTATGTCTACTCTGATCTTTATCATTTGTCTCCTTCTACTAATTTTGGGTTTTGTTTGTGCTTTCTGTGGCTCCTTTTGGTGTACGACTAAGTTTTTTATTTGAGAGTTTTCTTGTTCCCTTAGGTAAGCTTGTATCCCTATCACCTTACCTCCTAGAACTGGTTTTGCTGTGTCCCATATATTTTGGATCGTTGTGTTCTTGTTTTCGTTATTTTGATTTTCTCCAGGTATTTTTTCATCTTCTCTTTGATTTCTTCAGTGACCCATTGGTTGTTTAGTAGCATTTTGTTTAGCTTCCACGTGTTTGTGCTTTTCGCAGTTTTATTCTCATAGTTGATTTCTAGTCTCATAGAGTTGTGGCTGGAAAAGATGCTTGATACGATTTTCTTAAATTTACCAAGGTTTGTTTTTTGGCCTGACATGAGCTCTATTCTGAGAATGTTTCATGTGCACTTGAAAAGAATGTATTCTGCTGCTTTGGGATGGGATTTTTTTACACATATCTATTAAGTCCCTCTGGTCTAATATGTCATTTAAGACCAGTGTTTGCTTATTGCTTTTTTGCCTGGATGATCTGTCCATTGATATAAGTGTGACATTAAATTCCCCTACTATTATTTTTATTTTTTTAAAAATTAATTACTTTATTTATTTTTGGCTGCGTTGGGTCTTTGTTGCTGCGCACGGGCTTTCCCTAGTTGCAGCGAGCGGGGGCCACTCTTTGTTGTGGTGTGCAGGCTTCTCATTGCGGTGGCTTCTCTTGTTGCAGAGCACGGGCTCTAGGCATGCGAGCTTCAGTAGTTGTAGCACTCGGGCTCAGTAGTTGTGGCTCGTGAGCTCTAGAACTCAGGCTCAGTAGTTGTGGTGCACAGGCTTAGTTGCTCCACAGCATGTGGGATCTGCCCGGACCAGGGCTCGAACCTGTGTCCCCTGCATTGGCAGGCGGATTCTTAACCACTGTGCCACCAGGGAAGCCCCCCCCCCACTATTATTGTATTACTGTCAATTTCTCCTTTTATGTCTGTTAATATTTACTTTATGTATTGAGGTGCTCCTATGTTGGGTGCATATGTATTTACAATTGTCATATCTTCTTATTGGATCAGTCCATTTATCATGATGTAATGTCCTTCTTTGTCTCCTATTACCGTCTTTGTTTTAAAGTCTATTTTGTCTGGTATAAGTAATGCTGCCCCAGCTTTCTTTTCATTTCCATTTGCATGGAATACCTTTTTCCATCCCCTTACTTACAGTCTGTGTGTGTCTTTAGATCTGAAGTGAGTCTCTTATAGGCAGCACATATATGGGTTGGTTTGAATAAACATCTCCATGTGAGAAGTATTTTATAAGATTTGTATCATATTTATAAGAAAATGATAAAATCTTCTATGGCAGAAGGCATATATTACCCATGGAGTTTGAGTCCCATAACGACGCTAATTCTATTTTTTTCTTTGCCTTTAGCCATACCTTCAGAGTATCAGTTTCCTTTCTGTTATAAGGTGTCTGGAAATGAAGTATGGAAAAGAAACAATGAGGAAAGATCCAGTTTTCAGGTTGGGAGAACATTAACATCTGAATATAATTTAAATATTTAATGTTTACAGCAGTATATTTAACACCATTTTATTAGGATGGATTTACTATCCAGCTCTTGGCTCAGCCCATTGGACAGTGTTATTCTGAAAAAACAAAACAAAAATAAAAACAAAAAAATGAGGATTACACTGAATGCAGTGAAACATAGTTTCTAAGTCTTGGATCTTACTGGTTTTAGGCAAGTTGCGTATTTATCTTGTGAACTGTATATGCGGTGGTTAAGCATCAAAGCTTGTTTTTCTCCTGCTTGTGGCAAGTATAGGTCTCTGAGTAGAAGACACAATAATGAAAAATGAGTTTGTTGTGAAATGTTTTGGAAAGACAAGAGAAGCCAGTTATGGTGATCATTTATGATGTAGTGTGATGATGATCTGGATGGAAACAGACTAAAAAGACTGATAAGTCTGTATTTGAGAGAATTTAGAGAGCTGGTTGACCAATGGGATAAAAGGTTTTAAAGAGAATAAATGGTCAAAGAGTATTTCATGGGACTTGGCTACTTGAGTGGGTTATTACTGCCAAGGGGAATCTTGTAGGCAATAAATTAATCATTTGTATTCTCTTAAAACAATAACGATGTAATAATTGAAGCAACATTCTCTTGGTAGTTGCTGTACAGACAGAATTTCATTTTAATGTTATTTGATTTTCTCTGTAGAATCTCTCCAAGAAGAAGCGAAAATTATCCAAATCCAGAAGAGCCAGAAGAAGAAGATGAAGATGTGCAAACTGAACGAGTGAAAACTGTAAGTGGACTCACTACTTCCAGCTTGCATGAGGTGAAAACAAGTGACTCAACCCCTGATGAAGTAATGGGATAGTTAGCTTGTCCTGTAGAGTGGATAAACTGTTGGTTTTTAGTGTGAAAATTTGCTTTTGTTTCTGTAATACTTCCATGTGTAGGTCATATTCAAATAATTATCTTTTGGAGTACATATCCTGTCATCACTCTTTTAATTTTCTCTTCTTCCATTACTTTGTGGGTTTTAATCCTCATTCATCAGTACAATTCAAGAATTCTGATTTTTTTAAATCAACTTTTAACAAAATCCCACATCTTTTTCAAGAGTTTCAATTTCATTTTGCAATATATTGAAATTGTAATGTCAACAACTCTAAATAGTATATGAAAAAGAACAAGTGAATTTACACTGTATGAAAATCAATAAGAAATGGGCTAGACATGGAATTAATGTAAAAGGAAAGGTTAGCATAACAAAAAGGGAATATATTTGATTAGGAATTACTTTTAGAAGGAGTTGACAAAGAAGTTCTCGTTCGTAAACATACACTTGTGTTTTTATTTGAAAAAAGAGGCTGAATTACTATTAGCACAAAATCTGGTTAAATTCATAGCCTAGGAAATGAAAGGTAAAACATGAGTGCACAAAATATGTGACATTTAACAGGAAAATCATGCTTTCTCATGTTTTTCAGAAACCAGTAATAATGGCAAGCTGTTTACACAAGGAATATAAAGAGAAAAAGAAAAGTTGCTTTTCAACAAGAAAGAAGAAAAGAGCCGTTTGGAATGTTTCCTTCTGTGTTGACAAAGGTTTAGATAACGTTTCCTCTATTAGAATGTTCTTTATTCTCTTTATTTAGGACTATGAAGGAAATAATTTTCCATTCTTTGAGTCTGTTCATATATCTTGGTTAACATGTGATTAGAAAACCACTTGACATGTCAGCAGAGAAACGTTTTTACTTCCAAATCCTGTCTCAAATCAAATGGCAAGAAAACCAACCGATTTTGGATCCAGACAGACCAAATTCTTCTGGTGTAAATCCAAAGTCTTTCCATTAATGTTGTAATTTAGAAAATGACGAAGGTGCAGTTTGAAATGTTATTTTGTTTCAAAACGTTCCTGAGCTAAGTGATTTTAGGTTAGTTGACCTCTACAGTACAAATAGTGATGGGGAACCTTTCCCCACGTGAAGCGTTGGGCTTGCTGGCACACAGTGGAGCTGGGAAAAGTACATCTATTGAAATGATAACTGGAGACACAAAGCCAACCGCGGGAGTGGTACGTGGCATGGGAGGGGGCCAAGCTCATGGCCAGGGGAGATGTCCTCTTAGATATCAGTGTTCCTATCAGTCAATCAAATGATTTTCTTTCGCTGAAGTATAGTTGATGTACAATGTTGTGCCGGTCTCTGCTGTACAGCAGTGACTCAGTTTTACACATACAGGCGTTCTTTTTTAAATATTCTTCTCCATTATGGTTTGTCCCAGGAGATTGGATATAGTTCCCTGTGCTCTCCAGTAGGACCTTGTTGTTTATCCATCCTAAATGTAATAGTTTGCATCTACCAACCCCAAACTCCCAGCCCACCCTGCTCCATGCCCCGCTCCCCCTTGGCATCTACATGTCTGTTCTCTGTGTCTATGAGTCTGTTTCTATTTTGTAGATAAGTTCATTTGTAGCCTTTTTGTAGATTCCACATATAAGCAGTATCATACGATATTTGTCTTTCTCTGTCTGACTGCACTCAGTATGAGAATCTCTAGGTCCATCCATGTTGCTGCAGATAGCATTATTTCGTTCTTTTTATGGCTGAGTAATATTCCTTTGTATAAATATACCACACCTTCTTTATCCCTTCATCTGTCAATGGACATTTAGGCTGCTTCCATGTCCTGGCTATTGTAAATAGTGCTGCAGTGAACACTGGGATACATGTATCTTTTTGAATTAGAGTTTTCTCCAGATATACGCCCAGGAGTGGGATTGCTGGATCATGTGGTAGTTCTATTTTTAGTTTTCTGAGGAACCTCCAAACTGTTTTCCACAGTGGCTGCACCAACTTGCATCCCCACAAACAGTGCAGGAGGGTTCCCTTTTCTCCACACCCTCTCCAGCATCAAATGATTTTTTTTTTAATAAGAAGAATAAACAGATGAAAGAATTTATAAAATATCTTTTGCATGCTCAAAAAAGATTGCAGCTGAATGGCCATTTTTATCTCCTTTAGAAGGAAGAGGAGGATTGGAGTGAAAGCCAGATGTGAATCTGGCATTCAGTGTTCGACATAGGTGGTTTTCAATGGCAGCAGAACACCTCGGAAGCAACAGGAAGATGATGTCGTCAGGTGTTCGGGGTGCTGTCCCCAGGAGAACTCCTTGTGGCCCCACCTTACGGTCAAAGAACACCGGGAGTTGTATTCGGCAGTGAAAGGACTGGGCGAGAGGATGCTGCTCTTAGCATTTCAAGGCGCAGAGCGGAGCCTCCTTCACGCTATTTGTAGCTGGAGGAAGGGAGGGTATAGCACTCGCTCATTAAATGTGGAAAGGAGCTGATGAACAATGTCTTTACTTTTCATGCAAATAAAGTGGTTGAAAATCTGAATAAGAACCAAATCATAAGATTTATTATTTGGGACAATGTGAATGGGGCTTAGTGTACTCTTTCAGATTGAAAATGCTAGGGTTACGTACAGTGTTTTAGGTAGGGACGCATCAGTGTTTCCTGCAGGTTGGTGGACGCACTGAAGCGGCAGGGCTAGCTGAAGCTCCCCGCAAGGCCTTTCCGAGGGAGTGAAGACAAAGATAGGGCGGGGCTCGGGGTCCTCCACGCACCCCCAGGTCGGTGCCAGACGCGGTTCCTCTCGTTGCAGCTGCGCTTCGCGCTGAGCGTCCTGGGGAGCCCAGCGGTGGTGCTTCAGGACGAGCCATCCACAGGGAAGGACCCCGAGGGGCCGCTGCACGTGTGGTGAAGTGTCCAAGTCAATAGCGTAAGTCTACAGTGATGGCTCCTTTAGTGTTTACTCTTGCTCTGTTAACCTCTGAGGCCCACGCTCTCTATTACTCGATTCAGTGAAAGTTGATACCGTATTCAGAATTCCTCAGGGGAGGAAAAGTAGACATTTCAAGAATCACACGGACTCTTGAATGTATTCGATTGAATTTTCTTTCTCTTGCTGCGCTTCCCCCTGCCTCTTTCTTCTTCTGCTTTACTTTTCAGTTATTGAAAATCCTACAATGTGGTGTTTCTCTGTACTTCAACTTTTTTTTTTTTAACAAACACTATTTTACTCAATTTTCAGGCGTCTACTTTTCATTCCGTGAAGCCTATTGATGTGGTGATATAATTATGTAATGTGGTACAATTTTTCTTCTTTCTCTCTAGAGCAAAGGTTTCTTTTTTCTTGTAACCAAATCGAACATTTTCTGTTTAGGCTTCATTTTCATTCCCATTCATCTATTTTTCCCAAACTACTTTCAAACAATCCCTTACTTCATCTTCAGGCTGGTGATTCAGGCCATTGTTAAAAACACCGAGAGGGGGACGCCCTCCTGACCACCCACTACACGGCCGAGGCCGCGGCCGTGTGGGACTGCGTGGCCGTCATGGTATCCGGAGGGCTGAGGTGGGTGCCCGTGCAGAGCCAGCGCTCGACCCCCAAGTTCCCGCAGAGAGTGTCTGTTCGCTGTGAACAGTTGGTGCTTCTTAGCTCCTTCATCTGTGATCAGACACCTTCCTCTGCATCTGCGATTGAGGGAGAAATGAAGAGACACATATTTTTTTCTTTCAGCTCTTCTTTCTCTTCCCTGGACTAATTGCATTGGTTCCATTCAACATCTGAAAAGCAAGTTTGGTAAAGATTATTTACTAGAAGTAAAAGTAAAGGAACTCACCCAGGTGGGGCCTCTCCACACAGAGATTCTGAAGCTTTTTCCACAGGCTGCTCGGCAGGAAAGGAGAGGGATGCTTTTGGCTTGGGTGGCAGGTATAAGGACCTTCCAGCACGCATGGCTTAGTCTTACACTGGTCCGGACAGGAAGAAAGCCTCAGCTGCTTGTTTATTACGAAAAAGTTGTTTGGGGGTCACTAGGAAGCACAGAAGAAAGACAGCAATTGAAAAGTTATTTTCAGTGAGTGTTTCATACTGAGAATAGGTGAATGGAGTATGTGTGTGTGTGTGTGTGTGTGTGTAAATGGTGGAATGACAGAGTTAGGAAGTACAAACAAATATAACCATCAATTTAATGGTGTTTTAAATAGACAATGAAAATTCTGTATCAGCCTATAGCATTTTATCAAATATAAAATTGCACCAAGAGTTCAAACAGCCTCGCGTGCTTCAGAAAGATTGACTCTATCCTAAATTAATTGATTATAAATCATTTGATCCTCCCAATGGTTCCTTTAAAGTTGTATGAGGTCAGCTATGAGTTACAAGTAAGGATAACCAAATCCACGTGAATAGCAGAATAAGGTTGAATTTAATTGAAAGATGTACAGTTTTCTTATATACTACTTCTACTCATTTTTGAAAACAATATTTATCGAGCACCTACCATGTGCTGGAGACTGTGTATAGAGTAGTCAGTAAATAGACAAGGTTCTTATGGTGCTTGCTTTCTTTTTGAGGCAAGGGTGTTAAGCAAATGAAGATGCAAATGAGGAAATGACATTAAGGTAGGACTTTAAGACTGAGCAGGGTTTGGCCAGTCGAAGAATGGGGATAAGAGTCACTCTTTTGAGAAAACGTCACGTGTAAAGAATCTAAGTCAAGAATGAGCGCTACGTGCGTAGGATGGAAAGAAAGCTTATATCCATGATGTATAAAGCGATATCCAAATGGAGATGCCAATATACAAAGATGTAGACCTATCACTCAGAAGAGAAGGGAAAGGTCATTGAGAGATCAGGTCTGTCAATAAACAAAGTGGGGCATTTTTAACATACAGGTATAAGCCCATTCAGCTAGGAGAATGGATAAGGTCAAGAAGAGATGGAAAGGGGAGAGGGTCTCGCATGGACCCCAGGAACTCTCAGTATTGAGAGTGGATTGAGGGGGAAACTGCCACCACCTCAGCAGCAGCCATAAGAACAAATACCAAAGTGTGCAAAGCATGCCTGGAACAGCCCTGAACAAGAGAATTTCTGTGATGATGGAAATGTCCTGTATCTGTGCTGTCCAGTGTGGCAGCCAATACCCACATGTGGCTACTGAGCACTTCAGATTTTAAATTTTATTTATTTTAGCTAGTTTAGATGTAAGTAGCCATGTGTAGCTAGTAGCTAACATATTAACAGAGCTGGTCTAGAGAGTTAGAAGGAAAATTATGAAAGAAGCTCTGAGAGAGAGAGAGACGAAGAGAGAGAGTTTTAAGGAGGGTGTGTACAATTTTATTTAATTCTTTTGAGAAGTCTAAAAAATAAGGACCAAAGAATGTTCATTGAATTGTGCAACATGGAGATCCTGGATGAGCTTATTTGGAGTGGGGAGGGCTAGAGGTCAAGAAAGAATTTTTTTAATGGGAGAGAGTTCAACAGGTTTTAATTCTTGTATAAGAAATTGAAAATTAAATGCAGAGAAAATAATTTGATAAAAAGATCCCAGGGAGCACAGAAAGATTGGCTTTTGAGAGTAAGAACTATAACACAAAAAAAAGATACCACAGGCTGAGTAAGAAAGATTATCAGAGCTATTTTTAAGAATTTATCTTGAACATTAAATTTGGGACAACCAGATTTTTGTTGTAATCAAATTTTTATGGCTAAAGACAAATATTTTGGCTCAGATTCATGCTTTATCAGATTTAAACTATTTACCTTTTTATTTAAAGGAAACTTTTTTATTTATTTGGCTGTGCTGGGTCTTAGTTGCAGCATGCAGGATCTTCATATTGACATTCGGGATCTTCAGTTGCAGCATGCGAACTCTTAGTTGCAGCATGTGGGATCTAGTTCCCTGACCGGGGATCGAACTTGGGCCCCCTGCATCGGGAGCGTGGAGTCTTAGCCACTGGACCACCAGGGAAGTCCCTAAAGGAAACTTTTTGAAAAATTCTTTGGTTATTTTCACTGTCAAGTTCTTTCCAATGTTGTAACATTAAAGCACAGTAACCCTCACTCTCTCCTCCTCCCAGGTATTCCTCCGTGATGGCATATAAATTACCTGTGGAGAATGTTCACCCTCTATCTCAGGCCTTTTCCAAATTAGAGGCAGGTAAGTTTAGACATATTAAGACTTCACGTATGGTGCCTATTTTCACATGGAATACATATTAGATAACTTCAAGTAGAAAAATTATATCATCAGTCAAACCTTGGAAAATTTCCACTGGAATAGTCTTAAAAATTTTGAAGGGACTGTATTGGTGCCCCTTGACTTGGCTTTCCTCTAACTGATTTTCCCTCTGCTAATGAGGAAACCCAGCAGCAAATAAGTCAGAATATTCTGTCCTGCTTCCACTGCATACTGTTGGAGCATAATTATCAGCGTGATAGCCCAAAGAACACCAAGGTGAGCTTCTGGCATCTCCATGTTTGTCAAAGTCAGAGGCTCAAGGAGCAAGACTGTGGACCATGGCCTCAATCTGTCAGTACTCTCTTTTACCCCATTGATCCATGTGTTTATATGAGTGCTGGAACTGCATGGAAAATACAGAGGGACGAGAAGTCAGGATTGACGAGGGGCTTCTGAACTAGTTCCAGAGGCATTGACTAGAGCGCACACTAGATACTTATGAGGTCTTGACATGTAAGAAGCATGGGATTCATTAAATGGGGACCAGCGTGGAGTATATACTCCGTGGTTTTATAAATGTAGACTAAAGCAATACCCAACAATTGATCTGGAGTCCAGAACATACACGTGCAGAGAATCAAAAGGCTAAATACTGAAATATAGGACACAAGGTCCTCCTTAACGAGAAAGTTTACAGGTCATTTATACATGAATGCATTGCTATCTTTTGATTATCCGTATCAGCACTCTAATTTATCCTTCAAGAAAATTTAATTACTTGGCCTATATCTTAAAGTACCTCATGGATTTGAAGTTGCTGTTTATGTTGCCTACTTTGAGAATACTTTTGGTGAAAAATTTGTGAGCCACTAATGTCAGTCCCATTAAATGCAGTGAAACGGACCTTTGACCTGGAAGAATACAGCCTCTCTTAGGCTACTTTGGAACAGGTGAGTTTTTAAACCAGAGAGCATCAATCCAGGTAAACTTTGTGTGAACCTCTGGGTGCATCCATCTTTCGGAGACACCTTGACATTTTCGTTTCCTTATTTATTTTCTCCTGCTTAGGTGTTCTTAGAACTCTCCAAAGAGCAATAGCTGGGAAGTTTTGATGATGAAGTTGACAAAAGAGTTAGATGGAAACTCCTCCTGCAGGAAGAGCCTTAAGACCCTGAATCTCCTAATACTAGATTTTAGGTCTTACTACATTCTTAGTTCCCATAATTCTAGAAAAATCTTTCGTTATTACTGCAATGAACAAAACATTCAGTAGTTTAAACATCCCATAGTGATTAAGGTTTTAAGTGGTTTTTTAAATTTTAGAATGGAGGGAAGAGGCAAAGATAGGAAAAGGTAGCAGACAAAATTAACGTAACCAGACATTATATTAATCACTAATATAGGCCTATTTTGTGCTTAACATTCATTCCAAAATCACATAATGTTAGACAAGTTTTTTTGTTATCATCAGTAAGACTGACCGCCGAGCACATTTTACAAATAAAACACTGTAGGCTTTTTTAAACCTCAACTTTAAGTATGTCATCTTTTTAAAGCATGATTTGCTTAAAGACCAACTTAATGTGACATGGACTGTCACAGAATATCTAATGAGCTGATAGATGAAATTACACAGTGTAACCTTTAGATACAATTATTCTGTATTCTGATGGTAAAACAAATCTTTGCTAATTTCAGGATATATAGAAATTATACGGATGAAGATAGCAGTAATCTGTAGTAAAACACCACAGTAAATATTTTGGCTGACCTATATTCAACGTGCTTTTTGTGAGTACTTTTTCAAAGTTGACATCAGTGAGCCTAGTAGTTTTTTACATTTTTTCACTTAATAGTTCATGAACATTTCCCTTGTCATTACAGCCCTTTTGTGTTCTGTAACGGCTCCGTGGCATTCCTCTGATGTACTACTGTGGTTTTTGCTTAACCTTTTTACTGTTGCCTGACACTTGGTTACATGCACATTTATCTCTTATAAACAAAGCGGTGATGAGCCTCTCCTATGTCTTCTTTGTTATAGTCTTAGGGTAAGTAGCTCGGCTATCAACTATTGGCTCGCTGCTCTATGAAGTTTTGCTAACTTTGTTCTCTGACCCATAGAAAAATTCAGTGTCCATCCTAAGCTTCTCAATCCCCCCAGGAACTTTTCATCTCAGGCTCATTCTTGACTCTGACTTTGCTCATCAGCTGAACTCTTGTTATCTGCTCTGTGGTCAGTTCCTTTACCTCCACCTTGGCATTGATTTAAAGGTAAGACTTGGCCCCTTACCTTGATTCTTACAAATGACTCTTTCCACAGGTATCAGGGAGAGGGTTTGTTTCATAGTTGTGATGGATTATCACCGTCAGTCAAAACGAGGAGCTCAGTGAAAAGTAACACCTTCCACTTGTCTTTTTTAATACTTTATTATTTATTTATTTGTTTGTTTGTTTTTGGCTGTGTTGGGTCTTTGCTGCTGTGCGCGGGCTTTCTCTGGTTGTGGCGAGCAGGGGCTACTCTTCGTTGAGGTGCCGGCTTTTCATTGCGGTGGCTTCTCTTGTTGCAGAGCACGGGCTCTAGGCACACAGGCTTCAGTAGTTGTGGCACATGGGCTCAGTCGTTGTGGCTCACGGGCTCAGTAGTTGTGGCTCGTGGGCTCTAGAGTGCAGGCTCAGTAGTTGTGGCGCACGGGCTTAGTTGCTCCGCGGCATGTGGGATCTTCCCGGACCAGGGCTTGAACCCGTGTCCCCTGCATTGGCAGGCGGATTCTTTTTTTTTTTTTTTAAAGGATTTTCTTATTTATTTATTTATTTATTTATTTATTTATTTATTATTTTTGGCTGTGTTGGGTCTTCGGTTCGTGCGAGGGCTTTCTCCAGTTGCGGCAAGCGGGGGCCACTCTTCATCGCGGTGCGGGGACCGCTCTTCATCGCGGTGCGCGGGCCTTTCTCTATCGCGGCCCCTCCCGTCGCGGGGCACAGGCTCCAGACGCGCAGGCTCAGCAATTGTGGCTCACGGGCCCAGCTGCTCCGTGGCATGTGGGATCTTCCCAGACCAGGGCTCGAACCCGTGTCCCCTGCATTAGCAGGCAGATTCTCAACCACTGCGCCACCAGGGAAGCCCTGGCAGGCGGATTCTTAACCACTCCTCTACCAGGGAAGTCCCAACACTTTCCACGTTAAAAACGCAAGTCCTCCTAATTTGTAAGAATGCTTAAAATGTGCATAAAAATTTGACTTATATTTCAAACCACATATTATTTCATATACATTGTATGTTTTCTCATGGATAGAATATGTCCTTGAAGATACAAAGAGCGAAGACATTGTCCTTAGTAGCCCTTGAAATACGGGACAAAGTCATATACCGAGAACATCAATGAACAGAAATGAAAATAAAACATTTAGCATTTACAATTAACTCCACGTTAACACAGATTAATGTGGATGGGGGCAGAGGTGGGTGGGAGGACACTAGGGGGAGGGTTTGCTTCATACTTGTGATGGATTCTCGTAACTGGTTAAAATGAGGAGCTCAGTGAAAAGAAACACCTTCCACTTTCCGCAAATGTTCTCATTCCATTTCAAACAGGAAATGGCCAAAAAAGGTGCAGCAGGTTTTGTGATTTCTTCTGATGCAGCTATTTGCCAGTGAACACCGTCGGCTGCCGGATAAAAGCACTTCCTTTAACAGATTCCTTTAGCTGCTATGAGTGGGGCACCCTGGACTTTAACTTTGTAAATTTCCCACTGCTGTAGATGAAAAGCACGTAACTCTGCTCGGTTTCTTTCCTTACACCCTTAAAATTGTCGCTTTGCAGCTTTTGCCCGTGGCCACAAAGAAGTCATGGTATGACTACCAAGAAGACACAGTTTTGGAATAGGTAGAGCATTCTCAGTGCTTTCAGCCATTATGTCTGAACTAATGACAAAATCTCCACATTCTTGGTGATTTCATATTTCACAAATCTCTATTCCTGGTAGTATTTTCTGGGCTCCCAGGGTGTCTCCGGTTGCAAGGAATAGACTCACACATGTTAACTCAGGGAAGGAGGGGCTTGTTGTAATCCCAGGCGTATCTAAGAATAAGAACAGGACTGAAAGAGCCAGCTTGAAGGTCCTTGTAGATTCAAGATGCACCAGGAATGTCCATGACCTGGACTTTGTGAAACCTCACTGGTAGCCTCAGCCCAGGCTGTGCTTTGTGACAGGCTTACTTCTTCTCCCAGTTCACTGGCTACAGCACGCATTGCTCAGTACGTCTTTTCTCAGCCTCCTCCTCCGGCTTACTTAAAGTTTTTGTTTACTTCGAGTATTAACTTACCCCATGGCCACCTCTGTCCCTCCCACCTCCTTGCCTCTCTCCGGGCATCTTTAATCTTCCTCTGCATTTCCCAGTTCAAATCCCAGAGAGCCAAAGTTTGTGACTGCCTTTACCTCTATTTGAACTGAGATTTTTACAACGAACAACATAGAGGCTAAACGCGCTGTGGTCTTGGGCCCATGATACAAATGACGGTCAGCCTTCCATTAAGAACAACCCTGGCCTCATCCGTCAGGAGGGCAGGTTCCCATGAAGCAGCTGTGCAGCTGGGAAGCACCATGCTTGTCATATTCAATAAAACCCATGTGGAGTTTAAATCCTACATAGAGTTTTAGCCTTTCTCACAGACCTTCCTCCCATTGCAAATGCATGAAATTCCGGGTAAGATAAGACAAAGCCACGTTAATACCATGAGAGCAAAAAGCTTCAGCTTGTGTTGCAGTGGCCCAGTATTGTGTTGTACCTGGATATCAACCACTAAGCGTGAGGCTGGGATTTGTGTGCCCACGTGAGGAGCCGTGGTTTAGCGTTGAGGACTTAGAACAATGAGTGCTGTATGAAACCAGCTTCTACGAAAGGCTGCCCAGGCTGGGACAGGGGTTATGAGAGGCAGTGCCTACCGCCTGGAGAAGCTGTTCCAGACACCGGCTGTAAAAAAGAAAAGTCTGAGCTATGCTTAAGCAGCAGGGCAAGAATTTATACTATCCATGTGGTCCAGGAATCCCAACTGAAAAAGTCAGCCTATATCATCAGAAAGACAAGAGGTAACAAGTTTTGGCTAGGATGTGGAGAGAAGGGAACACTTGTGCACTGCTGGTGGGAGTGTAAATTGGTGCAGCCACTGTGGAAAACAGTATGGAGGTTGCTTAAAAAGTTAAAAACAGAATAATCATATGATCCGGCAACCCTACTAGGAGATATATATCCAAAGGAACTGAAAACAGGATATTGAAGAGATATCTGCCCTTCCATGTTCACTGCAGCATTATTCACAATAGCCAAGATGTGGAAACCACCTAAGCGTCCTTTGGCAAGTGAATGGATAAAGAAGGTCATGCACACACACACACACATGCACACATACTCACTTACACAGGAATATTTTTCAACCACGAAAAAGCAGGAAATCCTGCCATTTGTGACAACATAGATGGACCTTGAGGGCATTATCCTAAGTGAAATAAGTCAGAGAGAGACAGACAAAAACTGCATGATCTCACTTAAATGTAGAGTCGAAAAAAGCTGAACTCATAGAAACAGAGTAGAGTGGTGGTTTCCAGGGGGTGGGAGAAATGTGGAGATATTGGCCAAAAGGTATACACTTCAAGTTATAGGATGAATAGTTCTGGGGATGTAATATACAGCACAATGATCATAGTTAACAGTACTGTATTATATACTTGAAAGTTGCTAGGAGAGTAGATCCTAAATCTTCTCACCACAGAGAAGAAATGGTTACGTGACGTGGTGGAGGTGTCAGCTAACACACAGTAATCATTTTGCCATATAGAAGTGTATCAGATCAACACTTTGTATACCTTAAACTTACAATGAAGCTGGGAAAAAAGTCAGCCTGAAAGTGATCCGTGGAGCACCTAGGAGGAACAGGAGCTCAGGCAAACAACAAGATCTTTGCAAAATGTGGTTTGTTCCCGACATGGCAGGAGAACCAACTGATGCAGAAGCCACCCTGAAAGGAGTGAGAAGCAGCAGTGAGAATGCCGGGCTGGAAGCAGAGCCGGAAGGCAGTTCCTGATGCCCGAATGCCTGCAACATGCGGGTGTTTGAAGCACAGCAGTGCAGGATGCAGATGGGCCGAATACAGAAGCCAGTGCCTCAGAAGACCTAGCGGGATGGCTCTGGATTGGATTAAAAATACTCACGGTTACAAATAAAACCAATGAACATTTATTGCCCAGAAATTCTCAATGTCTCAATCTATTCGATTTTTAAAAATTGTTGTAAATATACATATAACATGATCTTCTTGAAATAAACTACACACAGGTGTTGTCTGAATAGGGACACTTCTATGAAATATCTAGAATAGGCAAATTCATGGAAGTGGAAAGAACAATAGAGGCTATAATGGGCTGGGGGAGGGGAGAATGGGGAGTTATTGCTTAATAGTCAACAGATTTCCTGTTTTGGATAATGAAAAAGTTTTGGAACCAGATAGCGATGATGGTTGCACAATATTGGGAATGTAATTAATGTCACTGAATTGTACACTTAAAAATAGTTACAATGGCAAATTTAATCCTTTTGATTTTTAAAAATATAATTTAAAATAATTCTGACATAATGCATGATTGCTGTAAAACATCATACAAAGTAAACCGGTCTAAAGTATGAAAATTCTCTTGCTTAGCTAATACATTTTTCTATCCTATACACGCAGGATAATAGCATATCTACTGTTCCGTAATTGTCTTATTTAACAGCATACTGTGAACATCACACCTTACCAGCTGATTATATATCTATGTCATTTTTTGTGATGCTTGTATATTATTTCAGTGTTTGGATGTACCCAAAATTTTTTAGTTGAAAATTGATTGAAAGATATGTAGGTTCTTTCTAAACATCCCTTTTGTAAACAATGCTGCAACTAAGAATGTTGCACGTAGGTCTTTGGCAATTATCTACCTAATCACTTGGAGTACATTCCTAGAATGCCTGGGTCAGAGGTTCTGTACATGCCTAGGCTTTCAACACTGGAATCTCCGAGGAGTTTCCCGGTACATTGCAGCCAGGTCTCTGGCTCTACGTGAAAGTCAGCTCCTCTAAAGCAGGAATCTCCCAAGAAAGGAAGGAGTTAGAGACTGTTGGACATCAGTACAAGTCAAGTGCCCATTTCCAGAGTACCCTTACTCTATTTACTAAAATGAAAAAAACAAAAAACCCCAAAAAAGATGGCAGAAATATACATCTATAATGGGACTACAAAAGGTCCCAGACTCTCATTATAACCCCCAGATAATTTTGTTAGCAACCCAAACGTCATTTACTGAACTAAAAGGAAGATACCAGGAGTCAGCACACACACACTTCTCCAGTGGATGAGCAAGGTGATCAATAAAAAGTGAAGCAGAATTTGAAAGCCCCTATTCTGTTCTCCCTCCTCAGTGGGGGGAGTCCTGGAAGCACGATCAAGCTAAAGGAAAGTCTCATCTAGCACTGAAGAGATGGCAGAGGTTAGTCTGAGGAAGCAAATGTTCGTTCTACCAGGGACCACCGTATTGTTGTATTCTTCCCTCCTCAGAGCCAGCTTGGGGATCACATGGAGTGAAAAAAAAATACTAGGAAGGACTTTGGATACTCAGCTAAAGCCATCCCCAGGCTGTGGTTGCAATTTAAGTGAAGTGCAATTTAATTCTATTTTGAGGAATCTTGTATTTACTCATTTTACAGAGAGAAAGGGAGGGGAAGGCAAAGAGAGGGGTTAGCTTACCAACCTCCGAAAAAAGGAAGAAAGGAAAAACAAAAAGGAAAAATGTTTTTTAAAAAAATAACATTGGCCTTTGCTACTAGACTTTATGAGAGGCGTAAAGGATGACCTCAGATCTGAAACAATTATGCTCCCATATTAATGATAAGATTGGCAATATTTTTTAAAAAAACTATCATTAAGAAACTGTAGCCAAGAACCTACCTTAAAGACTATATGAAATAATATGGAGATGAGATCATTGTAGCAAATGAACTTCTAAATAAATTAGAATTGGAAATTCAGTATGAAAAACTAACAATTCACTCAAGGACCACTATGAATCTCTTGCAGAAGATTATAAAGATGTGGAACATCTCAAAGAAAAGAGTCCTCCCTGTTTGCCTCAAGTAAGAGTAACCTAAAGCTTTATTAGGGACATGATCTTGACACAGAAGAACCAGAATGGAAGAATCTACACTCACAAAGAAGTTCCCCAAAGAACAAAGGAGTACTGTGAATACCATGTTAAAGAATGCCATTGATATCTTCTGCAGTGGTATTCCTTCATATATGAAATCTCGCTTATCCTATTATCAAATTAATGCTGTTAGTAAAGAAATCAACAAGGCAGTAGTTAGTAAATATAAGAGCCTACATCAACCAACAAAGTCTATGAGTTCTGTGGCCAGAAATCTCTATCACAGATTTACTGATAAAGAAAGGATACCAAAGGTCATTATTTTATAGTGGAAGCTGACATACAGGACTTCACAGCTTTGAAAATTGACAAGAGGTTTCATCTGATAGTGAATATTTTATGACACTGAAAGAGGCTATCAGAGATCTGAGGGGGGTAGGGGGGACTTACCTATTATGTTATAACCTAAAGCCCTTGTGAGCTTTTGAACTGATCAGCAATAGAGTTTAGAGCCTGTTCCTATAATTTCCTTTTTTATACAATTTTTAAGATTTTTTTCCTGTTTCTTATAAAAATAAAATACTTTCTGATGAAGCAGATATATTTTAAAATTTACTTCATTTCACCATATATTTAACCACCTACCCTATGAGCCTCTGTGCTAGGCACATGATGCAGCTAGAAATGTTCATGTGTAGTTTTTGTGCTTAGTGGGCAATGCCGCAGACTTCAGTAAGATGAGTACGGTGGTAGTACTGGAAGAAAAAGATCAAAAAGTTAAGGTCAGGGCTTCCCTGGTGGCGCAGTGGTTGAGGGTCTGCCTGCTAATGCAGGGGACACGGGTTCGAGCCCTGGTCTGGGAGGATCCCACATGCCGCGGAGCAACTGGGCCCGTGAGCCACAACTACTGAGGCTGCGCGTCTGGAGCCTGTGCTCCGCAACAAGAGAGGCCGCGGTAGTGAGAGGCCCGCGCACCGCGATGAAGAGTGGCCCCCACTTGCCGCAGCTAGAGGAAGCCCTCGCACAGAAACAAAGACCCAACACAGCCATAAATAAATAAATAAATAAATAAATAAATAAATAATAATTTAAAACGTGCTAATAATTAAAAAAAAAAGTTATGTTAAAAAAAAAAAAGTTAAGGTCAAGGATACCCAGGCACTTTGGAATTAAAGGTCATTAGTGTCTAACTTCCATCAATGACATTTCAGTCCGCAGGCCAGCCCTAGAAGTTGGATCTGGAAGCAGCTTATCCATCTGATTATTCTGCTTTTCCATACGTCATTAGGGAAGAACTTACCTGAAATGCATTCAGTATAAACCAGACTGTAAACTTCAACCTATAAAGAATTGTAATGGAAGTACTAGGTTTCTCTTCTGTGCCTCGGGAGACTGGTCTGTCTACGGTCTATCTGTGCTACATCATTGGCTTGGCAGGGCTTATCCCTGTAGCAGAGAAAAAAAAGTGTCTCACCAGATAACACCACCACGGTGATGACCACGTAGTACATTACGAACGCTGCAAAAAAAAGAGAAAGAAAAAAGAAAAGTAACATTGACCTAATCAGTTGCCAAGAGTGTCCACAACAACTGACCATCATGCTGGGCAATCTAGACCTCTGTGATATGGGCCATTAATGGAAAAAATTATTGCCCAGGTGAGGAGAATTCAACTATAGAAAGATTGAACCTTAGTAGAATAATCAGCAAGGTGCTCTAAAAAAGTAACACAGTTAACTCCAGAAACAGGGAAATTCTTAAAAAGTACTACTATTTAGAATTCTGTATGAGTCACATTTGGAAGTGCTTGCCAAGCTCACAACAATTTTCCCTTTTCTGGGGACAGCTTTATCTCTTTTTGGCAGACTCACGGGGTGGGCCTCTAACAGCTGCACCTACATCATGTGCCTCCAAACTAAGGATAACAACAGATTGGAGCCAGAGCAGTGCCAAACCCAATCGAGCTCGTTTGCGCTTTGTCCCAGAGGTCTGAGTGAGCACTGACGTGCTGGCAGCTGGGGCAGCTCTATAGAGACATCTACAAACCCCTGGTGCTGACATTTTGTCCTAGGGCAATGCTGGTATAATCCTGATATCTAAGCCTGGTCATTCTGGCCACAGATGGATGTCTGTATATGTTCTTCATAAAGCAGATAAGCAAAATATAGAAGCTTGTAAGAGAAAAACATGCAAAAGGAGAAGAAATAGACGGCTAAAATTCCTGCTGCAGCTAAAATTCCGGGAAACTTGTGGCTAGCTCTGATATGCTGCTAAACTGCTAAGTTCTAGTTTACTTGGAAGTTTCATTATTTAGAAGGTGAATCATGACCACATATTTTGTTTTACCTCATTAAAGCTTGCATATAACCTTGGACAGCTAAGCCACCCAAAGTTCACCATCTTTCCAGACACAGTGATAACATACTCTAACATGGACTTGAAAGCATAATCTACGAGCCAGTGGACCAAATCAAGTTGGCAAGAAAGAAGAGGTATCTACCATCTCCACTTAGGGGTCCTCAGCCAGGAGCCCCTCCATCATGTGTACGTTCAATGCTTGACCCTCTCACCCTTCATCGTAATTGCCTGGGAAGACCCCAACTTTCATTAAACCTGTATTAGGGAGATCAACACTGGTAGAAGACACACGTGAACAAAATGAATGGAAAGTCTCACTTTACATGAATGAACACTAGCTTCAAGTGGAGCCATGGTTTTCTGTCTGCCAACTCCACTATGTCCCCCTAATGTATTCACTCTTTCACTGGATTGGATAACTAATTAAATGACAGTCAAGTATATTGCTTCTCACACTTGAACACCTCATTCTTTTCTTTCACTCTCAGGAGAAGACATTGCTTTCCACTTGACTGTGAAATTGAAGGAATTAAAAGAGAATGTCTTTATAAGCTTTCACAACCTCAGCAACCAGCCAGGTTTCATTGGACCCATTTCATTGGACTCTGACTTTCTTCCCATTAATGTGAATTTCATTCCCGTTAGTGTGAATGAATAACATTCTTCTCTATAAGGCCAAAATCCACACCTGTGCTCCTGATTCTACCACCATCCCCCCACCCCATTCAAGAATATTCTCTGTCAAACGCCTGCTCTCCCACAAGAGCTCACAAGGGCTGCTTTTTAGGTGAAATTGGAGATTTCTACCGACAAATAGATGAAGACAGTAATCCAGATAACTTTGAGCTCCTTACAACAAACTCTGAGGAAAACAGTGGCATAATACACATGTGAAAACCCTAATATTATCCATTCCCATGCCAAGTCCATCTGTGTTCTCAACTAGCAATTAAAGCTCTACAAGATCATAGAAATCTCTAAGATTCCATCAGCAGAGACTGAAGAAATGTGTAGGATGACGGGAAGTTCTGCTTCCTCTTCCACAAAATTGTTTACAGTAAATGAATACCTAGTTTTGGCAACTTACCTGTCAAAGCCTCTGACACTCAGCTTTTTCTGTCTGAGTTTAATTTACTTTTAAAAAACTATGATTTTATTTTAAACTACAGTATCTCCTTTAGTATTCTTTCAGCCTGCTGCACAGGATAAATGAACTATAAAGATATCTTTATTTCATGCACATTTAGCTGGGTATAGAATTTGAGGTTAATGGTTCATTTTCTCTCAGCTCTTTGAGGGTATTATTCCATTGTTTTATGACATCTTTTGGCTGTTGATCCTGGGTTGATAATCTGTCTTTTTATATTTTATTGTTTTTTAATATTTCCCCTTCTCTTTCTTTCTATCCCATGTTTTGAAAGCTTACTGCAACACAGTTGTTGGATTTTTGTTTGTTTTTAACTCTGCACAGGATACATTGATTTTCTAATCTGAGGACTCATGTCTTTAATTCCTCAAAAATCTCATACATTTTATCTTTGAACAATTCCTCTTATTTATTCCCTTTATTTTCCTTATTATAAAATGCCTATTAGATGTGCTGGACACCCTCATTCTGTCTTTTATGTCTTTTAATCTCTCTTCAATATTTTTCCATCTCGTCCTGTCTTTGCACTAAATTTCATATGATTTCTTCAGAGGTATTTCTGGTTTATTAATTTTCTGTTTAGATGTTTCTAATCTGCTATAAAACTTATCCATAAGTTTTTCATCTTAACTGTTATTAATCACTGTGTCTTTAAATTATAATGGGTTATTTTCCTATTAGTCTTCCTTTTTATTGTCTCCTATTTTAACTAACCTATATTACTTCTTTAACCTTTTAGTTATATATTTTATAGTCTCTATCATAATTTTTATTATCTTCAGTACTTGAGATTGCTAATTGTCCCTTTTTTTTTTTTTTTTTTTTGGTCTGCTGATTCTCTTTCATGGTGGACTTTTGATGGTGAGTTTAGCTTCCAGGAGGAATATTTACTTTTACCTCTCTTGCTTTGTGCCCTGAATTCTGGACATATTTCTATAGAATTATTCGTGTCTTCTCTGTGGGGCTCTAGGATAATAGGAGGAGGAGGAAGAGAAAGAATATCAGCAACAACAAGTAACATTTTTTGAGATTTTATGATTTTCCAGGCATTCTTCTTTTTTTTTAATTTGTTTTACTTTTTAGATTCTACATACAAGTGATAACATACAGTATTTGTCTTTCTCTGTTTGACTTATTTCACAAAGCATAATATCCTTCAGGTCCATCCATGTTGTTGCAGATGGCAAACTTTCATTCATTTTTATGGCTGAGTAATATTCCATTGAATATATATACCACATCTTCTATATCCATTTATCTGTTGATGGACACTTAGATTGCTTCCATGTCTTGGCTATTGTAAATAATGCTGCTACGAACACTGGGGTGCATGTATCTTTTTGAATTAGTGTTTTTGTTTTCTTCTAACGTATACCCAGGAGTTGAATTGTTGGATCAGGCCTTGTTCTATAAACTTTACTTATACTAATGAGTTTAATCCCCCCAAAACTATATATATGTATGTAATATGAACTATATATATAATATGAACTATATGTAATATTAACTATATATATTATTAACTATATTACTAACTATATACATTATTAACTATATATATAATTAACTATATAATTAACTGTATATATACACACACACGTACATACTGTACACACACACACACACACACACACACACACACACACAGTGTCATCTCCATTTTTATGGATGAGAAAACCTGAGGGGGCATTGTTAAATAGATTATGCAAGGTCACACAGCTATGGCAGAGCCAGGATTCAACTGCTATGATATTGTTCTCAGACACATTGCTGTGCAGGGACAGTAAATTCAGATTTCTTTTCCATACCTGACATGTGCGACGTATACTCAGGATTCTCATTTTCTATGGAGGAAACTTGTTTTTTTTAACCCAGAGATTGGGCAAAGAATACATATCCTTACTTTTCCTTTGGGTAGTGGGTGAGGTTTTTCTAGTTTCTCTTTCTAGCACTGAACGGTCCTGTGAAGCTTCTGGATTCACGCAGAGATATGAAGCCCAGCTTTACAACCTGTCAAGGACCGAGTCCTGGTCACGGGGTATTGAAATACCTCTTTGGACTATTGTATTTCTGACGTAGCACTCATAGTTCTGGCTTTAATTTCTCTTTTCAGTTTTAGCCTCTGGCAATGTGCCTTCATTTCTCTCTGTTTCTTCCATTGATTCTTCCTTTTTTTCCTTTCTTTTTTCTTCTTCCTTTTTAAAGTTGGTTATACATCTGAACATCTGTGTTAGATGTATTTTACTCAGTTCCAATGTGCTTCTAGCTGGAGGGCGGGCATTGCCTCATCATATTCTGTAATATTTGTGGGGAAATCCCTGGGTTTAAGTAAGGAAAATAGCCCCCAAAATAAAAATAAATCAGAGTAAAGGAGTCAAGAAAGAGGAATAGAAAGAATACACAAGAAACAATGACAAGAAGTGAAACTAGTAAAATATATTTAACTAATTATTGATTTTGTAGTTGTGAATCTTAATGCAATTATAAGAAAGGCAAAGTGAAAATGATTCCTAAAATAGAGTCTATAGGGTCTAAAACAAGTGTAACAACAAAATGAATAAAAACCTGAACTATATTTCAGGTGATTTAAAAGAAACTTAGAATCTTTGTTTGGGCCATTGACCTTTTATTGATATAAAATTTTATCAGTGTTTATGACTGTCCACCCCACCCCGCTTCCAAGAGGCATTTAGAACATCTTTTTACTTTGTTTTTGCCAATTTTTAATGTAAAAGACATGTACTATTTCACTGTTAACTATTTTTAAAAACAGAACTAATTACCAAGGAGAGAAATGTCTCTACAAAATACCATGACTTTAAACGTTTGTTTTAAAATTATACCTCTTTTCTCCAGAACATCTCTCAGCTTTATGATTATTAACATCTGTGGACTGGGAGCCATGTCAAATATTTGAGATTTCCCAATTCATGGACTTTGGTTTCTTGTTTTGCGATTTACTTTGGCAGGTCAAGAAGTTTGTAACTCTTTACAGAGATAGACGGTGCAATGGGAATTGAAATACATTTCATTTTTTTCCTAGTCTTCACGTATAAAAATTGACCTGAATCTTTTCTTATTTTTTTTTAAGTCCTTAGCGATCTGCTTACTTTTATTTTGTTCAGATGCCTTATGAAATCTTACATCCATGATGAATGGAGCAGGGGAAAGGCATTTGTTCGTAATTCTTCACTTGTCCAATGTAGGTGTTTCTCCAAGGCAGGCTATGGATTGCTTAACTTTTTTAGGCAAAAACAAAAACAAAAACACAAAACAAAACAAAAAACTCAGCTCCAGTGCATGCTAGGGTGTGCCTAAGTTAGTCAGAGATGTCAGTGACAGTTGTGTTTAGGCATTAGTAGTGAAAAAAAAAAAAAAAAAGCTTAAGATTTCTCATACAAATTTAACTACTTTGTTTGGTTAGTTACTCATTTATTGCCCTTTACCCCATCTTAGTCTCATCATGTCTGAAGAGCTAATTCCATTTTCCTTGTTTACTATTTCCCCCCCTTATCCCTGGGGTTGAAAGGCCAAGTGAACAAACACAGGGTTTGTTTTATTCCTAACCAACCCCGGAACAGTCATTTCCCTGCAGAATAATTGGCTTAGGGAAGAAAAGACAGAAAACAAAACAAGTTCATCATGTGCAGATTGCTCTGGCTACACCCCTTCTCAGAAACCAGCCTGGGTAAGAACTGCTGGGAGTAAGCATTCATTTAAAGAATATATGAAGAAGTGGCAATAAAGAAATTTTAATTGTTGCCTTAGACACAAAGACGTGTGCTTTGACAGTGTTTCCAGCGTGCTTTTTTTCTCATTATCCTGACAGTAAGTAAAGCTCTGTTTTGTTGTGCTATATGCCAAACATACGGGTGAACACTGCTAAAATCAATCTATTTTTCAGATGTTTCCAAATACTTATGTGTTTTGTATTGAAGACCTGAAGACAAAGTGTTTCTAATTTTTCCTAACCAACTTTTATTGTGTAGATACAACAGTAGAATATAGGAAGATAGTAAAATTTGCTTCTGTACTAGCTGAGGGAGAATTGTCTGAATATTTTGATATGCAAATCTAAAAGAATTTAATTTTGAGATTATAAAAACTGAAAAAAATTTTCTCTGTTCATTTGCAAACATTTGGGCAAAATTACTTTCCTGTGTGATCTTCCTTTCTTTCCTTCTTTCTTTCTCTCTTTCTCTCTTTCTTTCTTTCTCTCTCTCTCTCTTTCTTTCTTTCTCTCTCTCTCTCTCTTTCTTTCTTTCCTTACTTTGTAGTTTGTTTCCTCAGTTATTCAGGGACTTCTGAGTTCAGAAAATTGACATAAATTGTTTTATTCTTCCTGTGTATCAGAATCAAGTTTCAAGTCCTTTGAGTCTGGATCGTTATCTGATGGCCTAACTCTTTTGATGAAAGTTGTTCAATTCAATCTGGAAGGTAAATACCAAAAGAAAGTACTTCCTTGGGATTGTTTCTAATGGACATAATTAATTATTTAGATGAGTTTAAATAATCAGAATTTTTATGTTAATTTGATTAGCTCTGGGATATCTATTCAAATGTAAAGAATGCAAGATTATTATTATTCAGATGAGATACAATTCAACTGCTCTGTTTATATAGTTGAATTTCTGGTATAAAATGTCAAAAATGGGAAGTATCTTACAGGTTCTGAATCAAAGTATCTTTTCCATTGTAATTGTAATTGTTGTAAAATTGTGATAATAGTTCACTCTACTTCCCTATCATTACTCTTCTCCCAAATAGTTTACAGTGAGCATATTTGATGTCAAATTTTACAGTCATGATTATTGAAATAATATTTTAAATCTTTTTTTTTTTTTTTTGCAGTTCTTAAAGGTAGGAAATATTTTCCCCCAAAATATGATCAAGGTTTTTCTTATTACACTTATTTTTCTAGTTGATACTCCACCATGTTTACTTTCTCTTTGTTTAATGAACAGGCTAAATGCATATGAAACAGAAAAGTGTGTACCAGCAAACTCAAGCACTTCTGTGCAAGAATCTTCTTAAGAAATGGAGGATGAAAAGACAGAGCTTATTGGTATGTTTGACCATTTACCTCTTTCCATAGTTAGCATTATGCTTTTATTTCATTGCCTCATGATTCTCTTATTCTATATTTTAAGTAACAGACTGCATCTATTTTATTTTATGTTTTTTAAGGAGCTGTAAGGATGTACATTTTTTTTATTGAATGAAAGGCTCTTTAAATTCTGTAATGCTTTACAATTTTCAAAAGTTTCCCACACATGATTTCATATAATCCTATAATAACCCTTTTTTTCTCCTACCGCTATATTGTCCCTCCCGCTTTCCCTCTCCCCACTGGAAACCACCAGTTTATTCTCTGTATCTGTGCAGACTGCATCTATTGACTTTGAATTTGTCTCTAGTTACACTTGTTGAACTGAGAGACTCACAGCAGTCTCTGAAAAATAATGTAGAATTAGAAAGACCAACTATGACTCATATTGTTTTCAAAAGGAGAATAACTGAAAATCTAATTGTATGGTAAGTTATAGCAACTATTAAAGCTGCTGTCATGGATAATAAATTTAGAGTCAAGAAATATTAAAAAATAGTGTCTAGCAGAAATAGAGGAATTTATTGTAAATTGAGTGGACCTATTTTCAAGGCCATGAATTTTCTACACAGGGATTATTTCCAAGAATTATGACCAAGTAACACCACTGATTGTCAGTGTGCCTTAAAGCCCCAAATTTCATTGCTTAACACAGCAAAGGTTTATTTTTCACTCTTTTCACAGTCTGAATAAGGGTGGCAGTGAAAGTGACGTGGGTTGGGTAGGTTGAGGAATCTTCTCCCACAGTCACTCAGAGACCCAGGCTCCTCCGTCACGCGAGTCTGCCATCGCCCTAGACTTTGCAGACATTCACTGGATCCTCTGCGGCCAGTCAGATCCGGAAGCAGAAGGACTGAGACAGAGAGAATAGGGGAGGTTGTGCAGGGTTCCATTAGCCAGGCCTGGCAACAGTGCAGGTCATCTCTGCCCACATTCCACTGGCGAGGACTCAAGCATTTGGTCCCACTTCATCGCCCGGAGGCTGGGCATGTGGCCCAGCGTTGCACCAAGCAGGGGGAGGTGACTAATACTGATGGACCACTAGACAGTCTCTTCCACTCTGTCCCTTCTCATTCTCTTTGACTTCCAATACAAGGATATGACAGTTGACAAAAATGTTTCTCGTTGCCGTCATGAGCTCTATGTGGGATACTCTGTGTCTTACAGACCCTAGAATCACCTGCCCATGCATGTAAGGATTGCAGTCCTGTTAGTCATCCTGTTAGGCTCTAGGCCGGCTTCTGCAGTAGTTCATGACTTAATGCAAAAGTTTTGTTCTAGTATTGGAGAATGATACATGTGACAACCATCTCGATATAGATCTTTCATTGGGCTCCCTTCTCTCTGAAGAGTGAGAGCAAAGAGAAGCCAACTATATGGTGAAACTGGAATTTGTCTTCCATTGTCCTCTGGTGTTGACTGAGCTCCTTCAGAGAATACAATCTAAATGTGTTCTCTTTTTTTTTTTATATAGGAATGGGGGTTCCCAATACTTTTAGGATTTTATATGGGCATATTTTCATATTTAAAAGAAAATGTGCATTTTCCTGAAATGCCCCCTCAGGATCTGGGAAGGGTAGATAAATTTAATAGCTCTTCTATGGATGTTGTGTACACACCGATCTCCAACATAACCCAGCAGATAATGAATAAGACGGCATGTGCTCCCTTTTTGAAAGGTAGGTGTGCTGACGGCAAAAAAGTAGTACTGAGTTTGTTTTAGATCTTTTTGAAAAAGTGTGTACCTTTTTAATTTGAAGTCACAGTTATCCATTATGCTAATGATCTAGGTATCAGTATAGCACACAAATTTGGTCAGTTTTTTCTTTCTCTCATAACAATTAGCCTTTTAAACCCTTTCAGCTTGATGAGGGTCCACTTTAGGTAGACCTACATTTCTACTGGAATCTAAATAAAACAATAGATTTGTAATTTCAGATTTTCAGAATAATACCTAAGAGGAATAGGCTATTGGGGAGTGTGGGTGTTTTAACATGGAAATATAATGATTAAGATTTATAATTGAGGAAAAAACAAATAAATAAAAGAAATTAGGTCATGGTTATTATACACTAATTTCAGAACTATGAAGATTAAGGATGGATAATCTAAAGATACTCTGTCTGCATATGGTATAATTTGTAAGCATCTTTAAAGGTCTTCATTCTAAATGAGGTTTCTGTGTAACTGATATAAGCAGAATGTGCGTTTCACTCATGGGCAAGTTGGGTGCAGTCTGGTGAGCTACTCTTTAGTCCTCGATTTCCAGCAGGTACAATTGCTGGCTGTTACAAATAGAGTCACTTTGTGGCCTTGGTTCCTGCATAAGGCAAAGACCATATGAAGTGCCTTTGCTTTAGTAAATCTAAAACCTGGAGTCCTCTGACCACATAATAACTGCTACGGTTACCTCTGTTTCTGTATCCCAATTCCCTTATGCATACTACCTTGGCAAAATAGTTTTATATACCTAAAACTTGCTCTAATACCTGTCATTATTAAAAGAAAACATTTAATTCTCATGCATGTCTCCTGATTCTAGAATCTAAAACAACAAAAAATTTCCCTTTTTGCCTTTTGGGATAAGTTTAATTTAAAGGGAAAATGATTTTAGTTAATTCCAATGGAAATATGTGATGACAAAGTTGGATATCACAGTCTATTTTGGTGAAACTCTAACAATCCTCTGTGTCTATTTTTCATCATGCAATTCACAGGAAGAAGAGTCATCGGGGCACCAGATCAAAAATATATGGATAAAATACTTCTAGACAATTTCCCATACACCGTGGGAGTCATCTTTAATGACACTTTTTCTTATAAGTTAAAATTTTATCAGGGATATTATATTCCGATTTTGAAGGAAGATCTTTTCACAGGTGACTTTCCATATAAAATATCACTATGGCATTTTTCATGTTTTTAACACATGGAGTAGGATGGGATGGGCAACAAAGATTCTTTTGATGGCACAAGAGAAAATACACAAAACACATTTTATTGCTGAGCTTATTCCAAAGTCAATCATATCTTCCCCCTCGAGGAAGGCTTTCAAAAAACCATTGAGTCATCCAACAGATACATAGTGAATTCCCAAGTGCATGTTGGAAAGGATGCACAGGTGACCAAAACTGATAGGTCCCAGACTCAGTTGAGCGTCCAGGTTAGCAGGAAAGGCAGCCAGTGAACAATTAATGACCAGTGCAAGAAAAGGTGCTTGGGGGACTTAGACCAGGGGTTCCTAAGAAGCTGTGCGACTAGAGAAGTTCTGCCTGGAGAAGTGACGGTTACAGGAACACCAGAGGAAATGGCATGTGTGGGGTGTGGAGGATATTGCACTCCAGATAGAAGAGGAAGCTGCGGGGGCCCAGGGGTGGGAGAGAGCCTCTGTTAGTTGGTATGGGAGAGCAGCAGTCCTGTACAGCTGGACAGAGCATGCAAAAAGGAATGGGATGGGAGAAGGAGGCCGAAGTTACTCGAGGGCTAGACCCTGTGCCGTCTTGAAAACCTAAGGCAATGGAGAGCCATCGAGGTACTTTAATCAGGGCAGAGACATGGTTAGGTTTCCAAGCCTAAGGGAGTGCTCTGGATTTAGCCCAGAGAACGGATTGCAGAGAATGCAGTGAAACATACTAGTGGGCTGATGATGGCTTAGACCAGAATGGAGATTTTTTAAAATTGTGGCGGCCAGGAAAGACCTCTGTGAGGAGTTAACTTTTGAAAAGAGATCAGGATGGAGGGAAGGAGTGAGCCATGGATCTGTCTGGAGGGAGAGCCTTTGAACACAAAAGAAGTTCTAGTACTGCTGTGCATTTGGCGTTCTGAGGCACAGCAAGGAGTCCAGGATGGTTCAAGCAGAGTGTTTGCTTTCATCTTCTTTTTATTTTCTAAGACTTTCTGTGCATACCATGTTTTCCATGAATCAAATTGCCACATTAGACACTTCATTTGCTCCTTTTATCTATGTGGTGAAGTCTCCTCTAGATCGTTCTCTCTTGGATTCTTGTTTCTTATTTTCCAATTGCCTTCATCCCATAATGTTGGTTCTGCTTTTTTCTTTGTGCTTATAGCTCATTGTTGGGGTGCAGATAATGAGTTTTCCTGTTCACTGGCTAAATACTGGAGTAGAGGATTCGTGACTTTACAAACTGCCATTAATGCTGCTATTATACAAGTAAGAAGAGTTCTAATAACTAATGTGAATTTATTCCAGAGGCATCAAGGTTTTGATCAAAGATGGTGTCTACTCACGTTTTCATGTATTTATATAATGAAGCAGGCATCCAAATGGTGAAATTGAATTTTAGGCAAAGGAGCACATTACTTTTTTTCTTAACCTTAAATTTTCAACTAGTTATAGAATGGCAGGAAATTTCAACAACAATGTACAAGGAGGCCCATGTGCCGTTCATCTAGTGTCTCCTGAAAGTAACATCTTGCATAACCACAGAACAGTATTAAAACCAGGAAATGTACATTGGTACAATCCCCATAGCTTATTCAGATTTCACCAGTTTCTATACTTTAAGTAACAATTTTGTTCATTTGAACCCTTCTTTAGATCACGACGAATCACTATGTGATGGAGGAGTTGATGTCAGTTACTGCTATAAATATGAAGACATTACCCTTTATTTTTAAAGAGAACCTTCAAAATGAGATGTTCATTTTTTACTGCTTGCTTTACTTCTCCCCATTTATATATTTTTTATCACTCAATGTTACAAAAGAGAGAAAAAAGTATAAGGATTTGATGAAAATGATGGGTCTACAAGATTCAGCGTTCTGGTGAGTGACTGACTCAAGTAGTGCAAATGAGTAAACAGAGAAATTCGGAAGCAGTGAAAATGTGTTACTGTTCCAGAACACAATGATTTCAACTTGACACATTGCCTACTTTGCTGTTGGCGTTGTTCCGACTTTTCCGTTTAGTCTTTGTTAAGTTTTGCTCTGCAAGATCGTGATTATAATTTGCCCGGCACTTTTTCCGGGCCATAAGCATGTTAAGCCAATGCTGTGACAGAGGTACCAGTAAGATCACAGAGAATGACAAAGAGCTGCCCATTGTCAAATGGATGTTGTGTGCAGGGACTCAAACCCAGGAGCCCTAATTTTTTAAAAAATTTTTATTGGAGTGTAGTTGATTTACAGTGCTGTGTTAGTTTCAGGTGTGCAACAAAGTGAATCAGTTATACAGATACGGGTATCCACTCTTTTTTAGATTCTCTTCCCATATAGGTCATTACAGAGTACTGAGTAGAGTTCCCTGCACTCTACAGTAGGTCCTTATGAGTTACCTATTTTATATATAGTAGTGTGTGTATGTCAATCCCAGTCTCACAGGTTATACCCCCCCGCCCCTGCTTTTCCCCCTGGTAACCATAAGTTTGTTTTCTACGTCTGTGACTTTATTTCTGTTTTATAAATAAGTTCATTTGTACCATTTTTCTAGATTCCACATATAAGCAATATCATATGATATTTGTCTTTCTCTTTCTGACTTACTTCACTCAGTATGACAGTCTCTAGGTCCATCCATGTTGCTGCAAATGGCATTATTTCATTCTTTTTTATGGCTGAGTAATATTCCATTGTACCTACGTACCACATCTTCTTTATCCATTCCTCTGTCGATGGACATTTAGGTTGCTTCCATGACCTGGCTATTGTAACTAGTGCTACTGTGAACATTGGGGTGCATGTGTCTTTTTGAATTATGATTTTCTCTGGATATATGCCCAGGAGTGGGATTGCGGGATCATATGGCAACTCTATTTTTAGTTTTTTAAGGAACCTCCATACTGTTCTCCATAGTGGCTGTATCAATTTACATTCCCACCAACAGTGCAAGAGGGTTCCCTTGTCTCCACACCCTCTCCAGCATTTATTGTTTGTAGATTGTTTGGTGATGGCCATTCTGACTAGTGTGAGGTGATACCTCATTGTAGTTTTCATTTGCATTTCTCTAATAATTAGTGATGTGGAACATATTTTCATGTGCCCAGTGCCCTAATGTCAACTCTCCTGCTTGGTCTACCCATAGTTATCACTTGATTTCTCTACACTTCCTCTTGTTGAAGAAAGTATGATCCTATAATGGCAAGCCTCTGTTCCGAGATTGGGTAACTTGGGATATATTTTTTGGAGCAACTAAATACCATATGTTGGAGTTGAGATAACCTATAAAGGTGCCCAGCACATAGGCTGGCATATAAGAAGCACTTAATAAGAGCATTTGCTTCATATATTGATATATTTATATCATATCTTGCTCCATTTTACAAATGATTTAAAGTGATTTTAAAACATGTATTTCAACATATTTATCATGTATGTATATATCTATGCATGTATTTGTATTATAATAAAAATAAATGATGAGTAGAAACAAAGATTTAGCAAAATAATAAATAGGTAATATTAACAGATAAATATGCAAATCATACAAGTTCTAAGCTTCTAAGAGGCCAAGGCAGAGAATTCTGCAATACCATCAGTCACAAAATTCATACTGTCTAGGAAAAGAAAAAAAGAAAAATAATCTGTTTGCTTTACCCTAAAAGAAACCTAGCATTTTCCAATGTTGAATCCTGGGAGATATTTCTTGTATACTCCCCATATCAAGAAAATACTCTTTATGGATGTGGTACTATCTGGAATGGATGAGGGACTATTTATTGAACAATCCTTTGCGAGATACATGTTCCCTGAAATAAAATTAAGGTCTAGGAAATTTAAAAATTTCTATGAAGTATATTTTATTAACAGAGAGAGTTTTAATTCTAATATAACTGAACTGTGAAATAGGAAAAGAGGAAACTGGGTCTTGAAATAAAAAAAGAGAGGAGAGGAGTGATTTTGCGGTGGAAGCTTGGGGAATACAAAGGAATGGTTGGCGTTTGTTAGGAGGGAAGAGAGAGCGGAACGATGGAAAAATGACCCTCTTTCAGCCCAGGGCTTGTCCTGTGGGACAGCATCCCCGCAGCCACCTTAGAACAGGTAGGCACAAGCCAACTCTAGGTTAAAATCAGAAAGTACTGGTTATTTAGATGTGGATTCCTTCTCAGGATAAATGCTTCTTAGTATGCATGTAACCTAAAATTTAGCAAAATGAATATATGTCCTTAAAACTAAGAAGGAAAAAAATTCTGAAACGTTCTTATTAAGTACAGAGTGTCTACTGGAAATAAGTTTTGCAGCACACCACCCCCGGTTTTGTTTCGTTTTGTTTTTTACTAATGCCATAAATGTGAAATGTAGTCAGTATTTATTCTATAAATGTGATATCTGAAATTGTTTTATCCTGAAGATTTTCATAGATTTATTAACATCCCCTCAACTCTCTGCAATAAGTTCCTTTTTCTAGGTAATGTTTTAACTTCCTTCATTTGTAGTTCCCTTACCCTATGGTTTTTCAGTTCCTACCTATGGCAGTTCCCTTCTTTACTCAGAAAGTGAATTCTGCAGACTGCGGCGTGCTTTTCCAAGAACGCCGATGTTCTAACACAGTCTGAATCATTGTAATGACATGAAATTTTAAAAAGAAGTCAAATAAGCAATAATTAAACATGTTCTATTGGAACATATTAATGCAAGTTCCTGGTTTAATACTTTTGCTGTGTTTTCCAGCAGTTGAATTATTATTAGGCAATTTTATGTAGAAGAAAGAGCTCTGGGCTGAACGAAAGCCTACAGTTGCTATCTTAGCTTTGTTATTGATTTACGTTGTTGACCTTGAGTATGCCCATTAACTAGGAATACAAACTGCAGTTTACTCATCTGTAAAATGAGAAGCTTGGACTAAAACACCCTGTAGGCCTCTTAGATTGACTGCTATTTCTAATAACCACTTCATAAAAATGTGAACACTAGCACATTTAAAGCAAAACAGTGTGAACACTTAAGGGTGTACCGTAAGCTATATTGGTTTAAATAAAGCAGTCATGAATAGGAATAGCAAGACTGGAATGGGCTTAGTACAGTTATGAAATTTCAATTTTCTGCAGCTAGGGAGGGTAGAGGTGCTGCTGGCTGAGGTCGTCAAGAATGGTCAAGTGATCATCTGCCCCCAGTACATCCATGGTTACTTGATTGATCAGAAGTTGTTAAGTTTCCTTCCAATTTTATAATTAGAACACTTTGGTAATATATAATAAAGCTGAAGGTACAAAAATGCTAATCTCCTTTATTTCAGCAATTTCACCTTAAAGAAATTATTTTGTGTACTTTCCCCAAAAAGGCAAATACAAGAATATTTTTAGCAACATTGCATTAGAAATAAAAATTGGAAACAACCTAAATGTCCATGGGCAGGAGAACACTGAGATATATTTATACAATGAAATGTTATACTGCAGTGTGTAATATTGTACATGTTGTGGATAAAGGCAAGTTGCAGGAGAATACAGACAAGATGATACTGTTTATGCATGTTCACATTATTTATATAATACTTGAATACAGAGCTGATACCTAGCCATGACACCAGCACAGCCATTGTAATATTAGCAATATTCTAGTTATTAATCTAGGTGGCAGGTACCATGGTAATCATTGTATTATTCTTTAGATATTTTTGTATGTTTTAAATATTTCATAATAAAGTTAAAACAACTGAAATAATATTTGTCTTTATTTAGGCTCTCCTGGGGTTTAATCTATGCTGGTTTCATCTTCATTACTTCTATAATCATTACAATTATCATAATATCTACCCAAATTATCATCATGACGGGCTTCATGGTTATATTTACCCTCTTTTTCTTATATGGCTTATCTTTGGTAAGTTCATACATTTATTACCATTTTCTCTGCTTTAGGTCTTAGTTATATATAGCAAAAATTAATGTCTCAGCAGGCAACTATAGCAGCTTCTTTCATGTGTGTGCATGTGTGTGCATGTGTGTGTGTGTGTGTTTGCTTGAGAAAGTCTTTATGAGTATGAGAAAATGATGTAACCTAAATAAAATTGGACCTATTTTTTGCATCAAGGTCTGAATTAATGAAATTATGCATCTAAAAATTATTTTGACTGTAAAACTATCTAGGACTTTTCTAGATGATTAATAAGGATGCTCTTAACGGCTGGACCCATCTTTTTTCCCAGTGGTTCCCCATCATGTGGTAGTTTTTCACACCTCTTTGCCCTGTTCACCCTGCTCTGACTTCCCATGTAACCCCCTCTTCCTTCTCTGAACAAGAGCCTCTAATTTCTCCCACCCTCCAGGGTGTTTTCTGCAGAGCGTATGTAGACGCTCTTTGTTAATATATTAATTTAGTTTCTGTCTGTCTTTCCAAGTCTGCATTTCTAACCTTTCCTCAGCTCTTCCTGCAGCTTTCCCCGCTCTTTCCTTGGCAACAAAAACCCAGCGTTTGAGTAGGGCAAATAAGGATTCTCTTTACAAAGAGGTTGAGAGACGGACTGAGCATAATTATACCTTAATATTGTTCATCGCTGTCTCCGTGATAAATACTTATGTTACGATATGAAGATCCTTATTTTAAGGTGCTACCAGTCTATGCAATGACTGTCAGTCTATGCAATGCCTTCTCTCTCTTTCAGATAGCTTTGGCATTCCTGATGACTGTGCTGTTAAAGAAAACTATCCTCACCAGTTTGCTTGTGTTTGTCCTCACTCTCTTTTGGGGGGGTGTGGGATTCACTGCATTTTATAGACAACTTCCGTCACCTTTGGAATGGATTTTCAGTATTTGTAGCCCCTTTGCCTTCACTGCTGGAATTAACCAGGTGAGATCATAGTTAATTGGTTTATTATTGAATTTTCAAAAGAACTAGACACTTCATGATCTTCATAATCAATACTTTCAGGTTAAGAGCTTTTATTCTAAACAATTCTACTCTAAAGCTAAATTTGAAAATGTTATTATTACATTGCAGAAAAATTGTCATCTCGCAAGGAAACTTGAAGAAAAAATTCTTTCAGATAATTCTTCCAGATTTTCCTTTCTCAGATGTATTTTCACTTTGAAGTACTTTCTTCTAGCGTTTTTTCCTATATGTAAATATTGACCTTTCTTCTCTTATCACATAATGAAAGCATTCTGCTAGTTTGTTAAGAATTGTTGTTTAAGCCTCTTTTTGAAACCTCAAATATGAAAAACTTTCAAGACATAAATTTACAGTTTAATAAATAATTTAAGTGAGTCAAAGTACTCATGAACTTGATCAAGAAATAGAATGTGGACAAAACCCCAGAAGCATTTCTAAACACTCCTTCCTCCTAAATGGTAGAAGGTTTATGATAATCACCACCTTGTTTTTCATTATCATCTAAGTATGTGTTCCTAAATACAATTTTTTTAGTTTTGCCTATTTTTAACTTTATATAGGTGATATTGTACAAAGTGATTTTTGAAGATCTGCCTTTTTTTCACTCAACATTAGGTTTTTACATGTCATATACAATTTGCGTGTAGCTGTAGTATGGTTTTTATAGTATTCTATTGTGTGAATATACGATTTTCTTTTGATGGACAAAAATATTTTCCAGCTTCTGACTGTTATTAATAACTTGCCAATAAATTCTTACACATATTTCTTAGTAAATATGGGTATTCAATTCTGTTTGGTATATGGGAGTTGAACAGTGTATGTATATCTAGCGCTAGAGTATGAATCTCTTAATCTTCATAGTTACTATCAAATATTTTTCCAAAGTGATTGCAGTTCTTTACTTTTGCACCAACAGTGTTTCAGAGTTTCATTTGCTCCAAATCTTCACCAACATTTGGTATTGTTAGTCTTTGAAATTTTAGCCATTCTGGCGGATAAGTAATGATATATCATTGTGGTGTTAATTTGCATTTTCCTGATTATTGATGAAGTTGCGTGAATTGCAGTATTTCCTTTGTCACAACTGAACCAATCATGTCCTGACCCATCTGTCTGTCCTTGCACTGATACCACATTGTCTCAGTTGTTTTGCCTTATAATATGTCTTGATATCTGGTGGTAACAATTTTACTTTCTTTTCTTTTTAAAAGAAAATCTTATTTTCTTTTTCAAGAGAGTGTCTTCTATTCTAGGTTCTTAGAAATGATGAAAATTTTAGAATTAACAAGTTTTATATATACATATATACACACACACACACATACACACAGTAGATGTGCTCAAAGCTGTTGGGATTTTGGTGCAGTTGAATTTTTCAATCACTTTGGGGAAACTGACACTAGTTTTTGGTCATGAACACATTTTATCTTCACATTCATTTCTCCTTAGTAACTGTTTCAGTTTTCTGTATAGATTCTTGCACATTTTTGCTTGATTTATTCCTAAGGTTGTTTTTTGATACTTCTGATGCCATTATAGATAGCGTCTGTGTTTAAATTCTTACTTTTAAATGTTTGTTGCTAATGTAGAGAGATGCAATTGATTTCTGTACATTGGTGTTGTGTCCACTATCATTGCTATATTCTTTTTTTTTTTTAAACATCTTTATTGGAGTATAATTGCTTTACAATGGTGTGTTAGTTTCTGCTTTATAACGTAGTTCTTTTGTTAAATCTAGTATTTTTCTGGGTTTTATCTTGGGATTTCCTTATGTATAATCATGATGTCTACAAATAATGATGGTTTATTTTGTCCTTATGCCATTTATTTATTTTTCTTGCCTTACTGCACAGGTTGGGACCTTTAGTATATACAACATTGAATAGAAATGCAGGGGGAAAAAAAGATTTCAACATTTCACAATTAAGCATGGTTTTTGGTGTTGGTCTTCCTACATTGAATTCACCAAATTAAAGAAGACCTCCTATCTTCTTAGTTTGTAAAGAGACTTTATTATAAGTGGACACTGAATTTTGTCAGTTGCTTTTTCTGCCGTTATTAGATTAATTACATTATTTCTGCTTCAGTCTGTTTTATTTTGAATTACATTGATTGATCTTCGAGCACAAAGAAGACCTCCTATCTTCTTAGTTTGTAAAGAGACTTTATTATAAGTGGACACTGAATTTTGTCAGTTGCTTTTTCTGCCGTTATTAGATTAATTACATTATTTCTGCTTCAGTCTGTTTTATTTTGAATTACATTGATTGATCTTCAAATGTTGATCCACCCTTGCATTCCTAGAATAAACTCAATTTTGTCATGAAATGTTAACAATCTTAACATAAACTGAGAAGTTGTAGAGTATCTAGGGTGAGGAACTGGGCTTGGGAGCTGGACTTCCTGTATTCTGAGTCCAGCTTTATCACTCTTCACTATGTGATTTTGACCTCATCTGGCTAATCTACCCAACTTCTCTGTGCCTCAGTTTCATCATATGTAAAATGCAGATGAGAAGTAATAAGTCCTATCTTATATGATTATAATGAAGATTAAATGGGATAATATAAAAAGCACGTAGAACAGTGCCTAGAACATGGTACTATTATTACATGGCAAAATTATAAATACAAATCTTTATTTATAGTAATAACTAGAAAAAGAGATAGTTCTCTTATCATCATCCTAATCAGAAACTTCAAAGAATTCTTCATATTCTTTCTAAAATTTATATTTCTTTGTTGCATGGAGTAGATAGTTTGCAATACTGTGATGACTTTATGAAAAAAACAAAGGTATTATAAATTAAATTCCTGTTACTAAAACACTGTATTTTTAAAAATCGGTATTTCCTTCTAATATTCCTTTGATTACTGTAAAATAGAAATAGTTTCACTAATAGCTTCATTATGAGGGCTTCTTGAAAAAGCTACTTAATAAAATGATAATTCTTGCTGCTACACTGAATTATTTTTATTTAATTTAAATATTTATTATTATTCTGTTTGAATCTTAGATTATCCACCTGGATTATAATATGAATGGTGTAATTTTTCCTGACACTTCAGGGGACTCATATGTAATGATAGCAACTTTTTCCATATTGGCTTTTGATGCTCTTTTGTACTTGGTGTTGGCGTTATACTTTGACAAAATCTTGCCCTGTAAGTAACAATGGGTTTTTCTCTGACATCCTCAGATATTGAGCACATTGAAGATTTTTTTGTTAAGGTTATATAAATATATCTTAAGAAATGAAGAATGACAAATATTTCCCATCACAGGCTGAATGAGTTCTTTCTTTCTACTTCTTAGTTTTAATGGTCTGAAGGAACTGTTATATAAAAATAATTATTCTTCTGAATGTAATATAGTGCTATACAGTAGTGATAATTTTAATGCATATTATAATTATATAGGGTTAAATAATGTTACTCTTTTCAAGGATCCCTGAAAGTGTTTTCAAAGAATGATATTTAGGATTTGTATCAGAACGAGTGGAAATAAATTAGTTCTTAAGATGGTTTTGGTTAGCGTAGGGCCATTGTACAGTGAAATTGCTTCTTAGTAAGTATTTGTTCCTCTTACAAGAAGAAGGGTAGATTGTAAACTAAGTGCAGCTGGACAGGACCTAAGGTGGAAAATAATCAGTGTTTTCCTCACTCCCCTCTGTTTATGGGAGGGCCATTTGTGCATCATTTAAGGAGATAACAAATGAAAATTACAGAGGATGATTTCATCATTATTCTTTAAACTTTCCATATATTGCTCATATTTACAGAAGTATATTACCCAGTTAGATTTTCTTTATCTTGAAAACAACGAAAAATTTCACATAAGCCTAGAATTCCGGCACATACACTAGAATCAGAATGCTTTTTCCTTGCAAAATCTTACTTATATATCTTATTTTTTATGTTCCTTCCACTTTGACTGTATTTAAGTTTGTCGTATACGTTCCTATGTATTTATTTGTATGTATTTCTGTCTTTTTATCACTTCTGGTTAATATCTGAAAACGCTTAATAATAAATACTATTTCATTTTTTAAAATCTAGAGCATGACCATATATTCATCCTGAACAAATTAATTTCCCCACGTACTTTTTATTCATATACCATATAGATTTCCGTATTATGTTCAATCATATTGTTGGGTCAAGTGATTTCTTAAGTTCACAAACATATTTAAAATTATTTTTATGTGCCATTTTAAGACTTTTCCCGGCCAATGTTTGATTTAATCATTATTCTAAACACCTTTTAGAACACATTTTATTCAAACCTTTCATTTATACTTCATCAAAAGTTCTATTATATTGTTTAACTTTTGTAATAATTTTAATTTTCATTGTTTTCTTCGCTCTCAAGCTTTCTTCTCAATAACAGGAAGTTAGAAAGCAAAGAATTTCTTTATGATGCTTAAACCTCCAAGACATTCTATACTGTTCTGAATAAGGCTTCCTTGCTCATTGTTTTCATGTTACTGAACAAACATTTTATTGCCTCTTGATTAATTAGATGGAAATGAGCACCGTTACTCTCCATTATTTTTCCTGAACTCATCATCTTGTTTCCAACACCAAAGGACTGATAGTAAGGTCATTCAGAAAGAAGTAGATCCTGAGTTCCCCTCTGATGATTATTTTGAACCAGTAGCTCCAGAATTCCAAGGAAAAGAAGCCATCAGGTAATCACACATACACTAATATACGGGCACAAGGTGAATGAATTTTTCAAAAATTTTATTGAAATCTAGTTAATTTACAATGTTGTGTTAATTTCTGCTGTACAGCAAAGTGATTCACTTCTACGTATATATACCCTCTTTTTCACGTTCCCTTCCGTTTTGGTTTATCCCAGGATATTGAACATAGTTCCCTATTACCACTTCACCCTCCGTCTTGTCTCCTCCCTGTTTCTGTCTCTTGTCCCCCACCTCTGTTTTATTGCTGCTCTTTTCTTTCTCTGAATCCCTTCCTTCATAGTTTTGTCTGGCTTATATGGTCTAATGGAAGAAGTAAGAAATTTGGAATCAACATTTCTTAGATCTTAATACCCCGCTCCCCTCTCATTTGATGTGGAATCTTGTAGAAATGAGTTAGTTTCTCTGAGTCTCTGTGTCCTTTATGAAACAAGAGTAACATCTACTTTATAGGGTTGTTTGTAACAGACTTATATGAGGAGCTTTTCACGTATCTCTGCTGTCAGACCCTACCTCCAGGGATTCTAATTCAGGGACAGTGGGCTTGAACCCAAGTATCTGTGGATTTTAAAGAGCCCTGTAGATCTTCCTAATGTGCACTGAAGTTAAAGAATGAGAACGTTTTAAACATTAAGCATTTATTTAGCAGATATTCACATAGTGCTTACTATGTACTGGACATGCATTTAATTCTCACAAAAAGCTTATAAGGCAGGCACTTCTATTTTGCCCATTTTACAGATGAGAGAAGTGAAGTACTGAGAGGTTGACTCTTGCCCAATGTCACACACTCTGTCAACCTAACAGAGGAGCTGAGGTTGGAATCCAGTCAGGCTCCAGAGTCTATACTCGCAAGCTCTAGCTACTGAGGAGATGTCCGGAGGCAAAGGAAGATGAAGAAAAGGGACTATAGCTGGGAAGTGAAGTGTTTCTAGGAGCGTGGTTGAACCTATGTATCTAAGCTTCATCCTTCTAATTCTGAGCCTATTGTTTGTTAAGTGTTCTGCGGGGCTACAGCCCCTCCCAATCCGGGCTTGATGGAAAGCATCCATCCAAGAGGAGAGCCAAGTGAGGGACAGTCTCCCCAGACGCAGTGTCATCAGTCCCTCTCTACCAGTAGAGAACACTAAATATAAAATTATATTACTATTCAAATGACAATAACTTTCAGATTCAGTCTCCTAAGAGAGCCTTAAGGTTAGTTTACATAGATCAAAAAATGCTTGTTCTTTGACTTCTGTGAAGGAGAGCAAAGCAAAATGTCCTCACCCTTACCCCGCAACCCTGACCAATCTGTGTGGTGTTGATTCCGGACATCCTGTCTGTTTGCTGGATTCTTCGCTAACATGGAGGTCTGGGGCAGGAAGGGAAAGTCATCTGATCCAAAGCCTGTTCACTCAAGCTTTTGGCTCCGTTGTGCGGCTGCTCACCCCAGATCCACACCAAAGCAGCAAAGTCGGCTTCGGTGCCCCACAGGATTGCTCTTCCGTGACCAATGCTGCATCTTCAGTCACTGCTGAAGCAGGTTCTGGGGCTGCAAGACGGCCTGCAATTGACCTTCCCAATCCACAAGTCTTACCGCGTCTTTCTTCACAGAGACCTTTTCTTAGGAAAATCATTGCCCTTCCCCTCTGCTAGACAAGTGTCAAGTCTACTGCAATCTATCCCAACACGTGAATTTGATTTTGCACGGATATAGAAGGTACTAAGATACTGATTCCCTTTTTCCCAGGCGTCCCTGCTTTATATACTAAGGACCTCTTCCTCTTTCCTGAGTAGCCCTTTAGCTCTGTGTATCTGTAAGTGTGGAGGAAAGCTTGCAGAGTTCTAACCAGAATCAAGATCTTCATTCTGTAAAAAAAAATCTATTTTTCATTCACAACTTGCTCCCTCTCACCCACAACCCCCACCCAGTCCTTCTTCTCTGGGGGCATTTGTTTGCACATCTGTCCATTTCTGTAACTACACCATTCATGCAACATGCCCAGAACACAGGCAGGATGTCTGCTCCAAACATGAATGGCTACCGTCATCTCTGAAATCCAAAAAGAGCCAGCCGCTCCCAGGTAGAAGTTTATTATTTAAAATAAAATATGAAAGTCTCACTTCAATGGCGTCCCACTACACAAAGAAAGGCAGAAATAAAATACCCTGTCGGATTTAGCAGTTTTGAAGCCTTTTTCTTTTAAATCTCCAGACTCTTGGCTGTAACCCTGCCCATCACCTGCATCCTGGTTGAATAAATGTCCTTACCTTTATTCTGATTCAGGCTCAGAAAAGAGGGTGACTAAACTCTGTTTCCCTTTGACCTCGAAGATTCATCGTATATGATCTTATATGGTTGTGACATCGCTAATCTGTCTGAGCCTGGTTCCTGCTTCATCCTGTATCAGTTTCTTTTGAAATTCCAATGTGCATTCAACTTTGGTAGTCATTGATTTAGAGGGGTGTGTGTGTGTGTGTGTGTGTGTGTGTCTGTCTGTCTGTGTGTGTCTGTGTATGTTTGGATGAAGCAATCCAGCAGACCTTTAGATGTGTGAGCCTAAAGCCCAGGGAAAAGGATGGTGTCAGTTTTAGGTTGGTGTTGAAACCGTGAGAACCAATGAAATAGCCCATCGACAGAGTCTAGAAGGAGAAGACCCATAATATACACAGAGAACCCCGTGGAACAGCAAGGTGCTGTCTGGTGAAAGAAGAGTACTCTACAAGGAAACAGAGAAGGAACTTTTGGAAAAATAGGAAGAAAAAAATTAAAGTTGAACGTTACCTTGAAAGTAGACACTTTCAACAAGGAAAATTAGGAGTCCTCAATAGCGACCCCTACTCCAATAAGTAAGGATGGAAAAGTATTTGTTGCATTTGGCCATCAGGAGGACATGAATGTTTTCAGTAGGAAGAGGTTGCTTCCCACTGAAGCAACCAGGAGAGTGGGGTCAGAAGCCAGCGTGACCGAGGAGGAAGTGACACGTGAGGGAGAGGAGATGGCAAGTTTACATTTTAGCTTGAAAAATTGTCTTAAGGGGAGGCGGGAGATTTGACTGTATCTAAAGCAGAGTTTGAAGCCAAAGAGAAGCTCTCAGGGAGGAAACTATGGAAAATGCAGGTGACAGAGGGTCTGATTAATGACCAAGATTGAAGGGGATGGGAGATGATGCTTAAAGAGTGCAGATAAATGAGTGCCTCTTGCACAGGGGAACAAACACCAAATGTTCTAAGACTCGGGGAAGAAAGTGAGGGTAATTACAGAGCATTCTACTTTTCCAAGTGAAACACTAGTAATTTAATTGTAACTTTCTAGAGGGACTCTTAATTTTCTCCCCCAGGGGAAACGTTTAATTAGAAATGAGTCTTGGTCTTTCTAAGTGGGCTGTTATATGTCATCCCTTATTTCACATAAAGTTGGCTGCATCTCTCTCACTCGGGGTGTTCACGAGCTGTACTATTCTTACTTTCCTGTTGTCTAAGTAAGTGCCCATTTTGTTATTTCAGAATCAGAAATGTTAAAAAAGAATATAAAGAAAAAACTGGAAAAGTGGAAGTATTGAAAGGTAAAGAAAAACATTTCATTGACTTCTTTATTACAAAAAATGGAGAAAATTCAATGTGAATAATTAGAGAATATGGATAAGCAAAACAGAAAAAAACACAAACAGCCTAACTCCACCACCTGGAAATTAACCATGATTAAGAACTGGATGTAAAATCCTTCCAGATGTTTCATGGATCTATTAATCTACAAAAATGGAATCATACAGTGAAAAATGCCTCTTCATTTTTAAAGAAGAATTTGCTATAAGCAATATTTTACTGGATTTGCACTATGAGGAACTAAAGTCTAGACTTAAAATGGATACTTTTTTTTTATACTAGCCAGGGAATTTACATAGTTTACGTGTACTGGTGAGATTAACACAAAGATGTGTAACACCTTTGACCATGAATTAAATTTCACAAGTCAATACCCTACGACAAACATGGTTTATAATTTCTAGTGAACCAACATATTTGAAACTGAGTGTTCTCACAAATGTAGTTTTTTTATTTAAAAACATTTTAAGCAAGCATCAGAGTTAGTGGTTATATTTCATAGAGGACAGCTTGCTCTTATGAATAATGATTTTTAGAAGGAATGTAATGTATTTTTAGAAGAGACAGAAACCTTAAAATTTAAAAAAGGAGGAGCCATAGACCCTCTCAAAGGTTGAGAGTTCTTTGGTCCATTTTGCTTACATTGCAATTATTTTCTAACAAGTGCAGATCCCTTAACTCAATTTTACTTATTCCTTTGAGATTACGTCTTTCCTTTGGGAATTTAATGTACTTGTGTAAGCAAGTTGGTTTTTGGGGTTTTTTTCCTAGTTGATAAAATTTTATTATTGTTCACATTCCCTTCTGCATCTTTTAAAAATGTCACCTTATATTATGTATTTAACATGGATAAGTGGAAAGACTCCCATATGTATTTCTTTCTGACAGTTTAAATTTAAGTTTATTCTTATCAAATACTATCTAGGTCTGTGGTTTCATTTTTTAAATTTTAGCCAAAGATACGTTAAATATTTTAAAATATATCATTTCAGTTTCCAGAGCGCGTTATGAACTACTTTTGCCCTCATCAATATGTCTAAATAGTTTCAACTTCTGCAGGATTTCTTATATTTTTAAAAGTAGCAGAACCTTAAAAACTTTAAAAACATTGAGCATCGGTAGATGTGAAAACATGTGAAACAACCAGCTGGAGTTACTCTTTGGAAAGTAAGGACGGGAGCTGCCCCCTCACCCCGTGAAGCTGGTGCCTGTGTCCACTTGGAACATTCTTGAAAATGTGCCTTTGAGTCCCTTGTCTGCAGCCTGTTAGCTAAACAGGGCTAAATAGCACTCCATTGTATGGACCCCATGATTTAGTTAACTAACACGCTGGTATAGGAAATTCCGTTTGTTTCCAATTTTTTCACTCTCATAAAAAGAGCTATAATGCACCTTCTTGCTCAATCTTTGTAAAGATCATTAATTATTTGCTGAATAAAAATTTCTAGAAGCAGAATTATTCAAATGGGGCTATATTCTTAAGATTCTTGGTTCATATATCAAATTATTTCCTTCCAAGGTTATAAAAATTCATACTCCCATAAGCAGTAATTAACAACAACAGTAAGAATAGCAACAAACGTTTAACGTTTATTGAGTACTTAGTGTATGCTGGGAACTATGCTAAATGACATACATGGACTTTTTTTCCTTTTTTCCCTTTAATCCTATGACATCCATAATGTCTCTCCCACTTTGCATATGAGGAAACTGAGGCTTATATTTCTTTTTTCAGTTAATACATGTCATTTCCAAGATAGCTAGTGTCACTTTTCTCTTATCCTTGAAAACATTTTTGTTTCCAATTTAAAAACAAACATAAAAGTCGTTAATGTAACTTGTTTAGTTGTCCCAATATTGTTTATTAATTAACTCATCTTTTTGATGAATTTGAAAGGTTGTTTCATTAATCTTTATTTCTTATCTTTACTTTGGTTCCTTTTAGGTTTCTATTCCTGTTCTATTGGTCAGTGTATCCTGGACCAGTAATATATTATTTTAATTATTATATTTGCTCCACTGCTATGACTGTTACTAATATTTTAATTATCATGGTTTTCCAATATATTTTAATATCTTGTAGCCAAGACTGATTTCATACTGTTCTTTAAATTTTCTTAATTATTTGAGCTTATTCTTCCAATGATCTTTAGAATCTTTTAGTCCAATTGTAAACGAGGGTTTTAACGGATTGGATTACAACAGGAAGAATTTTCCCTTTACTTATAATTATTTTTACTAACACATTTAATAGCTGAGTAAACCAAACCTTATAGAATTTCATTTATCCAAGATCATCCAGATAGAAAATAGATGAACTGAAATTTCAGCCCAGTCATTAATTTCAATAACATTAGAAAGTAGGTTACTTAATTTAATTGAAAGGATTTGATCGTTTAGATATAATGTATTATAAGATTCTTAAGAATTTCATCTTACTCTGTTCAACAACTTTCCATAACAAAGTTTGATTTTTCACTTGGTGGTAAGACAAACGAACAAAAAATAATACCTCAAAGGATTCTTAGCTAAATGATTTTTCTATTGGCATGTAAATGCAAAACATTTATAACAAAAGAATAGAAAAATGGGCTCAGGAAGAAATATAAATTTTTGGTGAATATATTTTAGAAGGTAATTAATGCCATGGAAAATGTTTATGATTTAATATTTGAAAAGGCAGGCTAGGAAAAAATAGAGTATGATCAAAGTTTATGAATATATATTTACATATTCATATATGCAAATGCAAGGATGTAAGTTTATTACAATGTTAATATTTGGAATTATCCTTGATTTTATCTTCCAAAGTGATTGTATTTATTTCTCAAATATTCTACAGTAAGCATGTTTTTTTAGCAACCAGGAGAATACCGAATATTATATATTTTAAACTATTGAAGTGCTTCAGAATACACAATTAAAATAAATTGTCTTGTTCTGTTTTTAGAAACAGCCCTGTCTATTGCCCTCTTGTTTATAATGTTAATATTTTATTCTAAAAACAGGCTTGTTCTTTGACATATACGAAGGTCAAATCACAGCAATTCTGGGTCACAGTGGAGCTGGCAAATCTTCCTTGCTAAACATCCTTAATGGATTGTCTGTTCCAACAGAAGGTGGGCAAAAAGATATTTCCCAAAGGCAAGATGTCTGATAATAGAATGAGGGCATATGTATGCCTTTCTCATTTTAAGGTTTAAATTTAACTGCTTAAGAGGAAATAATGTTTGTTTATCTAAAGCTGTTTATCAGATCTGTAAGGTTTTATATATATTTTGTATTTCCCAAATTTTTGTGGAAATCGTTATCTTTATTCCATTGCTGTGTGATACTCCAGGGAAATATACACTATTCTGAGCATCTATTTATGTTAAGACTAATTAGTAGTTGTTAATAAATTACAAAGTCATTATTTTAGATATTTCTGAATATATGCCAATATATTCCTGAATAAGATCTCCAAACATTAATAAATCGTGTTATCTTGCCAATGTTAAATTATTTTTAACTTCCATTCTTAGGATCAGTTACCATCTATAATAAAAATCTCTCTGAAATGCAAGACTTGGAGGAAATCCAAAAGATAACTGGTGTTTGTCCTCAATTCAATGTTCAGTTTGACATGCTCACTGTGAAGGAAAACCTCAGGCTGTTTGCTAAAATAAAAGGGATTCCGCCACAGGAAGTGGAACAAGAGGTAGACGGGTGTGCTCGGGGTTCACTGAACTGCCAACCATTTGCCATGTTAAATCAGTGATTTACTGCCCTGTTATGAATAAAATTTAGGCAATGAGGTCCTTTAAAATGTACATACTACTTTAACAGATGGTTAAAATTGCATAATATGCATCATCTTGGATTACAAGGTTTGTATCTTTCTGGTCTAGGTACAAAGAATTTTATTGGAGTTGGACATACAGAACATTCAGAATAATATTGCTACACATTTAAGTGAAGGTCAGAAAAGAAAGCTGACCATTGGGATTGCCATTTTAGGAGACCCTCAAGTAAGTGCGATTATACATATGGAGGAATGCAGACTGAGTATCAGGAAAAAGTCCAGCTCTGTGTGTGTGTGTGTGTGTGTGTGTGTGTGTGTGTGTGTGTGTGGTGCGATAAAAACATTTTATTGTATACACAGGTGATGAAATTACGTGCCCTATTATTATTATTATTATTATTATTATTATTATTATTATTATTGAAATCCAATTGACCTACAACACTGTGTGAGTTCTAGGTGCACAACATACTAATTCAATATTTTTGTGCATTACAAAAGATCACCATGGTAAATCTAGTTACTGTCTTTGTACAAAGTAATTACAACATCATTGACTATATTCCCCAAGCTGTACATTTCATCCCCGTGACTCATTTATTTTGTAACTGGAGGTTTGTCCCTCTTAATCTCCCTCACCTATTTCTGTCGTCCTCCCACCCCCTCCCTTCTGGCAACCACTGGTTTGTTCTCTGTATCTGAGTCTGTTTCCATTTTGTTCTGTTTGTTCGTTTGTTTTCTTTTTTAGATTCCACGCGTAAATGAGATCATATAGTATTTGTCTTTCTCTGTCTTATTTCACTTAGCATAATACCCTCTAGGTCTATCCCTGTTGTCACAAATGGCAAGAGTTCATTCTTTTTTATGACTGAGTGGTAGTCCACTGTGTATATACACCACATCTTCTTTATCCATTCATCTACTGATGGACACTTAGGTGGCTTCCATGTCCTGGCTCTTGTAAATAGTGCTGCTCTGATCATAGGGGTGCATGCATCTTTTTGAATTAGAGTTTTGGGGGTTTTTTGGAAAAATATCCGGAAGTAAAATTGCTGGATTGTGTGGTAGTTCTATTTTTAATTTAAGTTTTTGAGGAACCTCCACACTGTTCTCCACAGCGGCTGCACCAATTTACATTCCCACCAACAGTGCACGAGGGCTCCCTTTTCTCCACATCCTCACTGACACTTGCTATTTGTTGTCTTTTGGATAAGAGCCATTCTGACAAGTGTGAGGTGATATCTCATTGTGGTTTTGATGTGCATTTCCCTGATGATTAGTGATGTTGAGTATCTGTTCATGTGTCTGTTGGCCATAAGTATGTCTTCTTTTAAAAATGTCTGGGGTTTCCCTGGTGGCGCAGTGGTTGAGAGTCTGCCTGCCAATGCAGGGGACACGGGTTCAAGCCCTGGTCTGGGAAGATCCCACATGCTGCAGAGCAGCTGGGCCCGTGAGCCGCAATTACTGAGCCTGCGCGTCTGGAGCCTGTGCTCCGCAACAAGAGAGGCCGCGATAGTGAGAGGCCTGTGCACCGCGATGAAGAGTGGCCCCCGCTTGCCACAACTGGAGAAAGCCCTCGCACAGAAACGAAGACCCAACACAGCCATAAATTAAAAAAAAAAAAAAAAAAAGTCTATTCAGATTCCTTGACCATTTTGTAATCAGATTTTTTTTTTTGATGTTGAGTCGTGTGAGTTCTTTGTTTATTTTGGATATTAACTCATCGGTCATATCATTTGTAAATATCTTCTCCCATTCAGTAGGCAGCCTTTGGTTTTGTTGATAGTCTCCTTCCCTCTGCAAAAGCTTTTTAGTTTGATGTAGTCCCATTTGTTTATTTTTGCTTTTGTTTCCCTTGCGTGAGGAGACATATCCAAAAAATATTGCTAAGGGTAATGTCAAAGAAGTGAAGCTCTTCTTTTACCACTAAAAGTAGTAGAGTTTTCATTATAATATATCAAGGGAGAACCTCCTATGTTTAACCATGAGTGTAAGTATATTGGATATACATGCTTGGGTAGTTACTGTTTTGCTTGGTTTTGATTGTTTCCCATGCTCTAGTGTGGAAACAATTAACATGGAAGAGAGACACAGCTTATGTATCTTCATCGTCTGTAGGTTTTGCTATTAGATGAGCCAACTGTGGGATTGGATCCCTTCTCAAGGCATCGAGTGTGGAGCTTCCTCAAGGAGCACAAAGCAGACCGCGTGATCCTCTTGAGTACCAACTTCATGGATGAAGCTGACATCCTGGCTGGTAATTGTTGGTTTTATCTCAGTAGGACAATGAAGAATGTGCGAAGTATTTACTCCCAGAGCAAGACCCCTGCTGTCGTTACCTTGGTGTGTCTGTACTGCGTAGGAATCTGGGGGTGACCTTGGTGTGTCTGTACTGCATAGGAATCTGGGGGTGGCAGGCCTCTAGTCTCACTGTAGAATTCCTCACCAGCGGGACATATGTTGGACTCTGAGTGCTAATAAAAAACTGATGTTTTTTCACATCAGCTTTTGATTAATATCAACATCCCAATCTTCCTTCATGTACACTTGGTTGAAAAATATCCACTCGCCCTTCAGCATCCAGAGTAGAAAATATGCCCGTGGAATTTATGGTGTGTTTGTTTGTTTTTTCGAGTGTCGGAGGACACGGAAGTGACTGGGATGCAGAAGCTCATTTAAAAAAATTTTTTTGGCCACACCACATGGCTTGTGGGATCTTAGTTCCCCAGCTAAGGGTTGAACCCGTGCCCCGTGCAGTGGAAGCGTGGGGTCTTGACCACTGGACCGCCGGGGAAGTCTCGCCTAAGCTCATTTTAAATGCATCCATTTTAATGCATGTTTCAAATGTGTGAATGCCCATTAGATGGAGTTATATCCCCATAGGACACGTCTCGTCTGGAAATCTGAGCTCTGGCGCCTCCTCCGTATTTTCTAGAGAGGGAAGAAGTGACTCCTCTCATCTCTCCTCTCTCGCTTCTTTCTCCTCAGATAGAAAAGTGATCCTGTCCAGCGGGAGGATGAAGTGTGCGGGTTCCTCTGTCTTTCTGAAGAGAAGATGGGGTCTTGGGTATCACTTAAGGTAAAGCCTTCAGGCACAGATGGGGTACCTTGCTGTATCTTCAGTACTGGTGTATCATAACGGTAGAGCATTCTGAGAGAGGACTGGCCTTCTGCTTCATCTCCGCTCAGCTGGATTGGTCTGTTTCCCAGTGCTGTTCCTGCATCTTCACTAACTCTAGGGATCGGCCAGACTCCAAAAAGAGAAGCCCGGGCTGACTAATGACAGCAGGGCTGCTTCGTGGGCCACTTTCCAGGCAGCCGCCCCGTGCCACCTATGCCTCGACCTTCTTCCCACCGTCCATCGCCTCAGCTGGTCCATGCAATCCTGCAGTAGATTTTCATCCTTTCAGAGGCCACAAAGTCAAATACCCTCAGAAGCTACTATCCACAGGAAGTAAATCTGGTGGCAAAGAGTGAAGAGGACCATGTCTAACAAGAAAGTGTGTCCAGGGGCTTCCATGGCGGCGCAGTCATTAAGAATCCGCCTGCCAATGCAGGGGACACGGGTTCGAGCCCTGGTCCGGGAAGATCCCACATGCCGCGGAGCAACTAAGCCCGTGCGCCACAACGACTGAGCCTGTGCTCTAGAGCACGCGAGCCACAACTACTGAGCCCACGTGCCACAACTACTGAAGCCTGTGCGCCTAGAGCCCATGCTCCGCAACAAGAGAAGCAACCACAATGAGAAGCCCGCGCACCGCAACGAAGAGTAGACCCCGCACGCCGCAACTAGAGAAAGCCCGCGCGCAGCAATGAAGACCCAACGCAGCCAAAAATAAAAATAAATAAAATTTAAAAAAAGAAAGTGTGTCCAGGCTAAAAGAATTTTATGAAAAAACCTTGATGGCCACACAAAACATGCATGAAAGGCAGATTTCCCGATTAGACACTAATTTTCTGATATCTACACAGTCTGGTGTAATAATTATTTTCCCTGAGAAATCTTTTCTGCCTAATATTCTCAACTCCCTCTGTTTATCTTCATACTTGATATATAGTTTTAATTACGTTATATATTTATTTGTGTATTTGTAGTTGTTTTGAGCTGATATACCTTCTCTATATAGATCCTAAGATTTTTCAAACCGATGACATTATTATTATTACTGTTATTATTTACTCATTTTGTTTGTTCCCTAAAGCCGGGTAAAGTAATACACAAAGGCTAGAAATCCAATAAAAACTCTATTTTTGTGGTAGCAATAGAGAAAATACAAATGAATTCTCTTTCCTTTTATGTATTAGTTTGTACAGAAATGAAACATGTGATCCAGAAAAAATAACATCCCTCATTAATCATCACATCCCTGATGCCAAACTGAAAACAGAAAGCAAAGAAAAGCTTGTGTATACTTTGCCTGTGGAAAGGACGAATAAATTTCCAGGTAATTTAAATATGAATATGATGGAATGAAATTTGGGAAAGTGTTCACATTATTATTACAGTTTTCATTGTTTAATGGATTTGGATCTTGCTCTGGGGTTGGGTTTTTTAAAAAGCTGAACTTGAGATGAGGCGTTCAGTGCAGCTAATTTGTTTGGTAATTCATGCCTAGAAGCGTCAGTGGGGAAAGGGGACATGAGACGGGGGAGGGGAGGAAGCCAGGAAAGTCTGTGTGATCATCATCGGGCAGGTTATTGCAATAGGCAGTTGCGGTGTGAAACCACTGAGAGAAATAAATCAATAAGTAAGAAGGGTTTAGAGTTGTCACCGGAGGGTGAGAAAGCTGGGGTATTTATTCACCACTCCTTATCCGTCATTGGTTGAGAGATGCTTCCAGGAGCATTAATGTTCTGACCCTTCTGGCTTGTGCTCCTTGTGGACTTAGCAGAGCCCAGAAAAAATGCCTTCAGGCAGGTGTTCTCTTTTTTTCTCTCTCTCTCTTTTTTTTACTGAAGTATAGTTGATTTACAGTGTTGTGTTAATTTCTGCTGTACAGCAAGGTGATTCAGTTGTACATATAAAAACATTCTTTTTAATATATCCTTTTCCATTATGGTTTATCACACGATATTGAATATAGTTCCCTGTGCTCTACAGTAGGACCTTGTTGTTTATCCATTCTCTATATGATAGCTTACGTCTGCCAACACCAACCTCCCACTCCATCCCTCCCCCATCCCCCTCCCCCTTGGCAACCACAAGTCTGTTCTCTATGTCTGTGAGTCTGTTTCTGTTTCGTAAGTAGGTTCATTTGTGTCATAGTTTAGATTCCACAGTTAAGTGATATCATACAGTGTTTGTCTTTCTCTTTCTGACTTACTTCACTTAGTATGATCATCTCTAGGTCCTCTATGTTGCTGTAAATGGCATTACTTCGTTCTTTTTTTATGGCTGAGTAATATTCCATTGTATATATGTACCACATCTTCTTTATCCATTCATCTGCCGATGGACATTTAGGTGGCTTCCATGTCTTGGCTACTGTGCATAGTGCTGCTATGAACATAGGGGTGCATGTATCTTTTTGAATTAGAGTTTTGTCTGGATATATCAGGCAGGTGTTCTTAATAAACAGATTTGCTGTGTACAGGTGAGTGCAGACAAGACGGGCGTGGGGCATCGAGGCATCTGCTACACATTCCCTTTTTTATTTTAGTTTAATTGTGTATGTAATTATTTTGCAGAGAAAAACATGATTTATTTCTTCTACAGAAGTATTAACCATGTGTTCGCAGTCTGCTGGGTAGCACTGCCCACCTTGGATGTGTTTGATATTCATTCTAACCATCACCACTCTTCATACGGTGCTTACCACGAGTAAGGTGCTGTTCTGGTGGTTTCCGATGTATATAACTCATTTATCCCTCACAGCTGTTCTGTGAGGTTGATGCTATAATCTTTCCTGTCTTACAAATGAGGAAATGAATCTCAGTCTTTTCTGATTTAAACAGCTTTCTTTTTGTTAAAACATTTAGTTTATTAAAGGTTTAACTCCCTACAGGCCTGATTAAACAGGCTCATTTGGATGATTCCGTCTCTTTAGGCGAATACTCAGGAATTCAGATTTAGTCCCACTGTGCAAATACGGCAGCTCTCTACGTCCTTGTGGTAGCAGGGAAGATGATGCCCTCAGGTCCATGGGCTGTATGGTGCTCTTCTGTTCCTGGACTAATGTCCAATGAGGTGCAACTAGCTTACCTTCTTTTTCAGTTGGGTAAGGGGAGTAGTGAGGTATATGCTGATACCGCCGCTAGAATGTGTCACTTAGCCAGATTCCCTGGTGTAGGTGTGTCAGCCCATGGCAGCCTTGAATGCACACCCCAGGCCTCTGCCAGCCCAATGATGTACTTATGTCCTGTAGGACATAAGGGGACTCCCAGGTCCCCCGCATGCCGCGTGCAGGCCATGGGGAAATGCAGTGCCTCTCCAACCTCAGGGCTCCTCTAGCTCGTCTCAGTAATGCTGCTGGCCTGTCACCCACCCACTGTAGAACGTGGCAGGTGAGAGGCTTTTCAGCAAAGCTTGCTTCCTCGTCCAAGTGCCCACCGTGAAAGAGATGCACAATCAGTGTTTATCAGGGACTTGTTATATAAAAGGCACTGCTCAACATGCAAGGGATTAAATAAGACATATGTATCCCTACTCTCAAGGGATTAAATAAGACATATGTATCCCTACCCTACAGGCCGTTGGGTGAGGAGAAGTGGACATACACAATAAACCAGACTGTATTACAGTTGTATCAGAAAGTAATAAACATATGGGTTTGACTGGTGTCGGGCTGGGGTTTATGTAGAGTGGTCACCGACAGCCACAAGAAGGAAATGGTCAAAGCATTCCAAGCAGAGGGGAAAGGGGGTGTCTGGGCTGCGGTGAGCGGGGGGAGGGAGTGGCTGGCGGATATGGGTGCTGTCATAAGGGTAGAGACGTGCTCATATGGAGCTTCGGGGGCTGCCGTGTGGTGTGTGAATTTTATTTTAAATGCATTGAGAAACCACTGAATGTCATGAAACGGGGCATTGATGTGATGTGACTTATCATTTCATTCTCTGGATATAAAAGAGCACACAGGGTAGAGAGGAACAAGAGCGGACCCTAGGAGACCAGTCATGGGGCCGTTATCAGAGGTAAAGGTGATCGGTTGCCATGGTGCCTGCTGAAAGGTGAATGGAAATGGTTGGACTTGAAATATATTTGGAGATAAAGCCAAAGAATCTGGCTGATGGCCAGTCTGAGGAGCACAAGAAGTGAAAAATCAAGCGGGACTTCTGGCTTAAATCACTGGGTGGAAAGGGTGGCATTTAGTGTAAAATGATGACAGGTACAGTTGGGTAGGATGGAGAAAAGGGAATTAATGTTCTATTTTGGAAATGTTTACTTTGAGATGCTTTTAGACTCCCAAGTGGAGATGTCAAACGGCCAAGTATGTAGTTGGATTATAAGATACTGGAAATCAGAGAACAAAGTGACAATTGAGTTTGGGAATCATTGGCATATAGATGGATTTAATGCAAAGGGATTGGGTTAATGAGAAGGACCAATGAGAAAGAGTCAGAGGGTGGTGGAAATCAGGAGTCCCCGAGGAACCTGAAGGAAAAACAGGAGGATGTGTTCTTATCAACTCAAGGGAGAAAACGTTTCTAGAATAAGGGGCTAGTACACAGCTTTGAATGTCACTGAGTTAAAAAAAAAAAAAAAAAAGAAAAGACAGACAGACATACCGAGTTAAAAGAATAAAAACAAACAAAAACCCCCCAACCTATTCATTGAATTAAGAAATCCGGAATCGCTGATTACCTTGAAGAGAATACCTTCTGTGGAGGCATAAGGGTAGCATTTGGATTTGTGTAGGTTAAGTGTGAATAGGATACGACTAATGAAAGAGAACGAAAGAGACAAATCTTTGGAGCAATGTGTATATGTGTGTGGGAAAGGAGTAGATTTATTTTGTTTTGTTTTTGCTTTTGCTGTTGCTTGTCTTTTTTAAAAATTCATTTGTATTTTATTTATTTATTTTTGGCTGCATTGGGTCTTCGTTGCTGCGCGCGGGCTTTCTCTAGTTGCAGCGAGCAGAGGCTCAGTAGTTGTGGCGCACGGGCTTAGTTGCTCCGCGGCATGTGGGATCTTCCCAGATCAGGGATCAAACCCGTGTCCCCTGCACTGGCAGGCGGATTCTTAACCACTGCGCCACCAGGGAAGTCCCTGCTGTTGCTTGTCTTTGTTCAGTGGGTGATCTTACAGCATTTTTGCCTCTGGTTTGGGATGACCCAGTACATGTAGGAGAAGTTGATGATGCAGGAGAGAAAAAGAAGAGACTATTTTGGGAAGTCCTTAAGATGCCCAAAGGGATGGAATTCAGGACACAAGTCAAAGAGGTGGGCTTTGGTGGGAGCAGCTACAAATCACACAGAAGGGAAACCAGGAATAGGGGTAGGCATATACATTGATTTGTGGTGTGAGAAAAGGATGCTCTTTCTGACTGCTCATCTTTCCTCAAAGAAGTTTGCAGGCAGTTCATGAGCTGTGGACAGAAGATGGAGTGCAGAGGGTTTGAGGACAGAGGGAGAAGCCTGATACGTTCAGTTCAGAGAGGGAGAACATTCTAGTGAAATTTTGCTTTTGCTTACTGTGATATTCCAAAGACATAAACTTTTTGCACAATACTCTGCATCATCTTTTAGATAAGTATTTACTTACTAGGTTTAGTTGTCTATGTGGTATTTCAAATGTATCTGTTCCCCTCTGTTACCCTAGACCTTTTCAGTGATCTCGATAAGAGTTCTGGCCTGGGCGTGATGGGCTATGACGTTTCCACGTCAACTCTGAATGAAGTCTTCATGAAACTGGAAGGAACATCAACTGCTGAGCAAGGTAAATCCGTCTGTATACTTCATGGAAGATCAATTTCCAAATGCTCATGTATCAACTTAGTATTTATAATGTCTTATGCATGATTCACACTAACGAATGTGACAACTTCCAAATCTGACTCTGCCGTTTGGGAAAGGCTGTCACTGTTTCTTAGCATTGTTATGAGGACTGAACACAGATCCCTTCTTGGAGTATCCCAGATTTCCCTTTGGAAATGATTTGCTTCCTATTTCAGCAGCTTTCTCCTACGCCCAGATGCTCACTGCTTCTTGGATACTTTGAGGATGTCACAGCCTCTCAATCAGGGTCATAAAGTCTGAGCAGATGTTTCTTATAAAAATCACCCTTAGCTTGTTCATATAAGATTTCCATTAAGGTCTTAATGAGGAAAATGATTAAATAATCTCCTAAGGCGTATTTTATTTTATTTCATTTCATTTTACTGTATTTTTACTGATTCTTTTTTTTTTTTTTTTTTTGACCGCACCATGCGGCATGTGGGATCTTACTTCTCTGACCAAGGATCGAACCTGCACCCCCTGCAGTGGAAGTGCAGAGTCTTAACCACTGGACCGCCAGGGAAGTCCCTCCTAAGGTGTATTTTAATGGGCGATAATAATAAGAACTGTCATTTTGCAGCCTCTGTGCCAGACACTTTGATCGATGTGTGGCTATATTGCAATTACCTTCTTATAATAACCTTTATAACAAATGCCATTGGCACGCTTTTACGTATAAGAAAATCGGACAAACCACAGTTAAGTGATTTGCCCCAAATCATGCTGCTTGTAAGGCATATATTTGGGAATCAGGTACAGATCTGATGGTTTCAGAGCTGATAATCTTTCACATATACTTCTAAATTATTGATAGCTCAACAGTAGATATTTAGGCATCCATGATTGGCTGTTCCTATGGAGAAGATTTCTTGAAATCCCTCAGAATATTTTCACTTATGGGACCTTCTCTGCCTTCTCAAAGACTGGGCATAGTGAGATCATCCTTTCCTGAATTCCACTTTTGGTATGAATTCAGCATATTTTCCCCACTGAGTTTATTGAATGTGGACATCATACACACATAATTCTTTTCTTATGTTCTTTGCTTTGTACCCACGAACATTCTAAGACAATTTATAATATTGCTAAAAAGAGAAAACTGTGATGCCCATGGTGGCAGTAATAATGTGTGTGTATTTGTGTGTGTGTGTGTGCAAATTTTGAACAAGCAGAGATGATGGGGGACACAGGACGCCTACCTGAAATGGATCCACCTTGCTCTTCTCTCCCTGAGATGCAGCCGGCTGTGAGTGCCATGGGCCTCTGGAGACTGCAGGTCTGTGCAATGGCACGGCTCCGTTTCTTAAAGTTAAAGCATGGGAAGAAAGCGTTTTTGACCCTGTGAGTATCAGAGCACGTGGTTTGTTAGATAGCGAGTGACAAGAGAGGGTTAAACCAGGAGAAAAGTAAAAACTAGAATACAGTGGAATATTACTCAGCCATAAAAAAGAAAGAAGAGAATTTAAAAAAGAAAGAGAATTTAAAAGGAAGAGAATTTTAAAAAGAAAGAAAGAAAGACAAGAAAGAAAGAAAAGAAAATTGTTATCTTGGATCTAAAAAAAAAGCAAAAACAAACAACAACAAAAAACTAGAACACGATACCCAACCAACATTCCTGCCAGAGTTGGATAAATGTAGCATTTGATCTTACCAAGGGTGGGAACACCTGTATGTTAGGTCTGTTTAATTCTCGTAGTTTGATAGCCTTGTGTTTTATTGCAATGCCTTTTAGTACTGTGTGGCGGGCAAAGGTGTGACTTTCAAAATTTTAGCGTCTATTATAGATGCCACTCAGCAAATATTTGTGAAACGTCTGGCTGAATAAATAACATTGTTATAGATTCATATGGTAATTTTTCTTTATTGGTAGGTTATTTGTATTTGGAATTGCAATGTTCCCTCTGATTGTGGAAAGCATACTCTATGCTGTATTGAATCAAAAGACTGATTGGGACTTTAAACCCGAACTGTATTTCCTCTCTCCTGGACAACTTCCCCAAGACCCTCGTACCAGCTTACTGATCATCAACAACACAGGTAAACAAAAAACAAAATTTAAATCCAGAAATAAGTTAGTTTTATTGTTAAATAGCACACGTAGAGTGGGGGAAAGCAAATTATAAGGGAATAAAATGTGTATTTAAACCTCACTTATAGAAAACAACTATGAGGAATGATGCCCGTTTGCTGTGACTTTGGAGATGGTGGGACAAGACAGATGAGGCTGAGTCACTATATAACCTACCTCCCTATCAGCCTGTCTGCCTGACTATCCTAAGCTCTTACGTGAGAGGGAAATAGAGTCCTATGTTTACAGAACCACTCTATTTTTACATCTCTTTGTTACAGCTGCCTAACCTATGCTATAAATGTTATACATACTGATTGATATGTAAAGATGGCATTTTTATACCCTATGCCCCTCCAACAAGATCTAGGAAGATTCCTTAAGACCATTTGGAACCTGTGACCTTGTTCTCCTAAATGATGGGCAGTTGGTTTTGCCTAATTGCTTATTTCACTGTAAAGAAGAAGCTTTTATGTTTCTCCCTAAGATGTTAAAAAATAGATTCAGAGTACGAGTCCTCTCTTGATGACGTCCCCCATGCGTTCCAATTTTTGTATCAATTCATGGCTCAGAGGTCTAGATGCCTCCTCTTTAAACCAAGGTGGTCTTTTTGTTCCTGTTTCTCATTCTTCTTGTTGTTTTCCATTTGGGTTTTAGAAAGCAATTTTATTCACTCTGCTACCTTAAAACTGAAAGTCTTGCTAATTGTATATTGGATTTCCAAGATCTAGAACTGTTCCTTTACCTCTCCGTTTGTTGTTGTCTCATGTATGTGTTTTCCTCTCCAGTTACTCTGAGATCCATGTACTTGTGTTGACCTCCTCATTTTTTTCTTTTCTGTGCTCAGCTGTTAGCTATTTTGCGATCTAAGTGTGGAGCTTCTGTACCATCTTCCTCCCCTTTCCTCGGAGTCTGACGGTTGTCGGTTAGATGTTCCTCTTGCACTGAAGCATCCCTGTTTGCCGAGGTGAATGTGGGTCACCACGAAGGTGTGCTCCTCCAGCGACTGTGGAGATGGAGTGGGATGTGTGGGTGCCCCAGGATGCACGGAAAGGTTACGTTGTGTGTGTGCGTCCCTTTCCCACCCGGTGAGAATCCTGTCATCCAGGGCTTGGCCCTATTTTTCCAATCCTAGTATGAATTCCCATTTCAAAGTTCAAATGAGCAAAGAAACACGAGTCCTCCTTTTTCCTTTTTCACTCCATCCTGTCCTGTCCTCCATCCTCCAGACATCCCTAACTGTCTGGAGTTACTTTAGGTCTTGCCCTCAAGTAACTTCCCCAGATAATGTCTCTTAGAAAGTAATTCGCAGCAGCCGCTGCCTATTCTGTGTGAAACGCGAGGCGGGGTCGCCTTGTTCAGGTGTGGTTAACCGGTCAGTGAGCCTGACGATGGCTTCAGAGCCCAGTTTGCCCCTTGAATTTGTCCACTCTGGGTTTAGATATCCTGGAAATTGGTTTTACCTCTGTAGCTGTTGGCTCTCGGGTGCTCTAGGCTGCACAGTTTTCTCAGCTCTTATTTCTGTCAAACAATCCTGTCTGCTTTCTTCTTTAGGGGTGTATCGAACGCTTTGATTGGAGAGTGGCACTCATTTCCCACCTCCAAAGTGTATTTATGGCATATATATGTAAATATGTAAAATATGTGTACCTAGTATACATATACATATATTTGCTTTTCTGTTATTGTGGAGAATAAGGGAGAGAGGGGAGTTTATTACTGGCCGTTTTAGGATGGCTAATCTAAAGTACTTCTCATACAATTATTATATTTTCACAAATTAATGAGTTCAAATGTATTTTCTAACCAAAAGTCAGAAAATAGAGTTATCGTGTTTTAATGGTCACATGTTAGCGTGCATTAAGTAGAATTATAAAGCTAACTCATCACAGCATAAGATTTGATAAACAGAAGATAGTATAATGGGTTCTCTTTCATGGGCGAATATTATTATTTTGATGCCCAAAGACACATGCCTTTACATGATATTCTATAAATATTGATTTTCAATTGTGTATGTGGTTTATTTTTTTAAATTGTCATATATGTTCTTGCTTTATATGATGACCTTCTGTTGTTGATTTCATACTAGAATCAAATATTGAAGATTTTATACAGTCACTGAAGCACCAAAATATACTTTTGGAAGTAGATGACTTTGAAAATAGAAATGGTACTGATGACCCATCTTACAATGGAGCTATCATAGTTTCTGGTAAAAAAAGGGTATGCTTGCTACTTACCTCTTGTTTTTGCTTTTATGAAAAAAGTTAACGTGCTACATTTTAACTGTTTTAAAAACTGCAGAAAGTCAATCCAGCTAGTATACAGCGACTTGACTTAAAAACGTTTGGGGTTATTGAATAAACTGTGAAGTTTAAATAAGTTGTTGTAAAACATTTTTATTTTAAATTCTGAATTAGATGATTTTTTTACATTTGAAACTACCTAAATGTCATTGCATTATTCATACTCAAAAAAATATTAGACCTTAAAGGTACCAACCCATATAATTATGAATTTAAGAAATCCTATTTAACGACTACCCAAGTGATATTTTTATATATTGAGAAAATACATTAAATACCGTAATAGCCGGATGAAATCTCTGAGAGAAAAGTGTTCTCAGTTTATTATTTAATATGTTTCAATTTGGGGAAAAGAGTATAAGCAGTAGAGGTCCTTTCACAGGAATAAAACTATTGAAAATACATCCCAATCTTGAGTAAAACTCCGAGTCTTACTTAAATTCCAATGCAGGGCTTCCCTGGTGGCGCAGTGGTTGAGAATCTGCCTGCTAATGCAGGGGACACGGGTTCGAGCCCTGGTCTAGGAAGATCCCACATGCCACGGAGCAGCTGGGCCCGTGAGCCACAATTGCTGAGCCTGCGCGTCTGGAGCCTGTGCCCCGCGACGGGAGGGGCCGCGATAGAGAAAGGCCCGCGCACCGCGATGAAGAGCGGTCCCCGCACCGCGATGAAGAGTGGCCCCCGCTTGCCGCAACTGGAGAAAGCCCTCGCACGAACCGAGGACCCAACACAGACAAAAATAAATAAATAAATAAATAAATAAGAAAATCCTTAAAAAAAAAAAAAAAAAATTCCAATGCAAAGCTGGGGGCCAAATTAAACGAAGCTACCTGTTTATTTCTTGCTACAAGGGAAATAAAAACAGAAACAAAAGGCTCTGAAGATGTATCACTGAATTCAGTTCTACCTAAAGTAGGCACATCATAGGAAACAATCTCTTTGTGCCAACTCTGGGAAACTACGTTGCTTGACATTTGCTTTACTTGTTACGTACCTGCGGTATTTCTTGCATGAACTCTTGGTAATATTGAACAATATTGAGCCTCTTGATCAATGCATGAACATTTTTATAAACATGAAGATCATAAATATTTTCTTATGAAGTGTGAAAAACGCTTCACTGGCAGTGTAACCGTGAATATTTTATTAACCCCATGCATATCTCCCACCCAGAAAATCAGGATTCCTTTGCTTGCTCACTGTAGGCTTAGTGTCTCCTTTTCAGGGCCACTTTTAAATCTTGTTAGATGAAATTTCCTCATAAGCAAAATGAGGAATTAGTAATACTAATAAAATTAGTAATACTAATAACTCCTAATATCAAATTATAAATAAATAATAAATTACTTATAAAATTATAAACTTAGTAATTTTATAATAATTTTAAACTATAATAACTTTATACTATAATATAATTTTATACTATAATATATTGTTAGTATAATTAGTATAATAATTAGTAATTTGAAAATTACTAATAAATTAGTAATCCTAATAAAAATTCATATTGCCAGCTGTGCGGTCCACTGTGCTAGGGCCTAATATACATTATCTCATTTAAACTGTTTAACAACCCATTTATTCTCCCCTTTCACAGAAGAGGAAGCTGAAGCTCAGAAAGGCCAGTTAACTTAAAGATGGCCACACAGCTAGAATGTGGCATTGTTAAGCTCTTAAACACAAAACCTTTTTCTTTGTTCTTTAATGATTTAGGATTAACATTATTTTATCTGTCTTTGTTTTATTTGAAGGATTATAGATTTTCAGTTGTATGCAATACCAAGAGACTGCACTGTTTTCCTACTCTTATGAATATTGTCAGCAATGGGTTACTTCAAATGCTTAATCATACACAGTATATTCGAACCGAGAGAAGCTCATTTCCTTTTGTAAGTATTGGATTTACTCATTTTCCCTCTTTAGCTGTTAAATATTCATAATGGATTGTTAATCCTAAAAATTATTGTGTCCTAACTTTTCAGACAGACTATACCTAACAAAATATGATTTTTTTCTTAAGCTATTATTAGAGAATTTGCATGGGGGAATATTGTTCAATATTCTGTCATAGTCTCCTAGGGAATCGTCTGAAAAAATACATACTCGATTGCAGAAGTGTATTGGAGAGAGTGAGAGAGAGAGAGAGAGAGAGAGAGAGAGTGTGTGTGTGTGTGTGTGTGTGTGTGTGTGTGTGTGTGTGTGTACAGTGAAGTGGAAATCAGGAGCACTTGTAACCCGGCTTTAGAATCTTATAAATCCAGTGTAATTTGTTGGTGGACTCTTCACTGACGGAAATGAAGGAGAATTTGCCAGTTCTTGGGCTATCTGCCATCTGATTAATTCCTTTACTTACCCATCATTGCTCTGCATTGCGAGGGTGCCTGGTACCCACAGGCTAGCTTTCGGGATTCTTTGTCAGCTGGCTGTAGGCTGGACTTAGACCACAGGGAGCAGTGATAGGTGCTGGGACAGCAGAAGCATCCCACACCCTGGGCTCCAATCACATCACCTCCTTCCTTCCTCTTTCTAACCCAGAAGGGACAGTGGCTTCTGGCTTCATCACCCTTGTTGGTTCCTCCACTCTTCCCACCCATGTAACCATTGCGTGGTTAACTTCTCTGTATTTTAAGTACGGAAGGTAGTTAAGATTCTCTGGTTAGACCCTGATTGATGCCCAGGAGGGATCTCTCCAAGCGGACTCCAAACTGTTCCACTCCAGGAAGTTGGAAGAGCAGGAAACCCAATTAGAAATGGCGCTATCAGAAAGGGAAGCCCACATTGTGACAAAGAGGTTGGATTCACTTCGGGGCCTCCCTGCCTTAGTGGTGCTGGGAGTACATGCGAGAGCAGGTGGATGGGATGTACTTGAGCTGCAGCCAGCACTGACCATGAGAGTGGGGATGGTGCCTGAAAGGAATGCTCCAGAAATTGGGACCAGCTGGTAGTAGAAAGAGGTAGATGTTACCCCCTCTTGGTCCTTTAGTTTCCTCATTTTATTGCCTGTTTGTTCAGGATCAAAATGGACCGAGGCCCCATGGTTATTCTCTTAGGAACCCCCAGAGGCACACACCTTTCTTCTTTCAGCCATTCTTATAAAGATAGTGATGCATTTTCCCATCTGGTGAAAAATTAGAATTTGTAGATGCAGCCTCCAAAGCCTTAAGTAAAGTTTGAGAATTATTTTGAGACAGGCTACTGCACTGGTCTCCTGTACTTAAATCCAAGAGGCAGCTCTGTACCCCACCTGAGCATAAACCCAGCCGCAGACAGACATTGATTTGGGGGTAGTGACTTGAAGTTCATCTCGTTGAGGATGGGCTTGGTGCAGTGAGTTTTCCTTTTAAGCCTGTGCTTCAGAAGCATCCACTCAGCTGCCAGTATCTTCACACCTTCATCACTAGGTTTGCTGAGAAAGACGTGTTGCTCAGGCCTGAATAATCTATTTCTCTTGGATCATAATTCCTGAATTATCATTTTTATAATTGTGATAAAAAAAACCCCCACATAACATAAAACTTACCATCTAGTCATTTTTAAGGGTGCACTTCAGAAGTGTTAAGTGTATTCACATTGTTGTGAATCAGATCTCCAGAACTTTTCTATCTTGCAGAAGTAACACTCTATACCCATTAAACAAGAAGTCCCCATTACCCCCTCCTCATGGCCCCTGGCAATCACCATTCTACTTGCTGTTTCTGTGGATTTGACTCATACAAGTAGGATCACATGCTAGCATTTGTCTTTTTGTGACTGGCTTATTTCCCATTTCCCTTATGTCCCCACAGTTCATCCGTGTTGTAGTGTGTGACAAGATTTCCTTCCTTTTAAGGGTTAATAATATGCATACCACATTTTGTTTATCCATTTTTCTGTCCATGGACATGTGGTTGCTCCCATCTCTTGGCTTTTGTGAATAGTACTGCTGTGAACACGTGTGTGCGGGTATCTCTCTGAGACCCTGCTTTCATTTCTTTTGGATATACACCCTGAAATGGGTCCTGAGTTATTTTTCACTTCTCTTTTTTCCTAGGCGTTGAAGCCTCACGTTAAATGATCAGAAACTATTTTCCCTCCCACCTCCATGTGCAGAGGTTGATAAACTCGATGTACACTTTTTTTTTCTACTTTGTACTTTAATGTTATTTTTTTTGTAGTTGATTTACAGTGTTGTGCCAATCTCTGTTGTTAGATGTTCGCTTTTGATTTTTCAGTATTTCAAAAAGCACGTACTTTTATGATGATCAGTATTTCATTTTTTTTATATTTGTTTATTTTTTAAATTTATTTATTTTTGGCTGTGTTGGGTCTTTGTTGCTGCGCGCGGGCTTTCTCTAGTTGCGGCGAGTGGGGGCTACTCTTCGTTGCGGCGCGCGGGCTTCTCATTGCGGTGGCTTCTCCTTGCAGAGCACGGGTTCTAGGCACACGGGCTCAGTAGTTGTGGCTCGCGGGCTCTAGAGCACAGGCTCAGTAGTTGTGGCACACGGGCTTAGTTGCTCCGCGGCATGTGGGATCTTCCCGGACCAGGGATAGAACCCGTGTCCCCTGCATTGGCAGGCGGATTCTTAACCACTGCGCCACCAGGGAAGTCCCTTTCTTCATTTTTAAAAATATTCACTGGTTTAAAGCGCTTTAATGTATTGGATATCTTTAATTAATTAATTACTTTTGTGGTTTATTGATTTATAACATTATATAAGTCTTATGAGTATGACATTATATTTTCACCTCTGTGTACCCTACAAAGTAAAGAGTACCTTTTATACTTGCAGAATTATGCACTGTTCTGGACTGGGTTGCCAGAAGGGTCCTTTTTCTTATTTTTCGTCGTGTGCAGCATTTCTCCTTACATCGCCATGAATAGTGTCAGCGATTACAAAGTAAGAAACGGGGGAAAAAAGAAAAGAAACTCGGGGACTTCAGTAGTTGTATTTTAAATGCTATGTGTTGTCTCACAGGAAAACCTTTTAACATATGTTTAAATTAGATAATGTACTTAAACATTATTTCTATCAAGTCAGAAATTTTTCTTCTAAAAACACAAAGTACTTTTTTACTTCAAAATGACAGGAAAAGTGCAATAATCTGGTAGGGACTCAAATTAATCTAAACCTTCAAAGGGGAATATTACAAAACTTTCAACTACATTATTTCCTAACTACAAGGAAGAAATCATCTATGTCGTAATTGAGGACCAAAGTTAAGACTTGAAGCCACTTTCTACCGTGGAGAATACAGTTTTTTGGTTGTATTTGTATTGGGTCATGCTCATTAACCAGGCAAAACAGTTACATCGAATTCAGATAAGTCATCTCTTACAATTCTGAGTCATTAACTCTCCCCGAGCATGTTTGGATAATGAAGAACTTGCTGTTCTTCAGATTACAAAATACCATTTCTTTTGAAGGAGACTTATGCCTTGATCATTAGGAGGTCTACTGCTCTATTTGTTCTTCATGAGCTGAAGTGGTTTTGTGACTCAAATCTATCAAATAAAATAATACTCAGTTTCAAAATGCCCACCTTGATGGAATTGGCTCTTTAGACCTCAGCTTCCTAAACAATGTGCACAGAATTAAAATTATTAAAATTTAAAAATACTAGATTTTTAAAAATAGGTTTTAAAATATTATATTAACAATTTTTAAGTATTCGAATATTAGATTATATTTATCTTTGCAAATCTTCCGATGTGTTTGCTTTGGATTTGGATTTCAACTGAATCTGTGTATACGCTGTGTTTTTCCATTAGAAGAGAACTAAGTCCCAGCTGTGGATTTCAGGACTCTTCCCTTCTGCTTACTGGTGTGGTCAGGCCCTGGTGGACGTTAACCTCTACAATTTCATTCTCCTTTCAATGTATTCAGTTTTCTACGCGGCAAACATGGTGCACATTCATCTCACAAGTCGAGCTGTGCTTGCTTTGGTGAGTAGTGCATGACGTAGACGGTGTCTTATATGGGAACTCAGAATACATTTTAATATTGGTGCAATTGCATATAAGCATGAGGTATTCAGTTTTATTTTGTCATACGCCCAAACAAAAACCATGCAAAGTGCATGTGTAATGAGAAAAATAAAAAATTTTGTAACCTTGCCCTCAGTTTAGATTTCATTTTTTGACTTTGATATTTATTTGTATTATCTTCAGGCTGTCATTACGCTTGGTTACGCAGTTTCTCTTGTCTTCCTGACATACGTGATATCATTTATTTTTCGGAAGAGGAGAAAAAATAGTGGCCTTTGGTCATTTTGCTTCTATATGGTAAGTATTTGCACAGAGTTCTTTTTTAAACTTTTAATGTTACATTAAATATAGTCACGTTTACCTTGAGCGATGGGGAAAATTAATACCTTAAAATTACACCCTAGAAAGGGGAGGGGATGTAACATGTTACTGAGTCAAAGATGTTCCCGGAGAATTCATGTACAGCCTTGACTAGAATTGATGGAGAACCTTGCAGAGGACCTGATGCCCCAGATGCTATCACTGAGTTACTGGATCCTTCAGAGCACAGGGCTTCCTGGCAACACTAGAACCAAAACTGGCTTTATAGCGTTTGACAGTACAATCCATTTCTGCAGTCTTCACGAAGGTCTCTCTTAAACTCAGACTCTAATAATTTCAGAGATCAAAGAGGTTTTTATACCTCTGCCAGAGGAAGTATTTGTAAATATAAATGAAAGATTACTGAAAGTCCAAGATTACTCAAAACTTGGATGGAAATGTTTACCAAGACTCTGGAGATGCCTAATCTCAGCATTTCTGGTGCTTTTTAGCTGAAATCCCCAGCTGGTGGTTAAATGTCTGTCTTGTAAACACAGCTCCCAGCTCTTGGGAGTGGGAGTCCTGAAATCATGAGAGGAACCCAACCAAAGCCCATCTGCTAAGAAAATAAGTATGACATCATCCATCGATTTCTATAAGAAATTAGCCTTGGACTGTTCTGGTCAGCAGTTAGCTGTTGACTTATCCCTTCTCAGTGGACAGTATTCTGATTTGGTGTCTCTAGATTGTATTTCTTGGTATTCAGCAGGTAGTGCCTATAGAGATACCTTACTTGGAAGACTGGCTTTGAGGCAATCATGAAGATTTGGTGCACCCAAAGTCTTTGTATTCATGCTTTGCATTGGGAATTTTTTTTGTTCAGTCAACAGACTTAATGCTTTTGCCTAATGTAAACCCAGATTCTGGGTAAGCAGAACAGATATCAGTCTGACTAATAGTTGATTTCTTTTCAGTCCGTACTCTTGAATATGTCCAGAAAAGGTGGACGAAGAATTCGTGTCCACACTTTGTGTATTCTAGTAGTTTCAACTCTGAACAAAGTCTCTTTTGGAGCCGATGTTCAAGCAGTGTCAGTGTTATTGGCCAGTACGGCTGTTGACAGGTCTGTTACTGTCAGGATGAGTGAGGGATGAAATATCCTAGTGAGTGACCTCAGAGACACTCTTTGAGCGTATTGGTCTTCAGTCCTAAGTCATCAGTAGCCTGGAGTCATGGTTCCTTTTTCTCTACTCTTTGTTTGGGCTCTCCTTAAACAGAAACCACTCCAGGCTGAGATAAATGGGTGTCTAGATTAATGCCTTTTTGCTATGTGTCAAGCGAGAAGTCAGCCCTTGGTTTACCATACACTCACCATTCATCCTGGTTTGTACAGATGTGACAGTTTCTCAGATGAGGGCACACTCAACATCACCAGTAGAACCACACCTTCCTTACCCCTTTATCCTTCAGCTTTCAATGGAGAAGCAGAGTAGGGGTGGAGCTTTTCTTATGAATGCAGGCTCTGGAGGGATGTTTGGGTTGGAAAAAATGGGAAAGAATTTTCTCAGCCAGGTTTCAAAGTGCATCACCTCCAACAGGATATGACAGACCTTCCAGAACTTGATACACCAGAGTCTGCCAGAGCAGTAGCTTTCATCTCTTGGCTTAGAGAGCAGAGACCATTTTTTCCCTAATTCTTTACATAATAAGGGATGAAAGACTAATGAGGGCAAAGTTCCTTCAATTCATGGTAGAAGGCAGAATCAAATCTGCGTTATCTTATCGTGAATTCCTCCTGTGTAATTCCTCAGCTTCCAGTGAATAAATGAACAAACGAAGAAATTTGACTTTGTTATTTCTAAGGAAAGTCATGATAATACAGACATCTTTTCTATTAGGTTTGTGGATTAATGTGATGATTAAGATCCTTCTTACTGTGACATGAGCAAGCTTTAGCAAATAAAGGACCACGGCAGAGGAGTGAACATTTGACTCTCAAAAACCCTCTCTTTCAAATCAAAATATATCTACAGATGATTGGATACCTTTTTTCCTTTGCTGCTAATTATTTTTGAATTATTATGGATTAAAATAAGACAAAGCAGTATTGCAAAACCAAAGTAAATTTTGTAAAATAAAAATTTCTTTGTTCTAAATGTAAAAAACACACCATAGTATTACAGTATAATACTTATTTATGTTTTCTGATTATTTTCCCTTTTCCTGTCTCATCTTTGTCTACTCCAGCATACTTGCCCATTTCATTTTTATAGCATTGAAGAGAAGCTACATAGTCATGGAATATTGAAGTGTCAGATTTGAAGAAAAGTCAAGATTTTCTAGTATAATTCACCTCATTTGATGGAGGGAAAAAAGTTAAGAAACCTGTTTAAAGTTACACAAAAATTAGTGACAGACTCAGGAATAAAATTCAGGTCCAGGAAGTCTATTTGGTCATTTTAGCTTTCACCTTAATCTCCAGATGTTTCATCTAAAGATTTTCTGTTGGAAGCTGAAGGTCATATATATTCTCATTAACAAAAGCTCCTCCCTTCCCTTCTCCCTTTGAAAGGGGTGTATCTGCATATGGAAAAATTCTCATGCATTTGATGAGAACACCTACATCTTAAGTATTTTCTCAAATATCAGTGGACTGAGTATGTATGACATGTAATATATTTCAACTTGCCTTGTAGACTGCAGTCATCACGTTTGGCATCATTATAATAAATCAATTCGACTTCCGTGTCTTGATGGTTTGCATGGTATTAGTTCCCTCAATGACCTTGGGTGGATTTATAGGTTTTTTGGAAGAGGTAAGAAATGTTACCGTGTTATTAATTTTGAATGTGCGGCCTATTGAAGTGCTTTGCCTAAATCTGTAAAGACAGAAAAGAGGCTAGTGTTTTCCTGGGGCTGAGGTGGGAATGGGGGGCGATATCTCTTTGGGGTGATAGAAATGTTCTTAAGTTGAATTGTGGTGACGCTCTCACAACTCTGTAAATTTACTAAAAATCCTTGAATCGTACACTTAAAATGAGTGAATTTTATGGCATGAAAATTTAACCTCAACAGCGCTATTTAAAAAGCCTTTTATTTTTTGTCTTTGCAGAGAGCCCACAAATACCAAATAAAATATCAAGACCCAAACTATGACCTGAATGCAACTGATCTTCTAGTATGCCTAATAGTAAGAAGGTTTTTCTATCTCATCGCCTACTTTTTGGATAGTTATCATTTACTGTAATAACTCCTTGTTCTCGTCTGAAGTGTGCCAACTTTGAAAGTGTTTTTAAGAAAGTCAGATAAAGCAATTACATTCAGACACGATTCTAAATCCTAGTTATTTTTATATGCCTGAATGGACTGCGTAAGTCCAGAATTCAGTATAAAATTAGTTTTTCATGGTTATTTATCCTGTCTACTGCCCCCTCCAAATTTGAGAGAGCTTGTAAAAGAAAACATACACTATAACTTAAATCCTTTGCATTAGAGATAAAAAAGCAAGTCAAAAAAAGAATGAAAGGGAAAAATGATTATACTAGTATGTTTAGGCTGAAGAAAACTACAGTCTTTGCATATGTGTGAGTACTTTTCTAGGCATAGAGCAAAAATAAAAGTCCTTGCCCTCGTGGGGCTTAAATTCTGGTGGAAGGAGACAGGTAATAAACTAAATAAATAACACATGCTGGGTAAGATGGGTGCTCAGGAAAGGATGAACTTTGAAAATAAAGACCTGAAAGAGGCAAGGAAGCAAGCTGCAGAGATATCACGGGAGGAGCGTTCCCATAGGAGGGGAGAGGGTGACCCTGGCTTGTTTCAGGGTCAGCCAGGAGGCCAGTGTGGTTGGGGCAGAGTAACCACGGGGGAGAGTGGTACGAGAGAAGGTCACAGACGTAGCAGAGACAAGTGCGGGGCGGACAGAGGAGTTACACAGAGATTCTGGGTCACGTTAAGAACCTTGAGTTTACTTTTCATAATCAAGGAGTCATCGGAGGGTTTCAAGTGAAGTGATGTGCTGTGACATGGTTTAAAAGAACAGCTGTAGTTACTGTGTTGAGAATAGATGTTTGGGGCAAGGGAAGAAGAGGGAGACCCAGTAGCAAGGGGCTGTAATATCAATATTGAGCCATCACAGCGACCTGGGCCGGGGCGGGAGCAGCGCCAGGAGGGGTGAGGGGCCCTTGGGTTCTGGATAATTTTGAAATTAGGAGCAGATAACCTTTGCTAACGGACTGGATGTAGGCTGTACAAGAAGAAAGAAGGCCGGTTCCACCAAGCTGGATTGTTACTATATAACTGGAATCCTCCCCTGATTTTTAAGAATGATTCACATCTATTTTATCCAAAGACTGAAAGACCACAGATTTGATTCGAATGTTTCAATAATGTTTGTGAACTTATGCCTCAATGTAACAGTGTTTCTCTGCTCCTAGCCTTACTTTCAGGCTTTGCTTTTCATTTTTGTTCTACGATGCTTGGAAATAAAGTGTGGAAAGAAAATAATGCAAAAGGATCCTGTTTTCAGGTTGGCATAAAACTTACTTTCATACTTAATACCGTATTTTCATATTCCTAGATAGTGGCTGCACCACTGCCCTCAAATTACTGATTTATATTGACAATTTATATTGACTGTAAACAGCATGATGATTTTCATGATGGTCAGTGGATTTCTGGCTGAACTGCCAGGAAATAGGAAACCCAGGCAGAGTTCTGCCACTAATGAGCTGAAGGGAGCTTTCAGCCTCTCAAAAATCTAATGAGTACTCAAATATGCCATCCTCGCATTCAAGAGGATTGCACATGCTTGACCAGAAGAGATGGGATGGAGTTGGTTTAGCAACATAGCTCAGAGTGCTTCACCACTGGAGGGAATCCAGGTAAAAGGTACTAGGCAGATACTGGGTGTGAGTAACGTGGGCTCAAAGTCTACAGAGAAAATGCAGGTGACCTGACTTTTAAGGAAGCAGCAGGACTTGCTGACAAATTTGAAAGGGTCAAAGATGCTTATTAGGAGAATGGCAGAAACACTGAGAAAGGGATTTGGCTGCTGGGACGGACCTTCTTGGCAAAAGCAGAAGCCATATTCACAGAGCCATCATCATGACCAGTGTATTGAAAGAAAGGTCCATGGTGAAATCACCAAGAAGCTGATTTTTTTTTTTTTGAGAAGCTGATTTTTGATGCATCTTTGACACCTAGAAAAATCACATGTTGTGTATTTCATTTTCTCTGCAGAATTTCCCCTAAAAGTAGAGATGGTCGTCCAAATCCAGAAGAACCTGTAGATGAAGATGAAGACGTTCAGGCAGAAAGAATAAGAACGGCAACTGCCCTAACCATTTCCACAGAGGAGGTAGAAAAGCAAGCGACAGAATGGGTGTTAGCGGAGCTCTTCGAGGGCGGTCAAGAATGGGGGTTGATATGCTGGGTTTTGTTTCGAAAGTTTGCAGTTTGGTGCATTCATGTAATTCTTAAACACGCAGGCGCCTCTTCTGAGGGTCCTGGATGCTCAGAGAACACAAATCACAGTGGTTTTATTTTTCTGAGAAAAGTGGGCTTGGATATGTAGAGCTATAATTTCAAAACCAAAAATTTCATGAGTTGAAGAATTTATGTGACATTTGTTATAAAATGCCAGGTAGAGACTAAGATTTTAAGGGTTACTCTTCGGTTCGATTTCGATGTGGTGGTGTTTCCGTGAGCTCAGATACTTCTGCTCGGGGAAGGCAAAGAGGCGGCATGAAGCTATGCTGTTATTTAGAAGCTAAGCTATGAAGCTATGCTGTTTACTCCGTCCATTGAGAAGCGAGAAGTATTGTCGGTGTCCATGAATGCATGTTACGTTCGAAACAAGCAATATGGATGACAGGCAACTCAAAATGTGGTTTGGTTCATGACATAGGGCAGGAAAGGTTCCAGCAGGGGGAACACAGAAACGTAAAGTCTCTGGAGTTTAAGAGGAAAATCACACTGTCATCTATTCCAGAAACCAGTCATAATTGCTAGCTGTCTACACAAAGAATATGCAGGCCAGAAGAAAAGGTGCTTTTCAAGGAGGAAGAAGAAAATAGCAGCAAGAAATGTCTCCTTCTGTGTTAAAAAAGGTTTGGAAGAGTCACTTTTTAAATTTGCCATTATTTTGAGAAAGGCCCACTGAACATCTAGGTTACAGGCACCCGTTGTACTTGCTGAAGCATTCATTCATTCATTCATTCATTCATTCAACATATATTGTTTGAGTGTGCCAGGGGCTCTTTTAGGATCTGGAAAAATAATTATGAAACAAACAGGCAAGTTCCTGACCTCATGGATTTTACATCCTCAGGGGGGTTGATAAACAAAAATGACTTATCAAGAGAAGTTTCAGATGTCATGCTGGCAAGTTCTGTGTGGAGCATTCAAGTATGTGAAACGACGGGAGTGACTTGGGCTGCATCCACTCAGGGTTAGGGGAGACGTTTCTTGAGCAGAGACATTTAAGCCAAGATCTAGGTGATAACAAGGTGCCAACTACGTGAGCATGAAGAGATAAGAGAACCTCAGGCGGAGGAGACAGCAAGGGCAGGGACTCAGACACAGGCCCGCCTTTGGAGTGGTTAAGGCACAAACGGAGGTCAGCGGATGCCCCCGTGAACAGAAGGGGTGCAGTCAAAGAGGTGAGCAGGGCCCGATGAGGTGCAGCTTTGTGAAAAACAGCAGAGTTTAGACTTTATACCAAGTTAGTGGAATGCCACCAGAGGGTTTTTAGAGGCTTTTTGCCACCAGTTAGTTGGTACTTTGAAAAATATTACACCCTGGTTCTTGTTTGTTCATGAATTTGGGTGGTGGACAAGTCAAGAGGCTTTCATATCAGTTCAGATGAAAGATGATAGTGACACAGACACAAGTGGTGGAATTTGGGAAGGAGAAAATGTCCCCGACTTCCCAAGTTTAGGAATGCATTTAGGTACTCAGCACATCAGCCATCTGCTATAAAAAAATATCTGGGCACATTTTTTTCACTGAAAACGTAATCTGAAAAAAAAAAAAAAAGACCTATGTATTGATAGCAAATATCAATCACTAAGCTTTTTCAAAAATGTTTTATATAATTATAGGGGTTAAAGAACATGTTTTGGTGACATGGATTACATATACATTATAAATTTCAAAGTGGTACTGAGGGATGCACATATATCTCAGAAACTTATTGAAGAAACATGTTTATGTTATTCTTTTACTTCCAATATTGATAATGGGTAATTCTCTTTCAGGTGAAATTTTGGGATTGCTAGGACCTAATGGCGCTGGTAAAAGCTCATCTATTAGAATGATATCTGGGGTCATGAAGCCAACAGCTGGAGAGGTAGTGAAAATGAAGAAATGGTTTCCATTCCCAAAATAGACATGTTATAATATATATGGGTTATATCCTTGTAAGACTGTACTTTTAGTAGTTTAAATAGTTTTTTATAATAAACATATGAAGTAATTTCTGTAATATTTCTCAAAAAATTTGGGTGATTATTAGCTACAAGTCAGTTTCTTGAGTAATCATGTGATTGGAGAAAAGCTTGCACATTTCTAAAACCAGTTCACTTTCTTAGGTGGAACTGACCGGATACGGTTCGGTTCTGGGTCATCAGGGGGACGGCAGCGTCCGGTCCCTGGGGTACTGTCCCCAGGAGAACGTGCTGTGGCCCATCCTGACAGCGCGCGAACATCTGGAGGTGTTCGCCGCGGTGAAAGGGCTGCGTAAAGCGGACGCCAGCGTTGCCATTTCACGGTACTGTGCGGTCATGAGGTTCCTCTGTGCCAAGATGCAGGGAGACTGTACCATCACGAATAAAGAGTGGAGAGTAGGAATGACGTCTGCACCTTTCAGGGAGCGTCAGGGATAGAGCAGGGATGGAGGACAGGGTCTTGTTTCCTGCATCCCTGACGGAGGGATCTTTAAAAAAAACTAATTCCATAGAATAATTGTCAATGTCAAATGATACCATATGATATCACTTATATGTGGAATCTATCAATAAAATACGACATAAATGAACTTATCCATGAAACAGAAACAGACTCACAGACGTAGAAAACAGACTGGTGGTTGCCAAGGGGGAGGGGCGAGGGGGGAGGGATGGAGTGGGAGTTTGGGGTCAGCAGATGCAAACTATTATATACAGGATGGATGAACAACAAGGACCTACCGTAGAGCACAGGGAACTGTATTCAATGTCCTGTGATAAACCATAATGGAAAAGAATCTGAAAAAGAATGGATATATGTATATGAACTGAATCACTTTGCTGTACAGCAGAAATTAATACATTGCAAATCAACTATACTTCAATAAAATACATTTTTAAAATGTTAAATGAGTGAATAATCATGAATAATCATCTATTTCAGTTAGAATTCTAGTTAGTTTCAAAATTTTTTTATGAGATGAAAATCTCTCATGTTCAAAATGAACTTTTTTCTTTGATCATCAGTTTTGAGAATAATAGTGCCAAGGAGGGAACTCCAGTGCTGTAACCCTTGCATGTGATTTGCCTTTCCCCAGATACTCTTGATCTCATAGTCTCATCCTGTTTCCCATCAGATTGGTGGACGCCTTCAAACTGCACGAACAGCTGAATGTTCCAGTGCAGAAATTAACAGCAGGAGCTACTAGAAAGGTCTGTGCGGTGCGGGATGTTATTCTGAGAGCTGATGGGCTGGTGGCAGCAAATAGCGGCGTTTCTCTGCATTTCAGTTGTGTTTTGTGCTGAGTATCCTGGGAGATCCGCCTGTCCTGCTTCTGGATGAACCGTCTACAGGCTTGGATCCAACAGAGCAGCAGCACATGTGGTGAGAAGTTATCACCCTCAGAGCCAGGAGGACAAACCTTATGTACAAGTAGCATTTTAAACTGATCTTGGAAAAGGGAATCCACTGGTTCCTAATTGAGTGGAAACAATCCATGTTATTAGGAAAACAAATATTTAACAGGTAGACTCTCTAATAGTGCTTTATACACATGTGGTATTCACATGGGAAAAAAAAAAAAACACCTCTCGGTATTTTGTTGAAGTTTTAGGTCTTGCAATTTGGAATGTATTTTAATTTTGCCAATTATTGAGACGTCTATAACAGTTGCCTTAGAAACTATTAACTTGCTGATATCTTTTCCTCATTTCCTTTTTTTCTGGCTTTCACCAAATCTGTCAAATTTGTTGACCCAGGTTTTCTTAGTTTTTAAATTCTTTTTACTTTCCTATGTAGGACTTTCTATTTGGATTATAAAATTCTCCAGTCCACTTCCATATTTGTGACCGTCCAATATTTTCCCAACTTTTTTTTTAATCAAATTTTATTTATTTATTTATTTATTTAATCTTTTTGGCCGTGCTGCACGGCATGTGGGGTCTTAGTTCCCCGACCAGGGATTGAACCCACACCCCCTGCAGTGGAGGCGCGGAGCCCTAACCACTGGACCGCCAGGGAAGTCCCTCCCAACTTTTTAAAAGAACTTTGTTATGGAAATTTTATACAAATGGATAGAGAATTATTTATGAATCTATTAAACCAAGAGTTATTTGTATAAGGCCAATCTTCCTTCATCTTTACCCTCTGCCCCTTCTTTTCCCTACTCTCCCGTTATTTTGAAGCAAATACTAGGCAGTGTACCCTTCATGTATAAACAGTTCAGTTAGTTTCTCCAAAAGAAATGGAGTTTTTTTTTATTAACTTAACCAGAATACCATTAGCACACCTAAAAATATTTTAAAACTTTTATCAAAACCTTCTCAGTATTCACATTTCCCTGTTTCTTTTTTAATTAGGATTTAAATATGATCCATAAATTGTATTTCATCTATAAAACTTCCCTTCTATCTCTTTTTTCCTACACTTTTTTTAAAAAAATGGTGTTAATATTGGGGCTCATTCAGGCAGACGATCCAGACAGCCATTAAGAACACGGAGAGGGGCGCCCTCCTGACCACCCACTACCTGGCCGAGGCCGAGGCCGTGTGCGACCGTGTGGCCGTGATGGTGTCCGGAAGGCTGAGGTGGGTGTCCTTCCAGAGCCTGCACTTGACTTTCAGAACGAGATTTGCTATGAAAACGGCAAAAATCCCTGTGGTCCGCTGGAGCCCTTCCTTTCCTCTACCTCAGGGACCCCCTTTCCCTACATTTGAAATTTAAGAATAACATGAAAAAATTTCAGGGGCAAGATTTTTTCCAGCATGTTTTCCTTTTTGCTCACAGATGCATCGGTTCCATCCAACACCTGAAAAACAACCTTGGCAAGGAGTACATTCTCGAACTAACAGTGAAGGAAACTTCTCAAGTGCCATTGGTCCACACCGAGGTTCTGAAGCTTTTCCCGCACGCTGCACAGCAGGAGAGGTGAAAGGATCTTTTGATTGTGGACGAACGTGTTGGCTTTTCCCATCAGTGGTTTTTTTCCTGCTCTGTGAGAAGTTCAGGGCTACTTGACTTCACAATCAAGTGAGGGACCTCAAAAATGGATTTAAGTCTTCCAGATTATGATATTTGGGAGCTACCCAGAAAGCTGTGCCCCCTAGGGAGACTTGGGGACACCCAACCTGGGCCTCCTCGGCCATCCAAGGCTGGTCCCCAGCTCTGCAGGGGAACTTGGGAAACACGGGGGAAGGGATTTCTGATGACTTGGAGCTACACAAGACTGCAGCAGGGCCCATGACACCTTCCTTAGGCCTCTCTAAAAGATGTAAATAGTTATAATTTTAAAGACGCAACTGTTTAGGATGAACCATCCTCATAGGAAAGAAACAGCAATTGAGACCATCAAAGAATGTCCCTTTCATGGAGTTTTCATGCCTCAAAATGTAGAATAGAAAGGCATATGTGTGTGAGCACATAGGAATATGGGTGTTGTTTTTTCAAGGGGAGGGCAGGGGCGTGGAGCAGGAACTGACTTTGAAATTCCTTGGAGGGATAAGCACAGCAAAAAAGCAGGGCGTAACAGTGGCTGTTTGCCTTTTGGCACAGTTCAAATGTAATGGAATTATCTAAGGGATACGCCAGGGCACGTAATTCAGTCCTATTCCCAGACCCTCAGGGTCACAGATCCAAGAAGCGGTTTTGATGAATAGATGGAAAGGTCATGAGAGGGGGTGCTGGGCTGAAGAGGGCCCGACCGGGAGGTCTGGCAGCTTTAGGGCTGCCTGGGAGCATGGGGCCTGAGGTCGTACGGCCAGGAGTAGCACAAGGAAACAATGGCAAAAATCAGTTCCGGCTCGTCCTCTCCTTTGAGGTGTCAACTACAAATTGGCACTTGCCATCTGCCTTTACAAGGGTTAAATCATGAACTGCTGCAGCTGCTGACTTTCAGCACCCCCTGCAAGGAATTCAGGGTGCAGATCAGGAATGAGGTGCTCTGTGCTCTGGGAAAAACTGGCAGAACAGGTCTTGAGATAGAAATTTTCAGAAGGTTTTATGAGCCCAATTCTTGTATCTCCTCCTATCTAGAAAAGCACTAAAATCCTTCATGGTGACGTCTGCTCCTCGTGACTAGCAGGAACCTGCAAAAAGTATGTGCTTGATTGCATGTACTCCCCTTCACCAAAATCACATACATACTGACCTTACCCCCTGCCTCTTTGGAGCAGTTTCTCAGAGCTCTCTGAAATACTGTCTCCCGGGCTAGAGTCCTCATGTTGCCCCAAATAAAACTTAACTCACAACTTTCACGTTGTGCATTTTTAAGTCAGCAGACGTCAGGAAAGTTTTGTTTAAAGGGATTTGAATCCCTACACTATTATGACTCTCAGTCTCAACTTTGTATCTTTCCTTCACTTTCTGGTGACAAGGATGAAATACTAAGTTGGGATTCGTTCCAGCCTAATTTGAACTAACCAAAGGGATTCGTTCAGAATATCTGTGTTCCACAAGAAAAAGGTTTGCATAGACTAAGCATAAAAGTAATTATACTGGATCATTTCCAACCACCAGCCACCAAAGCCACTGTAAGAAATGTCCATTGATAAATTATTTTATCTGTTTCAGATTGAAGCCATACATTAATTTGCATTAATTTTATTTTTAAAAGGAAATTGCTGTTAATGTCAACATTTATTTTGATGGTCATTTTTTTCCCTTGAAACTCAAGGTCAAGTATGACATTTTTCTATTTCTAGGTATTCCTCCTTCTTGGCCTATAAACTGCCCACGGAGGATGTTCGCCCTCTGTCTCAGGCCTTTCACAAATTAGAAGCAGGTAAGAATGACCGTTTTTAAATAAAACTTCTGAAGAATTAATCAAAAATTAGATAATATTTTTGGATTTAACTTTATTTTTTTCATTTTTTAATTGAGGTACAGTTGATTTACAATATTATGTTAGTTTTAGGTGTACAACATAATGATTCAAAATTTTTATAGATTATACTCCATTTAAAGTTATTATAAACTGTTGGCTATATTCCCTGTTCTGTACGATAGATCCTTGCAGCTTATTTATTTTATACATAGTAGTTTGTACCTCTAATCCCCTACCTTTATCATGCCTCCACCCCACTTCCCTCTCCTGACCGGTAACCACTAGATTGTTCTCTAGATCTGTGAGTCTATTTGTGAAATGTTTCGTTATGTTCATTTGTTGTATTTTTTAGATTCCACACATAAGTGATAACATACAGTATTTGTCTTTGACTTACTTTACTAAGAATAATGCCCTCCAGGTCCATCCATGTTGTTGCAAATGGCAAAATTTCTTTTCTTTTTTTTTTTTTTTTTCCTGTGGCCGAGTAGTATTCCATTCTGTATAGATATGTACCACATCTTCTTTATCCATTCGTCTACAGATGGACACTTAGGTTGCTTCCATATCTTGGCTACTGTAAGTAATGCTGTTATGAACATTGGGGTGCATGGATCTTTTCGAATCACTGCTTTTGTTTTCTTTGGATATATGCCCAGGAGTGGGATTGCTGGATCACATGGTAGCTCTAGTTTTAGTTTTTTGAGGAACCTCCATACTGTTCTCCATAGTGGCTGCACCAATTTATATTCCCACCAACAGTGCAAGAGGGTTCCCTTTTCTCCACACCCTCTCCAGCATTTGTTATTTGTGGTCTTTTTGATGATACCCATTCTGACAAGTGTGAGGTGATATCTCATTGTGGTTCTGATTTGCATTTCTCTGATGATTAGTGATGTTAAGTATCTTTTCATAGTCCTGTGACCATCTGTATGTCTACTTTGGAAACATATCTATTCAGGTCTTCTGCCTATTTTTTAATCAAGCTGTTTGTTTGGGTTTTTTTGGTTTTATATGAGCTGTTTATATATTTTAGATTTTAACCCCTTTTCAGTCATATCAAAAAGACCCCAAATAGCCAAAGCAATCTTGAGAAAGAAAAATGGAGGTAGAGGAATCAGGCTCCCTGACTTCAGACTATACTACAAAACTACAGTAATCAAGACAGTATGGTACTGGCACAAAAACAGAAATATAGATCAATGGAACAGGATAGAAAACCCAGAGATAAACCCACGCACCTATGGTCACCTAATTTATGACAAAGGAGGCAAGGATATACAATGGAGAAAAGACAGTCTCTTCAATAAGTGGTGCTGGGAAAACTGGACAGCTACATGTAAAAGAATGAAATTAGAACACTCCTTAACACCATATAAAAATAAACTCAAAATGGATTAAAGACCTAAATGTAAGACCAGACACTATAAAACTCTTGGAGGAAAATATAGGAAGAACGCTCTTTGACATAAATCACAGCAAGATCTTTTTTTGAGCCACCTCCTAGAGTAATGAAAATAAAAACAAAAATAAACAAATGGGACCTAATGAAACTTAAAAGCTTTTGCACAGCAAAAAAAAAACCATAACGGAAATGAAAACACAGCCCTCAGAATGGGAGAAAATATTTGCAAATGAAGCAACTGACAAGGGATTAATCTCCAAAATATACAAACAGCTCATGCAGCTCAATATCAAAAAAACAAACAACGCAATCAAAAAAAAAAAAGGATGGAAGACCTAAATAGACGTTTCTCCAAAGAAGACATACAGATGGCCAAGAGGCACATGAAAAGATGCTCAATATCCCTAATTATTAGAGAAATGTTGATCAGAATTACAATGAGGGACTTCCCTGGTGGTGCAGTGGTTAATAATCCGCCTGCCAATGCAGGGGACACAGGTTTGAGCCCTGGTCTGGGAAGATCCCACATGCCACGGAGCAACTAAGCCCATGTGCCACAACTACTGAGCCTGCGCTCTAGAGCCCGTGAGCCACAGCTACTGAGCCCGCGTGCCACAACTACTGGAGCCCGCGTGCCTAGAGCCCATGCTCCACAACAAGAGAAGCCACCGCAGTGAGAAGCCTGCACACCGCAACAAAGAATAGCCCCCGCTCGCTGCAACTAGAGAAAGCCCGCGCACAACAATGAAGACCCAATGCAGCCAAAATAATAATAATAATAATAATAATAAACAAATAAATAATTTTTTTTAAGTTTAAAAAAAAACTACGAGGAAGTATCACCTCACACCAGTCAGAATTGCCATCATCAAAAAATCTACAAACAGTAAATGCTGGAGAGGGTGTGGAGAAAAGGGAACCCTCTTGCACTGTTGGTGGGAATGTAAATTGATACAGCCACTATGGAGAACAGTATGGAGGTTCCTTAAAAGACTAAAAATAGAACTACCATATGACCCAGCAATCCCACTACTGGGCATATAGCCTGAGAAAACCATAATTCAAAAAGACACATACACCCCAATGTTCATTGCAGCACTATTTACAATAGCCAGGACACAGAAGCAACCTAAATTTCCATAGACAGATGAATGGATAAAGAAGATGTGGTACATATATACAATGGAATATTACTCAGCCATAAAAAGGAACGAAATAGGGTCATTTGTAGAGACGTGGATGGACTTAGAGACTGTCATACAGAGTGAAGTAAGTCAGAAAGAGAAAAACAAATATCGTATATTAATGCATATATGTGGAATCTAGAAAAATGGTACAGATAAACCTATTTGCAGGGCAGGAATAGAGATGCAGATGTGTGGACACGGGGCTGGGGGGAGGGGGATGAATTGGGAGATTGGGAATGACATATATACACTGCCATGTGTAAAATAGTTAGCTAGTGGGAACCTGCTGTATAGCACAGGGAGGTCAGCTCAGTGCTCTTTGGTGACCTAGGTGGGAAGGATGGTGTCAGGGGGAGGGAGGTCCGAGAGGGAGGGGATATATGTATATGTACAGCTGATTCACTTCATTGTACAGCAGAAACTAATACAACATTGTAAAGCAACTATACCCCAATAAAAAAAACAATAAATAATTATAATATCAACAAAAAAATACGTATTTATATTGATGCTATGACTTTTCACTACTACATTCTTTCACCAAGCATTTGTTCATTCAGCTCTATATTCCATTTATATCAATTATTGGCAGTTTTGTTTCAGATGACTTTGAAAAGATGGTTGGTAATAGATAAATTGTAAGCATCTACTACTAGTCTTTTTTTTTCAGTGAAACATAACTTTAACCTGGAAGAATACAACCTCTCTCAGTGCACCTTGGAAAAGGTGAGTCAACCTGTATGGTTTGGTATCATTCCTGTAAATTTCACATGAAAGTAGCGTGCATGCTTTTTGTTTATTTAGAAGACAATCAACAGCTTGCTAATTCTTTGTGCTTCTTCTTTGGCACATGTTTAGGTGTCCTTAGAGCTTTCTAAGGAGCAGGAGCTGGGAAATTTTGATGAAGAGGTTGATACAACCATGAGATGGAAACTCCTTCCTCATTCAGAAGACCCTTGAAACCTCAGACCTAATCATTCTTTGTTGATGTCTTATAAGCTTATGTCATATGTAATAATTAGCAGTGTATATAATTTAAAAATTATTAACATCAATATTAGGTATATTTAGTCAATAAATGAATAAATTTAAAAAATTATTCTTCCCTTTAACTTTTGGAGTGGTAGAAGATCTATAATAAAGGCAATACAAAGTATTAGTAGAGATACCTGAAGAGCCGTGCATAGGGTGTTGTGAAAATAAAGCCACACATTTGGAATTTTTTGAAATATGACTTTTTTAGAAGTATGATGACTTTCTAAAATTCCCTTGCTGACAAAGGTGAGGGACGTATTCAACAGCTAGAAACTGCATGATTGTTGCAGACCAGTTTGTGATACATTGGGTGTATGAGTTTGCTTTAATACACAGGTACAACCCAGGGTCTTCCTCTGAAATCTCTTCAGAAATTGTTTTAAAAGTCACAGGATTAGGAGTTCCTTGTATTCACAAATGAACAAGCATGTGCTTTCGAAAAGTAGTTCAAATATACCTTTTGAAAACAATGAGAATCACAGCAGTATTTGTTCAGATTTTCAAAAATTTGAGTATGTTCTTATGATTGTGGGGGGCACTGATTTCCTGTATCACCTGATCAGTAGTTTTCTGTGTATTTACTGCTATTTTAAGAAGATATATGCACACATGTGCGCATATCTTCTGTATTACTCAAAGTCTGTGCTAGCTTTACATATTATTTTATTTTTTCCCTTAAACAATAGCTATTTCATTTTGAATATCATCAGAAAATTTTTTGAAGACAAAGCAGTATTCTTGCTGCTTTCTGAGGGTGATACGTTGCATAACTTTTTAAAAAGTTGTTATGCTCATAGAAGAAAATGTGTATAATAGAGGAAAATATAGAAATTGAATGTACTGAATAAAAGAGTCACTACCATTTCTCCATACCCCCCAATCAACTATTTCCTTTTTTCTTTAGTGCATTTTTTACATGGTTAGAATCATGATAGTACATATAATTTCCTGATTAAATACATATGCATATTTGCTGATATAACATTGAAATTGTTTTAATTTACTTTTAAACTTATGGTGAGGTTGCAGCTTTATATGTTTGCATTTTATTTTGTGTTATTTGTATTCTTTGTTCATTTATGATTGTACTTTCATCTTTTTCTTATCCATTTTATAAACTTTTTACATGGTTAAATATTTTATCTGTGTATTTTACATATATCATAATTATATCTGGAACATTATATTTCCAAATCTATGATAAATGACTTATAGTTTACTGTTTATTCAGGAGCCCTTAGTACCCTACAAAAGTAAATCCATATCACAATGAGAGCTGATTTTAAATTATTTCTAAACTCAAGCAATAAATAATCCTGTCTTGCTCAGCTGTGTAACATGACAACATATACAATCATTTTACATAACAGTATGATGATATCTTTACTTACACTCTTTATAAATGATATATTTTCTTAACTGTTATAGAAATATGTTTACAAAGTACTGAATAACCAATATCAGATGTAGTACTATGGATATTTTAAAAGATTAATCTGGATGTAGTTTGCTAAAACCATCATAATACAGTTGTTTTTGAAGATATTAACTTTTGTTTTTATTAGGATTGTGTTGAAGAGCAGGTGATTGGGTTCCAAAAGAGAAGGTCATTAGAACAAAACAAAGGAAGGGATTTTTTTTTAAAAAAGGATAGAGAGTTTGTACCATCTCTAATTTTATTGTGGACAGGTCTTGTACTGGGTTTGTTCTCTGTTTTCCTAACATCCCCTTGCAGGGGAAGCTGACTTCCCCTTCTTTGCCTCACAGTTCCCTTCTTTGCCTCACAGTTCCCTTCTTTGATGGGTGGCTTCCAGTTGGGTTTGACCAACCCAACAGAAAGTAGCAGCAAGAGACGGGAAGAGAAAGGTCAGAGGGTCTCTCTCCTCCTCCCGCTGCTGTAGTTTCAGATCTCAAGCAGTAGATGCATCTTTCCAGGCCTATAATCTTTGTCCCCCTCCGGTTACACCCACTTGCTTCTGCCTCCCCCCTCCCCGTAGTGTTGACCCCAGGACCCCTCTCTCACCTAGTCCACACTCAGCCACCAGCAATTCATCAAAATCCCCATTTAAGTGTTTGCTCCTACCAGCTTATGGCTCTAGTGGCTTCTGCTCTGCGTAAGCTGATCTTGGCTGTGATTCTCTGTATTCACTTGTGTAAAAAAATAAGAAATATATACCTTGATCTCTGCCCCTAGTTTCTGCTAATATTTGGTCTTTGACTCTGAGCTTCTAAACCCTCATAATTTCCTGAGCAATAGGAGTGTCTGACACAGAGCTCCTAAGTTCCTTGGAATTTCCTGGGCGATAAGTGCATCTTTTATTCTAACGTGGCAATTCTTGGTGGGCTCCTGGATGGGGCTAGTCACCAGAAAGACTAAGCTATGATGAAAAACTTGGTACTTTCAGCCTCATCTCCCATTCTCGGGAGAGGGGAGTGGGGTTGTACATTGAGTTAATAATTGATCATGCCTACCTGATGAGGCCTCCATAAAAATCCCAAAAGTACTGGGTCCAGAGAACTTCTGGGTTGGTGAGCACATCCACATGCCAGGAGGGTGGTACACCCCAGCTCCTGTGCTCAGGGCCCTTCCAGACCCTATGAATCCCTTCATTTGGCTATTTATCTGAATCCTTTATCACATTCTTTTTATATAATAAACCTGTAAACCTAAGTAAGTTTCCTTGAGCTCTGTGAGCTGTCCTGGCAAATTGTTGAACCCAAGGCGGGAAGTCACAGGAAGCCCAGTTTATAACCAATTGGTCAGCAGCACAGATGACCAGCTGAGGACTCGTAATTAGCATCTGTAGTGGGAGTAGTTTTGTGGGACTGAGGCTTAACCTGTGGGATCTGGCAATAACCAGAGAGCTACTGCTAGAACTACACTGCATTGAATAGAATTCTCCAACACCCAGGTGGTGGTGGAGAGTTGCTCACTATGGCTCAAAACCCACACATATGGTGGCCAGACGTGACGTGTGCGGGCAAAAGATAACGGTATTTTTCCTAGACATTTGGTGTCAGTGAAGTGGAATTTGCTAGAACGGCTCTGGCTCATGGAAATATGCAGGTTGGGAAAAGAAAGAATGCAAGGGCAGGGGATGGGGAACCTTTGGTCCCTGATAGCTACCCCCATCACCCGCGGTATAAACATCAGCTACCAAAGGTAACACTTACCAGTGGAATTAGAGATGAGAGTAGACACAATGGTTCATTGGACATGCAAGGAAATGCAGAACAATAAGCATGCTAAACATACAATCCCTATGTCATTATTATCTATAGCAGCTAAAGTGAGAGAAAGTGCTGAGCTGGACCTTGATGCTGGACAAAGCTCAGTTTTGGGTCAGTCTTAGCTTTGACCGCTAACCTCAAAGCTGCCTGCAAAGGGAAAAATCATGCCAGGAACGTACCTCTGTGGCCTCCAGTCTCCAAAAAGGAAGTCAGTGTGGTGGAGGGAAAAAAAAACAAGAAACTACCGAGGCAGGGGGTATAGTGTGAAGTTGTCTCATTTTTTGGATTAGTATCATCAACTTCCTGAAGAACCTTGACTCAAATGGATTGTGAGAGTAACTAATTTGGGGGCTGTGTCTAGTTTTGAGGGCTGCAGAGGGGAAGGGCATGGTGGGGTCTTACAGGACCTGCAGCTCACAACTGAACAGTCACAGATGGCTATATGTGATCCAGACACACAGAGGGTTATTCTTGAGGGAATGGCCAGCCTGGTGGATGGGATAAAAGCCACCATAAAATGCATTTATCCTGAAAAGGATGACTGCCCACCTGCCCCAGGAAATGCCTGGTGGAATCTCAGATGAGACAGTTGATATGCTTCAAAGGCTAGTGAGACTGGGTTTATGAGGACTGGGGCATTCACCCACTGAATATGCCTTTTACCAGGTTACGGTAAATGCGGTGATTAAGGGGGTGTCTTTTACATGGGCACCCCATGTGACATTGCTCTTGCGAAATCCAACAGTTTGAGAAGCTTTATCAGATTTGCTGTCTCATTTTCCCCGTAGGGATCTATCTTACTGATACCAAGGCCACTAAAGAGAAAATGAGGAGAGACAGAAAGAAGAGTCAAGGTACTTGACCTAGGAGGGGGCAAGTTTTCAAGAAGGTTAATGAGAAATGGGATGAATGTGGTGGACCTGGGTGGTGTCAACGCAGCACTGCGGAAGGTTGGGTGGACCAGTGGCACTCCAACGTCAGAAGGCCCCAAAGAAGTTCACTCCATTTACCCCAGTTTGGAAGAATTAAGAAAAACAGAAGGCAAACATTATGATCAGATACCCCACCCAGAATGGCCTGGGGTAGTGGCTAAGCAGATTAATTATCATAAAGATTGAAGGAGAGGCCAGAATCTTCTGGTCCTACATGGTGGGGATCCAAGGCCACATGCACATGTGTGGGTTACTGGCCAGGAAGGGGGAGAGGCTTTTCTGGGACTCCTTAACCCAAGAGCCCAGTGTACTGTGATTGGAAACCTGTTGGTGAAGTCTTTTTTTTTTTTTTTTTTTTTTTAATGTCTGAAACATTTATATTAATATATTTCCATACAAATAACCCAATGAAAGTTTAGTATTAGTTGTTTTGTTTGTTTTTTTATACTGCAGGTTCTTATTAGGCATCAGTTTTATACACATCAGTGTATACATGTCAATCCCAATCGCCCAAATCAGCACACCACCATCCCCACCTCATCGCAGTTTTCCCCCCTTGGTGTCCATATGTCCATTCTCTACATCTGTGTCTCAACTTCTGCCCTGCAAACTGGCTCATCTGTACCATTTTTCTAGGTTCCACATACATGCATTAATATACGATATTTGTTTTTCTCTTTCTGACTTACTTCACTCTGTATGACAGTCTCTAGATCCATCCACTTCTCAACAAATGACTCAATTTCGTTCCTTTTTATGGCTGAGTAATATTCCATTGTATATATGTACCACAACTTCTTTATCCATTCGTCTGTTGATGGGCATTTAGGTTGCTTCCATGACCTGGCTATTGTAAATAGTGCTGCAATGAACATTCGGGTGCACGTGTCTTTTTGAATTACGGTTTTCTCTGGGTATATGCCCAGTAGTGGGATTGCTGGGTCATATGGTAATTCTATTTTTAGTTTTTTAAGGAACCTCCATATTGTTCTCCATAGTGGCTGTATCAATTTACATTCCCACCAACAGTGCAAGAGGGTTCCCTTTTCTCCACACCCTCTCCAGCATTTGTTGTTTGTAGATTTTCTGATGATGCCCATTCTAACAGGAGTGAGGTGATACCTCATTATAGTTTTGATTTGCATTTCTCTAATAATTAGTGATGTTGAGCATCTTTTCATGTGCTTCGTGGCTGTCTGTATGTCTTCTTTGGAGAAATGTCTATTTAGGTCTTCTGCCCATTTTTTTTTTTTTTTTTTTTTTAAATTTGAGTCTCAGATTTTTTTTTTTTTTAATTTTATTTATTTATTTATTTATTTATTTATTTTTGGCTGTGCTGGGTCTTTGGTTCGTGCGAGGGCTTTCTCCAGTTGCGGCAAGTGGGGGCCACTCTTCATCGCGGTGCGGGGACCGCTCTTCATCGCGGTGCGCGGGCCTTTCACTATCGCGGCCCCTCCCGTCGCGGGGCACAGGCTCCAGAAGCGCAGGCTCAGCAGCCGTGGCTCACGGGCCCAGCCGCTCCGCGGCATGTGGGATCCTCCCAGACCAGGGCTCGAACCCGTGTTTCCTGCATTAGCAGGCAGACTCTCAACCACTGCGCCACCAGGGAAGCCCCTGCCCATTTTTGGATTGGGGTGTTTGTTTCTTTGATATTGAGCTGAATGAGCTGTTTATATATTTTGGAGATTAATCCTTTGTCCGTTGATTCATTTGCAAATATTTTCTCCCATTCTGAGGGTTGTCTTTTCGTCTTGTTTATGGTTTCCTTTGCTGTGCAAAAGCTTTGAAGTTTCATTAGGTCCCACTTGTTTATTTTTGTTTTTATTTCCATTACTCTAGGAGGTGGATCGAAAAAGATCTTGCTGTGATTTATGTCAAAGAGTGTTCTTCCTATGTTTTCCTCTAAGAGTTTTATAGTGGCTAGTCTTATATTTAGGTCTCTAATCCATTTTGAGTTTATTTTTGTGTATGGTGTTAGGGAGTATTCTAATTTCATTCTTTTACATGTGGCTGTCCAGTTTTCCCAGCACCACCTATTGAAGAGACTGTCTTTTCTCCATTGTATATCTTTGCCTCCTTTGTCATAGATTAGTTGACCATAGGTGCGTGGGTTAATCTCTGGGCTTTCGATCTTGTTCCATTGATCTATGTTTCTGTTTTTGTGCCAGTACCATATTGTCTTGATTACTGTAGCTTTGTAGTATAGTCTGAAGTCAGGGAGTCTGATTCCTCCAGCTCCATTTTTTTGCCTCAAGACTGCTTTGGCTATTCGGGGTCTTTTGTGTCTCCATACAAATTTTAAGATGATTTGTTCTAGCTCCGTAAAAAATGCCATTGGTAATTTGATAGGGATTGCATTGAATCTGTAGATTGCTTTGGGTAGTATACTCATTTTCACAATGTTGATTCTTCCAATCCAAGAACATGGTATATCTCTCCATCTGTTGGTATCATCTTTAATTTCTTTCATCAGTGTCTTATAGTTTTCTGCATACAGGTCTTTTGTCTCCCTAGGTAGGTTTATTCCTAGGTATTTTATTCTTTTTGTTGCAATGGTAAATGGGAGTGTTTCCATAATTTCTCTTTCAGATTTTTCATCATTAGTGTATAGGAATGCAAGAGATTTCTGTGCATTAATTTTGTAACCTGCAACTTTACCATATTCATTAATTAGCTCTAGCAGTTTTCTGGTGGCAGTTTTAGGATTCTCTATGTATAGTATCATGTCATCCGCAAACAGTGACAGTTTTACTTCTTCTTTTCCAATTTGTATTCCTTTTATTTCTTTTTCTTCTCTGATTGCCGTGGCTAGGACTTCCAGAACTATGTTGAATAATAGTGGTGAGAGTGGACATCCTTGTCTCGTTCCTGATCTTAGAGGAAATGCTTTCAGTTTTTCACCATTGAGAATGATGTTTGCTGTGGGTTTGTCATATATGGCCTTTATTATGTTGAGGTAGGTTCCCTCTATGCCCACTTTCTGGAGAGTTTTTATCAGAAATGGGTGTTGAATTTTGTCAAAAGCTTTTTCTGCATCTATTGAGATGATCATATGGTTTTTCTTCTTCAATTTGTTAATATGGTGTATCACATTGATTGATTTGCGTATATTGAAGAATCCTTGCATCCCTGGGATAAATCCCACTTGATCGTGGTGTATGATCCTTTTAATGTGTTGTTGGATTCTGTTTGCTAGTATTTTGTTGAGGATTTTTGCATCTATATTCATCAGTGATATTGGTCTGTAATTTTCTTTTTTTGTAGTGTCTTTGTCTGGTTTTGGTATCAGGGTGATGGTGGCCTCATAGAATGAGTTTGGGAGAGTTCCTTCCTCTGCAATTTTTTGGAAGAGTTTGAGAAGGATGGGTGTTAGCTCTTCTCTAAATGTTTGATAGAATTCACCTGTGAAGCCATCTGGTCCTGGACTTTTGTTTGTTGGAAGATTTTTAATCACAGTTTCAATTTCATTACTTGTGATTGGTCTGTTGATATTTTCTGTTTCTTCCTGATTCAGTCTTGGAAGGTTATACCTTTCTAAGAATTTGTCCATTTCTTCCAGGTTGTCCATTTTATTGGCATAAAGTTGCTTGTAGTAGTCTCTTAGGATGTTTTGTATTTCTGCGGTGTCTGTTGTAACTTCTCCTTTTTCATTTCTGATTTTATTGATTTGAGTCCTCTCCCTCTTTTTCTTGATGAGTCTGGCTAATGGCTTATCAATTTTGTTTATCTTCTCAAAGAACCAACTTTTAGTTTTATTGATCTTTGTTATTGTTTTCTTTGTTTCTATTTCATTTATTTCTGCTCTGATCTTTATGATTTCTTTCCTTCTGCTAACTTTGGATTTTGTTTGTTCTTCTTTCTCTAGTTTCTTTAGATGTAATGTTAGATTGTTTACTTGAGATTTTTCTTGTTTCTTTAGGTAGGCTTGTATAGCTATAAACTTCCCTCTTAGAACCGCTTTTGCTGCATCCCATAGGTTTTGGGTCGTCGTGTTTTCATTGTCATTTGTCTCTAGGTATTTTTTTATTTCCTGTTTGATTTCTTCAGTGATCTCTTGGTTATTTAATAACGTATTGTTTAGCCTCCATGTGTTTGTCTTTTTTACGTTTTTTTCCCTGTAATTCATTTCTAATCTCATAGCGTTGTGGTCAGAAAAGATGCTTGATATGATTTCAATTTTCTTAAATTTACTGAGGCTTGATTTGTGACCCAAGATGTGATCTATCCTGGAGAATGTTCCGTGCGCACTTGAGAAGAACGTGTAATCTGCCGTTTTTGGATGGAATGTCCTATATATATCAATTAAATCTATCTGGTCTATTGTGTCATTTAAAGCTTCTGTTTCCTTATTTATTTTCATTTTGGATGATCTGTCCATTGGTGTAAGTGAGGTGTTAAAGTCCCCCACTATTATTGTGTTACTGTCGATTTCCTCTTTTATAGCTGTTAGCAGTTGCCTTATGTATTGAGGTGCTCCTATGTTGGGTGCATATATATTTATAATTGTTATATCTTCTTCTTGGATTGATCCCTGGATCATTATGTAGTGTCCTTCCTTGTCTCTTGTAACATTCTTTATTTTAAAGTCTATTTTATCTGATATGAGTATAGCTACTCCAGCTTTCTTTTGATTTCCATTTGCATGGAATATCTTTTTCCATCCCCTCACTTTCAGTCTGTATGTGTCCCTAGGTCTGAAGTGGGTCTCTTGTAGACAGCATATATATGGGTCTTGTTTTTGTATCCATTCAGCCAGTCTATGTCTTTTGGTTGGGGCATTTAATCCATTCACGTTTAAGGTAATTATCGATATGTATGTTCCTATGACCATTTTCTTAATTGTCTTGGGTTTGTTTTTGTAGGTCCTTTTCTTCTCTTGTGTTTCCCACTTAGAGAAGTTCCTTTAGCATTTGTTGTAGAGCTGGTTTGGTGGTGCTGAATTCTCTTAGCTTTTGCTTGTCTGTAAAGCTTTTGATTTCTCCATCAAATCTAAATGAGATCCTTGCTGGGTAGAGTAATCTTGGTTGTAGGTTCTTCCCTTTCATCACTTTAAGTATTTCATGCCACTCCCTTCTGGCTTGCAGAGTTTCTGCTGAGAAATCAGCTGTTAACCTTATGGGAGTTCCCTTGTATGTTATTTGTCGTTTTTCCCTTGCTGCTTTCAGTAATTTTTCTTTGTCTTTAATTTTTGCCACTTTGATTACTATGTGTCTCGGCGTGTTTCTCCTTGGGTTTATTCTGTATGGGACTCTCTGCGCTTCCTGGACTTGGGTGGCTATTTCCTTTCCCATGTTAGGGAAGTTTTCGACTATAATCTCTTCAAATATTTTCTCTGGTCCTTTCTCTCTCTCTTCTCCTTCTGGGACCCCTATAATGCGAATGTTGTCCCAGAGGTCTCTTATGCTGTCTTCATTTCTTTTCATTCTTTTTTCTTTAGTCTGTTCCGCAGCAGTGAATTCCACCATTCTGTCTTCCAGGTCACTTATCCGTTCTTCTGCCTCAGTTATTCTGCTATTGATTCCTTCTAGTGTAGTTTTCATTTCAGTTATTGTATTGGTCATCTCTGTTTGTTTGTTCTTTAATTCTTCTAGGTCTTTGTTAATCATTTCTTGCATCTTCTCAATCTTTGCCTCCATTCTTATTCCGAGGTCCTGGATCATCTTCACTATCATTATTCTGAATTCTTTTTCTGGAAGGTTGCCTATCTCCACTTCATTTAGTTGTTTTTCTGGGGTTTTTTCTTGTTCCTTCATCTGGTACATAGCCCTCTGCCTTTTCATCTTCTCTTTCTTTCTGTAACTGTGGTTTTTGGTCCACAGGCTGCAGGATTGTAGTTTTTCTTGCTTCTGTTGTCTGCCCTCTGGTGGTTGAGGCTATCTAAGAGGCTTGATGGGAGGCTCTGGTGGTGGGTAGAGCTGACTGTTGCTGTGGCGGTCAGAGCTCAGTAAAACCTTAATCCACTTGACTGTTGATGGGTGGGGCTGGGTTCCCTCCCTGTTGCTGTGGCGATCAGAGCTCAGTAAAACCTTAATCCACTTGACTGTTGATGGGTGGGGCTGGGTTCCCTCCCTGTTGGTTGTTTTGCCTGAGGCAACCCAACACTGGAGCCTACCGGTGCTCTTTGGTGGGGTTAATGGCAGACTCTGGGAGGGCTCACGCCAAGGAGAACTTCCCAGGACCTCTGCTGCCAGTGTCCTTATCCCCACGGTGAAACAGAGCCACCACTCGCCTCTGCAGGAGACCCCCCAACACCAGCAAGTACGTCTGGTTCAGTCTCCCCCAGGGTCACTGCTCCTTCCCCTGGGTCCCGATGCACACATTACTTTGTGTGTGCCCTCCAAGAGTGGGGTCTCTGTTTCCCCCAGTCCTGTCACAGTCCTGCAATCAATTCCCACTAGACTTCAAAGTCTGATTCTCTAGGAATTCCTCCTCCCTTTGCCGGACTCCCAGGTTGGGAAGCCTGACGTGGGGCTCAGAAACTTCACTCCAGTGGGTGGACTTCTGTGGTATAAGTGTTCGCCAGTCTGTGAGTCACCCACCCAGCAGTTATGGGATTTGATTTTACTCTGATTGTGCCCCACCTACCGTCTCACTGTGGCTTCTCCTCTGTCCTTGGACGTGGGGTATCCTCCTTGGTGAAGTCCAGGGTCTTCCTGTCAATGATTGTCCAGCAGCCAGTTGTGATTCTGGTGCTCTCGCAAGAGGGAGTGAGAGCACGTCCTTCTACTACGCCATCTTGGTTAATCTCTGGTGAAGTCTTAATGGCAGCTAAATTTAGATAGGATAAGAAGATGCAAAGGCTGATGGGATTAAGGTGAAAATGTAGGCAAAAAGTAAATTTTTAAGCAAAGTTCATGTGAAGTGATCAAGTCTCCGTTACCTGAATATATCAATATTATTGGGATGGATATTATGTCTGACTGGAGATTGCTTTGTCTACCTAATATTGTAGACAGAAAGCACGCAAGTCCACCCTCAGGCCTGTCTTAACTGGATGCACTGAATGGGAACCAGTAGAACTGCCCAAACCCACACAGGTAGGGAATTTAAAACAATATAGAGTAGTTGGTGGCCAAAAAGAGATGACCACTTTAACTAATGACATGCTAGAAGCTGGAGTTCTGGGACCAATGAATTCTCTGTCCCGTGACAAAGGCTGGTAGCTCATGGAGACTAACAGCAGAGGTCATTCTAAATAAAGTTGCACGGCGATAGCCTCAGCAGTTCTGGACATGGTTTCAACCACACACACACACACACACACACACACACACACAATACAACAAGCTAGAGGAGACTTGTACTTAGTAATTGTTTTTGCAAACACTTTCTTCTCCATTTCAGTCTTGCAAAAGAGCCCGTTGTAGTTCAGGTTCACAGGAGAAGGATCCCAACTTGTTTGCTGTGCTCTCGTGGGTTATCTAAACTCACCAACTTCCTGTCATAATTTGGTCAGAAGGGATTTGGACTTGATGGGGGTCTCTAGTGTAATAAGACACCATATTGATGACGTTATGATAATACTGGAAATGGAAGACACCATATTAATGATGTCATGAGTTCAATGTAATGGTGACTCATATAGCCAACCAAGGCTGGATTAATAAATCCAGCAAAAGTCCAAGGACCTGCCCTGACAGTAAAATCCTTAAGAGTAAGTTGGGCAGGAGCCACCAGGATAATCCACGAGCAACTAAAAATAAACTGCTGCCGTTCCCCACCCCTAGGACCAAACAAGAAGCGTGGCATTTGGTTTACTGGATTTGAGGAATGCATATTCCATGTCTGGGAATATTGCTAGTCCTATGCGAAAGACCACCCTAAAGAAAGCCATATTTGAGTGTAGACCCAAACAAAAGCAGGCCATGTCTGAATTTTAAAAAGCAATTCGTCTCTTAACACCTTTGGGCCCCTATGAGTCCAGATTTCAGGGCTGTGGTTTGCCCTGAGACCTCACTCTTGATGGGTCCAAGACACATCGTTGATTTTCAGTTTGCTTAACTTTTTCTTGTCATTAGGATGGGAATGCTGACTTCCAAGCTCTCCACATGTCAGAGGTGAAGAAACTGAATCTTAAATTTTATTGATTTCTAATGAAATAACATTTAAATTTAAATACCCACTTGGGGCTAGTGGCTGTCATATTGGACAATGCACTTTTAATCAGTATTTCTGTCCTTATCCTGAACTGTAAGATCTCCAGAGAATTTAACCCTGATCATGGCTCTCTCTTCTCCCTTATAATTGCTGGTTGATATTTTAGTCCCATATCATGTTTAACACCCTCCCTCCCCCAACTCTAATTAGTCATTGTCATCATTACTTTGCACAGTCAATATTTATTTAGTTTACCAATGTGTTTATTAGTTTCCAACATCCAACTACTTCCTTTTGGGTTCAATTTCTTTCTTCTTGAAGGAGATCCAATATAAGAGATATTATCCATTATCAGAGAGATCTATAAAAGAGAAATCTCAGATTTTTTTTGACAAATGTGACTATTTTATGCTTACACACAAATCATATTTTAGCTGGTTTATCAATCAGCCTTTGCCAAACCACCTCAGAACTTGCTTGCTTAAGTTTGCACTCTTTTTTTAGCTTTGTTTTCTTGTCTTATTTCTGGTGTCTGGCAGAAATAAGACAAGAAATAATTTTATTCATCCATTTTAAAATGGGACAGAGGAAAACACATCAGCAGTGGTTTGACCGTTGATAGAAATCTTGCTATTGTCTTTAAAATTACACTGTGTGATATTTTAGTGCAAATGATCAATTCAAAGGTAACTGGCCCAACATTTTCTTCAGCTTTTTAAAGTTTTACACTAAGTAAACCAGAAAACTTGCAAAAAGGACTCCTGGGGTTGGCTTTAGAAAAGTAATGATTGTACATTGTAAACAATACTTTTAGATGACTGAATACATTTTTGCTTGAAGTTCTCATTGAATATACAAAAAGGTAATGGGCAGTAATAATTTCTATGAAGAACAAAAAGCTCATGCAAAATTTAAGATAAATGGATTCAATCAAATATCTGAAAAACGAAGATAGGAAAGGTTAACAGCCAGAAATGTTATGGGATGAGGCTGGGATTTCCTGGTCTCTGATGGAGAAGGAGCTGAAATTGCCCAGGCTCTGTTCAGGCATCCCACACTGGGTTGGCATCTACCATCACTTTCTGCGTTCTGCCCTGAGATGTTAGATGTTAGCCCACTGTCAGCCAAAGTTAAGGAGAATTCAGTGGCAGTATCCTTGATTCTTTCAAACCCAGTGAGCTGTGTGCAACTCTTGTTAAATCTACCTAGAGCTTGTAATGATGTACTTATAGCTGATGGTAAGGTCCAAGGAGCCCAAGCTTACCAGTTAGGCATATATAAAGTAAACAAAGAGGGAGAAACCTGTGTAGATCCAATGACTTTATTCTATAAATTCAAAGTTGGTGAATATAAGTAACACTATTAAATGACATTTAGTTGTGCATTTGGCAAGTTACCCTTTGTAAAAAGAATGAAAGAGCAAAAAAACATTGCAAAATGTAACAATAATATGTCAATTCATGCCCTTTTTGCATGGCTGCTTTAGTCACTGGGCTACTAATGCTGAAGCTAGCGTCCTGAGTTTGAGTCCCTCAGTTTGTTTGATAAATATGTGTTTTTCTTTCTTGTTCATTTTAAGCATTTTCTTGTCAAGTAATTCATGATTTATCAGTTTCTATAGCCATTGGTGCCTTTCTTGATCCACCAATGATTTCAGTCAGCAATAGAGGATTTTTTTTTCTTACCCATTCTTTATTTTTTAATTAATTTTTATCGGAGTATAGTTGCTTTACAATGTTGTGTTACTTTCTGCTGTGCAGGAAAGTGAATCCGTTATATGTATACACATATCCCCTCTTTTTTAGATTTCCTTCCCATTTAGGTCACGACAGAGCATTGAGTAGAGTTTCCTGTGCTATCCAGTAGGTTCTCATTAGTTATCTATTTTATACATAGTATCAATAAGCAATAGAAGACTTTTGAAAATGTGTTATTTTGAGTCATCGGTTCAAAGGCAAACTTCATATTTTTTCCTTTTGTTTTGAGGCGTTCTACCTACCTGGGCAGGGCTCTCGGCGTGACTGGAGAATCCCCATCAAGTGTAAGGTAAATGTCTTCCGTTCTCCTGAGAGCTTTTTCAAGACTCCTCACCCTCTCTTCAGTTGCCAAGCACATCTGTTGGTCTGCGCTTAGAATCTACAGAAAAATATCTTAACCCTTAGTGGGGAAATCTTTACTAGATGTTGTCATATTTAGACATTCTCTCAGTTCTCACTTTCCCCTCCTTTTTTTTCTTGTGACAAAGAAACTCTCTCTTTTCCTTTTCAAGGCTGTCTTCTCGTCTTGGTTCTGATGTAGTCCCTTCTTACCCCCCCCCCACCCCCCAAAGGAAATGTTCTCTCTGTTACTTGATTACTCCTGTATTTTCAGTATTTCCCTTTTCCCTTCCCCTTCTAAATACCATCTTTTAAGAAACCTACCCTTGATCAAAACAACTCTTTTTGGCTACCACCCAAGAAAAACTTTTCTTTCATAACCAGGTTTCTGGAAAAAATAAATGCTAGTTTTTGTGTGTTTGTTTGTTTTTGCTTCCCTACCTCACATTCAACATGACACATTTAAAACCCAAAGTAAAAGTATTAAACAACTCTCATGTCCCAGGCTCTGTGGTGTGTACAGCAATGAGGGTTCTGTAGTTCCTTTCAGAAGTTTACAATCTATGATGGGAGAGAGATGAGCATGATTAGTTTAAAATATTGTGAAGTACACAGTAACCATGGTAATGCTCCAGGAGCACCTCTGAGGGGCATCTAAGCCACACGGGAGGAGGGTCAGGAAGCCTCCTCGGGGAGCAGAGGCCAGACCTGAGACCCGAAGACAAGTAAGAATTAGGCAGATCGATGTATTGTATCTCCGCAGTGTATTCACTTAAAAAAAGTAAGCATGTCTAGGTATGACCGGAGTTGAAGGAAAGGTTAGGGCAAGGGAAGGCTGCAAAGAGAAGGGACCAGATGATGGAAAGTCTCGTGTATCCCTGCAGAGAAACCAAGACACTGTGAATGGAACAATGGGAGTGACGTTATACAAACTGTGCGGTGGTTATTTATGTGTGGTGTGAAATGGATTGCTCTCCAGTTTCAAGATGGTAGACAGGCAGAAGGTAAGACAAGGAAAATAGATCTCAAATACCTAGTGAACTTTCAGGAAGCAAATAGAAAGACTAGAAGGGAGGCAATATTTGACCAATGTGTTAGCTGAAAGTTTCCTAGAGCTTAAAAACAGACGCAAGTTCTTTGACTTTTTTTAATGGAAGTATAGTTGATTTACAATATTTATTAGTTTCAGGTATACAGCATAATGATTCAAAATTTTAGTAGATTATACTCCATTTAAAGTTATTGTAAAATATTGGCTATATTCCCGGTGCTGGTCGATATATCTTTGCAGCTTATTTATTTTATACATAGTAGTTTGTACCTCTTAATCCACTACCTTTATCTTGCCCCTCCCCCCTTCCCTCTCCCACTGGTAACCACTAGCTTGTTCTCTAGATCTGTGAGTCTATTTCTGTTTTGTTATATTCATTTGTTTCTTTTATTTTTTAGATTCCACATGTGAGTGATAACATATGGTATTTGTCTTTTGCTACCATGCCCCCCAAATCCTAAATTTTTAAATTCTATATGACCCCATTGGATACTATTGTATTCTTTGTCTCTTACAGGTGAGGAAGGTGAGGGTTCCAGAGTAAATCACTTGCCCAGAATTGGAGTAAAGCTAAGGTTTCAAGGTCAAATGTGCTGAAGGACTTATTCTGTCAGGGGTGGGAAGGAAGCACGTTGGTCCATAGCAGGCCATGGAGGGAGGACAGGTAGAGATCCAGGCTGATTTTTTACATCGCCAGAGTGACGTAGGTTCAAATACATTTACCAGCATTTACAGGTGAGCACCAGTAGAACGAAATACCAGAAAGTTCTCACTCAGAACTTTCCAGATGAGAGGAGGAAAAAAGACAAGGGGAACCTAAAAAAGCAACAGAGAAAAAAACATGATCGGTGTAGGAATGGGGAAATGGAAAACCACAGGAAAGCTTAATTTAGAGACTATACAATCAGGTGACTGGATCAAATGGTCAGCCATCCTAGGGACTTATCCCGTGTGGAAAGTAAGAGATTTGCAGAGGAGGTGCAAGAAAAATAAAATTATACCGTTCCAAGAGACATCCCATAGGCAGTGCAGCTGGGCCTGATTTAGGATGAAGGGCAAGAACAGAGAAGACCCTGGGGAACGAGCAGACATTCCCCATCTCTCTTTATCAGGCTGCTGGGCTGCTACCTTCTCTTTCTGCAGATCAGCTTCTTATGCTTTTGTATGGTGCTGCACACAAGTCCTACGGGGTCAGGTACTCTGTACAAGTGGCCAGGAGAGAACCCAAGAGGAATGTTTTAGCTCCATGCAAAGTATCAATACGTCATTTGACATCTATAAGGCTTCTGGCACTGGAGAATATTGCTGCAAAATATATGAGGCAAAAGTCAAGGAGAATTGTGCAATGTGTGCACCTCAAGTGAGAATCACTGAGGGAACAGAAACATACACAAATCAGACAGCACAGCATTTGTTATTTGAGCTCACATACTGAAGGTGGGGTTTAACCCAGATTCTGTTATTCACCAGCTGTGCGAATTTGGGCAGGTTATTTAAACTCAGGGACTCACTTTTCTCATCTGTAAAATGGGAGTGGTTATAGTAATGCCTATCTCATGAGATTATTATATGGATTAAATGTGTTAATATTTCAGTGTGCCGTGCATGTAATAAGTACCATGTGTGGTTGCTTAGTAAGGACATTATGCTATAAAATCAGTGCTATTCCACTTTTGAAATCCCAATAGGACTATTTTTTTTTAATTGGCAAGCTGATACTAAAGCTTATTTAGAAGAGTAGAGACATATGACTAGATCAAGAAAATGTTGAAAAAGAAGATTAATGAGGGCGGGCTTGCTCTGTTACAATGTTACAGAGATTAGTGTGTGGTCAAGAAAGAGGCCAACAGCATATTGAAAGAAAAGAATACTGTCCAGAAGCTGACTAGGGCCAGAAGGCATAAGCTCTCTCCTAGATATGAAGCTCTTCTGAAAAATATTTCCTACATTATATTCTCTGGCAGTGTTATTAAATATGATAATTTTGTATCTTCTACAGAAGGCAGCAGACATACAGAGACAATCAGAGGTCTTTTTTTTTAAGTTTGACAGTCTCATGCATTAATGAGTTCAATCTGCCTCTGTTTTGCTAGTTAAGCAATTTTTGGACTCACAATTAGCAAAAGGATAAATATTGAGAAAATGGGAAGTAGATGAGGAAGATTTCACGCAATTATCATGGCCAATAGGACACGGATGAGTCTCTTTGATTTGAGAATGACACACCAGCACATCATTTCCCCTTCAGTCAAGTATGTATGTATGTATTTATCTATTTATTTATTATTTTGGCTATGTTGAGTCTTTCTTGCAGTGCGTGGGCTTCTCATTGCAGTGGCTTCTCTTGTGGCAGAGCATGGGCTCTAGGTGTGTGGGCTTCAGTAGTTGCAGCACACGGGCTCAGTAGTTGTGGCTCACAGGCTCTAGAGTGCAGACTCAGTAGTTGTGGTGCACGGGCTTAGTTGCTCCACGGCATGTGGGATCTTCCTGGACCAGGGCTCGAACCCGTGTTCCCTGCATTGGCAGGCAGATTCTTAACCACTGCGTCACAGGGGACGTCTCCTTCAGTCATGTATTTAGGAAGTATAGTGCAGAGGAATTTAACAGACTGATTGACAGCAAGCAAAAAGACACTGGTACCTTTTCTCCTTTCTTCTCCATGAATTACAAGAAGTTTTGGAACTGCCTTGTCTTCGACTTACCTGAAATGCTCAAAAAAGATAGAATGGCAGCTCTTACCTGTTAAAAATGTTTCTTGAACAATATGGAAAACAGGACATACTAAAAACCAGTGGTTGCTTACAGAGAAAGTAGTTTGTTTTCTGGGACTTGTTGCAAAAATAACAAGTCTGTAGGTCTTGGGATTGCAGGTATTTTTAGGTGACATTGCTCTAAGGATTCTCCTATTTTCCACTCCAAGAAAGATGCTGCAGGTAGCTTGCATGCAATGCAACTGAGATGCAGATGAAAATCAGAGTTCATTTTGTTACCCTGAAGCAAATTACATTACTGCGTTTCTGTATTTTTGTATCCAGGTTTTAAGAAGTAAATTTCAGTGGAAGCTTTTGAGTTACTTTCTGGCCTGTTTGTTCATTTGCAACTGTAATTTAAAAAAATTTTTTTTTCTTTTCTACTTCTCTCTGCTCTGCTCAGAACAGTTTCTTTACTTATGTCTCTTTAAAAGACTGTGCTGGGGGGCAGCTCTACCATGAGGGCCTTGTATGAAGAAGCTAATTGACAAAGATTAGGTTCTCCTTGATTTGATAGTTCCTAATGTTTTGCTGTGTCCAGCCAGCCATCTGCAACTACAAACTCCCTGCTGAGGAACTGGCAGGGAGACAAAGAAATGGAAAACTGTAAAGAAGTCGCCATGTGATGTGAGCAAAGAGTTTTTGGCAGCCTGGCTGAATTAAGACCGTAATCCTTTTCGGAAGTCATTCTAAACGGAACTATTCACAATAAACATGAAATTAAAAGCATGATGTAGTAGTGACCCAAAAGGCATGTGAATTCTTCTCCAGGACATGCAGAGACCCATGGATGGACTGTTTCTAGATTCTTCTCCAGCTTTCCTGAGAGTAAGTTAACCTCTAAACTTGTGGTTGTTTTGCATATGAGAATATAATATGCCACTTCATACAGGGAATGCCAAACATTTGGATAGAAACTATTAAATGCAGTACGCTGTTAGCAAGTCATTTTGATTTTTCAAACCATCTGAGTATTTTATATTGTCTGGCTAAATAACCGGTTGGAGAACTAAGATTTTTTTTCATTTTTACCCCATGACTAAAGCATGTTTGGACAAATAGCATATCTTATCTAATAAACTATTGGATAAACTGAAAGGAATGTGACTTTATGTTGCCTCTTTACAACTATGAGCTATTTCCCAAGTTATAGGAATTACTTATTCTTTTTTTGTTTGTTTTCAGTTTTGCTGCCAGAGGATTTATAAGCATTGGAGCATACATGATTTTCTGAGTTTTTAATTGATTTCACTGGCTTGAGAATAGTTTCATCAAGAAATCTTAAGGCAATATTTGTATTGACTTTATCATCCTAAATTTTTAAGAATTTTGATCTAATTTGTTGTTGATGCATTTATTCTCTGTATACTGGGAATTCTGTCTGACTAGGAAGTGACTGGCTTTTTATAGCCAAGTTATTATTTCTAGATCCCATGACTTCCTATTCAGAGCAATTTCGGCGAATTAGAAGTTTTGTGTGACTACAGTGAATAGTATTTTTTTTTTCTGATCTTTTTTTCCTGTTCAGGACATGCCGTGGGAAAAGAATCAGTCTTAACAGCCAGAAACAAATAGCCACAAACATGGCAATTAGATCACGTTAATTATTGTTTATTCATAAATATTTTCCAGTACACACATTCATCCACAGAAGAAAGAAGAGTAGACCCTGGGCAGTATGTTTAACCCTTTCAGATACCATGGTTTATAGCGGCATTGATTTCCTACCTGGCAATGTTTCAGTTTGGTTTTATTCGGGGTCTGCAGCTGTCACAGTCTGCTCTGATGACATCCTTATCAGGAACTCACCCACACTGCTTCTGAAGCCCTTCATTCCTGGACACTTTTTAAGCCCGAATCCGTGCCCTCTTGTGTTCCGTGAAATGAAGCACATCATAAACGGAGCCTCCAGCAACTATTTTTGTCCCGAAGCCCTCGTCCTAGACCGACTTCAGGATTTCTTCTGTCTTGTTCTCCGAGCTCAGGCGGTCAGACCCCTCTTCTGCTCCCTGTGTTAGTTTTTTTATTGCTGCTGTTAACAAACGGCCACACACGTAATGGCTTAACCCAAAACAGATGTGTGATCGTATAGCTTGGGAGGTAAGAAGTGGGACCTGAGTCTCACTGGACCACAATTAAGGTGTTGGCAGGGGTGAGCTCCTTTCTGGAGGACGTAGGAGAGAATGCTGTCTTCTTGCCTTTCACGGCTTCTAGAGGCATCCGCGTTCCTTGGCTCAAGCCCTTCTCTCTCCATCTTTGAAGCCAGCAACGGGCTGAGTCCTTATAGCATGGCTTTCCTCTGACCTCCTCTTTTCTCCCTTTTCCACGTTTAAGGACCGTTGTGATTACACTGGTCTGCCCAGATCATCCAAGCTTATCTCCCTGGTTAAGTTGCTACCTTACGTAAGGTACCTTATCTCCCTGGTTAAGTTGCTACCTTACGTAAGGTACCTTATCTCCCTGGTTAAGTTGCTACCTTACGTAAGGTTGCTACCTTACGACCAGCTGCTACCTGAATTCTCCTTTGCCCTGTAATGTCATATATTTGCAAGTTTCAGGATCAGAACAGGACCATTTTTCTGCCTACCACATCCTCTTCAATTATTCCTTGCCTCTCAGACTTAAATAGCAGCAGCACAGGGTTCCCTGAAATGAACCACGCTTAGACTCTACCCCGGAGGTGCCCCTGCCCGCTGAGCGTGTGGCGTCCCATCTGAGCTGCCTCGTGAACGCCCGCTGGGGCAGCATGTCCACGGCTGTGCTCCGGCCCCAGCGGGTCCCCAGGTTAGGGATTCAGGCCATGGACCTAGTAGCCACAAGTAACCTCACTGGTCAAATGATGGAAGAGGCAATAGCAGCGCTGCGATTTCCATCCTCTTCCATGTGAGTTCATCTCTGGCTGGACCTCAGAATCCAGGCATCGTAGGGATGCAGAGCTTCCAGGAGTCTCTATTTTTCAGGCCCTTTTTCACTGTGGCTTTTTTGGGGAGGGTCAGGGGAAAGGGAATCCAACGTGGCTATAGGGTGAAGGAAACATTATTTAGGCTACTTTTTTTTTCTTTGCATTTTGTACTCTTTTAGATTCCACTTTTCCCATCCAGCCCATACTGGCATCTATGGGTTGATTTTTTTTCTCCTCATCCTTGCAAATACTCTTCCTAGTAGATGCACCTTCTCTGTCTGCGCACACCCAGATGAGATGCTTGGAACCCACAAAGGTGGCTCTCTTTCCACCTGTCATGGGCTTGTTTTTCTTGGGAATTCAGTTCATCAAGGGTTCCTCGCATACACTGTTTTTAGCCAGTGCCATGGGAAATAGGATTTTAATTTTGTGTGGGTTATTGTTGCTTTTACCATTGGTGTAAAAGTGTTTCACATTCTTCTGTATCCCAGCCTCGGAACTGAAGAAAACAGAGGTATTGTCTCCATGCAGATTTTGTTTCCCCGAAAACTCCTTGACTTTCCGTGATGTAGAATCAGACCCCATGGGTCTGTCTTCACCTTTGACATTACAGGTCATTTCAAGTGAAGGAATATTGTGTGGGTTTCAGTGATTTCTCAATAGTTGTAGATTAAGTTAATGTTCTCAATTAATTTTAGATTAATATGCACATTTTGGTCAGGAGAGTTGAAAATCTCCTTGGTCTATTTTCCTTAATTAGAGGCAAATTTTACTAATTTGGCTGATTTTTTGCGGGGGGGTGGGCAGAGGAAAGTTTACGTGGTTTGAGATTAAATCATAGTCTAGTTTTATCACGCATGGATATTTCTTCAGAGTTCTTTATTTTTGTCCATTTTGGTAAAATTTTCAAAGGAAATTGAGAAAATCAACTTTTTTATTTCCACTTTTAAGATATCGGGCTAGTTTTTCCCGTTATAAACTGTTTACCCCTTCTGAACTATCCCGCCCTGCCATCAACTTGATTCTTATAGACTTTCCCTTTATCCTTTCATTTCAAACATAGAATTTTTATCATTATATTTGGTCCTTGAAGAGCCTTTCTGGTAAATATACATGTCTTCCCACTACTCTGAAAAATTAATTTCCATTGTACTTTTTACCATGAATTTTCTTCAGTGTATTTTCTATAATGTATTTTCTTGCAACTATATTTTCTTCTTTTCCAATATCTCTTTACCAAATACTTTTGATCATATATTTTCTCCCCTTCATGTATTTTTATCTATCTCATTGTTTTCAAATGCCTTCTAATTTTATTTCAATATTTGGAGGATGACAAGATTTTCCTCTGTATCATGGAAGATTTTATGTTCTTTACTGACTTCAGTAGGAATTTTAAGCATGTTATTTGCTTTTCATTTCTTTTTTTCTTCTTGAATTTTATTATGGTCATTAAGTGGAAGATTTTTAAACTTTTCTTCAGTTTACCACAATAAAGTTTTCTCTTAAAAATTATGTATTTTCTCTACCTATGGACGGTAACCTAGCTTCCCTTATGTTCTAGCATTTGGAGGCTCCTGGTAACAACTGCACAAAATGAAGCCTGTGAATAAATAGCTGAGTGGATCCCTCCTAGGTCTCCTCCCTGCCTGGCTGGATGCCGGTAGGATCTCTGATCTTGCACTGAGGAGAGAATTGATCCCTGGGCGCACTGGTTGATCGTGAGGTCTCCAGAACGTGGCTATCTGGGTTAAACCCCTGGTTGTGCCACCATTAGCTGTGTTTGATGAGTTTGCCTCTTTCTGCCTCAATTTCCTCATCTGTCAAATGGGGAGAATAATATCCGAAAGGTTTATTGGGAGGATTAAACTAATTTTTATAAAACACTTAGAACTACCTGGAACATAGAAAAGCATCATTAAATATAATTAGTATTATTTTCTTTCCAATATCCTATATTCAAAGGACTTCCAATCTCTCTTTGTTTCAGCCATAATGAACAGTATGAAATTCTCTAAAATTTCATGAGATTTTCTATCTACTTGCCTTTGGGTTTTGTTGCTGTGGGGCTTATTGTTTGTTTTCTTTTTAATGGTTGACTTGGGACTTTTTTGGACTTTACGTAAAAAAGGTTGATAAAGATTGAGTTACTCATACTTTCGATTTCTTGGCAAATGGAATGATTGGTTCCAACAAAGCTCCTGTCTTGTTTTGGTTATTTATTTTCTGGAGTTTCATACTCCACCTCCACTCCCATTCCCACTACCACTGGTCACCTTTTATTTTTTTTTTAATTGAATGAAAGATTCTTTAAATTCCATAGTGCTTTACAATTTTTAAAAGTTTCACACACATGATTTCATATAATCCCATGACAACCATTTTTTTCCCCTACCTACCCCTATATTGCCCCTGTTCCCTTCCCTCTCCCCACTGGTAACCACTAATTTGTTCTTTGTGGGTTTTCTTCTTTTTTGTTTTATTCACTAGTTTGTTGTATTTTTTAGATTCCACATATAAGTGATATCATTCAGTATTTGTCTTTCTCTGTCTGACTCATTTCACTTAGCATAATGCCCTCCAAGTCCATCCATGTTGCTGCAAACGGCAAAATTTCATTTGTTTTATAGCTGAGTGGTATTCCATTGTATATGTACCACTCTTCTTTATCCATTCATCTGTTGATGGACATTTAGGTTGCTTCCATGTCCTGGCTATTATAAACAGTGCTGCTATGAACACTGGGGTGCATGTATCTTTCCGAATTAGTGTTTTTGTGGGGTTTTTTGGACATATACCCAGGAGTGGAATTGCTGGGTCCTATGGTAGTTCTGTTTTTAGTTTTGTGAGAAACCTCCATACGGCTTTCCACAGCGGCTGCACCAATTTACATTCCCACCAACAGTGCACGCGGGCTCCCTTTTCTCCACACCCTCTCCAGCATTTGCTCTTTGTGTTCTTTTTGACAATAGCCATTCTGACAGGTGTGAGGTGGTATCTCACTGTGGTTTTGATTTGCATTTCCCTGATGATTAGCGATGTTGAGCATCTTTTCATGTGCCTGTTGGCCATCTACATTTCCTTTTTGGAAAAACGTCTGTTCAGTTCTTCTGCCTATTTTTTCATCTGGTTGTTTACTTTTTTGGTGTTGGGTTGTAGGAGCTGTTTATATATGTTGGATAGACATGGGTCACCGTTTCATTTTACCTGGTGGAAATCCTTTAGTTTCTGGATGTCCTTGAAAACTGTGTATTGCATGCAGTATTAATTAATATAAATGATATTGTGGTATCACTCTCAACCTACTTTTATTTTTTTTTTTAATTGGCACTGTTTTAAGATCTCTTCATGTTGATGGGTGGGTACCAATCTGTTGCTTCTGAATCCTACCCAGTACTCTATGGACTGTATCCATTAAAATTTGTTTGACGACACAGTGCCACAGTACTCTACGTTATGAAGAACATCCTGGTACAGGGCCCCTCATGGACACGTGTGGGAGTTTCCATGGCATACATACCCTGGAGCAGAACTGATTGACGGCAAGATATTGCCAAGTAGTAATGAGCTGGTGATGAATCACCAAAAGGGCTGTGTCGTCACCCCCACTGGCAGTACATGAAGTTCCTTTATCCCCGTTAGAAAATTGGATACCCAGCTCTGTTAAATTCTCTGATTTTCTCAGTCTGATGAGGAACCAATATAAAGTACGTGTATCTCATAATTATTTTAATTTTTATTTCTTTTGGTACCGAGCTCGAACATGCCTTCATGTGTTTTTCAGCTCTTTGGCTCCCTTCTTTGCTACCCACGCAATTGGAAACAGCTGTTGTGATGCTTCTTTTTGGTTGGATCGCACAGTGTTTTCTATTTCGGACCTTCACATTTACTTCCTTTACTTTCTCCTTTTAAAGTAAACAGGTTGGAATGAGAAAGAGGAACATCAGTGTAGGTCAGCACACGCGGGCGCTTCTCTGCAAGAATTTTCTTAACAAACGGAGGATGAGACGAGAGACCTTGTTGGTATGGTTTGGAGTCTATGTCTCATATCTAGAAGAGGAAAGAGTCATTTCTTGGGAAGCACAAACACTTTGTCTTCATCCTTTAATGTTTCATAGATTTTCTATTTCTAACTAGCAGGTTGGATTTTTTTTTTTTTTTCAAATTCTGGGCTTGGCTATTACTACAAATAAGATTACTTTAAAATATATCATTATGGCATGTCGTACTGGAGGCAAAGATGCTGGGAGATCCCTAAGAGGCCAGCCGTAGCCTACACGCCTGCCTTCCCCTGACCCGTGACCCACTGCTCCCTGTGCCCTAGCACAATTCTGGTTTTCAGGTAGCTTTGGGGCACTTGGGTGCAAGGAACAGAATCATTTATTATAAACCATGGCAATGTAGCCTAAGCAGCAGGAGCTGTGGTTACAAGTGGTGGGCATGCATGATAAAAAATATATTTGACAGAGACACACAGGACAAGGCAAAACATGGTTCTCAGCCTACAGAGAAGAATTTGTAACCCTGTCTGATGTGGAAATGAACTTACTGGGGAGAAAAAGGCACGGGAGTGTTTAAACCTGAAGCGTTCCTGGTTCGAGCCAGATACCAGCAAGAGTCTGCCTTCCTGAATGCCCTTGAACCACAACAGTGCCGTTCATAGAAAAAGGACCCAGATTAAGACAATGAATTACACGGACACATTTGATCTCCTTTTCTCTAGCATCTTCCAGTAATATCTATATAACGACCCACGGATGAGCACATACACAGCTCGGTGCTACCACCAGGAACTCAAGCAGGGTCCCACTCACAAGCCAAAGCCTCAAGGGATCGTTTCGAAGACAATGTCCCAGTCTTAGCTGAAACAAGAGCAGTCAAATCTGGCAACTGTAAAAGGCTTTATCGTAAAGATATTGGGGAGCTCACAGAAATGCTGGAAAAGCTAAAGACCTGGTCTCAGAAAGTGGTCAGGAACCAGGAAGAGCTCGGCAATAGCAAAATGCAGCTGTCACGCCTCAGAAACAACCTGGGTCGGGCTCACTGGACCAGCACCACTGCTGCAAGATTGTTGATGCCAACAGCCATGGTCCCAGGTCACTGCCCCATTAAGACTAGCTCTGTCATCTCTTCATCTTTACCCCACTTATCCTGGGTTCTAAGACTCAAGCCGGGGCACCCTGCTGGTGGGCCGACAGGGATGATGGGTCCATCTGGCTTCCCTAGTGAACAGCCAAGCTCTGCCTCCGCTCAATCTTTATCAGTTGCTCAATTTGGTGTTCGAAAGAGTTGTACTCAGTTTAAGGAAGGTTGCATGAGGATCAGAAAAATGGCTTGACTGATGCAAGTAATGCTTCAGGGAATGGAAGAGACTGATTCATCCTGGAAAGAACACGTACGCTTAAAAGACAAAGCTTCACAGGAGAGAACATCTGGAAAATCAGCAGCTGTGAAAGTATGAAAGGAGAAAGATCACTCAATGACACACAGAAAAAAAATTAGATTTATCACAGGAGTTTCTTGCTCTAGTCTTTTTTGTGGTTTTGTTGTTGTTTGATTTTTTTTCCTTGCCACTGCTCCAGGACGTCTACACTCTTCTTGATGCTCACCAATCGATATCTATCTTAAATTTAAATCTTTTACATATTTAGACTCCATGTGAGGTTGCTTCCATATCTAAATAAAATACCCTGGATCAAAATAAATTTACTAAACATAGACTCTTGATCTCAGAAACCTTTCTACTTTAATGATGGAGAGAAGTGTTACAAAATCATGGCAGTGGTTGACTCCTTAGGTTAACTGATAGTTCCCAGCACGTGGACCCAAGGACCTCAGTCAATAGTTGGTTATATCTACTTTGTTGTAGCTGTAAACCACTTTGCTGCTTGCTTTTGAAGCATCCCAGAGATTTCAAATAACTTCCTGTATGTCGACAAGATTGATGACCAGTTCGTTCTGGTCCTGAGCCAACATTCATGATACAGTGATAAGAGCTGAGACCCTCCAGAATCACCAAAAATTTTATTGGATTCCAACGTCCTATTTAAGCTGTACCCTGGGGCTTTTCCCTCTTCTCTTGTCAAGTCCAAACTTGCAGCGTCTGTACGTTTTTGAGTCAACTATGGCGCATTTTCTTCAACAAGGGAGCTTCTACAATTTGGGTAGTTTCCCAAGTGCAGCTATTCAGGGTCAAGAGGGGAATTCAAAATTTCACAAACTTTGGATAAATATTAGAGACCGATGAAAGAAAATCTTCACAGTACTGTTTGCTTTAAACTTACTGGGAAGCTCAGTAGTCACGTCGTTAAGGACTGAGTATGACTTATTCTGTGCCTTTTCCAAGTCAGAAGAGTAGGCTCAGAGCTGAACCTATTTATCTTTGATAAATGCTGGAAGGAAAACAAACCCTTTGGGCCCTTACATAAATCATCTTTTTAAAAATCAATGAAAATCAAGTGCACTCTATCTTTTTGCTTGTTCTTGAGACTTTGGTGGGAGTAAGTCCAGTTTTCACCACCCCATCCCATGACGAGTTGAAGAACTTCTTCCATACACTCAAGGTTTTGCTTCAGCAGGATAATGGAGCATCTCACTACTGTCACTGGTTACCCCAATGTCCAGTGAAGACTTTATGGAGAGTGACATGCCCATTCTTTCTCAAATATACGAGAAAGTGCTGAGTCTTGCGTGAATGAGAAGCAGAGAACGGAAGGAGACTGCTGCTTGGTTTCTTTGTTACTTGTTATCTCAATCTTAAATGGAAGATTTCTGTTTCAAAATAAATATATCCTTCCCTCCCACTCCAAATCCTTAGAGATTGTGAAAAAGATGAGAAAAACAAATGTATAATGAGTATAAAAAAACGAGAGAAATAGACCCTTGGTGGACCAGAAACTGTAAAGAATTTCTAAAAAAAAAACAAAAAAATGAAAAAAACTGAAAGCTACCAAGAGTACATTGAAAAAGCAAAAGTACCCCAGAATGAAGATCATAGCAGACTGTAAGGAAAAGTGGGAGCTCCACACTTAACAGGGGTGGATACCAGGAATAACGGGGGCCCAAGGCCAAATGACAGATGATTTTTTTACAAAGGTTGACCCTACATAACACCTTCCATGGGCCAGTAGCGTTCATCCAACAAGGCTGGGAAAGGTTAGAGAAAAGAGGGCAATGGGTGATAAAACAAGAAAGAGGTGAAAAGTTGTATTGGCACCAAAACTGCGTTTCTGATAAACTAGTCCTGAATCCATCATCCTGAGAGCTTTGCGCTTCATTTGATATTTACTTAAATGAATCCACATCTGTTCTCCACAATCATGGGTTGTTTATGCTACATTAGTGATAAATTCTTCCTCACTGAAGTCATTAAACTTTGTCATTAATTTTTCTCTCCCCAGCCTGATTCTCTTTCCTTTTAGCTAAATCAGGTCTGATTTATCAAGGGTTGTTTGATTAATCAGGGATGTTCCAGCTTTGATTTCCCTGAAGAAGCTGCTCACGATACATCACTTCCTGACCTGGGCATGTTGACCTGGCATGGTACCATTTTGCCTGCTAACATCTCTGGCCCTAGCATCCCCAGGGGCTCACATTCTTGGCCATGTGTCTGCCACTGCCTTCTACTCCAAAAGTGTGAATTTCCACGGAATTAGTTCCCTGTTATTGGAATTTTTTATGCCTAACAGGCTCAAGTAATACAAGGACACAGATAGAAACATGGTGTCTATTGGGATAAACAGATAGGAGAGAAATGAGCTAGGAAGACCCAGTGGTGTGATATTTCCTGTCAACTGTGGCAATGGGTATGATTTGAAAGATGTTTGTACTAAAACAAAATCTCTTATTCAGACATAGTATTTTTGTTTTGTTTTACTTTTTGTGTTTGTTTGTTTTAAATTTAACTTATTTTATTTTTTAAATTTTTAAATTTTTATTTTTTTATTGAATGAAAGAGTCTTTAAATTCTATAGTGCTTTACAATTTTCAAGAGAGAAAATATTTTTAAGCACATGATATTGGCAAAATATATAAAAATATAATATTCAGTGTGTTAATATTATAGAAATACAGCTGTACAGCAGAAACTAACATAACTTTGTAAAGCAACTATACTCCAATAAAAATTAATAAAAAAATGTTCCCTTCACTATTGATGCATAAAATAGAAAAAAGAAAAAGTGCCTGTATTTCTATAATATTAACATAGTATTTTTTTAAATTAATTAATTTATTTATTTTTGGCTGTGTTGGGTCTTCGTTTCTGTGCGAGGGCTTTCTCCAGTTGTGGCAAGTGGGGGCCACTCTTCATCGCGGTGCGCGGGCCTCTCACTATCGCGGCCTCTCTTGTTGCGGAGCACAGGCTCCAAATGCGCAGGCTCAGTGGTTGTGGCTCACGGGCCTAGTTGCTCCGCGGCATGTGGGATCTTCCCAGACCAGGGCTCCAACCCGTGTGCCCTGCATTGGCATGCGGATTCTCAACCACTGCACCACCAGGGAAGCCCTAACAGACATAGTATTTTGATCAACTGCAGTCATTTTCGTTAGTATGTCAATTGTGACATTGAACAAATAGGTTAGAATTAAAGCAGTCTAGAGCTCATAATAAATATACTCTCCACTACTATGTAATTAGACAAAGAATAATTTTAAAGCTGGTTTTCTTGAGGATATGAGCAACGATCCTGATCAAAAGGGAATTGATTTGTGATTAAGCATTGTATTAGCTTCATCAAGAATTTGGGCCCTTCACTTATTTTGAAATAATCTGGGTTCTGGAATATTAAGTGACCATATTACATAATCAAATGTTAGACCAGTTCTTTAGGTTTTAATGATTTGCCTTAGGCCGTGTTAGTGTGTGGTTTATAGAAGAACTTTGTTTTTAGTAAAATGTAAATTATATATTAAAATATCCAGTGCCATTATTTAGTTAAGTATTTAAAACCCATCAAAGATTTCTGGGTCTCTCCCTAAGAGTGTTACCATCATTTTATCTTTCAGATGATGAAGAGTAAAAGATCTTTTTCTTTACAATGGCAAAGAGTTTAATTTTTCATAACTTTATCAAATAGTTATAGTTATTTGAAAATATTTACCAATTTTAACAGTCCAATTGTATTTTCAGTAATTTTATTTCAGAATCCAAAGAAAGAATGGAGGCCAGGAAGACGGAGAATTAGCAGTCATTAGGATAAATGCCGAGGTCCCACACAAAGCCTTGACTTTCAGGAGGTTCATCATAAATCTGGGGGTGAGAAACCACATCACACAGCAGTACCAGTCTTTATACAACATATAAGTATCAACTATGCCTATTTTTGCAAAATCACAGCACAATTTTAAAAGACTCTCTCTAACACATCAGGGCATTTTTACAAGTTTCTTATTCCACGAAATCTTCTATTCTCTATGCTTACATGTACATCTACCATTATTTCTACTTCTGCCATGTTTCAACCACTTCTTTCATTAATTCGATTAATCTTTATTGGGTCACTAACATCTGCTAAATTCTGGGGATGTAAAGATGAATAAAATATACTCTCTACCCTCAAGAAACTCAGCTGAGTGGGAGAGAGAGACAAATTAGATGACTCCAATAAAATGTAAGAGACGTGATAATTAATGTGTGTCTAGTGTGTTGTGAAAGCAAAGAAGAAAGGGCTAACAGTTCTTCCTGGGAGCCTTTCCTCTCCCCCTCCCCCATCTCTCTCCTAACTGGCTGTACAATCGAAAGAGAGTGTGAATCTTATTACACGCTATCTTATTGAATACAGTCTCATAATACTCAAAAAGAAAAAGTGAATTTAAAGGTTATTTTTTACTTACACAAATATCTTTGAGAACTAATAGCCTAGGATTTTTTTAAAAATCACCAAAGCATTTGGGGCAAATAAGTTAAATAATTTTACTACCAGATGTGATTATACTTAAGTTTTATCTGTGGTTTTCGCCTAAAAAAAATTACCTACCAGCTCCCATAAAGTATAGTTACTTCAATTATTATAAAATAGTAAATTCCAATTTTGTTAACTCGTTCTTTCTTATTAACTTATTCTTTCTCCTGTGTATCTCTAAGCTAACACCACCTGATATTTTTTTGCACAGAACATACCTACCACTCACAATTAATATTCTCTGTTAAAATGTGAATCCAGTTACATTTGAGCTTCGGGGTATGATGAAGTACTTGCTTAGAGAAGATCATAAGAGTCTGTGGTTGTCTTATTGGATTCAGAAATCTAACTAGGGTTAAATATTGCCTCCATCTTGCAAGAAATAAATGAACAACTTGGCCTCTGACACTCGACTAAATTGCTATGCAACCAAGAGGACCCTCGTATTGGCTTGGAGTCCTAAATCTCTGAACTGCTTGGGAAGGCAGAGGCTAGCAGCTGCTTTGATTCACAATGCTTGAATCGAAAAATGTTGGTCGGTCTTTTGGTGTGGGAATTTAGTGCCGTGGTCACCCTGGGCAGATTAAACACTTGTGATGTTTCCCATTAAGCTGTTGACTTCCTGCAACTGTTGAAAAAAATCTCACATTAACACTGGCTCGAATCATCAGAGGTCGGGCCCCCCTCTTAGTAGTTTGTGTCTCAGTGCTACATGGAAGTGATAAGTAAATCCACACCTCCAGCCAGTTTGGCCACTTGAAAGTTTGCAAATCCAAATTCATGTCATTCCAATTAAACAAGGCAGTTGAACAAAATGATCATCCCATTTTGCTTCAAAATTAACTTTAAGAAAGTTTTACTTGGAGAACGGGAAAATATGGCCTCTGTGTTCTCGGGAATGTCAGAATAAAATGTAAAGGTACTGAAGGGAGTAATGTAGTTACATCCGTAGTGATGCCTAAAGGTCATGTGACCAAGGCTTGTTGGAGCATCTGTAAAAATAAAACAAAATCCCCTAAGGAAAAGTAAAATAAGGGCTTCCCTGGTGGCGCAGTGGTTGAGAGTCTGCCTGCTAATGCAGGGGACGCGGGTTCGGGCCCTGGTCTGGGAGGGTCCCACGTGCCGCGGAGCGGCTGGGCCCGTGAGCCACAATTGCTGAGCCTGCGCGTCTGGAGCCTGTGCCCCGCGACGGGAGGGGCCGCGATAGAGAAAGGCCCGCGCACCGCGATGAAGAGTGGCCCCCGCTTGCCGCGACTGGAGAAAGCCCTCGCACGAACCGAAGACCCAACACAGCCAAAAATAATAAATAAATAAATAAATAAATAAATAAATAAATAAATAAATAAGAAAATCCTTTAAAAAAGTTTAAAAAAAAAAAAAAAAAAAGTAAAATAAGAGGAATTCCCTGCGGAAAGAACGTAGAAAATAGAGCCAGTGCGGCTCCAAAATAAAATGGAGCTGGGCAGTCATGACAGATCCGGGGTTTCGTCACATACTCTGTGTTCTTAGCAAAGCCACGAACAGACAACTATAAGGACTTCTTCTAATTCTGCTAAGAATCCTACCTGGAAACGCCCCTAAAGAGAAGCTCCGATGACAGCCAATCATCGAAAACTTGAGGTCAAGCTGCCGGGACTTGTGGTCAGGCTGAGAGGGTCATTCTGTCCCCTTTTCAAGTCTCCCAACTGTGACTTCTGTGGTTTTGCTTTTAAAAATCCCTTCCTTCCTTCCCCTCCCCAACCCCAGTTTGCAAACCTTGCAAACAATAAAGCTCTCCTCTTGCTTTAAGACAACATTGACTCTTTTCTGGGATTTATTTTTAATTTAGGACAACACAGCCCTTAAGGAAAAGCATTTATCATTTGCTGTTAGTCTTTGTTCTAAAATGCATGTGACCAACATTCCTGGGATCAATATCCTCTGAATTTACCATCAACTACCTACCTTTGCCAGTTAAGTGTTCTTCCAAACGTGGCAATTATGAATTTTTGTCAGTAATAAACCTCATTCATTGACACCTTAAGCTTGTGCCACTTAACTATAACCCCACTGAGGTCCTGGATGGGGCTTGTTCGTCTGTGTGTCTCAAGCGATTGTTGATGAAGATTAAATACTGTTGAAGACGCTTGATGGAGCAGACATCACAGTCAAAATCGTGTTGAAGGATGGACACTGAAAACGTGGAGGTAAAAGAAGGAACGCAGAAAGCTGATCCAAAAGAGTCCTGACCATGATCTTATACAAGATCGATTCTCATCCAACCACACTGCCGCCCCAGCCAGGGCAGATCTCTGGTCTCCATCCTCATCCCTCAGGTCCTCACCCCAGATCAGACTCCAGCTCTGACTGCCCTTCTCTTATGCACAACAAGCCTCTTTGGACTTCTTAGCTCAGTAAGCCAAAGAGGTATTTTCAAAGTCCTTCTTTATGTAAAGCTCAAAGTGTGTCTTCCAAATGGTTGTCGTCAAAGAATGGAGGAAAGAGGGCATCTATCTTAGGGGAAATTTTGAGACCGTATCATTGCCATAGTTATTATATTAGTTATCTTTAGAAGGTTGTTCTAGGACCAGAATTGCTTTTTTTTTTCCCAGAATGGTACAACTAAGAACTGGACTTCATTCATCCAAGAAATAGATTCAGTGATGTAATGGGATCCTGAATTGTTTCTTTTCTTTTTTTTAAATAAATTTATTTATTATTATTATTATTATTATTATTTGGCTGCATTGGGTCTTCGTTGCTGCACGCGGGCTTTCTCTAGTTGTGGCAAGCAGGGGCTACACTTCATTGCGGTGCGCGGGCTTCTCATTGCGGTGGCTTCTCTCGTTGCGGAGCACGGGCTCTAGGCACGCGGGCTTCAGTAGTTGTGGCACGTGGGCTCAGTAGTTGTGGCACGTGGGCTCAGTAGTTGTGGCTTGTGGGCTCTAGAGCGCAGGCTCAGTAGTGGTGGCGCACGGGCTTAGCTGCTCCACGGCATGTGGGATCTTCCCAGACCAGGGCTCGAACCTGTGTCCCCTGCATTGGCAGGAGGATTCTTAACCACTGCGCCTCCAGGGAAGCCCTGAATTGTTTCTTAAAGACCATTTTTTTCTCTCCCTACCTGGATTAAAACCTCATTAGCATAAGAATCATGTTTTGGGCTTTGTTATAGACTCAGAGAAAATCGTCCTTAATATTCCTGCAGAATGACAACCAGCTCTTGTGCTCTTTGGCTTCTCCTTCACTAGTTTATCTTTGTCTTTTCCCCGCCCGATTGTACATTTTCCTCAAAGTCGAGCTCTAATGTCGAACTCCCTAGCAAAAATCTTTGTCAGTTCTGCGTGCCTCATGATGGAATTCTCTTCCTAATATCCTCACCAATGGCACACTTGATGGTGTGTTGTTCTGCCCTCTTCCTTGATTTACACTAAGTATCTATAATTTGTCTTCTTGATAAAATTGTGAGGAAATTAAGGGAAAGAACTGGGTTTTCTAGGTCCACTGTGTTCTTATTCAGTGCTTGGCAAGGGCTCAGGAAGCTTGGGGTGGTGGGGAGACCATGGTCTTGATGTGAGGTCAACCTGGCTTTTAATCCTGGCTGGGCTAATTAGTAGTTGTATGATCTTGGTTACATTACTAGTCTTCTCTGAATGTTGATTTACTCTTCTGGAAAAATCTATCAATCAGTCAATCCATGTCTGAAATCTGCACAGTGGGAATTTGAACACTTCGTGAGCTGTGACCTGTTTGACAGTGAAGTTTAGGTTCTATTAGACTGTGTTTAGCCCATTTCAAACACTGCACACAGCGACACATGGCTTTCTGCTTCTACAGGCGCTGTGTGTAAAGAATGCCAGGATTCCCAAGGGCTTCTACTGCAGATTTGAGCCCCATAGCAACCCTTCAGGGGAGGAGGATGTAGAAGGTAACTAAGGCTTGGCAAGATGGGGGGATTTGCTCAGGATCACAAAGCTAAAAAAAAGCCAGTCTCAGGTTGTCTGGGATCCAAATTCGCCGGATTTCAAGATGCAAGAGGAGGGATGGGGAATTAGCGTTTAATGGGTGCAGAATTTCAGTTTTGCAAGATGAAAAGAGTCGTGGGAATGGATGGTGGTGATGGTTGCACAGTAGGAATGAGCTTAATGTCACTGAACTGTACACTTAAAAATGGTTACAATGGCAAATTTTATGTTACATGTATTTTACCATGATTTTAAAAAATGTTTTAACAGGTATGTAAAACGTCTGGAACACGTGTAGTCTGTGCTCAGTCTGTGACAGCTATTTGCCACCTCTTTCCCCTCATTTTGATACTCAGTCTCCTGAACTTCCCGTAGAGCTGAGATTCTGTGAGACCCAACTTTAGTGAAGGAACATTTCATTTTATAAAATTATTGAATTTAAATTCTCTACCTAAAAAGATATTTTTCTTCACTTCTAAAACCTTGAGGGAGTACTAAGAAAGCTGAAATGATGCAACAGGCTGTACCAGGCTAGTAGCCTTGTTCCCAGGATCTAGCTCATTAAACCACCTTTCACAAGGAGTCAGGCAGCCTCTGCGTTTGAATTCGGAATTCAACACAGCTAGAACACTTTCTTTAGTTTCTCTTCCTACAGGAAATAGGATCCTTACTCCTACCAATTGATGTGTAAAATATCTTATATTTTATTAAGAGCGTCTGTGTATTACTTGATTACCCACATCACCTAATAAGCAATTCTCCTTTAGCAAGGAGTAAACTGAGGCTTGGCTTAACAAGTTTTCATTAAAGTTTTCCCTACAGTCAAAAGCTAAGTGACAGAGCCACACTTGTATATAGCTGAATTTCAAATCCCTATATGTTTCCTGGGATTCACAGATGTTGCACAGATGTTGCAATCTGTAAACCATGAACTCTGCCCTAGCAAATATGAAGATAAACAGTATTCTCTCTGCCAACGACATAGTTTTACTGTTACAAATCCTAAGGGACATCAAGAACAACTGAAGTTGTGATTTTTAAGGAAAAAAAAACCCCAGCTCAATACAAAATGTCAAATTTCAAAATAATGCCACTTGGCACATCTATACCACCGTTTAAGAGCAGTTAACAGAATTAATATAGTGTGATTTTTAAAAGATATTTACTGTCTATGTTACCTCCAATTGCATGTGTTATAAAAGGTAGTGCTATGGTCTGAATTGTGCCCCCCCCCCAAATTCTTATGTGAAAGCTCTAACCCCCAATGTGATATGTTTGGGGACAAGGCTTTTAGGAGGTAATTAAGGTTAAATGAGGTCATAAGGGTGGGGTCCTAGTCAGATAGGACAGGTGGCCTATAATAGGGAAGAGCAAATCTGACTCCATGTTGGATCTGTTTCTTTTACTTCCACCTTTGTGCTCTGTGCCTGTGCTTAGTCATGCTGACTGCACCTTTTGTAAAAGAATGTTGCCTAGAGCCTGAAATATACAGAAGAGCCCATTCTCAAGGCTCTGACCTTTAAAAGGTATAACACTCTTCCATTCATATAAAGAGTTGCAGAACAGAGAATAACATTTGTCTTTTTGGAGTGACCTGACCTACGGGGACAGCTGCAAGAACAAAGGATTCTGACACCAAGAAGTCTGCAACAACCAACCACGCCCCCGCCCCTTTTAGTATAAAAGCAGCCTGAATTCTAACTCGGGGAAGAGGGATCTTTGGGACACTAGCCCACCAGCTTCTTGGTCTGCTGGCTTTCCGAATAAAGTTGCTGTTCCTTGCTCCAACAACTCATCTCCAGATTTGTTGGCCTGTCGTGCGGTGAGCAGAACGTGTTTGGACTCGGTAACAGCTAGAGCCCAACAAGGCTGGTACCCTGAACTCAGACCTCAGGCTCTAGAACTCCAGAATGAATTCAGCTGAAGAATGGTGAGTCAAGTGAAGGAACGCTCTCACAAAGCCCCCAAAAAGAATAAACAGATAAAAGTAAATAAAATGAAACTTGGGAGATTTGTAAGATGAAAAATGTCAAAATAATATAATTGGGTCCTCAAAAGAAGGAAAAAAATAAATGGGATGAAATATTTGAAGAAATACTAGCTGAAATTTTCTAGAATTAAGGAAAGGTGAAAGATTCAAATTAAAGTGCATAAAGCATTAAACAGCAGAGAGATGAAAAATGAACTCACATTTAAACACATTGTCATGAAATTTCAGAACATCAAACACAAAAAGAAAATTTTAAAGCTTCATGAGAAGAAAAGCAGATCCAACACAAGAGTATAAAGACCCTATTGTCAAGGATCTTTTCAATAGGAATATTGGACATGAAATAAGAATGGGGTGATATTTTCATTGTGTTGAACATAAAGAACTCAGAAGCTAGAATTTTATACCAGATAAACTATAACTTAAATGTGACACTGAAATAAAGATATTCTTAGTCATCCAAGAAAGTCTACCAGCAAACGGTTTCTTGAATCATTCTTGGACAAAGGATTAGACCAGAAGAGAAAAATAATACAGGATGAAGCAAAAGATATCATAAGTAAGAAAAAAACAGTAAATTCATGTGATTTTTTAAAATTTAAATAAGCAGTAACACCCTCACCCCAACAAGTTTATTCATAACATTGCAGAACTAAAGTCAGAGTGCCAGTGAGGCAGGAGGGAGAGGAGGAGGAGACCAGGCACAAGAAGGGGTAGGTGAAGATGCTTATCATCTTTAGCAGAGAACATAGAAATGACAAGCTTCATTGGTAGTAAAAAATAAATATACGTTTGAGTCATATTGAGTTACTGCTAATTTGTTAGCAAACAAAAGAGAATGAAACCCTGGATTAAGTAAATAAAACCTTGGAAAAATCATCTAAAATACCAAAATTGACACACATAAGAATCAATAAAACAAATTGGATAGAACAATAATAATTAATGATATTGAAATAATAATTGAATCTTTCACACCCCCAAATCCCCAGATCCAGATAGTTTTAGAGATAAATCATATGATATTTATAAGATGCAAATAAAGTTTATCCTTATTTTATGCATATCATGTTAAGATTCTTTATATACATATTTATATATAGTATGTATAAATTATATTTTATTCTTTGGACTTAGATACCCATCTTTTTTCCTAGTGACAATTTAGAATTGTATCTCTGTTACAAGATATATAATAATACTTGTGTAATTATTTATAATATATTTGGTATAATTTATATGTAATTATATATTTATATTTGTATGTAAGTATATATTTATAGTATACAATTATAATTTATATATTATATAATAGCATATAAATATAAAGATGGAGTATATGTTTATACTTAATATAATTAATAATAAAATTATATATATTATATATCATTATATATATATAATTCTAAGTTAGAGGAAAAGAGAGATGGGACCTAAATTCAAAGAATAAAATAGAAGAAAGATCATGAAGGTCAGAACCTGGGCAATTGAAGATGAGATGAGGAGGGTAAACAGTTTGAAGGACGGAACAGGGCCTGTGGCTTGATGTAAAGGGGGCCTTTGTTATGTGATATGAGCTGTTATCTGGGTCATGTGCTTGCATGGGGGGGGGGTGTCAATTTCAGGTCCCCGCCAGCCACTCGGCCAAAAACATGGATGCTGAGGTAGCAATGCCACGGGGTGGCTTAGCTCAAATTTCGACAGAGGAGGGAAAGAGGGCAGAAGAGGGGAGAGAACTGAGCAAGGATTGTTCTCGGCTGGAGAACGGATGCAGCCTGCTTCCAGGAGGAGTTCTGGAGGATGAACTGCACCACCAGAGCTGGTACCGTTTGAGACAAGCGCGCTGGCCTCTGTACCCCGCGCCAGTTGGCCAGTGGTTGCTGGCCGTCCCAAGGGGTAGTGGAATGGCTCGCATTTGGCCAAAAATAGTTCTTGGGAGAAGAGAGTAGCTGTGAGCCAGAGGCAGACAAAACTCACCGTCGCTGGGAGATGAGAGCACGAGCTCATAGAAGGAGATCTGGGCAGGTACCAAGACCGTCTATTACACAGTTTGTAAAAGCGGAGCCAGGATTCCAACCCAGGAGATTGGTCCCAGGGCCTCTGCTCTTTGAACAAAACACACATCCCACTTCATGTGACTGCAGAGGATGCAGCGTGGTGATTTCTTGACTTTTAAAATGAAGAGATAACAGTATTATCTCTAAGCTCATTTTCAGTTCAAAACTAATTGATGATTTTCTGTTTTGGACTAAAATACACTCACTTGCTTGAGCTTAAGAACCACTGTTCCCTCCAGATCCCACAGGAAGGTTCTGTTTTTCACTATAAGCAGATTCTGGCCATTCAGAAACTGTCTTTCATGTTTATCTGTTGTGCAAAACAATTTGGATCCCTGTACCCTCTTGTAAATATTCAAAAAGATATAAACTTCAAGATAAGTTATCCCATCGCCTAAAAATATTCCTTCTAATGGAACAATTATTGCCACCATTTTCTAAATTTGTTTTATTGAAGTATAGTTGATTTACAATGTTGTGCTAATTTCTGCTGTACAGCAAAGTGACTCAGTTACACACATATGTACATTTTTTTTAATATTCTTTCCCATTAGGGTTTATCCCAGGAGATTGGATGTAGTTCCCTGTGCTGTACAGTAGGACCTTGGTGCTTCTTCATTCTAAATGTAGTAGTTTGCATCTACCGACCCCGAACTCCCAGTCCAACCCTCTCCCTCCCCCCCTCCCTTGGCAACTACAAGTCTGTTCTCTATGTCTGTGGGTCTGTTTCTGTTTCATAGGTAAGTTCATTTGTATCATATTTTAAAGCATATTTTATTTTATTTATTTTTTATTATTTTTAAATTTTATTTATTTATTTGTATTTTTAGCCACGTCAGGTCTTAGTTGTGACACGTGGGCTCTTCATTGCAGCGCGCGGGCTTCTCTCTAGTTGTGGCGTGCAGGCTCAGTAGGTGCGGCGTGCTGGCTTAGTTGCCCCACAGCATGTGGGATCTTAGTTCCCCGACCAGGGATCGGACCTGTGTCCCCTGCATTGGAAGGCAGATTCTCTATCACTGGACCACCAGGGAAGTCCCTGTGTCATATTTTAGATTCCACATATAAGTGATATCATATGGTATTTGTCTTTCTCTGAGTTACTTCACTTAGTATGACAATCTCTAGGTCCATTCATGTTGCTGCAAATGGCATTATTTCATTCTTGTTATGGCTGAGTAATAGTCCATTGTATATATGTACCACACCTTCTTTATCCATTCCTCTGTTGATGGACATTTAGGTTGCTTCCATGTCTTGATTGCCATCATTTTTTAATTATTTCAGGCAATCAATTAAATAAGCATAATAAGTAAAGTATACCTTAGATGGTGATAAGTATGAAGAGAAAACAGGAGGCAGAGAAAGGGGGATTGAGAATGAAGAGCCAAGAGAGAGTGAATCGCCCTTTTAAATAGAGTGGTTAGAGCACCAAGCGCGATCTGGGCCAAGACTGGAAGATGGTGAGGAAATTAATCGCAAGCAGGACTCTTCCAGGCAGGAGAAACAAGAGTGGGGGAAGGATGTCATCATGGGACCATGCCGGGCATACGCAAGGAACAAAAGACACAGCTGGGGGGCTGAAATGGACGGAGCAATGGAGAGAAGCAGGAGCCAAGGTCAGGGAAGATGCGGGAGGAGGGGGCAGCTGTAAGGGCTTAGACTTGGACTTGGAGAGGGGAGGGGTGGAGAGTCACAGGAGAGTTTGAGCCCTTACTCAAGCTGGAATATGTTTTGAAAGGGACCCTCTCACTGTGGTGTGAGCAGTAAACTGTAAGTCTCAAGGGTGGAAAACTGAACTCCTTTGATATCCAAGCAAAAATCGTTTGAAACAGACAGTAACCAGAGACTCGGAAAATTGCCTGATATCGATGGGAGAGAAGAAAATTATTCCCCGGCAAATTCTATCTTTATAGTCAACCTGTGGCAACATATGGACATGAACTGACCTCATCATCCTACTCTGACCTTCCCACCTTGAGCCAGATAAGCGCCCTTGAGAACTTCTTGCCTGTATGCCAGGGTCCAGGCAACTTATAAAATCTATAAAGTGTTCCTACATCCAGACAATCTCTCCAAGCTCTAGCCTTCCACTCTTGACTTCGGACTCTGTCTTTTATTTCTCAGCTGCATTTCCCTCTCATCCTTGTCCTTTGCGATCAATGACCGAGTTGGACTACGTGCCCCGCTTTCTATTCTGGTTTCTTCATAAGATATCCTGTTCCCTTCGCTTTCAACACACATACTGTGAGCCGTCAGCAAATAACGCTTTGCTCCCTGGCAACAAACAAAGGTAGGTATTTGGGTGAAAGGGACGTGGATTTATTTGGAGAAGGAATAATAATGAGACTAAGATTCTCTTTTCCAATGTGCTGATGTCCAAGCAAAGCCAGAGGGATTCCTGGAGCACAGAAGGATATCTGAAGACTATAAACTGAGAGGGTGGGTTCCCAAAATTTGGGAACAACATATTACTTTTTAAAATTTTCTCCTGGGTCCCGGAAAAAATGGTCGATGAGGCGGAGTGCCCTAAGAGATGAAACTCCATCATCAGAAATAACGTCAACGAAGAGCACCGTTAAGGCTAGGAATATGGAAATGTGGAAGAACGAAAACATTTTCCAATTTTCTATAGCAGCAACCCAAGTAAATGTGAAATTCTGTGTTCCTGTGTTTGGGACTTACTGTATTTTCAAGATATGGGTGCAAAATATGAATCCCATCTGAGTCAGAGCAAAAGAAATTTCTCTGTGTGACAGCTTCTAAACATGGCAGGATTTTAACTGAGTTCTTATCCTGGCCAGTCTTGGTTCCTGATGGTAAGAAGTAATTAACCTTAATGCTAGGTATTGATGCGAGAAAGTCAGTTACCCCTACATGTAACATTAGTACAAGAAGTCTCAGGGCTGACAGCTTTATTTCACTTCCTGCCTCTTTAGCTAGGAGCTATTCTTCCCTAGTAAAGAGAGCATGAAAAAAAGGTGCCTCTGACTCCATCCTGTTATTTACATCAACAAAAAACTTTCCTCTGAAACTTTCTTTAGAGCGCGGTGAAATGTCTGCAACATTCCCAGAAAGCACATGAGATTCTGTTGCCAATTTTTTTCAAAACCGAAAACAATTTAACAAGAAAAATCCCTCAAACCATCATTAAGATGTCATTTAATCTCATTAATAAAATGCTGTTCTTTTCCCAGCTTGCATTACATTTTGGAATTGATGGAACACCTTTCTGTATTTTTTCCTTTTATTTGCCAGGCTAAGTTTGCAAAGGGTGCCGTCTTCTGGTTTGATCTTTTAAATATCCGTGGACTTCCACTCTGGAAGGCTTCTAGAAGCTTACTATGCATTGTCCCTGCGCTAACAGAGAAATATTTGCTTCCTACTTCCCGCCGCCTGGGTGGCATCAAACGTCTCAAATCTTCTGAGAATCCGACCCAAGCTTCTTGACAAGCACGGGCTGGAAATGCATTCCTACAGGATGAGCATCGCAAAAGTGTAATGCTTGCAGATTTGAAGGCGCTTTTAAGTGTCAACATTACGTCCTACAAATACATTTAGTCTCCACACCAGGGACAGTTTGCTGCCCCGTAGTGCTGTTCCCTGCCAAAAGGAACGAAAAGTCCACACACCATGTATTTTCCAGCTCTCATACATATTCAAAATGGCATCAACCCTGGAATCTGAAGCTTATTCCAACACAATATACTGTAATTTCTCTTATTTATTTGAGTCACTAAATAATTTATCATGTCAAATTTTCTCTTGCAGCTTTTTTTTTATTGAAGTATAGTTGATTTACAATGTTGTGTTAATTTCTGCTGTACAGCAAAGTGATTCAGTTATACATATATTTATACATTCTTTTTTTAATATTTTTTTCCATTACGGTATATCATAGGATACTGAATATAGTTCTCTGTGCTCTACAGTAGGACCTTGTTGTTTATCCATTCCGTGTATAATAGCTTACATCTGCTAACACCAGCCTCCCACTCCATCTCTCCCCCAACCCCTCCTCCATATCACATCAAGTTTTAAAGTCCTGTCTTACTCTTCTGAGGGCAACGTACACTTAAATCCATTCAAGAGTGTGCCAGATCCACCATACAAAATAGTTTTATGTCAGAGTAACCCTCCTGATGATAACCTTTACCAAACTTGAGGGAAATTATTCAAAAGCAGTGGAGAACAACCGAAGCATACAAAAACTGGATAGAATATAATCCTTAAAAAAAGGGACCCATGCTAGGCAAGCTCCATATGTATCCAGCTTTTCTCCTAAGGGACATTTCCAATACTTACCAATTCTGAGAATACAGCCTAAGTGGAAGGTAGCAGTCATACTGGATTCAGGAGACAGAGCCCAGAGTTCATGGCTTTCGTAGTGGCTGGAAATTAATCCTAGAAAGGAGGGAACCACAAAATGTGAGCCCCGAGTTCTACACACAAATTTCCCTGGAATATTAATAGTTGGTGTATACCTGAACAGCTTCTGTGTAGACTGGAACTCCAAGAAATGTAGTGGAAAGGAGCAGGGGGGGTGAAATTGCTCACAGAGATTTCAGAAGCTGCCTTATACTTGCAAAGTCTGCCAAGTTGGAGGGGTTTTCTGTTGAAAAACAGAAAGGCAAAACTTAAGTAGACAAGCCCTTACACAGCTCATGGTCAAGGGGGGACTGCTGGGTCTCTGTCTGCTGCCAAAAGAAAACTTAACCCATCTGGAAGGAAAACCAGAGCCCCTATAACTTATCATTCAGTCAATGATAAAAAGGGAGTCAGTTGACTATCAGCTAAGTGAGACAGCCAACAAGAGAACTAGAACCTCAGGAGTTTCAGATACTGAAGTTAGCATATGAGGACCTTAATGTCCACCCTGAACTGAAAAAGAAAAGAAAGAATAGACAAACAAGAGGAATGGATAAAGAAGGTGTGGTGTATATATAATGGAATATTACTCAGCCATAAAAAAGAATGCAATAATGCCATTTGCAGCAACATGGATGGACCTAGAGATTGTCATACTGAGTGAAGTAAGTCAGAGAAAGACAAATATCATATGATATCACTTATATGAGGAAACCAAAAAAAAAAATTGTACAAATGAACTTATTTACAAAACAGAAATAGAGTCACAAATGTAGAAAACAAACTTATGGGGATTTCCCTGGTGGTCCAGTGGTTAAGACTCCGCACTGCCAATGCAGGCGTCCTGGGTTGTATCCCTGGTCAGGGAACTAGATCCCGCATGCTGCAACTAAATAAATAAATAAATATTAAAAGAAAAAAAGGAAAACAATCTTATGGTTACCGGGGGGGAAAGGGGGAGGGGTAAATTGGGAGATTGGGATTGACATATACACACTACTATATATAAAATAGATAACTAATAAGGACCTACTGTATAGCACAGAGAATTCTACTCAGTACTCTGTAATGACCTATTGGGAAAAGAATCTAAAAAAGAGGAGATGTATGTATATGTATAACTGATTCACTGTGCTGTACAGCAGAAACTAACACAACATTGTAAATCAACTATACTCCAATAAAAATTAAAAAAAAGAACAGATAAACAAATTGCAATTTATATAGAGAACTAGAATTTTTTGATCAAATGAATATTTGACAAATAAAAATATAATATCTGAAATTAGTAACTCATTGCATAGGCTTGTGAAAGGAAAATCAAAACAGAGTCTGGGGGCTTCCCTGGTGGTGCAGTAGTTGAGAATCTGCCTGCTAATGCAGGGGACACGGGTTCGAGCCCTGGTCTGGGAAGATCCCATATGCCGCGGAGCAGCTGGGCCCGTGAGCCACAATTACTGAGCCTGCGCGTCTGGAGCCTGTGCTCCGCAACAAGAGAGGCCACGATAGTGAGAGGCCTGCGCACCGCGATGAAGAGTGGACCCCGCTCATCACAACTGGAGAGAGCCCTCGCACAGAAACGAAGACCCAACACAGTCAAAAGTAAAATATAAAAAATAAATAAATAAATAAAAGATTAAAAAAAAAAAACAACACAGAGTCTGTATCGCAAAAAGAGCTCTCTGAACGGAGCCCGGAGGCTCTGGAGGTAGTGAGACTCATGCATGTCTCAGCCCAGATGGAATCTGAATTATGACCATTTATTGTCTTAACGTAGGATCCAGAACATCTGCATAATGTTCCAGAAACTCAAGATACTTATTGGACCCTTACCCTAAACACTCATGGTCGCCTGTCCCTTAAGGATAAATGTTTCCTTTCTTGTGTCAGAGTCGATCACAATTCTCACCAGACAGTTTTAAATACCTTGTGACTTTTACCTTTATAAGCCACTTTCTCTTCCCTGAAATCCTCTTTCAGTTTTACCTGAGTCTGTGTCTCTCGAATTGCAATTCCTAAGACCCTAAATAAAGTTCTTTGTTCTTTGCAACCTTGATACTGATTATTATTCAGCAGGCTTAACAACAGATGAGACACAGCAGAAAACAGGATTAGTAAACTCACAGACGAGTCATCAGAAAATATCCAAACTAAAGCACAAAAAGAAAAAAAGAAAGGAAAGCTGGGACAGAGCACAAGAAATATGTGTGATGTAGTCAAAAGGTTTAACATACATGCAATTGGAATTCCCAGAAGGCAAGGACAGACTGAATGGGGCAGAAGCTGTATCAGAAGAAAGACAAGCAGAGAATTTTCCCAAACTGATGAAAGTATCAAACTACATTTTCAAGACCCTCCGGAAGCAAAAGCAGCATAAATACGATGTAAACACATCTACGTAGTGATAGACATTTAAATTAAGTTCTACTTTTTATTATGACAAAAATAACTGTTACGAACATTCTCTTACACATATTTCTGCACAAACAGGAGTATTTTGTTTGTGGAGGAGAGAATGATTAATAAATGGTACTGGAAAAATGGAAAGAGTTCCATTTCAAAAATTTTGGGGAAAGGAAATATAGATCTATACCTCACATTTTTCAGAAATAAAAGCCCTAAATTGATTACAAACCTATCCACAAAAACCCCACGAATTATAAAAATATTTAGGAGAAAACCTAACATTTTGATCATGTTCCAGACACAGCTCCACCACTGCCTTCCACCTTAAAGTCACACTGCCCACGTCCCAGGCTGACTATTGATCCAGCAAAGGACACATGAGAAGCCTCCTGACTCTCAGTGTTTGATCCAACCTGATTTCATCCAGTAGTTCTTTGGATGGGTCATGTGCTCTTTCTTTCATCCTTTTCAGAAATCATGCACAGAAGTAGATTGAATGTAGGTCAATGCTACCTAAATGCATTAAATGGACCATTAATTACCAGAGTACCTAACGAGCAGACAACCAACAGTACTCTGGGGGGGAAGGGCTTGCCTACAGTAACTGCTTTGCCGGGCTCTTGAGTTTTCATTTTTTGCTTTTTCTTTTATGCAGTCCTTATCAGAACCACCTAAAGCTCCCAAACTCCTGGGACAAAATAATCACTAATAAATAATTTGGTCAATTGCTGAATTAAACAATTAAGCAAGATACGCTGGCACGGCAACCGAAATTCAAATGAATAAGAAGACTTCATTTGCTTAGAAAATTAATTTCTCTCCCTTCCTGTGCCCCTACTTTACAAACCACTAGCTTGTCGTTTGTCTGAAACTACATGTCATCATGTCTGAAATCACACCAGGAGAAGGAAATCGTATTACATTTTCCACTGGCAGTGTCAGGTCCTTGGGTTCAAATCCCTGCTTCAAATCTTCCCAGTTGTGTAAAATGAGGATAATAATAGTACCTATTTGCAGAACTGTGTTAGGATTAAAGAGACTAACATATACATTTTTAGGACAGTGCCTGACACATGGTTGGTTAGTCCGCAATAGTTACTAGGTTGTGGTTACCATGATAAAAGAAAAATAAAATAGATATTATAAGACAAAATGAGATAAAGCAGTGTGGGTTCTGGTCCTTCTGGGGAGTTTATTGTTCACAACCTTTTTCTGTAAAGGGTCAGATCATAAATATTCTAGGCTTTGCAGGCTACACATGATCTCAGTCGCATATTCTTTTTTTTTTTTTTTCTACAACCTTTTAAAAATATAAAAACCACTCTTAACTGGCATACAAAACAGGCCAGATTTGACTTACAGGCCAAGTCACCACCTTCATTATGATATTTCCTAGGAAGAAGTTAATCATTGTAATAACCAAACTGGTTAAAATCAGTTTGTGACGTGTGTACACATTCTATACCCAACCTTGTCTTGTTGGCAGGAATATGAGTTTGAACTGTATGAAGTTGCCATTTCTGTAGGTCAAAAATGGTCAAATATTGGCAATTTCATGTGGTTCTATCTAATAGTAAAGACACACAAGCTGTGACATGGATTTCCCATCGTCTTCTTTCCCCTTTGTGCTTGCATCTGTAAGATGTAAATAAGTTGTTTGGATGGAAAATTAAAGCCCATCAAGCCGAATGTTTTGCATAATGGAAACGAAATACATGAATAGTTAGGGTTTGCAGGCATTGTTTGCTTTTAGTTTGTTTGTTTTTTACTTTTCAGCCAATTATCTTCACCAGGCGTAAACATTTCCTCCGCCCTGTTTCCAGCTTTTTCTGACGTCGCTTCCTTCCCTACTTTTGGATTTACCAGCTCTTTACCTTATTTCCATCCTCTTCTTTCTAGTTGGCGTGTGTTTATTTTTTCTACATTTAAGGGATTGCACAGGCTTCCAGGTTGCATGGTGGTAAGAATACTGGATTGTTCTGGGTAAATAATATGGAAAAACAGAGCGTAGGTGGGGATTCTGGAAACAACATGTGCTTGGGCCTCAGAAAGCTTTCCGTGCCCAAACCTCACAACGAGAACATCTAGTGCTACGCGCTGCTGTAGAAAGAGCTGTTTTTTAAAAATAGACAAAGCCCTATTATATAAAGGGAAAACCATGGTTCTTGTCATTACAGAGTTACAAGCGCTCCCTCTCCTGTCAGCCTGTAGCAAGTGCTCTCCTGGCCGCTCTGTACGTCCAAGGAAAAGGCCCTTGATTTAAATGAAACAACGCTGCAGAATGAAGTTCGTCACTCGCAGAAGTTTGCGTGATGTGAGCCCTAGGAGAGAATCCAGGACAGCCCAGGGGTAGTGACCCTGTATTAAAATGCAATGTCTCACAGTGCTGGTGACTGCTGTAGTCCTGTGCTGTTTGGATGGCCAGGCCAGTCTGTCGCAAACGTGGCCAGTTTCCTGGAGTGAGTCTCCAATTGTAAAGGCTTCAAATAATTCACTGTGCACGGAGTCCTAGCTCTGTGACGACTTGTTTGCAAAGCCCTGAAACACAGCAGGATGGGCCCACAGGCTCCATGACCCTGATCCAAATTCACCCAAACACGAGTGGCTTAGAATGGGATGATTCACGTTTCCGCTTTTTTGTTGCATTTCCCCCTTCTTTTTTTTTTTTTAAAGGCCAAGGAGCATTTTTACTTGCAAGACATCTCGAAGCACATAGCTGGCGTCTTCGCTTTGGAGCTCCACACTGCAGACTTACAACGTTAGGCTCTCACACGGGAATCAGATAACCTGTCAGGTGAAGGTCCAGGCTCCCGCCTTCTGGTACATCTGAGAGACTTGGGAACAAGGAACAGGGAACTATTAGGGTGGTTGGCACATGTTTTAAACATATTCTTACTGGGATGCTCTGTACCCTTTTTTTTTTTTTTTAATTTATTATTTATTTATTACTTTTATTTTTGGCTGTGTTGGGTCTTCGTTTCTGCGCTAGGGCTTTCTCCAGTTGCGGCGAGTGGGGGCCACTCTTCATCGCGGTGCGCGGGCCTCTCACTATCGCGGCCTCTCTTGTTGCGGAGCACAGGCTCCAGACGCGCAGGCTCAGTAGTTGTGGCTCACGGGCCTAATTGCTCCGTGGCATGTGGGATCTTCCCAGACCAGGGCTCGAACCCGTGTCCCCTGCATTGGCAGGCGGATTCTCAACCACTGCGCCACCAGGGAAGCCCGCTCTGTACCCTTTTGCAGCCAGAATCCATAATGACCCATACTGCACTGGAGAAACACTCAGGGGAAAGAATTCCCACGTGAGGGAGAAAGCAGCTCTGGTGCATGGACATTTGTTGTCTTCTAAAAAATAAACCCACATTGCATGTGCTTAAGTGTTATGCTCAAAGGAGGGAAAATTTGTTTTGCTTTTTAAAAAAGCACTCAGTATTTTTTTTTATAGACTTTTTACTTTTTTTTCCTTAAGTATTTGTTTATTTATTTATTTATGGCTGTGTTGGGTCTTCGTTTCTGTGCGAGGGCTTTCTCTAGTTGTGGCAAGCAGGGACCACTCTTCATCGCGGTGCGCGGGCCTCTCACTATCGTGGCCTCTCCTGTTGTGGAGCACAGGCTCCAGACGCGCAGGCTCAGTAGTTGTGGCTCACGGGCCCAGTTGCTCCGTGGCATGTGGGATCTTCCCAGACCAGGGCTCGAACCCGTGTGCCCTGCATTAGCAGGCAGACTCTCAACCACTGCGCCACCAGGGAAGCCCAAGCACTCAGTATTTTAATGTCTTGCTGTGAAAAGGCAATTGTGGAAGTTACCCATTCGCCTTCCTTTTTTTTAAATTTTAGAAAAAAATAAACTTTTAATCTATCATTTATTCTTAAATTTAGTAATACTAGTTGGATGTCCTTTTTACTCCAATCGTCACTGTGAGAAACCCTGAGATAAGTCAAGATGACTGACGAAAAGCTTGGGGAATCTGAGGGTGTGACCTGATGTTTATGGTTTTGGCGAAGAGTGGTAAAGATGCTGAACGTGGCTTCCCCAGCACGCATGATCTGCCCAGCAATGGGACTAGGTCCATGGAATAGCTGCCCTTTGTAACTTTCATTTATTATGCTTTTCTTGGCGTGGCTGGTTTAAGTAAAATCTGATGGAGGAGGAAATATGAAATAGAATGAACAGCCCAGGTCACAAATGAACCTACCTACGAAGCAGAAGCAGACTCACAGACGTAGAGAACAGCTTGTGGTTTCCAAGGGGGAGGTGGGTGGGCAAGGGATGGAGTGGGAGTTTGGGGTCAGCAGGTGCAAACTATTATATATAGAATAGATAAACAACAAGGTCCTACTGTGTACCACAGGGAACTATATTCAATATCCTGTAATAAACCGTAATGGAAACAATAAATAAATAAAATTTTAAATTTAGAACAAAAATGAACAGTCCAGGGTTTCATCATACAATGTGCCCCAAGCCCAAGAATGCAGAAAAGTTAACAAGATGTGTATCGTCAATTTTTTTTTGTCAAGTCTATTTTATGAGAGGAAAGACGATGGCAAAGAGTATGGTTAAAAATTTTGGGTTTACCTTCAAGATTTATCACAGAGATAAATTTGTCCAGTGGTCTGTGAGCCACAAAACAAAAGAGGAATACACAATCCTCTGTTGTGTTTCTAATTACAAATGAAAGCCTTTTGTTGACAACACTTATGGAAATAACACAAAATTAGCCACTTACTATTATTTATAACACCGTGGCAAATGGGAAAAGCATTTTTGCTTGCGTCTTTGCATTCTGAGTGTTTCAACTCCCATATATTTAAGTTCTATATAGATAAAGCACTAGACATTTTATTCTCTTTCTCTCTGCTTTTACCTTTTCTTCACCCACTTTTCTACCCTTTCTTCTTCTAACTCTGTGTGAGAAAAAGATAAGCAATGTTTGTAAATTATAAAACACCCCAGATGGCTAGGCTTCCTTATCTGTTCTCTCACTCCCTCTGCCCCTCATTGTATGGCCATTCCTGATCCATTTTTTCCTAATATTATTCGATGCCCGCCCCCCTCACATGACTCAAGCAGCTGCTCTGACTCTTGGAGTGATATTAACATATTTGTTTTGAAATGAGGGAGAAAGGATAGGGAAAAAAAATGGCAGAAGCTGTTGACTTTCCTATAAATGTTTCCATAAAACATTTAGTATTTTCTTCGATGTCTCATCTGAGTCTCAAAAATATCAATCACGGATAACAAACGAAATTCCTTACTTGTCGTATGAGGACTAGTTCAAGATCCTGCCCGGCAATGGCACATGAGTCCATTTTCTTTGTACCTGGTCTCTGGGATCTCTGTGTTGAGCTTAGAATTTAGTATTTTGCACATTTCTTCCAGCCTGGACATTTTAGGTAGATGTTTGGTATTATTTGCTGATTTCCTGCGGCTGTTGACACATTTTTAGACTTTAGAGATAAATCGCCAAAAGGAAGGACTTCCTCTCACGTCTGAATTACCCACTTTGCAGTGCAGAGTCCAGGGGCCCATGTGCTATTGTTGCATAAGCTGACGTCTCTGGCGCGTTTCGAGTCCTAGAAAATGTCACACGGGGAGTGGGAGACCTACCTCTGGCGGGGGTCACTCCAGGAAAGCTGACAGGGTGGGTGATCCACCAGCCAGGACTGCCCCAAGCCGGATGTTCCCAGGACTTAGGACTTTAAGTTTTGAAAGTGGAAAAGTCCCAGGCACACCAGGACAAATCTGTCCTGACTCAGTCAACGGGGAGTGTCCCAGTCTGTACCCTGGGTCTGACACAACAGTTCCATTTCCGGTCATTCTGTCATCCTTGTCAAACATATTTCCATCTTTGAATATGAATTCTGCTATTTATCCTTTCCTTCCACAAGCGTTAAAAAGTCCGAACACAGGACTGAACTAGGATTCTGAGTGAGATGGGTGGGGATGAGTGTCTCTACTTAAGCAGCTGCTGTGTAGACCTCATTCCGTCAACTGTGGACGAAGCATCTCTTGCCAACATTGTTGGCTCTCGTTGCTGTCCGAGAGGCAGTTTTGAAAAGCTGGCTGTGGACCTGCGTTCAGAGGGCCGACCCCATTGTTCAGTCCCCTAACATGAGAGGCATAACTTCCAATCCCAAGTCTGCCATGAGCAGTGCAGCCTGCAGCCTTGAGCTGCCGGGAAGCCCTCATCCTGGAGGCAAGCTTTTGGGAGCCAAGATGGCGTCAGCCCAGCTTCCTGCCTTGGTGCCCCAGCACATGACCCACAGAAACTGCATATTTGACACAAAAGGGGTGGGAGTGCAGCTGCCCCCCATCGCTCATCTTTACTAAAGATTCTCTCTTGAGGACCCTCTTTCATTCTCGGCTTTAATGAGGGGAGGGGACAGGAGAAGCTCCTCTCCACAAACCCTACATTTCTCACCTGGCCAATGACAGCATCCTTCCTCCTCTCCTTGAGAGATGGGGTTCAGTGGTAGGGCTGGTTCTGCTGTCTGTTTGGACTCTTGGGGGCAGTTTAGGGTATTTATGGGTCCACTTTGGATCTGTTTGCTTGTGCCGAGTTCCAGCCAGGCCTCCACAGCTGACACTTTAGCTCCAAGAATTGCTGATCCCCACGTTGGAACATTCCATGAACGACTAGACAACTTGAGAGGATGAAACCTGACTTCCTGGGCACCATCATGGCTACTGGAATGGGGTCCTCCTCACGTTACCTGCAAATCTGTGTCTCCCCAACCCAATATCCTCTGCTTATTGCTTTCTGATGACGTCTGTCTTCATCCCCTACACGCTCCCTTCCGGCTGAAGATCTTCCCCTTTGGGAGCCGCCTACACACTCGTCTGGACTGTATGACCATCTTTTGGCCGTATTTTGCTGTGGGGTAGCATTTTCACGGTGACGTAGGCGTGTTACAGCAATGACTCTCTCCAGCACAGGACCTGCTGCTTCACACCTCCGGCCGCCCCCCCTCACCTGGCCGCCCCTTCTCCCTTCTTCTCATCCTCTCCTCATTCTCCCCCCTACTCCAGCTCATTCTCCGCGATTCACGCTGAAGGAGGCGTCCCTGATTCCTTGGGTGGGGTTCGGCCCCGTCCTCTGGGCTCCCGCTGCACTTCACACACCGGGAGGACGGTCTGAGCTACTCTGTTTCTCCCTGTCCCTCTCGGTTGACTATCCGATTCCTGCAAACACCAGAGTCTCTCACTCCATGGACGTGGAGAGAACGTGGAACTAAATGGTCCTCATTTGAAAGAAGGGGGTTTGCTGTGTACGTTAGATTTGTCATTGAGAAAGTCCGTTTTAGGAAAAGCATAAGGAAGAAACACGACTGATGCACCGGGGACGGTCCTGTTCTGTTCTTTGAAGCCTTAGTGAGGCGGGTGAGTCATTCCACATTTTGCAAATAAGGAAACTAAAGCTCAAAGAAGGAAAGTTAGCTCATGAGTGTGTGAGCTTGAGACGAATAGAGGGCTGGCTGGCTCCAAAGTCTGGGATCCTTCGACTATGTGTTTTGAAAAAATAAAGGGGAGGGAAGAAGGAAGGAAGGAAAGAAGGAAGGAAAGGAGGGAGGAAGGAGGGTAGAAAGGAGGGAAGGAAGGAAGAAAGGAAAGAAGGAAGGGGAAAGGAAGGAAGGAGGGAGGGAAGGAAGGAAGGAAGGAAGGGGAAGGGAGGGAGGGAAGGGAGTGGGGAGGGAGGCAGGGGAAGAAAGGAAGGAAAGGAAAAGAAAGAAAAGAGAAAAAGCGAAGTCTATATGCCTGTGTATTTTGCCCTGGCTTGGCTGATAAAAGAATCCCAAAAAGAATGTGGGCTGGGCAAGGACCGTCACCCGCTGGCCACACGCACTACACAGGAGATGCTGGTAGATCTCCATCCCCAGGCAGGGCTGTGGAGGTGTCCTCCTCACGCACTGACGTTCATGGCCCGGGATGCATGAGAACCATGAGATGGGCACCAGTGTCCCCTCTAGACACCTGGACACACTTCCAAACACGGAGACGAAGCTTAACCCAGCCTAGCCTGCCCGCTCCGTCCTTCAGACGACTTTTAAGTTTCATAGGACAGTGTTCACAAGCCGAGGTGGCCTTCACCTTCTCCAGCTTCCATCCGGCTTGGTTTCCTGCCGTCCGGGCACAGGCAGCTGCTGAACGTTGGCAGGGACCTCTGCGCTCTTCCAGGGTGCTACAGGGGAGCAGACGCGGGGCTGGGTCATCACCTGAGTCCTGCCCAGAAGAAGCTCAGCTGGCAGACGGTTCGTGGCTTATTGGAACAATTCCTTTTCTGTAATTGTTTGATTGGTAGATACTTAATGGGGTTTCTGGTCACCAGTATTTGCTTACACAAGGCCAAACATCATCCTTTGTCAAGGGCAGAATAAAAGAAGAGAGCACTTTATAAACTAGAGAGTAAGTTGAATACCCAAGGAATTGGTGCTTAAGAGGTCAGGCCCTGACTTCAGACTCCCTGGCCCGCTCATTTCCTCCCTGGGCAATTGGGTCAAGTTCCTGTGGCGGCCCAGCCTCAGTTTTCTCGTGAGTCACAGATGACGAATAAGAGTCCCTGCCTTCTAAGTCAGTCACAGTGATTCAGTGAGATGAGGGCCAGAAAGCCTGTTGTTGAGCATGTACTTGGCCCCCGGTGAGCATTCAGTAAGCATCTCCAGAAGCCACCTTCACTACCCACTGGAAGAACAATGCATGGCAATTCAGACACTTCAAGCTTTTACCCTGGAAACATCATTACCACGGACATACCGCAAAGATGTTACTGCTCACCAACTGCCTCGGATATATTTTTTCGTTGTCAGGTGCTTTTAATTCGTTTTGATTTCATTTAATAAATCTGTTAGAGTTAAATGGAGGAAAATAGAGCCCGAAAAAGGGAGGAAAGCATTTCAAGCTGTTTGTAATCAGGTGGACAAATTATAAACATTAAACTTGGCTGCATGTGGCTTGAGAGCAGTGAATTGTAGCACAGGATCTAAAATTCCAAAGCATAAAATAAACTTATATGAAGATAACCTGACTACCTGTGACTAATGTTTGAAAAAAAAATGAGAGTTGGGGTCAACGATCTAATCTGATCTGCATAGAATAGATCTTGGGCTTTGTTTTTCAGACAGGCTGGAAAGGGGATTTTGGTACTACGAGTGCTCCAGGGGGAACGAAATGCTGGTTGGTAAAACGGAAATTCAGATTCGCTTCCTCTCGGCGATAGTATGGGTCTCTGTTCACATTTTTATCTGTGAGTATCCTATTTCTAAATAATGTGCTCCCTGCTCAGAGCATGCTTTTTCTTCAGTAGCCTCACTTGTTGGAAGAGGGTTAGGGGGTGAATGTGAATTTTAGCCCAAAGTGCTATTGTGTTTCTCCTCCACTGGAGAAGAACGGAACTGTTATTCCTGCTGCTTTACGCCCCAAATGGCAGGGGCGACCTCTGGCCTCCATGTTGGCATCCAGGACCAGAGGCTGTCTTACAGTACCTCGAATAAAGATAATGAATAACTTGAAAAAGAATAGATACGTGTATATGTATAACTGAATCACTTTGCTGTACACCTGAAACTTACACGACACTGTATATCAACTATAGTCCAATATAAAATTTAAAATTTATTAAAAAGGATAATGAACACTTATTCCACAGCAGTGGTTTCCTGAAGCTGCAATTCTGAGTTTTCTACCAGGAGCCCAGAACTGTAATCAGAATAAATCCCACTCCAATGTTTGTTGTCTTTCAACCCCTTGCAGTGAACAAACAAGTGAGTGGGATAAATAGGGTGGAAAAAAAGTCTCCACGCCAAAGAGACAAGTTCTTAGAGTGACAGGAGCTTCCTTTGCTTTATCTGAAAAACATCTCTGGCCCCTCATTCTGTTGCATCCTTTCCATCCAGTGTTTCAAGCCAGCGTGCTCACGGGCTGCTCACAAGAGGCTGGCCGCAGGTGTCCTGGACACTGTCCTACAGGGACACGTTTGCTCGAGTGCCACTGGACACTGGCACACGAGGCCACACAAACACAGCCTCGGCTTTCTCCACACCGAGGGAACAAGCAGTCCCTTCTCGGAGGAGGTTACATCCTTAGGACTGGCATTTGGTGACAGACGGGCAGTCTTCATTACATGGAAACCCAACTCCTGTCACCTGGAGGGGTGACACAACATTCCATTCCAGACTGTCGACACGGGCCAGGACAATCCACACTTGTTTCCTACGAAACACAGTGACTCCCAGCAACAAATAACCCCTTAACATAATTCAAAGGATCTGTCTGTGTGGGACTTGTTGGCCCAAACCTCAGGGTCAAGGGGGCTTCACATTTTAAATGTTCTCCAATGGCAATTCTTTTGCCAAGAGAGATGAAGGGAGCGTGTCACAAATATTGATCCTAATTCAACCTTTGGACACTTAATATTAAACAAATCTAAAAGCGGAGAGATGGTTCCAAAAAGGAGGCACCTCGTGAAAGCGCTACAAAACCTGGCTTTTCATTAGGGGGTTAAAAAAAAAAAAGTGTGTCCATTGCCAAGTAGGAATAAAAACTCTCCATGCTTCTCATTTTAATCTTTGAATCACCGTTGTGGAAAGCATGGAATTTTTAGCATTTCAGGGGGTCTGGTATGTCTCATATTTTTGAGCCTATGGCATACAGGAAAAAAAGAGAGACACTCTCTAGAGGAAATTGGACCTCCCTGAAACTGGCCCTGAACTGACCCTGTCATCACATTATCCATTTTCAGACCCAGAACTCAATGTTGCAAGATGCCTGGAAGCAAAATTCTATTAACCAAGTGCTGTTACAGCCAAAATCTCCTTCTGCCTAAAAGATGTCTCCACCTTAGTCAATGCCCCCCGCAAAGGGACATAATCTGAAGCCTCAGAATTTTATATAGAAAAGCTATATGGTCATTTAAGAGTCTCTTGGGATTTGTTAGAATGTGATTCTCTCCCTAACAGTTGGCATTCAAATCACGGCTCCAGCTACACATAATCGCAACTGGAATTAAGTAGTCAGGTTCCTGATTTGGAAATTGTATAATTGCCAAGACTTTACTGGGCCTTTTCCAACATGAAAGTATAAGACAAGAGTACATTCTATGATATTCACATGCAAAAGAATGAAACTGAACCCCTACCTCATACCATATACAAAAATTAACTCAAAATGGATCCAAAAAGTAAATGTAAGAGTGAAAACTATAAAACTCTTTAAAAGGAACATAGACGCACTTCTTAGTGACCTTGAATTAGGCAACAGTTTCTTAGATATGACACCAAAACACAAGCAAACAAGGAAAAATGGATAAATTGGACTTCAAAATTAAAAATATTTGTGTGTCAAAAGACACTATCAAGAAAGGAAAAAGATAACCCCCAGAGTAGGAGAAAATTTTTGCAAATCAAACATGGCCAGGATCAGTACACAAAACATATATTTTAAAAATCTTGCACTCAACTTAAAAAGATAAATAACTCAATTTAAAAATAGGAAAAGATTTGAATAGACATTTCTCTAAACAAGATAAACAGATGGCCTATACGCACATAAAAAGATGCTCAACGTTATTAGGTATTAGGGAAATGCAAATCAAAACCACAATGAGATACCACTTTATACCCACTAGGACGTCTGCAATTAAAAAGGAAAAAAAAGAGGAAAGAAAAACACAAAATAACAAGTGTTGGTGATGAGGTGGAGATACTGGAACCCTCATACATTCCTGGTCAGAAAGCAAAATGATTTAGCGTTGTGGGAGTTTGTTATTTCCTCAAAAATGTTACACATAGAGCTACCGTAGGACCCAGTAATTCCACTCCCAGGAGTAGAGATTTGAAAATGTATGTTCAAACAAAACCTCGAACACAAATGTGCATAACAGCATTATTTATAATAGCCAAAAAGTGCAAAAAAGCAAATGTCCATCAACTGGATAAACAAAATGTGGCATACCTATAAAATGGAATATTTTTTAGCCATAAAAAGGAATGAGGTATTGATACATGCTATAACATGGATGATTCTTGAACACATTATGCTAAGTGAAAGAATCCAAATACAAAGGCTACAAATTGTATAATTCCATTTGTAAGACATGTTCAGAATAGGCAAGCCCCTAGAGGCAGAAAGTAGACTAGTGGTTGCCGGGGAAAGGTGGGGGAAGAGACGAAGGTAGACTTTAAAGTGACAGCTAACAGGTACAGGGTTTCCTTCGGGGGTGATGGAAATGTTCTGGAATTACACAGTGATAATGGTACATTTTGAATTTACTAAAACCCACTGAAATGTGCACTTAAAAATGGTGACTGTGGTGTTACATGAATTATATCTTAATTCTTTTAATTGCAAAAAATTTTTAAAAACACATAGAACAGTAGTGATCAATAAATCTCCAAATCAGGGGTCACCAACTGAAATGGCCCATAAATAGACAGCAGCAGAATGCACCAGAAAGTTCAGAACCAGACCAGGGAAAGAGGGGAATTTTTTACAGGACATGATGCCATTTCAGGTCAGTAAGGAAAATACAGATTATTCAATAATTAGTGTTCTGGCAAAGTTTAGCCATCCGGAAAAAAAAAACAATAAAGCTAATAAATAAACCTGTTTTGTGTTAGGTACTGTGCTAAAGTGTAATATTTAATTTAATCTTCACAATTACCCTATCCTATAGACCACCCTATTGTATGAGTTTGCTGTTTTGTATTCATCATGAGGACATCCAAGCTTGGGAAGCCTGGGTGACTTACCAGAGGCCACTGACTATTGAGCGTCAGAGGTGGGACCAGAAGTAAAGCAGTCTGGTCCTAGGGTCCATGTAATAACCTCCATGCTTTACCAGATCATAAAGTCCTGAGTGTGCTCTGTGGGTCCAACTGCATGTCACTGTCTTCTAGGGTAAAAGATCAGGCAAGATCCTGGTCAAGTAACTGATGCTGATTAGGAAAGACTCAGGGACCAGGCTGCCCAATTTTGGGGGGGGCACCTGGAAGCTCCTCTCTGTTAAGTGGAGTGTCAAGTTCGAGATTAGACTCAGCCCAGTAGGGTTCCTGGCATAGAGCCCCCGACCATGGCTTAGGAGCAGGGAGACCTGGGTCCAGCACTGTGTGAATGCTCAAGAAAAAAACCTTTCGTATCAGCAGATGGGCAGAACTGGGCTCTGGTCCTGGAGGGGTCAGGGACTGAGTCTGTGGTCTCGGGACTAGGACACGGTAGGCAGGGGTGAAGACCAGGGAAACTGAGAGATCCGCCCCTAAATAGACTAAGTCTCCCAAAGTGCACTGCTCCAGCTGTCTCTTCTTCCTGTAAGACAGATCACAGGACTACGAGATCCTGCCTGGTGGGATCCCTCAAGGGAGAAGCAGAGTAAAACAATAGAGTTCGCCATAGCAAAGGTGATGCAGACTGGAACGGAAACTCCACGTTTCCCTTGGCATGACTCTGGGCCAGGTGTGTGAGTTAAAAATGTCATGAGTGTTGGGGAGTGTGGGATCCCCGGGGCTTGGAGCTTGGGTGGTCACAGACCCACCTTCTGCAGAGGGACCAAAGCAGAGTTTCTGGGGTGGAAGGAACACTTCCCTCAGCTCAGCTGGCTTTCCCCAAAGAGGTAGCTTCCTTGACTATGTTGGCCAAACTTAAAGGATAGAGCCTCCATGGCTGGGCGAGAACTCCATGAATGTGCTTTAGGTATCTAAGGCACTAAAAATCTTCAGAGTGTGGGCAAGGCTTATATTGACCTTTATGATTATTGTTGTAATAGAGAATCCTGAGGCCTCATTTAATATCTGCATCTCAGACACAGATTACAGGAAGGAAAGAGATATTTTTAGCCTCTTTCATTTTTGCTGAAGAATTTTGCAAATAGCATATGTCTAAGAATGAAGAAGTCAAGATTGGAAACCAATGTATGCACAGCAAAGAAACCATAAACAAAATGAACAGACACCCTATATAATGGGAGAAAATATTTGCAAATGATGCCACCGACAAGGGAATAATTTCCAAAATATACAAACAGCTCATACAGCTCAATATCAAAAAGCAAACAACCCAATCAAAAAATGGGCAGAAGAGCTAAATAGACATTTCTCCAAAGAAGACGTACAGATCACCAATAGGCACATGAAAAACTGCTCAACATCGTTAATTATTAGAGAAATGCAAATCAAAACTACGAGGTACCACCTCAAACCAGGTGGAACAGCCATCATTGAAAAGTCTATAAATAACAAATGCTGGAGAGGGTGTGGAGAAAAGGGAACCCTCCTACACTGTTGGTAGGGATGTAAATTGGTGCAGCCACTACAGAAAACAGTATGGAGGTTCCTCAAAAAACTAAAAACAGAGTTGCCATATGATCCAGCAATCCCACTCCTAGGCATATATCCAGAAAAGGTGAAAACTCTAATTCGAAAAGATACATACACCCCAATGTTCACAGCAGCACTATTTACAATAGCCAAGATATGGAAGCAACCTAAGTGTCCATCAACGGATGAGTGGATGAAGAAGATGTGGTACATACACACAATGGAATATTACTCAGCCATAAAAAAGAATGAAATAATGCCATTTGCAGCAACATGGATGGACCTAGAGATTGTCATACTGCGTGAATTAAGTCAGAAAGAGAAAGATAAATACCATATGCTATCACTTGCATGTAGAATCTTTAAAAAAATGATACAAATGAACTTATTTACAAAACAGAAACAGACTCACAGACTTAGAAAACAAACTTATGGTTACCATAGGGGAAAGAGGGGGGAGGGGTAAATTAGGAGTTTGGGCTTAACCTACACACACTACAATATATAAAATAGATCATCAACAAGGACCTACTGTATAGCAGAGGGAACTATAGTCAATATCTTGTAATAACCTATAATGGAAAAGAATCTGAAAAAGAATATGTATATATAACTGAATCACTTTGCTGTACACCTGCAACTAACATAACTTTGTAAATCAACTATACTTCAATTAAAAAAAATAAAATTAAAAGCAAAAAAAGATTGGAAAACAATGGGTTAAACAATGTTATATTGGCTTCTTGACAGTACATTATAAATCTCCCATAAGGGCACATAACAGACAAGTCTTTTGTGGAGAATCTAATTTGATAAAGTTCCATGTAACACATTTGTAGGAAACATTAGTTAAGTTGAAAAGAATTTCACCTGCTTTAAAAGACTTCTATCGAAAAGAATACCATCATCATCAGTATCAATTCCTCTTAAAGTCTTTACTTTTTAGGCTCCTTTCAGCCTAAAATGGAAAAACTCCTCTAGGGACTGATTACCTTCAATCATGATAAAAAATTTTCCCTGGCGTAATTAAATCACTTTAAGCCACGCTTTCTTCTTCTTCATCGGTAGAAACAGAGTAAAACACGTCAACACTTTCCTGTATTTGAAACAGGCTCTATAGCCTTTTCCACCCACATGATTTTTTCCAGCAAACAAACAAAAACAAACACATGGCTTTCATGCATCTAACTAAGGCAAGGAGAAACCCAATTAATTCATTGCATGTGTAATACAAGTAATATGTTGAGACTGCACACATGTCAGTGATATAAGTAGATGGAACAATAGAAAAAGTGCCAAGATTAGGATCAAGGAAAGTAGTGTAACTTGAAGAGAGAAGAATTTGCTGAGCTTATAAATAGGACTTTAAACTAAAGTACATTATCTGAGTACATCGTAGACTCTTAATAAATAAAATAAATAAAGAAGGAATGACCAACTGTATACATTAAGGAATAAACTGCCGGGGAGACTTGCATTCCACACAAGTCAGCAGTAGGACTTCTTTAAAAAGCATATATGATGGAGTTTCTTGGTAATGGTAGCAGCAGCATTTTTAGGAGGACAGAGAAATTTTACATGCATTTTTTCATTTGTTTGCTCAACCATCCAGTAAAGGAGGAAAAGAAGGTATAATTATTCCCATGTGGTTGATTCATTATTTTACTGTTTAATTAAACAGCTACTCGGTGCCGGGACCTGAGCGAGCGCCAGGGGTTCAGTGGTGAACAGAGCAGCCCTGGCTTCTGTCCTCACAGAGCACTGTCTAATGCGGACGGCAGACGCCCAGCAAATGAGGAATAGCACGCCTCAGAACGGTCACAACGGGTACAAAAGAGGCCTACACATCAGGAAACCAAACCCCAAAGGGATTAACTGGTTTAATGGGTCAAATGATAGCTGGTTTGGTTGTGGGAATGTAACCCAGAACCCATATCCTCTTACCCTGGACAGAACCCTAGGCTGATCAAGGAAAGCAATCACACCCACTGTTCTCTAGCCTGGTCGCACCATTGTGGGCACCTTTTTTAAAGAGGAACTTTGACAAAAGTTGACCTTAAGAGAGAGTCAACAGGATAGAGGTCGCAAGCCATGTCTCTTAGGGAACAATTAGAACGCTGGGTCTGTTTAGCCTTAAGAAAGGCCAGGACGCGCTCTTAGCACTCAAATATTTGAAGAGTTATCACGGGGAAGAACGGGGAGCCGAAGACCACAAGATGGACCCAGGCGTCCTGTGAGGCACGTGTGTCTGTCCACGTTCAAAGGCAGACGCTCAGATGGCAGAGCGAGAAGACAGGACCCCTGAGGGGTCACTACGTGCGCTTTGAGAGACGCAAGAGCGTGGTAGTTCAGGGTATGAAGTCGTTCAGGCAGACTCAGTTGTGAGTAAGTCCCCTGCCATGACCACCTCCACTTACTAGCTTTGTTTCCTTGGACAAGTTACTTAATCTTTCTGGGTGTCAGCTCCCTTCCCTGCAATGGGAGATGCTAACGGCATCTGTCTCAGGTGCTAGCTGTGGGGTTCAGTAAGGTAAGCCGTATATACCACCTGTTTCATTCAGTGCCTGGCACATGAAGCCATGGGTAAATACCAATTAAATAACTGAATATTCATTTAATAAGTGGACTGAGAATGAGAGAAGTACTCAACAGGCAGTCCTAGGAGTAGTAGTCATGGCAACAGCCCAACTAAGACAACAACCTCACCAGTGGGTCCAAGGGTGAACCAGAAACATGAGTGAATGTACTACCCACCTTCGTGAGGTCTGCAAATAGACGGAGTTTCTACCGTCGACTAAAGAGATCGATTGCTGTGCTGGGTAAAGCTTGGACAAAATGTTCTCAAAACTCCTTTCCAATTCTTAAATTCCATGGGAATAAGAATTGTCAAATGGTCTGATTGTAGAAGCCAGGAAGTTTCTATTCCTTCAGGGCAGCAAGAAAGGTCATGGAACTGGAATCATGAAGCTCTTTCTAGAAGAGGAATGAAAAGTTTCTTCTCCCCATCTGTACCCCAACTTGTTCTTTACAACATACAAATGCTTTGTTTCTGTACCTTTCTCTAAAAGAGCATGGGAAATTGTCTTTAAAATTTCTAGAACGTACATATGAGGTTTCTTTTGTCTGCTTTTTCCCCCCCAAGCCCTCCCAAAGAAACATCCAAGGAGAGCAAGAATCTTCAGGATATGAATTATGGCCTTTTACAATATCTGGTCTTCTTCCAGTCCTGCTTTGGATCCTTGACCTCAATGTGAACAACAGAAACGCCTTGCTTCTGCTGGAGTGAGGAAATAGGCTTTCGGATTGTACCATCTTCCGGTCAAATGTGGGCACCAACATGGCAGATGCCTTACTTGCGTTTAGCGTGGCACCGAGTCCGGGCCGTCAGGGTAGCAGGACAGGAAAGGCCCATCTCCCCGGAATTTACACGGGGCCTCTTGGGAGGCGGCAGCTCGAACTACATTCACATTAAACCATGGGACAGTTTCAGAAGTTCAATGTTTATTTATTTGGAAGCCCCTCTTTCCACTGAAGAGCAATTAATCATTACGCTGTCATGTAGGTTTACCCTCGGGAAAGGGGGCTCGAATCAGGGCCTTTCTAGAATGCTCCCAGCTGCCAGCATCAACAGATGTATAAGCCACTTGGTTTTTAGTTGTCTGAACACACTTAAAACTACTTCTGTGACTCTGATGAACAGAGATTGAGAGAAGGAGGGAGAGAGAGACCCAGGATCTCAAATCCCCCATCTGTTTATTATGCCCGAAGGTTCACCGAGGCTACATGTGAAGGAGTCACTGGAGAGAAACCTCATTGCTTATCAACACAGGCTTTGGGTCCAAGCCCCTGCGTGGACCACTTTCTACATATAAGCCCCCAGGACTCCATTTATACCTCTGCCCTGAGCCCAAAAGACACAACGTGGTACGACCTCCCTGACTCACATCTTTTGTTTTAATAAATTTATTTATTTTATTTATTTAGTTTTGGTTGCGCTGGGTCTTCGTTGCTGCGCGCGGGCTTTCTCTAGTTGCGGCGAGTGGGGGCTACTCTTTGTTGCGGTGCGTGGGCTTCTCATTGCAGTGGCTTCTCTTGTTGCGGAGCACAGGCTCTAGGTGCGCAGGCTTCAGTAGTTGTGGCGCATGGGCTTAGTTGCTCCACGGCATGTGAGATCTTCCCAGACCAGGGCTCGAACCCGTGTCCCCTGCATTGGCAGGTGGATTCTTAGCCACTGAGCCACCAGGGAAGCCCTCACATCTTAATCTAAGCCAAAAAGGGGGTGAAAAGAGGCAAGAAAAAATGAACCTAGGTTCAAGAGTCACCAAAATAACAAACTTTCTTCCTGGAGCTCAAAAAAATCTAGATGAAACCACCCATTCCAGCCTTCCCAGGGTGGAACGGAGCAGGAAGAAGGCAGGTCTCCACAGGAGGGAGACAGGCCCACGTCCGCCAGGTACGCTTCGCGGAAGACCAGACTCTTCAGGAGCTGAGCCTGAGACTCTTGAGTCCTAAGACGCTGTATGAAGGGCTCCAGTCCTTGGGCAACAGCCTCAACGTAGCTCTGGTTGCTGGGATGCCCTGAAAACTCCTTCTGTTCTGCGTCCCTCTGGATCAAAGAGTAAAGGAGAACAGGACCCCTGAATATTCTTCATTCTTAAGGGACCAGCAGCCTTCACCAGAACAATATTCACCAGCACTTTTGGAATCTGAAATAGGTTGGACGTGTCACGCACACTTACAGCTGCTGCTGAAACGTGATGTCTTTCAGAAAACTGAAACATCCCATCTGGCGGTTTCCATTCTAGACACAGAAAGCTGATATGAAAGACATGCTTCCAGGGACTTCCCTGGTGGCGCAGGGGTTAAGAATCCACCTGCCAATGCAGGGGACATGGGTTCGATCCCTGGTCCGGGAAGTTCCCACATGCCACGGAGCAACTAAGCCCACGTGCCACAACTACTGAAGCCCGCGCACCTAGAGCCCATGCTCCACAACAAGAGAAGCCACCGCAATGAGAAATCACCACAATGAGAAGCCCACGCACTGCAACGAACAGTAGCCCCTGCTCGCCGCAACTAGAGAAAGCCTGCATGCAGCAATGAAGACCCAGCGCAGCCAAAAAAAAAAGAATTATAAAAAAAAAAGAAAGACACGCTTCCAAACATGACTAGGATTTTTTGAGAAAAACATCAATATTTCAAATAACGACAGGAAAATAGCAGTATGAATTAGTCTAGATGAAACACATCAGTTTAGTTTTTAAACTAAAAATAGAGTTGCCATATGATCCTGCAATCCCACTCCTGGGCATATATCTGGAGAAAACTATAATTGGAAAAGATACATGCATCCCAATATTTATTGCAGCACTATTTACAATAGCCAAGACATGGAAGCAACCTAAATGTCCATTGACCAATGAATGGATAAAGAATGTGTGGTACATATATACAATGGAATATTACTCAGCCATAAAAAAGAATTAAATAATACCACTTACAGCAACATGGATGGACCTAGAGGTTATCATACTAAGTGAAGTAAGTCATAAAGAGAAAGACAAATACTATATGATATCACTTATATGTAGAATCTAAAATATGATGCAAATGAACTTATTTACAAAACAGAAACAGACTCACAGACGTAGAGAACAGACTTGTGGGTGCCAAGGGGGAGGGAGGATGGGGGAGGGAAGGAGTGGGAGTTTGGGGTTAGCAGATGCAAACTATTATATAGAGGATGGATAAACAACAAGGTCCTACTGTAGAGCACAGGGAACTATATTCAGTATCCTGTGATAAACCATAGTGGAAAAGAAAATGAAAAGGAATGTGTATATGTATAAATGAATCACTTTGCTGTACAGTAGAAATGAGCACAACATTGTAAATCAACTAGACTTCAATAAAATAAATATATTCTTAAATTTGTTTAAAAAATAAAATAACTACAAGATTTAAAGGAAACAAAAAAATAGATGTTTTTAAAAGGAGCATGACATCAAGACACATTCATACATAAGCTTAAATATGTACCTGATTTGTCACAAGGTAAATCCTTGAACTATTTGCTGTTTAACAAAATTTTATATGAAAACCTCATTTTGAGCTGTTTTTTGCAGGAATAGACAGCTACCGGGAGAACTTGGTCCTAAGGTACAGACTGAAGTAATACAGCCTTTCCCAAAGTATGTTCCTTGGGACACGAGTCCTTCAAGACGCCTGGCAAAAAAGGTGTCTGTACTCCAACAAGTTGGGGAAATACTCTGTTTCTTATTTGCCTTCTAGGAGAGGTTAAATGCATACGAGCTTATGAAGGATCTGAGACACTTGGAAGTAAATAAAAATTTCAGCAGATTCAATTTGCTTCACATCAAAATTTTCAAACTTCACGGGCCAAAGAATATTTACGGAGAGGACCATCTAACAAGGAACCCTCAGGAACTAGCGTCCTAAAGAACACAACACAGAAAACATTGCTCATAAAGAAGCAGGTATGTGAGGGTTTTGTTGCTGTCGATGATGATTTCCCAGAACCAGGAGAGATGGGCCTTAACACGGACCCAGTGCATGGTTGCTATGTGACAACGTAAACAACCCCATGACTTGAGAGCAGAGAGGGGAGACTGAATCAGTAGGTCCTTGAGTTGCTGAGGACCCATCTTTACCATCCTACTAAGCTTTGCCCATAATCAGTATCTGAGTTCCAGGAAATGAGAGCACAACTGGAGTTATGACAACAACAAAATCAGCTTCCCCATAAACCATTTAGGAAGTGAATCAACCCACTGGTATCGGAAGAGCTGGATTCTAACCTGAGTATTGTAATATTCTGTCTCCACTAGACCTGGTAGAATTCTTGCTGTATCGATCACTCTTCCCCCCAGAATTGGATATTTATTTCTTCTCTGTATAATGAGAATGCATGGGCTGGGGTGGGTTTTAAAGGCTCTTTCAGCCTTAAAAATTCGTAGCACAAACAGTAAAAAAGAAATTCATCATGTTCTCCTGTTTGATGCCTTCCTAGAACTTTAAATTTGAAAAGAACTTCTTTGTATGTTTTCCATACTAAACATAACTACTTTAAATATTTCTCGGTCACTGTTGTGGGATATTGCGCTTCCCGGTTTGGAAGAGAGCAAAAGGGAGAATTATGTGCTGTAATCATCGTCTGGGGATTTGCAGATGGGTTTCTCTGGCTGAATTCTGTGGAGGGTTAAGCAGATCTTGGAGAAATGCAATTTGCTTTGCCCTCAAGAGTAGTGAATTATAAACTAGCTACATTTCCCTTTCCACTTGGCCTTCATCTTCCACAGAGAATTCTTCTGCAAGGATTTGGTTCCCTTTATTTTGCTACTTTAAGCAACAAAAAAAAAGGGGGGGAATTAAGCACCATGCCCCAGAAACCTACTCTCCCCCTTCTGGGTTTTTTAAGCACTTACAATTCCACTAAAAGTCATCACAGACCCTTGTCATATGCTGTTGGGAGCGAAGATACCATCTCCTCTCTCCTGAGCAGCTCAGCCTAAAGTGTCGTCTAGGGACTTCCCTGGTGGTCCAGTGGGTAAGACTCCATGCTCCCAATGCAGGGGGCCCGGGTTCGATCCCTGGTCAGGGAACTAGATCCCACATGCCGCAACTAAGAGTTTGCGTGTGGTAACTAAGACCCGGGGCAACCAAATAAATAAATAAATAAATAAATATTAAAGTGTCGTCTACCAGATGCAAGTGCCCATTTCCATACAAGTCAGAGAGAAATTTCACTTCAGGTTTCACGCAAGGATGCTGGACCTGGTCTTGCCAATCCGTTTCCACTCTGCTATGGGAAAACCTATCTGCAATCAAGGAGATGTCCATGGTTGCTTCTGCCCATGCTGACCAAAAGGGCAGGTGATTTCTGGTCATAAATTGCTACTAGCCCGCAGTGTGACAAAGTCAGAAATTTGAGGGGTGGAAGTGAAAAGGCCAGGTTGAAATTCAATGACCTTATCTTGGACTCCCTACAAAGAAGACCCATTGCCACCTGCAACTCAGTAAGTCTTGTCATGTTGTGTATTTAAGGTACTTTTAGACTTTCCCAAAGAAGTTTCTGCCAGTCTGATCGCGTCCCCACCTGTGTCCAGGAACTTGGGCAACTCCAAATATTTTAAAGGGCAGATACGCTCATTTAACCTATGATAACTTTGCTGGCCTTTTTCTTCATCTAGCTATGACTACAGTGAAGAGAAAAGTCTGAGAGGACTTAGACCCAGGGTGTTTGGAGTGCTTAGAAGTACTGTTTGCTTTTCTCTTTAGGATTCTGCAAAAAAAACACCCAGGATCTGAAAGTTGAAGGGGTGCTCTGGAACAATGTTCCCCCAAGTAAATTTTCCACTTTATTCCCCCTAAAATGTCTACTCTCCAAGAGCTCCAAAAGGCTCTGTCTCAGCTACCAGGCTCTAAGTACTGGGACCACCAGAGTTCCTTCTCAAGAAGGTCTTCTCCTTCAGACTTGAAATCTAACCCTTTTCTGGCTTCAGGTATGAGGCAGGCATCCCACAGAGGGTGAGAGAATTCTCATCCAGGAATGGGCCAGCACACTTCTTTACCGGAAATGGAGATTGTGGTAGTTGCTTGGCCTTATGAGAATTTGAATTCCCAACTCTCACTATGAAAATCCCGCTGCTGCTTCCTACAGGTTACTCTCTTTTCTCACCACACCCCTGCTCTCACACCGTCTCCATCTTTTCTTAATGTGCCACCCTCAACTCTAGCCCAGGGAAGATAAAGAAACGAATTCTAGCAATACTCAAGTGTATCACCGATGGTTTCTCCTTTCCAGCGGACATTTGTGGTCAATACAGAACCCTAAGGTTTTCCTAGTTTCTGCCCTCCTTAGATGTAGCTACTTTGCCTAATTAACACGTGTGAAATGTTGAAAACATTTTAGGCAAGGAGAAATACTGGGGGCAAATGAATCTGAGTTCAATAGGTGATCATTTCCAAGCAGAGAACATCTTTTTTAAAGGAAGTACTCATTCTTTTCTTCTTTGACATTGAGGTTAATACAGCCAGTGGGCAATCTTGTTTCTACCATTTCATTCAATCCTCAAACAGTCTTGTAAGGAAACCAACGTATGCGTTTAAGGAACTTGCCCAGGGCCTCCTGGCCCGGCAGTTGCAAAGGACAATGAACCAACATAGGTCCGTGTGACTCCAAGTCCATGCTTTCCTCAGTTTCACTCCACCTCCCAAACAGGTCACTACACAGGGCCACGTGTGAGGCATCATGCGAACGGCGGCAGCTGTGTTTTAGCAGTCCTGCTCCTAAGTTAGGTCATATAATTTGCAGTTGATAAAAATAGCCCTACAACAAGTCGTTTTACCTCTACTCTCCTTCAAGCCATTGATATAACCCCTTTCAAATTAATCTTACTACAACATAAGTCTGTGCTTCCCACAAGCCATCAGATTAAGGCCAAACCACTTGACCTCAAAGCATGAAGCCCTCTACATCCTGGCATAACCTTATCATTCCTCGCATTGGTTTGCAAACCCCCCACTAAGGCAAATGGGAATATTCTCATTCCCTAAGCATGTGGTTATGCCCTTTCCAGCTTTGAGCAAGTGCCCTATACTGACAAAAGTAGCCTCTTCTTTTCCCTCTTCCCAATGTTCACAGCAGCACTATTTACAGTAGCCAAGACATGGAAACAACCTAAATGCCCATTGACAGATGAATGGATAAAGAAGAGGTGGTACATATATACAATGGAATATTACTCAGCCATAAAAAAGAACGAAATAATGCCATTTGCAGCAACATGGATGCAACTAGAGATGATCATACAAAGCAAAGTAAGTCAGAAAGAGAAAGACAAATACCAAATGATATCACTTATACATGGAACCTAAAATATGACACAAATGAACTTATCTACAAAACAGAAACAGACTCACAGACACAGAGGACAGACTTGTGGTTGCCAAGTGGGAGGGAGTGGGGAGGGATGGATTGGGAGTTTGGGGGTTAGTAGATGCAAACTATTATATATAGAATGGATAAACAACAAGGTCCTACTGTGTAGCACAGGGAACTATATTCAACATCCTGTGATAAACCATAATGGAAAAGAATATAAAAAAGAATGTATATATATATATATGTATAACTGAATCACTTTGTTGTCCAGCAGAAAGTAACACAGCATTGTAAATCAACTATACTTCAATAAAACTTCTTTTAAAAAAGAATGACTTCAAATGCTCAGGGTCCACCCTTGTGATTCCCAGGATCTTGGAGTCAGACTCCATTCACCCCAGCTCTGCCACTTCCTAGCTGGGTGACCTTGGACAAGTCACTTAACCTCTCTGTGTTTCATTGTCCTCAACTATAACATAAGCATAATATAAATACCTTCCTCAAAGAGTTGATGTGAGAATTAAGTTAATATGATACTTAAAACAGTATCTGACACGTAGTAAATGCTCTCTAAATTTAACTGTTATCAAAAGTTTCATCATCATCAAAAAAAAGTTTCACCATCTGTATCATCATCATCATCATCACTTCTTGCTCAAAATTTCTTTAGATCTTTTAGTACCTCAGTATATTTGCTGAAAATATATCTATTATATTGTGTGGGGTTTTCTTTAAATATTTTATGTTTTTGTCCTATCTCTCATAGCAAATGTTGTATCTGTTTTTCTATAACCTACAGAAGTTCAAACAGAATAAGCCAGGCTGAGACACAATCTACTAAGAGAACCATTTTCTTGGTTTCTCCCACTATGAGTAGCAGAATCTTGACTCAAATGATACTATAAACTCTTTTATTGAGCTGACATCTCTCAGCACATATTTCGTGCTGGGAACTGTGCTAAAGACCCTACTTATACCTTCTTATTCAATGACTACAATAACCTTATGAGTTATTATACTTATACCCATTTTATAGATAGGAAAACTGAGTCTTAGGGAAGTAGGCTGCAGTTAGACAAAAAAGCATCACTGACAATTAAGGCACCTATGTAAGTTCCCTTGCAGTTATAGGCACAAATAATACCATTGACGCTGACAGGCCATCCTGGAGTTCTCCCGTGAACTCCTGAGCCTCCTCATTAGCGACTAGTGAGACCCCCTTCCCCGAGAACCTCTGTTCTAGAATCTTCTTTTCCTTACGTTGCCTCTCCTTATAGTCATTCCCTTGGTAATTTTATCTAAGCTCATAGTTTGAAATGTCATTGATATACTGACATCTCCCCAACTTTTATCTCCAAATCAGGCCTTTTCTCCCAAACTCCAGACGTAAATAGCAAACTGCCTTCTCAAGATCTCAGAATCACATGTAAAGAGCTAAACTTCTGAGTTTGCTCCCTCAAATTTGCTCCAGACACACTCTTGCCCATTTCCACTAAAGGAAGCTCCATCCTTCAGGGTCTTTGTCTCAAAATCTTTGGAGTCGCTCTCAGCTCTGCTTTTTCTCTCATCCCCCATATTCAGTGTTTCAGAGACACAGGTGGCTTTGCCTTTGAGATGCATCTAGAATCTGAGCACTTCCCACCACTTCTGCATCATCGCCCTGGTCTGAGACACCATCGTCTCTTACTGGAACTGTTGTGATCCTGACTGGTCTCCCTGAGTCCATCCTCTCCCCCACCCCAATCAGTTCTCATCTCATCACAAGTTCCAGCTCAGATCCTGCTACTCCCCTTCGACGGCTCCCCATCTCCCTCGGGATAAAAGCCAAAGTTCCCCTTACAATGGTCTATAAACCCTATACAGTCAGCCCCTAATACCCCCTTGGCCTTAAACCCTACAAATTTCTCCCCACCCCTAATCACTCAGTTCCTCCATTCCAGCCTCCCTGATGTCACATCAGACACTGTCTTACCTCAGGGCCTTTGCACACACTGTTCTCTGCACCTGGAAAACTCTTCCCCTGAAGGTCGCATGGTTTGTCATCTCACCTCCTCAGGTCTCTGCCCAAATGCCGGCTTCTTAAAGAGTCCTGCCCTGTCCACCCTACTGAGCATTGCAAACTCATCCCTCCCCGTGACCTGTGCTCTTTTCCCCATAGACCTCATCACCTTGTCACACAATAATTTTCTTACTTATAACGCTCACTGTTGGCCTCCGCCTGCTATAACACAAGTTCCATGAGGGCAGGGATTTTTTTATTTTCTATTAGCTGGTAAGTCCTCAACACAAAGAACAGAACCTGACATGAGGCAGGTGCTCACTTAATACTGAATGAATAAATTAGTAGAGCTGAGATTCAATCCGGGCCTTCTGAGTTCTTACGAAGGCACTATGGTCCCTTCAACCAGAGGAGAGCTACACAGCCCCTCTGATGCCAGCTTAGGCTAAAAATGAATGTCCAGTAGCTAATATTCCTGGGGACCACCATCACCCATCCGTTGACTGTCTTTGCTGAGAACAGCACAGCTTACTGATGTCTTGCCCAGGATGACCTGGTTCATATTGGGGTAGTATTCGGTAGAGAATGTAAACAGGCAAACATTTGTTTGCTTCATGGTAACATGAGCAGAGTCAGAGGCTGGAGAGAAGGCAAGAGGCCAGACAGGGACAAATCACCGGGACAGGCCAGCCTGCTAGAAGCCCCTCGAAAGAGCACTTCAAATGTGGGTTTGGCTTGATTCAGCCTGTCCTTTGCTGCCGAGAACCGGCTCAGGGATCTGATCAGTTTTTGTATTAGGATAATCCAAGTCGCAAGAGCGGCCATCATTAACCGGGAGCCCCAAACTGATGATGGAAATCAAAATGGCAATTTCGAATTTAAGATTTCCAATGAGTGCTGAGACTTCCAAGGGCCTCGGGTAATCAGCCTCGGAACTGCTTTCAAGCAGGGGCTGCAGTACTCACGTACCACTCGGGGTGGCGCTCTTGTTCTACTCGAAAGAGCCACGCTTCCCTGTGGCAGGCCAGGCCTCACGGGCTTTTCAAGTCAGACTGCCCGACAGCCCAATGACTCAGCACCGGGAGAGGAAGCATACCGTTTGGACACCGGATACTGCTACACGCCCAATGTACACGAGCTTGCTATCACCACCAACACAAAGAATTACTTTTGGATGTGTCCTGTCTTGGGAGCCCCATGTCTTTGGTAGGATTTAGGGGTTCCAAGCAGATAACCACTTGGGCACTCCCATAAAACCCCGAGGCTAGTAGAAAAGGACCGTGCCGTATTGGCTGAAGGTTGGCTGGGCCATTTTGTCTTGTTTCTGGCTGCACCAGGAGTCAGGCCACCGGCTCATTGTGCTAGGTTTTCTTTCTTTTCCAGTTTTCAGGGCTGTCTTTGGGGGAGGTAAGCCACCACAGCCCCAGGGCGCAGCAGGCATGCCTGCCTGCATGTCGGGGCACACAGGGTGTGACTCACCCTGACCCCAGGACGTCAGCTGCCCGCAGTTCTGGCGGAACAGGCTCTGTGCCTGCCGGGCAAACCCCTCAGTTAATCCTGCTGGTGGCCAGGACCATATCCTGTCATTAGCCCATGTACTTGACCACAGGGCTCAAAACATTTTAACAGCATGGGCTTGTTTAATCCTTGTAATCTTTCGTAAGTCTGTAATGCCCTTATTTTTCAAATTTCTGCTTTGTGTATGGGGAAACAACCAGATAGGCCGAGTGACCCTGCAAAGGTCATCCAGGGATTCAGAATTAGAATCATGGACCCTTTACCTTCAATCAGGGGTGCTGACTTTTCTAAATCTCTGCCACAAAGAACCTCTTTCTCCCCCCGCCCCCCCCCGACTCCATCCTCACCCACATCCCCCGCCAATAATCCTATCCTTGTATATAAGGCATTGGTTTGGTTCTTTTCTAGAGTATACACATTCACACAAGTACACAAATCCATGCCTGTTTCTGCAGCTTTAAGCCATGTGCCAATGATATTCTGTTACTGGTATAACCCAAAAGTAAGGAGAAGTATCACCTACATTTTACGTTGAAACCTGACTTTTGAAATATATACACAGTCTCCCTCTTAGAGATACACAATTCAGGACAGCAGATGAAAAGCCCTGAGAAATCATGTAGAAAAGAAATGGTTAAACTCATTTAACCACATATTTTCCAAACTTCCTTAAACATAGATGACTTTTCCCCACAGTACCCCTCTGTTGACATCATTGCGATCATATTCCTTGAAATACCCTTTTGGAAAAGCTGTATAAAATTATAATCTCTTCGTAGCCTAGGGTTGGGTGTGTAGGCAACGACCTCCACTCATAGTCTACTTTGCTATGCCGGGGAATTCCAGAGTTCACAGAATTAGTCTTCTTAGAGACAGTGAGATTTTTGTGGCGTCCCCCGGCATCCTGATGGTTGACAAAAGCCAAGTACCATGGCAGTTTTCCAAGCTTGAGATTATGGAGCAGAAAGTAGATCAAATGCCACTCTCTCCTCCTTCTGATGGGCCCCATCCCATCCCTTCCAAAGCACCAGACATCTCCACTCAAGGCCACCCTGAGCTCCCTCCTGCTGCCCCACTGTTGGCATCAGTGGGGACCTCCCATTTCCAGCCCTTTGGAAGTGTGTCCTTCAGTCCCTTGAAAGCTGGATTACCAGGATAGTCCTAAAACACCACTCAGTTCTTCATCTCTCTCCAAAACAAAGGCATAACCCCGAGGCAGTCATTCTTTTCTCTACAATGATAAGAGCTCCCACTTTCTTCTAGGAGCGTACCTCTCATCCCTTTTATTTGTCCAGAAGAGCGGGAAACTTTGCCCCATAGCTGAAGTCCCTACACCACCCCTGGTAGCCTTTCATAGTCTTAGGAGCTAAGAAAAAGCACATACTTAGTCTGAAGTCTTTGGGGACACAAAGACCTTACAGCAATGACCCTATGTGCCGCCATTTGTTGTTGAATGCAATGTTAGTTTTCCAACTCTGTAGAAGTGTCCTGGATCATCTCAGAAAAATATACTGACTTAGAAGGAATTAAAATGCTGGGTTAGGGTGATCACCCCATGCCGTGCCGTTCACTCTAGCTTCTTCCTGAGCTTTGGGACCAACGACAAGATTCGTCTTCACTTTGTGGCTCTTGCAGACATCGGTATCAGGATAATCATCGTAGTTCTTCTTTAAACAATTACGAGTGCTAAGCTTAGAAGGGCAAGGGAACCTGATAGAATCAGCCCTTTTCTGTGGATCAGATATATTCTTTTAAGAACCAACCAATCCCCCAAACTCACACACCCCCCCACGGAAAAAAAAAAAAAAGCCATATCACTTACAGGACTAGTAACTTCTATGTCTAGAGACATTCAGGATAACTGCCTGAGTGTGACACCTCATTAATCAGATTAATTCCCTCAGTATTGCATTGATGGCTGGCAATGCTGTTCCTTTACATATTTAAGTCAAGCCTTGCAAAGGGTACATTCCTGTTTTAACAAGTATTTTTAAGCTGCGGTTATATATCATCACCCAAACTCATACCAGGCACCGTGTCAGGTGTTTGTGACCAAAGAAAGTTGATAATTTATGGCAAATGGATGGACACAGGGACAATGTTTCTAACTTCAACATCTTGCCAGGAAGGAGGGTAAGAAGGATGGAACGAAGGAAGGATGGAAGGAAGGAAGGAAGGAAGGAAGGAAGGAGGGTTTTTTTGTTTGTTTTTTAAAACATCTTTATTGGAGTATAATTGCTTTGCAATGGTGTGTTAGTTTCTGCTGTATAACAAAGTGAATCAGTTATACGTATACATATATCCCCATATCCCCTCCCTCTTGCATCTCCCTCCCACCCTCCCTATCTCACCCCTCTAGGTAGTCACAAAGCACCGAGCTGATCTCCCTGTGCTATTTGGCTGCTTCCCACTAGCTATCTATTTTACATGTGGTAGTGTATATATGTCCATGCCACTCTCTCACTTCGTCCCAGCTTCCCCTTCCCCCTCCCCAGGTCCTCAAGTCCATTCTCTACATCTGCGTCTTTATTCCTGTCCTGCCCCTAGGTTCTTCAGAATCTTTCTTTTTTTTTTTTTTTTTTTTTTTTTAGATTCCATATATATGTGTTAGCATATGGTATTTGTTTTTCTCTTTCTGACTTACTTCACTCTGTAGGACAGACTCTAGGTCCATCCACCTCACTACAAACAACTCAATTTCGTTTCTTTTTATGGCTGAGTAATATTCCATTGTATATATGTGCCACATCTTCTTTATCCATTCATCTGTGTATGGACACTTAGGTTGCTTCCTTGTCCTGGCTATTGTAAATAGAGCTGCAATGAACATTGGGGTACTTGACTCTTTGAATTATGGTTTTCTCAGGGTATATGCCCAGTAGTGGGATTGCTGGGTCATATGGTGGTTCTATTTTTAGTTTTTAAGGAACTGGAAGGAGGGTTTTTAACTGAATTAAATTAGATTCCACTCTTGAAAGAGGTTAGTGATTTTTGTTTGTTTGGAAGAATGTAAGACGACCACATCTCCTAACTTGTAAGTCTAGCTATCAGAAACTGTCTCATAGGGACTTCCCTGGTGGTCCAGTGGTTGAGAATTCGCCTTCCAATGCAGGGGGTGTGGGTTCAATCCTGGTTGGGGAGCTGAGATCCCACATGCCTCGTGGCCAAAAAACCAAAACATAAAACAGAAGCAATATTGTAACAAATTCAGTGAAGACTTTAAAAATGGTCCACATAAAAAAAAAAAAAATTAAAGAAAAACTGTCACATTGAACTTACCAGTTCAGTCGGTTCAGCTGACAAACATTTATTGGGTATCAACGGCGGGCCAGCAGCCAGGCGCAGGGATACTAAATTCTAATAAGACGTGGCCCCTCTCCTTCGGGAACTTAGAATCAAGGACACTCAACAAAGATGTAGCTGCTGCTCTTGAAGAAATATCTTCGTCTAATGTTTCTCTGAGTCCTGTTAAAAGTCACAAGTTCTTAGCTTCATGGTTAAAGCGTACAGCTTCTAAGATCAGAGGGTCTTATTCAAGACCCGGTTCTACCAGCCACTATGAAGAACAGTATGGAGGTTCCTTAAAAAACTAAAAATAGAACCACCATATGACCCAGCATTCCCACTCCTGGGCATATATCCAGAGAAAACCATAATTCAGAAAGAGTCATGTACCACAATGTTCATTGCAGCTCTATTTACAACAGCCAGGACATGGAAGCAACCTAAGTGTCCATCGACAGATGAATGGATAAAGGAGATGTGGCACATATATACAATGGAATATTACTCAGCCATAAAAAGAAACGAAATTGAGTTATTTGTAGTGAGGTGGATGGACCTAGAGTCTGTCATACAAAGTGAAGTAAGTCAGAAAAAGAAAAATACTGTATGCTAACGCCTACATATGGAATGTAAAAAAAATGGTGCTGATGAACCTCGTGGCAGGGCAGGAATAATGAGGGAGACGTAGAGAACGGACTTGAGGACACGGGGAGGGGGAAGGGTAAGCTGGGACGAAGTGAGAGAGTGGCATGGACATACATACACTACCAAATGTAAAATAGATAGTTAGTGGGAAGCAGCTGCACAGCACAGGGAGATCAGCTCGGTGCTTTGTGACCACCTAGAGGGGTGGGATAGGGAGGGTGGGAGGGAGACGCAAGAGGGAGGGGATATGGGTACATGTGTATGCATATAGCTGATTCACTTTGTTGTACAGCAGAAACCTACACAACATTGTGAAGCAATTATACTCCAATAAAGATGTATTAGAGAAAAAAAGACCCAGTTCTACTAGCTGTGTAAACACGAGCAAATTATTTAACCTCTTTCGGTTTTGGTTTCCTGACCCACAAAATGGAAGTGATCTTAGCCCCTGTCTCTAACTTGTCGCAGGATTAAATGAGACAATGCACCCAAAATACTCTGTGCAATACCTAACAGAGAGTAAGCTCTCAATAGAAAGTAGCAACTATTCTCATCTCCTCCTCCTCCCACCCCAGGACATGAAAAAGCACAGCTGCTTTCTGAGCTTTGTCTACTACATCTCCAGTCTCTTCCTGTGAAGCCCCTTCCCCATCCAGAACATGCAAGAGAACTAGATCCCTTAATTCTCTGCCAGCCTCCATGGTAAACATGACATTGACCAAAAGACAAAAACTACAAAAGGACTATTGGAAGGGTAAGATCAAGGTCTGATCCATCCCAGATACCTTTAAAAGGCCAGTTGTCCATCCACATATCCTTGTGCTACTGTGCTTTACTCTCCAAGGGGAGAGCTGAGCTTCTGTGGGAGGGACAGATGGCCCTGGACAGCTTGGTCAGTCACCCAGCAGCCCTTCTCCAAGGACATTGCACAGACATTCTGGAAATCACCATCTATGAAATTCAAGGGCAGATTTTCAGCTATTCCAGGGATGCAGTGAGAGGGCTTTGCTTTCACCGGCTCTGGCTGTCCATGGAATATGCCTGGTGTTCTTCCCGCAGTGAAGAGAGAGTAAGATGTTTTCTTTTGGCTGTTTTCCCTTAACAGAGAAAACCCTGCAACTCCCTCTTTTAGGGTGTGGTGCCTTTAGCGCATCACCTGGAGACACATAGCTATTTATACAAACAGCAGCAAACCCTGGACAGAGCTCGTGCCAGGATTCCCAGGCTCATTGCTCATCATCCTGATTCACCCTCCTAACACCAGTACAGTCGGACAGTTGATTGGAACTTGGCTCCAGGGCAGAAGAGATCCCGGTTCCATTTCTTAACCGTGTTCTATACCCAAATGCCCTTAAAGAGAAGTAAAAAGGTCTGAAAATGAAATCAAGCCAATAGGACGTTTTGAAGACAGCGAAGGGTACAGGATCAAAGAATCACAACTAACTGATAAAGATTTTTTTTAAAGAAACCTCCATGATCGTTTATCATTGATCAGGTTTTTGCTGTGTTCTAGGCACTCTGCTAAGCACCTTACATGGATTTTCTCATCACGTCCTCTCAAAAACTCTTTGAGAGCGTGCAATGATCATCCCCAATTAAAACTATGACAATGCCAAGGCTTTAGTGGGGTTTAGCAGCTTACACAAGGGCATATAGTAAGTTTTTGGACTCTTTTCATTTCTTAAAACACACACACACACACACACAAAACAAAAAAAACTATATCTGGGTAAAGTCAAGTTTTAGCAACCTTGAAGAGAAGAAAAAAAAAAACCCATAATCTCTACATTTCTTGGATTGCCTTTGCAGTAGAAGGGTGTTACGGGCTGGTTGAAAGAGTATGATCTCAAAGCCTTTAGGTGTTTCAGGCGGAACCATTTTCCTTTGCAACCAACTATTTCTGAAGCCTGGATTGATGTCATCAACCAATTCTGAAAGTCAACACATCGTCTACATGGTTTTACAGTGGTTCTTCTTCCCACCTCCCAGGCTGGTACAATCTTCTGCCAGAACAGAGGAGGAACAGGGGGTCTGAACAGCCACAGAACAGAAAAACTCAGCCACCTTCCCTTCCTCCTAAATGGACTTAAGCCATCCTCACGACGTGACCTTGTTTTCTTATTTGAGGTGTAGACACAGTTCCTTCCCGGCAACCAGAGCCCTCAAAGTCTTGCTGATTCCAAAATAGAGTCATGCTATCATCACAGGTTACATTCACATAGGCTTCTCCTCAAGCTAAACCCTCTACACTTGCATTCCTCTGCTGAAGATCACTTACTGGGCTTAAGAGGTAAGTATCCCCGAGGTTACGTACTGCGTGGGCAAACGAAAATGATGATGGAGAACATACTAGCGTCACGGGAAAGAATCTGCCGTGTCCTCCCTCAGAAAATAGAAACACACTGTTGAAAGAGATTGCTCAGTTAATGAAATTGGCAATTAAGAAAAAAAAATCCTAGAGGCTACTTAGAAATGCAGCCTTTAAACTCACTGACTAGTGAGATGCAGCCTGTAGGGGCTCAGCTTTGAGAGCAAAGAGGCCTGGGTTCTAGTTCCAGATGTGTCACCCACTGAGAGGGTATCATTAGAAGTTACTCAGCAATCCTAACCTTTTATATCGCAGGGCTGTAGAGAAGAATAAAGTCCCGTGGAACATGTTGGGTGAATGTGGCATTTCGCTTTCATTGTTGTAATTATTGGTTTGAACTGTCATGACTTCCCTTGTTATCAGGTGTACACATCGCTCTCTCTCAACTGATGGTCTCACTTTGTATTTCTCTAAATAGAAACACGCAAACTAGCATTAGTTCACCTTTCCAGTTGTCCCCCACCAGGTCCCCCTAACACTATCCTTGTCACCTCAGGCCCATTCTCCGATCAATAACTAGAATGGGTCTTCCAAGTCCTAAGTCAGATCACATTCTCTCCCGCTTGAATCCAACAGAGGACCCCCTTCACTCTTAGTGTAAAAGCCAGGCTCCTTCTCTTGACCTACAAGGGTCCCCGGGATCTCCCCCAGCTCTGACCCCTTCTTCTCCAGCTGTCTCTCTCTTGTTCACCATGTTCCAATTCTGCTGACCTTTGGCTATTCCTTGGACATACCAGCTTACCAGCCATACATGCTTGCTCTTTTCCCAAATCTCTGTTTGGGTGGCTACTTTTTTTTTAAATTAATTTTTATTGGCATATAGTTGATTTACAACGTTGTGTTAGATTCTACCGTACAGCACAGTAAGTCAGTTATACATATACATATACATATATCCACTCTTTTTTAGATTCTTTTCCCATATATTGAGTATTGAGTAGCGTTCCCTGTGCTATACAGCAGGTCCTTATTAATTATCTAGTTTACATATAGTAGTGTATAGTAGTGTGAGGTCAGTGGTACAGGATAGAAAGCCCAGAGATAAACCCACACACATATGGTCACCTGATTTATGACAAAGGAGGCAAGAACATACAACGGAGAAAAGACAGCCTCTTCAATAAGTGGTGCTGGGAGAACTGGACAGCTACATGTAAAAGAATGAAATTAGAACACTACCTAACACCATACACAAAAATAAACTCCAAATGGATTAGAGACCTAAATGTAAGGCCAGACACTTTAAAACATTTAGAGGAAAACATAAGAAAAACACCCTTTGACATAAACCACAGCAAGATCCTTTCTGACCACCTCCTAGAGTAATGGAAATGAAAACGAAAATAAACAAATGGGACCTAATTAAACTTTAAAGCTTTTGCACAGCAAAGGAAACCATAAACAGGACGAAAAGACAACTGTCATAATAGGAGAAAATATTTGCAAATGAAACAACAGACATACGATTAATCTCCAAAATATACAAACAGCTCATGGAGCTCAATATAGAAAAAACAAACAATTCAATTAAAAGATGGGGGGGAATAAACCTACCTAAGGAGACAAAAGACCTGTATGCAGAAAATTATAAGACACTGATGAAAGAAATTAAAGATGATACAAATAGATGGAGAGATATACCATGTTCCTGGATTGGAAGAATCAACATTGTGAAAATGTCTCTACTACCCAAAGCAATCTACAGATTCAATGCAATCCCTATCAAACTACCACTGGCATTTTTCACAGAACTAGAACAAAAAATTTCACAATTTGTATGGAAACACAAAAGACCCCGAATAGCCAAAGCAATCTTGAGAACGAAAAATGGAGCTGGGGGAATCAGGCTCCCTGACTTCAGACTATATTACAAAGCTTCAGTAATCAAGACAGTTTGGTATTGGCACAAAAACAGAAATATAGATCAATGGAACAGGATAGAAAGCCCAGAGATAAACCCACACACATATGGTCAACTTATCTTTGATAAAGGAGGCAAGCATATACAGTGGAGAAAAGACAGCCTCTTCAATAAGTGGTGCTGGGAAAATTGGACAGGAACATGTAAAAGTATGAAATTAGAACACTCCCTGACACCATGCACAAAAATAAACTCAAAATGGATTAAAGACCTAAGTGTAAGGGCAGACACTATCAAACTCTTAGAGGAAAACATAGGCAGAACACTCTATGACATACATCACAGCAAGATTCTTTTTGACCCAGCTCCCAGAGAAATGGAAATAAGTACACAAATAAACAAATGGGACCTAATGAAACTGAAAAGCTTTTGCACAGCAAAGGAAACCATAAACAAGACCAAAAGACAACCCTCAGAATGGGAGAAAATATTTGCAAATGAAGCAACTGACAAAGGATTAATCTCCAAGATTTACAAGCAGCTCATGCAGCTCAATAACAAAAAAACGAACAACCCAATCCAAAAATGGGCAGAAGATCTAAATAGACATTTCTCCAAAGAAGATATACAGATGGCCTACAGACACATGAAAGAATGCTCAACATCATTAATCATTAGAGAAATGCAAATCAAAACTACAATGAGATATCATCTCACACCGGTCAGAATGGCCATCATCAAAAAATCTAGAAACAATAAATGCTGGAGAGGGTGTGGAGGAAAGGGAACACTCTTGCACTGTTGGTGGGAATGTAAATTGATACAGCCACTATGGAGAACAGTATGGAGGTTCCTTAAAAAACTACAAATAGAACTACCATACGACCCAGCAATCCCACTACTGGGCATATACCCTGAGAAAACCATAGGTCAAAAAGAGTCATGTACCAAAATGTTCATTGCAGCTCTATTTACAATAGCCAGGACATGGAAGCAACCTAAATGTCCATCGACAGATGAATGGATAAAGAAGATGTGGCACATATATACAATGGAATATTACTCAGCCATAAAAAGAAATGAAATGGAGGTATTTGTAATGAGGTGGATGGAGTTAGAGTCTGTCATACAGAGTGAAGTAAGTCAGAAAGAGAAAAACAAATACAGTATGCTAACACATATATATGGAATCTAAGGGAAAAAAAAAAAAAAAAAAAAAGGCCATGAAGAACCTAGTGGCAAGACGGGAATAAAGACACAGACCTACTAGAGAATGGACTTGAGGATATGGGGAGGGGGTGGGGTGAGATGTGACAGGGTAAGAGAGTGTCATGGACATATATACACTACCAAATGTAAAATAGATAGCTAGTGGGAAGCAGCCGCATAGCACAGGGAGATCAGCTCGGTGCTTTGTGACCACCTAGAGGGGTGGGATGGGGAGGGTGGGAGGGAGGGAGATGCAAGAGGGAAGAGAAATGGGAACATATTGTATATGTATAACAGATTCACTTTGTTATAAAGCAGAGGCTAACACACTATTGTAAGGCAATTATACTTCAATAAAGATGTTTGAAAAATAAAAAAAAAAAAAAAAAAAAAAGATGGGGGGAAGACCTAAATAGACATTTCACCAAAGAAGACATACATATGGCCAAGAGGCTCATGAAAAGATGCTCAACATCACTAATTATTAGAGAAATGCAAATCAAAACTATGATAAGGTAGTTTTGACCACCTCACACCAGTCAGAATGGCCATTATCAAAAAATCTAGAAACAATAAATGCTGGAGAGGGTGTGGAGAAAAGGGAACCCTCCTGCACTGTTGGTGGGAATGTAAATTGATACAGCCACTATGGAGGACAGTATGGAGGTTCCTTAAAAAACTAAAAATAGAATTACCATATGACCCAGCAATCTCACTACTGGGCATATACCCTGAGAAAACCATAATTCAAAGAGACACATGCACCCCAATGTTCATTGCAGCACTATTAACAGTAGCCAGGACATGGAAGCAATCTAAGTGTCCATCAACAGATGAATGGATAAAGAAGATGTGGCAATGGAATATTACTCAGCCATAAAAAGAAACGAAATTGAGTTATTTGTAGTGAGGTGGATGGACCTAGAGTCTGTCCTACAGAGTGAAGTAAGTCAGAAAGAGAAAAACAAATACCGTATGCTAACACATATATATGGATTCTAAAAAAAAAAAAAGAAAGAAAATGGTTCTGAAGATCCTAGGGGCAGGACAGGAATAAAGACACAGACGTAGAGAATGGACTTGAGGACATGGGGAGGGGGAAGGGTAAGCTGGGACGAAGTGAGAGAGTGGCATGGACATATATACACTACCAAATGTAAAATGGATAGCTAGTGGGAAGCAGCCGCGTAACACAGGGAGATCAGCTCGGTGCTTTGTGACCACCTAGAGGGGTGGGATAGGGAGGGTGGGAGGGAGACGCAAGAGGGAGGGGATATGGGGACATGTGTATGCATATGGCTGATTCACTTTGTTGTGCAACAGAAACTAACACAGTATTGTGAAGCAATTATACTCCAATAAAGATCTATAAAAAAAAACAACAACAAAGCTTGTTTTAAGCAACCCACATTTTGGAAATTTGCCATGGCAGACCCAGAAAACTAACACAATTGCGGTTTTGTCATTTTCTATGTAAAGCTATTAAAATCTTGGTTAGATCTAGCCCTAGATTATTTTTTTCTGTTTTGGGTGCAAAAAGATATCATTTTTTAGATTTTATTTTCTTTTTGTCTGTTGACACTAGGTGGAAATACAGTTGATTTTACAAACTATGTATCCAACAACGCTGCTAAATTTACTTATTAATTAGAACTGTTTACTGGCAGATTCTTTTGAATTTTCTACATACCTGTAAATTGTGTGTTTGTGTGTATATGTATATATATCTTCTAAAAATAATGATGGTTTTATTCATTTTTTGCCAATTTTCATGGGTTTTTTTCATTGTTTTATTGCACTGACTTCCAACAGAGTATGGAATAGAAGCAGTAATAAGAAGCATCCTTGGTTCATTCCTAATCTCAGGGGAAAACTTTCAGTAATTTACCATTAAGTACGATGCTTGCTATAAATTCTTTGTAGATAACCTTTATTAGATTAAAGAAGTTTCTTTGCTTCCTAGGTTGTAAAGAGTTCTCATCACGAATTAGGTATTGAATTTTATCAAATGTTTATTCTGCATCAATTCATACGACTCTATGTTTTTCATTCTTTATTCTGTTAACATGGTGAATTATATTATTTGATGACCAAATGTTAAAACATATTTGTATTCCTGGATGTAAATGTGCATGATAAGTTATCCTTCAGCATCCCTGGATTTGATTTGCTACTATTTTGTTTAAACTGTTTACACGTATTTGCAAAAAAATGGCCTATAATTTTTCTTTCTTGTGTTGTCTTAGTCAACTTTGAGTATCATGGTTTCATAAAATGAAAGCTGATGAGTCATCTCAGTTTCTTTTTTAAATCTAACGTGTTTCCTCTGATATTTTTCTGGAAGAGGTTAAGTCGAATGGGTGTTATTTCTTCTTTAGAACTTCGGTACTAATCTCCAGCAAGATCATCTAATTGAAGACCTCTTTTTATGGACTTTTTAAATTACAAATTTAATTTACTTAAGAGGTATAGAGCTATTCAAACTATTTAATATTTTGTGATACTTGGTGCCTTTTGAGGAATTGGTCCATTTCACCTAAGTTGTTGAATTTATGTGTGTAGAGTTGTTTATAGTATTCTCTTACTTTTTTTTTTTTTTGATGTCTTCAGAGTCTGTATCGATATCTCCTGTTTAATTTCTGGTGTTGGTAATTGGTGGTTTTTAATTCTCTCTCTTTTTTTCTCTGAAAATCTTGATAGAGATTTGTCAATTATATTGATTTTTCCAAAGAATCATATTTTTGTTTCATTTATTTTTACCTATTTTTGGATCATGTTTTTTTCAACCACTCTGCCGATCTCTTTATGGAAGGTCTGCTGGTGACAAATTCTCTGAATTTTCCTTCATCTGAAAATGTCTTGCTTTTTCTTTCCTTCCTGAAGGATATTTTCCCTTGATGCAGAGGAGTGAGTTTACAGCTCTTTTCTTTCAGCACATGAAAACTATTATGCCATTTCCTTCTGGCTTCCTTCCAGGGTTTCCAATAAGAAATTATAGTTAAGGTGTTAAAGCTTTCTTGCTGTTTTCAAGATTTTTTTTCCTTGTCTTAGTTTTCTGGAGTTCGGTTGTTATGGGTCTTGGCATAGATTTCTTTGGTGTGGATTTCTTTGGTTGGTGAGCTGGATTTGGCCACAGGACATAGCTTGGCAATTCCCACCTAGATGATTGATACTACATGAAAATTCAGGCCCAGTATTGCCAGATTTTCTGGTTTTACAAGAAAAACTAGAAATATGGAGTGTTTTTAAATTTGAAATCACCTGGTTTTTCAAGTCTCTCAATAAATTCCAATTTGTTTTCACCACAATGCTGGATAAGGAAAGAAAACAAAAAGAGAAACAATCTTCCCAGCCCCATGGACCTCGGGACATATTTATTATTTTAAATGTGGTTCTCTTTAAAATAGTAAAGCACCTTCTTTGTTTCATTTAATGCTCTTCGCCATGACTTTAACTTTGACACCAAGATGAAGAGTCATACTTTGTTTTAACTTATATTTGCCTGCCATGCCTTTTCCCATTCTTTAAGTTCAACCTCTGTGCATCACTTTGTTTTAAGTGTGTCTCTTTTCTCAGCTTGTAGTTGGGCTTTGCTTTGTAATCCCATCATATTTTGGAAATGATGATACTTAACCCACTTACAGTTACTGACATACTAATCTTAATTTGCTTCCTCTGTGATGAATGTCTGGGCTTTTACACATGCCTTCTGAGGGCAGAGATGCAACTACAGAAGAGACACTCCAGCAAAGACTTAGGAAAGCATGTGGTCAAGATGACTACACCGATAGCGTTTCATATGTTTAATCCTCCTTGGGATGTGTAACTTTTGATATACTCACTACTTAAAAGATCATCCTCACTTTATTTCCAGTTACAAAGATTTCCTTGAGAGAAAACCTTTGAAGAAAAAAAGAAACGTATGCTTCCCTTTCTGCCTTCTCTTTGCAGTGTTCAAAGCAGCATAAAGCCAGTTAGGCTGGTGGAGTTTTACACTTCCCAGACACCAGCTGGCACCCACTCCTTCCACAGCTGCCAGCTGTCCAACAGCTGGCCTTAACTTCAAGAAGTGGAGGGGCTTCCCTGGTGGCGCAGGGGTTGAGAATCTGCCTGCCAATGCAGGGGACACGGGTTCGAGCCCCGGTCTGGGAAGATCCCACCTGCCACGGAGCAACAAAGCCCGTGCGCCACAACTACTGAGCCTGCGCTCTAGAGCCCGCGAGCCACAACTACTGAGCCGGCGTGCCACAACTACTGAAGCCCGCACGCCACAACTACTGAAGCCCGCCTGCCTAGAGCCCGTGCAGAGAAGCCACCGCGGTGAGAAGCCCGCACACCACAGTGAAGAGTAGTCCCCCCTCGCCGCAACTAGAGAAAGCCCGTGTGCAGCAACAAGACCCAACACAGCCAAAAATAAATGTAAAAAATAAATAAAAATTAAAAAAAATATATATATATATATAAGAAGTGGAGAGCTCAGGCCTGCGACACTGAGGACTCAGTCTGCTGTCCAAAGCAAATGGAAAAACCTGCTCTGGTTTTGCAATCCTTCAACTGGAGCTGCCAAAGATCAGAAAGGAAGCATGAGAAAATTCCCTCCTTATCACAGGCCTTCTGCTTCTCGGTTCTAAACAGGGAAGATGAATATGGGAGACGTGGGTCATACCTGGGTCCGAGTTCCTCCCCTATACCTTGAACCCTGAATTCACATCCTTCCTCCCTGTGCTTTGCAAACCCCACGTTTAGACTGAGAGAGGCAGGAATAAAGGGGGCGGCAGCTGCCAGGAAATGTTGAGAAGGAACAGAACAGCGGAGCACCTCTTTGGCAGGCTGTTGATGGGATAATGGACTCCTCAGCTGCACTTCCAGGCACGTGGGATGGAAACGGCACCTTCCCTTCCACTGAAATGGAAGGGCTCAGAGGGAAGGACCCAGGGCTGTGATTTCTCAGCCTTGAAGGCCAGCTGTTCTCAGACAGCACCACACAGTGAGGCAGCCAGCCCAGTTACTTGGGTCTCCAGTAGGTCCCCTATTAGACTCTTCACAGACAGGAAGCCAGGGATTCCAGTTTCAGTTTTTCAAAAGCCCTTCCCTGGACCCTAAGAAGCGAATGATGAGCAGAGTAGGAGATTGGAAGTCAGACTTAGATTTGAATACTGTCTGTGCCACTGAGCATCTATGAGACCTGGAATTGTGCTCCTAAGAACGAAATGAGATATGCACAGAATACCTATTACACCACTGTATTAGTCAGTGTTCTCCAGAGAGAGAGAGAGAGAGAGAGACTGATTTATTTAAAGCAATTGGATGCACTTATGGAGGCTTGGCAAGTCCAAAATCTGATGGGGGAGGGCAGCAGGCTAGAGACTCAGGAAAGAGTTGCAGTTCAAGTCCAAAGGCAGTCTGCTGGCAGAAATCCCTCTTCTCCAGGGATGTCAGCCTTTTGTTCTTATAAGGTCTTCAACTGATTAGATGAGGCCCACCCACGCCATGCAGAGCAATCTGCTGTATTCAAAGTCCACCAGTTTAAATGCAAATCTCACCCCCAAAACATCCTCGCAGGAACATCCAGAATAAGGTTTGATGGAATATCTTGGCACCATAGCCCAGCCAAGTTGATACATAAAATTAACCATCACACACTAGAGGTCCAATAAACACAGTTCCCTCCCCCTCGTTTCCCTGATTCCTGAGCCACTAACTCCTGTTTCTCCCGCCTCTCTTATCCTTTTTCTCTGCCCTGGGCCCTTTGGTCACTGCTGAGTGAAGATCCTCTCCCAGAATGCTTGTCATGGAATCTTCTGCGTGTGTTTCCCGTTACCATCTGCCACTCTCCAGATAATCCTCTGTCCTTCACCGCCAGCCTAGGCACCCAGCAAATATTGACTCACACTTCAGGCCACCCATCTCACATCACCCGCAGCCCCTCCCTCCATGGCGTTTATCTCCTTTAAAGGAAATTAGGGTGAATGCAAGAAAGAATAATCATGAGCAAGAAACAGCAAAGACTGAATTTAACATCTTCTTGACAGCCCCCCTTTTCAAATATCTCTGAGTTCCATTTCTCTTCTATTTGGCTTCCTGGTCCTTACTACTGAGAAAACTGAACAAACAACCCTCCCTCCTGGTCTCTTTTCCCCTGCTCCTCCCCCCTCTTTTGGCCAAGTCAGTGGAGCTTCTTTTGCAAAGCTCTTCAGGCATTTTTTAAAAACAGCTGTGGAGTGAATGGAGATTTGCTCTATGCCATAAGTGGCCCACTGACCAATTAACAAAAAAAAAAAAAAAAGATTTGGTCAAAGGAAAAAATGTTTCTCAAAACTAGAAAACGTGCAAAGATTTGTATGTGCAGATTAATAGATCTCTAAGAGATAATTATAATGGCCTTATTTATAATTTATAGAACTGAAGAAGCATCCCTTCTTGAATGCACGATTATACAGAGACCTACATTGGGAAGGTCCTAAAGATAATGAAGGCCTGAGAAGCATAGACACACACAATGGAGCTTGAGAACATTTAGAAAACACCTTAAAATACCAAACGATGCATAAATGAAAGAATGCAGAGTGAGAAGCACGACCAGATTGGGTCGACACCCTGAAAGAGGACAGAAGGACCTCCCCTCTTCTCCAGATACCTAATTCCTACCCAAACTGAAATTGCCAGGTCAAATTCCTCCTCAGCTCTTAAAGATTTCCCAGAGGTCTCCAATCTGCACGTCATCACTTCCTTCTCCAAACTCTTAGAGAAACGTGTTGTCATAACCTTCGTCTGGCCCTGGGTTGTGCGAGCCAGTGAATCGGTACAACTTTGCTTTGCTGTGGATTCACTCTTCCACACTTGTATGTCTGTGTTTATCATTGGATGCAACACCCTTGAGGGTTGTGTACACGACTTACTGCTCAGAGAACACAACACAGCGACTGAAATCACTCCACTAATACGAGTTGATTCGTTAAGATGTGTCATATTTCACCCACATCATCAGCAGACAACCACAGACCACCCACTTCGTCACTCAGCCAAGATCATAATAAAAATCATCACATTAGCAGCTGGCAGCGACTGAGTGCTTATTCTGTGCAAGGTTATATTTTAACCCATTTCATACTTAGCACTTAATGCATTTAATGTTTAGAAACAACTCCATGACATAAGCACTTTTATTATCCCCATTTTGCAGGTGGAGAAACCGAGGCACAGTGAACCCAGGTCTGTAGCCAATAAGCGACAGAGCTAGTTTTTGAATCCAGATTAATCAGCTCCAGAGTCAGGACCCTTAACTGCTATGTTATATTTAGAAATAATGTCTTCAGGAACTCTTCCAGAACTATTCTATGCACCTGGCACATAGAAATATACAAGTCAATGTGCGTATTTGGGTAACTGGGTTCTGCACTATATACAGAATGAGGTCTGAACACCTCCATCTTCCATCCAGAGCTGTCAGCATTTTTCCCAACTTAGTGTGGAGCCTTCCCAGCATCTTTCTTCCCACACTGGACAACTCATAGGACCCCGTACACTTTCAACGCTTTCCTCCTTTTGCAACTTTGCCCAGATCTTTTCACTGCTGGGTGACCCATGCACCCCACAGTTCTCTGTCCAAGTTGTGCCTACCTTTCAAGACCCAGCTTAGATCTGTCCTAGCCAACAACTTTACCCATTCTTTCTTTCCTCATCAGAATGCATTTCCCTCTCCTCATAAAAGATGGTATCTGTGATTATGTCACCATGAATGACGTGCATTCAGAGAAGCTTCCTTGCATTGGCGAGAAAGGCATGGGGTCGGAGCCGGTAAGCTGGTTGACACACATACACCGCCACCCAGCTTCCTTACGTTTCAGCTGAAATGAAGCAACCTTTCTTGTACGGGCCCCCGGGGGTGTGTGAGGCATGTGCATCAGAAGGGGAAAAAAAGTTGAAAACTACAAAGTTTCACACATAAATAATGTTAAAAACATGATGAGGGGTTATTATAAAAATAACTCTGAATCCACTCAAACTTATTTTTATTTATTTTTAAGTCTTCAGCGCTTCACTTTATTTATTTATTTATTTGTGTTTGGCTGTGTTGGGTCTTCGTTGCTGCATGCGGGCTTTCTCTAGTTGTGGCGAGCACGGGCTACTCTTTGTTGCAGTGCTCAGTCTTCTCCTTGCGGGGGCTTCTGTTGTTGCGGAGCACGGGCTCGAGGCGCGTGGGCTTCAGTAGTTGTGGCTCGCGGGCTCAGTAGTTGTGGCTCACGGGCTGTAGAGCGCAGGCTCAGTAGTTGTGGTGCACGGGCTTAGTTGCTCTGCAGCATGTGGGATCTTCCCAGACCAGGGCTCGAACCCATGTCCCCTGCACTGGCAGGTGGATTCTTAACCACTGCGCCAGCAGGGTAGTCCCAAACTTATTTTTATAAAATAAGTCATCCTCACTCAGTATTTTATTAGTAGTAACAAATTACTGATGACACATTTCACGGCTAATGGTACCCACCAGAGAGTGTTAACAGCAAGGTTGGAAATGCTCCTCTCATGCCTCCTCTGACTTGAAAGGCTCTGGAAGACCCGGGCTGCAGCTCAGTCACTTCAAGAGCCTAGCTCTGTGTTCCGAGCATAGGAGGAACTTATTATCCGTGAATGGCACTGACCTGGACTGCCTTGACCGGACGTGATCAAAGGTTTGGTCAGGCCAGCTCCCAGAGCAAAAGGCAGGACATACAGAGAAACTGGATAGTGGGTAAAGAAGCATTTCCCACACCCACTTGGGGCACGAGACACTCAGGATAACAGATGCTAGAGAAGAGACCCATCCCCAGCCTTCAAAGAGGGCGTACTGGAGGCTAGACCAACAAATATGTAATCAGCATAAACACGAAGAGAAAAATACAGTAATCCCAAGCGTATGCTGACGGGGGAGAATGAATGGGTAAGGTGGGAGGAATGAACCGCAAGGTCGCTGGTGAGAGCAGACACTGGCTGTTGTGTGTCTGACTCAACCAGTCATTAGCGCCTGGAGAGGAAAGCCCCAGAAAGCAGTCTGGATCGGGCGTCCCAGGGCACGTTCTCCACAGGGTGGGGTGGGGGGATTGGGGGAGCCGTGGCTGGGATCCTAGAATCCTGCTCCAGGCTTCCCAGAGCTCATTTTGGAGGGTGGGGCTGTCAGAATCCCCCCGTCCACTCTGCAAGGGTAACCTACCGCCTCTGGGCACTCAGATTAGTGTCTTCCTCTGTGGTTCTTTCCAGAACATTCGCGGGGTTGCTGACTATTCTGGGAAAGGGGGAAGGCGCCACACAAAATACGTCTTCATTGTGGATGACCCTCCTCTTGATCTCCTTGCTGCCCCCAGTTTTGGTGGTGAAGTCACGGTGTGGACAGCGGAGACCCAGCTGGCCTGTTGCCACTTAGAAAGTCCGTGTATGTCCCTCTCAGAGACACTAAATGACCAAAGAAGGTTAGGGATGCCACGCTGGCTTCCCTCCAAGTTACATTAGCTGGTGATTAGGTGAAAAAGGAAACTTTCTGCAAATAGGCTGTCTTCATCATAATCCTTTATATTCACTGTTTTTACATAAATCTCCGGAAATGTCATTTTATATGAAACATATTCTGATTAAATTTTCCCTGCAGTGTCATCTGAATGGACTGGGTAAATCAGTGAGCTTCTCCTCCTATATTTGACAATCCCAAGAATTCTCAGACGACACAACTTGGCCATGTTTCAGTGAGGCCCCAAAACCTTGAAAATCCATCCTTAAAGAATGAAATCATTCCATGGAGCAGCTTTGCAAAGAGTTGCCTATCTATCTGCCTGGAAAAAATGCAATTAACAAGCTAGTAGAAAAATCTAGCATGTATATTATTCCTTAAGGATCTAGGATTGCTGTTTTACAAATAATTTCGTGAGCTAAATTTTTTTTTTTTTGGCATTTATTTGGAAGTTCGTATTTTCAGTATCGTGCTACATCTTTTTTATGAACATCAGTGCTATAGACTTTGCATACCCCCACCCCAAATTCACATTTTATATCCTAACGCCCAGTGTGACCGTTTTCAGAGGTGGGGCCTTTGGGAGGCGATTAGGTCATGAGGGTGGAGCCGCCATGAATGGGATTAGTGCCCTTATAACAGAGACCCCAGAGAACTTTCCTGCTCCTTCCAACATGTGAGGACACGGCAAAAAGACAGCAGTCTACGAACCAGGAGACAGACCTTCACCAGGCACTAAATCTGCCGGTGCCTTGACTTTGGACCTCCAGCCTCCAGAACTGTGAGAAACCCATTTATGGTATTCTGTTACAGCAACCCAAATGGACCAGGGTAATCAGTCTTTCCCACCAGAGGTTCACTACTTTTTGGTCAGTGGTCCAAAAGTCTCAGACTCTCCCCAGACTCCAGTTTCTCCCAATTCTAGAAAGGAGATTATAACTATAGTTTCCCACACAGAATTGTGGAAGAGGTCAAATGGGACCAACGTGCAAAATAATGGCAGTAAATCTGCAGGAGGATTCAAGCTTCCAGAGTTTGGGTGGGTGGTCTAAGAGAATCCGGTTTAGTACCTATGCTCCGAATGCGCTCATATGTGTAAAGCTCTTAGAACAGTTACTGGAACGTCACATCCGTAGCAGCTTTTACACCATCTCTGTGGAGTAAGAGACCCAATAACAGTCCGCAAAGTATTTCTCAGGCCCCACCTCTGCCCCCAGGGAATTCTGGGCTTCAAAGCCCTTCCAGAAAGGTCTGGGGTCACAAGAGAGGCTCTCCCATTGCACCCCTACTTAGTACTTGCTCCTCGGGCCTCCTGCAAACAGACCCACCCAGCAACCCTCCAGACCTCCAAAGTGCCCTTAAACACGATGGTGAATATGGTATCATTTGCCAAATTACGACTTGGCTGAATTATAGAAGCTCTCCCACGGGAAGCAGCACTGGCGCTTAGAGCCAAGCTTTTTGAGTCAGCCTGACCCAGAATCAAACCCAGGCAAAGCCACTTACTAACTCTGTGACCTTGAGTAAGTTGTTTGACTTTTTTGAGCCTCATGTTTCTTGTAAATAATAGTACCTATTCAGAATCCGAAAGATTTTTATTTTACCAAAACACTTACACATAATTTACTAAGTGCTTATCAAATATGAACTTATTTAGTTCTCTGAACAAGCCTACAATGTAGGTGCTACGATTATCCTCATCTTATAAGTAAGGCTATTAAGGCACAAATAACTTGCTGAAAGTCACACAGCTAGTGTGACAGCACAAACAGAAGCAAGATTCGAACCCTGGCCTTCTAGCTACTGAATCCTTGTTCTTAAGCAACATCCTACCTAATGTTAACAGTCAAACAACTGTTTTTCATATTTTTGTTCAGATGAAAATTTTCAAACACACAAAGGCAATGAGGATCCCTTGCACTCAGCACTCAGCCTAAACAATCATCAACAGTCCACTGTTCTAAACAAAGACGTTGTTAATTTTATTTTCCTTAAGTTGCAATAATAAATATGTTTGTCATTCTGTTTGATTTTGCCTAAATCAATGGTTACAGTTCGGTAATTTCCTTTGGTTTCCTTGCACAATTGTAAAATTAAGACATCTGGTCCCTATGTTTATAAAGTACATTTACAATACTATTTTTGTACATAACTTTGTATAGCTTACTGAGCACTTTTACTTGATTATTTCATTGAATTTTCCAGCAACCTTTGAAGACAGGCGGTGAGATTTCTGTGATTCCCCTTTTAAAAATGGTCAAATGAATCCCAAAGAACTTAAAAAATTTGCCCAGGTTCACACAATTTGATTTTTAAAGTTTTCAATGATTTGTTCTCTGGACACCAATATAGAGTGGAAAAAATAGTGGGCTCTGGAATTCAGCAGCATTCAATTAGTACAATATATGATGTAAAAATTGTACTATAAATATATGTAGATAATGCGTGTGATCAAATGTATATGCATGTAGTCCACATATACGCATGTTTGTGTGTGTGTGATCCAATGCCATGACTATCCCACTGAACATAATTTCCCTTTTCCCCTTCTAGATAGGATCATTCAGAAGAAGAAGCCCCCCGATTACCCAGTGGTTGCCTGCAATACTTCCAAATCTCCCCAAACCTTTTCAGCATTAAGATATTCACCAAAGGCCCTGGATGCTTCTATTTTGCCCCAAAATTGTTGACTTCTCTGGTTCTCAGCTGCCCCATCACACTGAGGTCGTTCCGGTTTTATCAATGACATACTTCACCTCTTTGGAAGATCCAAGCAAAACCTCCGTCATTTTATGTGAACCCTGTTTCCTTTTGAGGGCTGTGCTGGAGATTTTATGATACGCTTTTATAAAAAGAACCATTTGGGTATGATCACTAAAAAAAAACAATGTGCCACAAAAATGGCCCCCCACAGAGCCTGTTCTCAGTAAAATAAACACATTCCTTGTTTACCAATAGAGTTTATTAAGAGCATCATAGATAATTCATTTTTAGTTCCAATCTATTAGACTTCAACAGGGAAGGAAAGTTTGTCTTTTGTGACTGGTAACGTCATCTAAACCACATTTCTGTCCTCATGTGTCTGCATTTAAACTCATCTACGGTTTCAGCAGAAACCATAAAGTGACTTCTAAAGAAGAAATTCAAGAAAAGTGGTTCTTTTCACGTGTCCCACTACATAATGAAATGCCCCGACTTTGGGCTGGGTGGCACAATGCCCAGGGCAGGGTTTGCATGGGATATATTTTTGTTGAATAATCAATGAATGAATGAGATCATCTAAGCATCTGGTGAAGTGTATGAATTATTACATTTTCAAGATATTTTTTATGACTCTTTTCCATACATATGTGAAATAATTTCAATTAGAGCTAACAGGTTTTTCAAGTAGTAATACCTTGGAAACATGTTTTAATGAATAAAGAATAATAACATTGAATGAACAGATTGATCATCTTATACAAATAGATATTTTTTTCAGTAGAAGAAAAGATTTGCTATTGTAGTTTGTCTCTTTCATTCTCTCTCTCTTTTCTCTCTCTTTTGAAAAACAGTGATGGTAAGCATCAGCTTTTCTCCATCTACATCATTATAGCTTCTGAGCTGATGAATTTAATAAAGTTGTATTGAGTCTAATCTTAATACTTTACATTTAAATTGGAATCCATTTTCATACTGAGGCGTAAAGAACAAAATGATCACCAGCTTCACCATGTAGGACCAACCCCTGGGCAGGATGCAGAACAAATACCTGAACCCGTATAGATCCAGCTCTCAGCTGCTTCTCTAGGGGAGTAATTACTGTTCCTTAACCCTCTTCTCGGGGGGCCTCTTTTAGTCTCTTTTAGCTGACAGTGTCCCGTGGAAAAGCGGTCATTTCTCCATCTTCCCAGCACCCTTCTACCCACTCCTCCTGAAGGAAGGCTGCAGTTTAACTAAGCTCCGATTCCATATCTCTCCAATGATGGCGTATCTTCGGGAGACAAAGGAGACACCATCGCCGCAAGGCACCAGCGTGCACAGCTTAGGGTGACTACCAGGGTGGCCTCTGTAGCTGGAATGGTGAATTTGGAATCCAGAAACCAGAATTCTAGGTCCATTTACATCATTCACTGAAATCTTCCTCTTCTGTATTTAAAAAAAAAAAAAAAAATTCTTCAAACCTCACAGTTTTAATGACCTCAAATATCGTCCAGTCTGACCCAAAGGGAATCACCACTTCTTAGCGCAATAGGCTTAGGTTTCTCGAAATCTCCTGCTAGCCTCTCAGTGTTCCGGCGTCTGGCTCGTGAATACACGCTTTCGGAATCCTTTTCAGATCTTGCACCCCAGAATTGACGGCTCTGACTACTCTCTCATTTCCGCCTCTCCCACGCCCTGTATGTGGAGAGTTGTACTTGTTTACATCGTGTTCTCTCCCTCCTCTAAGTTCCCTGAAGGCAGGAGCTGTCTTACTTATCTTTCTAAGTATCTCAGTGCTTTGCACAGTTCCTGGTTCTCAGTAGATACTTACTCCATAAAAGAATTGCTCCACTGCTTGGAGCCTCAATGCCCTGCATCACACGGACACATCCTGACTTAGCTTCTCTTTGAAATATTTGGGTTCTTTTTTTTATTTTTTATTTTTTTATTTTTGGCTGCGTTGGGTCTTCATTGCTGCGCGTGGGCTTTCTCTAGTTGCGGCGAGCGGGGGCTACTCTTCGTTGCGATGCGCAGGCTTCTCATTGCGGTGGCTTCTCTTGTTGCGGAGCAGGGGCTCTAGGTGCACGGGCTTCAGTAGTTGTGGCTCGCGGGCTCAGTAGTTGTGGTGCACGGGCTTAGTTGTTCTGTGGCACGTGGGATCTTCCTGGACCAGGGCTCGAACCTGTGTCCCCTGCATTGGCAGGCGGATTCTTAACCACTGCGCCACCAGGGAAGTCCCAATATTTGGGTTCTTGATGGGACGTTTTCTTCCCTCTCTCGTGATTTCTGATTCTGATTCCAGAGACAACCAGCATCAGCAAGATAGCCTCAAAATATTACGTTGAACCATATAAAATTTTCAATATTCGACTGACCCACAAAAGCGGTAATTTCATAGAGAGTAAAAGTCAATAGAATTGTGAAATACTGAATTTCTTAAATTATGATTTTAACATTCGTCTGTTACTAAGTGATCAAAAAATTAATAATGATGCTGAACAGCATGATTAAGACACTGTATAAAATTCACATATTTAGGACTTTATCTCAGCTCTTAGATAATCTGCATTCTTTTCAAGTCTTCAAGGAATATTTCTAAAAATTGAGCACACACTAGACCATAAAGGACATTTCAATAAATATCAAAGAAGTGAGAGAGTGGCGTTGACATATATACACTACCAAATGTAAAATAAATAGCTAGTGGGAAGCAGCTGCATAGCACAGGGAGATCAGCTCGGTGCTTTGTGACCACCTAGAGGGGCGGGATAGGGAGGGTGGGAGGGAGAAGGAGGGGATATGGGGATATATGTATACATATAGCTGATTCACTTTGTTATACAGCAGAAACTAACACACCATTGTAAAGCAATTATACTCCAATAAAGATGTTAAAAAAAAACAAAGAATCAGTAAAACATATGTACTATATTCTCTGCCACAATACAATAAAGTGAGAACTCAATTCCACCCACCCCAAAAAAAAGCCAAAAATACTCTTGTATATTTGGAAACTAAAAATGGTTCTTTTGATACATTATGTATGCATGGGTCAAAGAGGAAATAATGATAGAAATTAGAAATAAAGCCAAGCTGGTTTGTCATGATCTGATTTTTCCCATTTTATTCAGTCCGTGTGATTTAACATCTGATAATGTCAGCAAAGCTAGTACAGCAGGCCTCAGGAACGAAAAAAAAAAAAAACAAGCCTGGGTTTTCGTGGGAAAAACTATAAAGTCTTAATTAAATAGCTTACTTATTTCAGCCATTTGTCCATAGATTTTGTGTCTAGATTTTATTCAGGATTTCCTCCATTTGCCTCCCCAGGGCTGATATAAGAAGAGCCTCTGCCATCAGAGTTGAAAATCCAGTCCACAGGAGCGTGATTGCCGGTGTTGAGAACTTCCTGTGTGGCCCCAAGGTTGCCATCATCCAAGGCTCTTCTGCAAGAACCTGCAAATTGTGGACGGTGGAGGGAACACCCCTGGGAATATTTGGAGAGAAAACCAAATGGCATCTCAAAATACCAGCGGCTTGCCTTTACCACAATAGGGTCCTCGACCCATAATCTCACATCTAGATGAAGCTGGTAGGCAATCCTGTTGAAACAGGCATCTCCCCTGCTCCTGGATGTGGGCAGATCTGATCGCATCTCTTTCCAGTTCCAAGTCAATGGAAGCACAAGAATAATCGTTTAGAACAACCTATGCTTCCCAATCTGGGCAATATACCCAAGAGCAGGGGGATGTATTTTGCTTCACTGCTCATTCCCCTGTCCAAGCAAAACACTTCCGCAATGTCATGTGCATTAGAGCACAAAGGAGAAAAAACCGTGCCGAGGTCAGCAAGAGCTAAAATCTCTTCTTTAGGACTCCAGTTCAAAAAGGCTTAGGAATTCCATCAGCAGCACCATAATGTCAACATTCCAAAGAAGTCCAGAGTCCCAGAACCAGGGTCTAGGATGCCAGAGAAAGGATGGAGAGGAATCCCCATGAAGCCTGGGATTTTGTATAAGGGCAAAGGCTAAGAAGTAGGAAGCAAAGAGTGAAATCCTGTCCACACTGTTGAATCTGAACACCATCCGAAGAACGTCCCGTTTCACTAATTGGAAGGTCGCCCTAGTAAGCAGAAGCTCGATGCCATATGACAATGTCAGGTAATCAGCTCAAATCTCTCTTCCTTTATGTCATTGGGGACCATCTCTGGGTGTTAGTAGCAGAGCCTTCCTTAAGCAGAGGGTTTGACCAACCTGTCAGCTAGGATTTTAGCAACATGGATGAGAAAACCACTTTTTTAAAAGTGGATGTCTTTGTGGTATGGTAGAGGGGATATGGACATTTTTCTTTCTGTATTAATTTCCTTTAGAGTTATTATAGTAAAAGTACTTTAATAAGTAAAAGTCATTGTATTAGACGGAATGCATTCACCACCCCTAATTTGACTCAATGTGGCTCAAAAGACAAGGGTCCAGTGTAAAGGATCCATCTTGTAAGAAAGTCAATGAGAGGGCATCGAAATTTACACAGAGCACAGGGATGTGGGAAGAATGAAGCTGGAGGCCGTTTATCACTAGTCTGTTACTCTGGAGTTTCCATTCCTCCTGATGGCCAAGAAAAATAAAAATTGCCAATTAAGGGTAACTTATTCTGTTCTTTGAAACATTTCACTTTGACATTAACTCAGCCTCGTTTGGATAAATCAAGAGTCAGCTCACAGGCTGTTTCTTCCCTCCTCCGTCAAGGGGTCATTTCTCCCACTCCTTCCCAACAAGGACCCAGGTGCAGGGGGAGGTGACAGGCGTCCTCGGCGTCCTTGGCTATGGACCCGTCTTGTCTCTAAATGTCCTGGGCTGGTGTTTACGCAGGTTTGGCTGATCTTGCTGCCCCTCGTGGTGTCCTGCTGGCATCTGCTGCTGCAGCCCATGGTCCCTGTGGCCCCTCACATCACCAGGTCCCTATGCGTTGTGGCCTCCTGCTTCCTTGCCCTGAACACAGGTCTGTGCCAGGACTACCGCTCTCAACCCCTCGGCGACCTGTCACCAGGGCCACGAGGAGCCCAGGGCCCTGACTGTTCCCCCACCTCCAAACCCTGGCAGACGCACTGGGAGCGCATGGTGGACCCTCCCTCACGCCTTCCGGGGTTTCTGTGAGGGCTTCTAATGCCTCATCACCCCCTAATTTTGCTTAAGCCAGGTTGGGGCCGGGGGCGCTGAGGGCGGAGACAGTCACTTCTCGGTGGCCGAGCTGCGACCAGCATCCTAGCTTTCCCCCCAGAACCGCCCTCCTGTGGTCACGGTCTCCACGCCCTCTTCCTGTCCTGTGGACACTTCCCCGAAGGCATTTCCTCCGCCTGCGCTGCGCTATGGCTTTGACCCTCCTTGATCTAGCCTGGCTCTTTATGTGTTAAAGGAAACCTTTTGGAATTTAGAAAACCCTTTCTGTCTTCACAAAGCCTGGCTTCTACCTCGCTTTGGATTCGAAATGCCATCTGGAGATTAGGATCTTAAAATTGACTTCATTTTCTTTGCTTTCTGCTTTAATGATGCTAATTTTCTCCAGGACAGTGGGAGCTATGTCAGCTGATGACATAGGATAAATCAAAGTGGCTTTACAAGGTTATGGGCGAGGTATAGGGGAACAGCAAGAAACAGCACGTTGCCCAGGACTAGTAACGATGTAATCATTACCACCTACAGGTCCAAGACCTGAGAGTCTGAGGGAAGTGTTCTCCAAACCCAGATGGAGAAAGTGTGTAAAGAGAACCAGTACCCTTGGGTTGGGATCTTCGCAGGCTCAAGGCAACTTCTCAGGGAAGGAACCAGACAGGAGTAAATACTGGCGTCGTTATCCTCCCTTCTTTTGATCCCCCCTCCCCCACTGGAGCATCCCATTGGCCAAACCTAACTGGACACCAGAGGTTGGGGGTCCACTGATAGAACCCAACTGGTCAGCTCCAAGATGGAGAAGAGTAGAGAGTGGATGTGATTGACGAGATCCAGCCTAAAAGCTTCTCCCTGAAAGGGGAGCGGGGATTGGATCAAGTACAAGGGTGTACAAAAAAGAAAACAGTACTGCTATTTTTCAAAAATATGATATCCCTATAACATATGTCTGTCTTACCCATAGTTCAACTTCTATCAGTGTCCATCTAAGTATGTATTACAATCAGACGGCTATTAATTTGCAAAGTGCTCTGATGGTGACAACAGCAGTTAGCCCTGAGTGCTTTCTGTGTGCCAAGCACTGTGGAAAAACTTCTTGTTGATGTTCTTTCATCCTCAAAAGAAACTTCTGGGGTCAGCTTTATTATTAACATCTCCATTTACAGATGGGGAAACCAAGACTAAAAGAGTTAAAGAATTTGCCCAAGGTCATACAAGCTAGCCAAGGGCGCATATAAAATATAAGACCAGGCTCTCTAAGAGGGGCAGGGAGCAGGGAAGGACACATGGGACCTTACCATCAGCTTCTAAGTCACAGCCGATGGTCGCCATCTGGAATGGTGGGGGGTGGCCATGTCACCAGATGGTTTTTCGAGAGAAGTTTGTAATCCACATTGCATAGAAAAGGTCCCCATTTTTTAATTTACTTGTTCAATTTACAGTTTTCATTCAAACTGAAAAAATGGCTGATTTTAAGTATACAATCAGGACGTCCAGTGTGCAACTTCTGTTAGACTGGAATGGAGAACCCTATCCCAGCACCCCTGCACACACGGCTGTGATGCTTGTCAACAGCCTTTACAGAGCTACAAACCAGGAACGTTTGTTTCCTGTCCAATTGACAACCATTGTGTTTGTAAGTCTAATAATTATATTTGTGGTAACCAGTATGAATTAAGTCTCATGCTAAGGACTTCACATATGTCATCTCATCTCATCGTTACAACTACTCTGCAATTTACATATATCTCATTACCCACGTCTTCCAGATGAAAACACAGGGTTCAAAAATGCTGTCAGAAATACTGTATGATATCACTTATATGTGGAATCTAAAAAATACAACAAACTAGTGAATATAAAAAAAAAAAAGAAGCAGACTCAGAGATACAGAGAACAAACTAGTGGGGAGGGGCAAAGAGGGAGGGGCAATATAGGGGTAGGAGATTAAGAGGTATGAATTATTAGGTATAAAATAAGCTACAAGGATATATTGTACAACAAGGGGAATACAGCCAATATTTTATAATAACTATAAATGGAGTATAACTTTTAAAAATTGTGAATCACTGTTTAGTACTCCTGTAACTTATATAGTATTGTACAGCAACTGTACTTCAATTTTTAAAAACTTTAAGTCACAAGCTAGAAGACAATAGAGCTAAGGACTCAACCCAAGCCTCTCTGACCCCCCAAATTAAGCTTTTTCTACCAAAACTAGAAGACTTTCCCCTGCACAACTCTGAGATCCTAGGCACACAAACCAGAAACCCCCTGGGAAAAGCGTTTCTTCCAAGTCAGTTACCTGCAATAACCTCAGGTTAATGCATTTTACAGTGCAGGCTGCTCACCTACCATCCAAACACAATGCTTCCTAAAAGCACCACGGGCACCTTCAGAACACCAAACAGGAAAAGAGATAAGCAAAGCAAAGCAAAGCGTAGGACTGCCTGTACTCGGAAGTGGGCAGGCTGGTGGAAAAACAGAGTCTGCTAAAAATTAATAGGAAGGCAGAGACTCAGCTGAAGAAATGTTAAGAGGTGCCTCCGTTCCCCCCCACCCCTTTTTTTTTTTCAATACCTGATGTACAGAGAAAATGCCATTTTTAAAGAGTAGCTTAAAAAAATGGGTTCCCCTTGCTGGAACTGAAAGGATAACATTAAATAAGTAGATTGTATCACTCCCTAGGCATGCTTTCCAAGCCCTAAGTATTAATACTTGCTTCTCTGCATCGTAATTCACCTCCTCCTTTCTGGATGTTTCGGCCATCCCTCTCGGCACAAACAGCTCTCGGACTCTCTGCACCCACACGTCATCCAGTACTTTTATTCCAATACAGGAATAAAGTCCAACCAGACTTTGCAAAGGAGAAAATCCGCGGTTACGTATTTCCATACGCGATGTTGGTCACTAGATTTATTGCCAACCCTTGAATCATCTCTGATTTCCCCGTCTCAAGCTGCATCAAACGTTCTTCCAAATGTTTCCATCGTTACTTCTAAAGTTATAACGATAAATTATAAAGTTTGTCCTTTCAAGAGACTTATAGCTAAGAGACCTTTTCTACGCGGAGCTTAGTAACAGATCTGCCCACTCAATATGTTTGGAACGGATTTCTGTTCCCCACCTTCCCACAAAACAGCCCTGCCCTTGGATCTCTCTCCTCTTTGTAAATAGCACCATCAACTGCCCTGTTGCTAAGGTCAAAACACCACCAGATCCCTTGAGTTCTAGAGTCTTCCTCTCCCTCCCCTGCTCTGGCTGAGGCATCAGCAGGTCCTGTCAAGTCTAACCTCCAGAACCTCTGGATCCCACGCCTCGACCTCCGTCTCCAAGGATGCCACGCCAAAGCGTCTGCGTCACCGTTACCTGGACTGATACAAGCCCCTCCCACCCGGCACCTCCGCGTCATCCCTCCCCTCTCCAATCTGTCCTTCTCGATTTCGCCCACCTAATCCTCCTAAGAGGCAAATCCAAGCCTGGCATTTTCTCCTGCCGTTCTGTGGCTTCTAGAACAAAATCTAAAATCCTGAGCGTTCCCCAGGAGGCCCTGCCTGCCCTGGCCCTGCTCCAGCCTCATCCCTCCCCACTTTCCCTTTCTCTGTCTATTCCAACCACCCTGGCTTGTTTTCTCTTCTTCAAATGTTGCAAACCCTTGACTGTCTCAAGGCCTTTGCACAGCTGTTTCCTCTGCCTGGAATACTCATCTCCCAGTTTCTATTTGAATGGCTTGTTCTGATCATTCAGGCCTCAGATCCAAATCCTTTTGCCCAAAGAGCCAGGCCACGCAATTCAGAAGGTGGTCCTTGACAATTACACTCTCTCTGTCCCTTGTTTATTTCCCTTCCAGCACTTTTCACAAAGGACAATTACTTTATGTATTTAGTCGCTGACGCTCTTGTCTCCACTCTACCCCTAACACCTAGCATAGAGTCTGGGACATCACAGGGAACAAAAATCGAGTGTTGAACAAATAGAGCCCCAGGCACCGTCCTACAGCTCCCACGAAGCACACGCCAGAGTCACAGTGAAAGAAGCCATGTCACTGCCTTGTGTGTGAAAGCAAACAGCCAGTTCAACTTATTAAAAAATATGCTTTCAGTTAACATCACAGAAGACATTTTCTAACCGATTACAATGAGCTGGGGAGCGAGATGCAAAGAAAATAAACACATTTAATTTAAAACAGATGGGAAGTGGTCCGTTCCCCCACGGGTGACCTGAGGTAGGGCCCCTTAGAAGGTCTCCTCTTCTTTCCAACATTTTATGAGCATAATTTTTACATGCCAGAATATGCTCTGGGCGGGGGGACATCCCCGCCCCCCAGCAGTCACTCGATGGCCCAATTCAGCTTGACAAGGAAAGGCTTAATTGAGTCCTGTGGGCCACGCTCATTTGCATATCTGCCTGGGTCCTATAAATAGTACCGCGCAGCTACAACTTTATGAACAAGCATTCCTGGCTGAGGGGAACCGTCCTCGATCCTTGAATAGGGCACTAGAGACACGTACAATAGCATCTTTATTGAGTGTAGATTTCCTTAATGTGCCAAGATATGCCTTGGGTGATCGGTTCAAATGTTACAACTTGCTAGCAAAGTTGGAGGTTTATGGTGATCAGACACAGAGCAGATGTTCTTCTCAGCTCAAGAATGTTGTTTTTCCTAAAAAACTGCCCGGCCACTCACAACTGTGCAGCACACGAACTGCTGAAGTTGCATCTTTGGAGAGGAGCGGAAGAACCACCATAAGTGAAGAGAGGCTTCAGAAACCACAACTTCAGAAACCAAGTTCAAACTCATCAGAGAAAAACCATGCGCTTTTTTTTTTTTATATGGTATGGAGAAAATTCCAGGTTCCTGTCCGAGCTCAGTGAGGACAGTTCTATACGTGGTGCTAACACAAGGGTCCCAGAGGGACACTGTTATTTCTAAATCCTTAACGTCCTCTTCTAATTATCACCTCCAGGAGCCTGGGTTTCAGATTAAATTTCTCTGGCTTTCAGGGAAGAACTTAAGCACAGCAGAGATGTTACCACTTAGTGCATCTTCAGATGTGCTAACCACGAAATGCAAAGGCAAAACCATGTCCTGTTTTCTGAGCCCTTAGCGCAGCTGGACACTCTTGACAAATCCCAGAGACAACATTGGTACAAACACGACCTTGACTTTCTGCTCCTGACTGACCCTGGGTACCACTGTGGCTCTGCAGTGGAGTAATCATGCCCGCGACTCTCCCTTCCACGTAGTTAATATTTTTAATCTACTGTCATTTATTCCCCTCTACCTATATCCGATACTTTGTCCTCTCCCCATCCACCCTTCCATTCATCAACATGAAGTGAGCGACTACCTCTTGTCAGATACAGTGCCACATGCTCGGAGACACTGGTGAACAGACAGAGGCTAGGACCTCATGGAACATAAAATCTAACAGTGGAGACAGACATGAAGACAGACCATTGACTGCACCCTTGGTCATTACTAGAATGGAGATGCTTGAAAGGGGCTGGGGACCAGAGGGAGGGCAGGTCTACATCGATGGTTGGGACAATTCGTGGACCACACAGAAGAGGAAGTGACAACGAGGGGTCCCCAGTAGGATGGGAGTACAAAGGAGGGAAAGGGGGAAAGTGTTACATTCCCAGCAGAGTGAGAAGCACAAGCTGAGTAACAGAAGCCTGAGGGCCCTGGATTCAGCCCTCGGGGGAGCGGGGAGGGGATGAAGTGAGCAGGGTCAAATCAGGAAGGACCTTGTGGATCTTGCCAAGAGGGATGACTTGGAGGTTTGAGAGTCACTGAAGAACTGTGTTCAATACTCCCCCAAAACACTCTCTTTTTAATTGATATCATGGGAAATGGGGAAAACAGAAAGAGGGAACACAGTTTGACGTGTAGTATGTTAATCCTACCCCATAAACATGAAATGCTAGACCTTAGCTGTAGCCTGCCCTCCTGTGTTTCATCACTGTAAGAACTATTTTCTTTCATTCATTCATTCATATGCATACACACACACACACACACACACACACACACACACACGCATGCACACATATATACCTATTCTCCAATCGTCCTGCTACTTGGGGGATATTTTCACCCTTCTCTCATTCTACTATATGCAAGAATAAGCTGACGGCATCAATTCATTTTCTTTCCAGATTACATAACCTTTTTAAAGATTTGTTTGTTGGGGACCATTTTTAAAGTCTTTATTGACTTTGTTACAATATTGCTTCTTTTTTATGTTTTTTGGTTTTTTGGCCGCGAGGCATCTTAGCTCCCCGTCCAGGGATCGAACCCACGCCCCCTGCATGGGCAGGTGAAGCCTTAACCACTGGACCGCCGGGGAGGTCCCGTACATAATTTTTCATGAAGTTAAGTGTTCCAGTTCATCTCCTTCCTCTAATGACCACATGTCAGGCCACTTACTTAGGGGCAGTTGAATCCCTCAAGAGCGTCGCAGCTGATGGTGGGGTTATGTGTAGAGCTCTCTGTGGGAGAAGGAAGGAGAACAAGAAGGAAGAACTGCCTGAAGACCAGACCTCGCCTTACAGTCAGATGCTGCAGAAGGGGCAAGGGGCCCAGACCACGGACGACAAAACAAAGGAAACAGGGGGCGACAAGGCTGCTGAGGAAGGCCCTCCTCCTGGCAAAACAGAACCACGAAAAGATGCCAAGAGTAAGGCCAGCTCAGGGCTGCAGGCCCGGCCCATCCTGGTGCATCTACAGGCATCCTTCCGTTTCGGGAAATGGGGCTCTGGGCCTGGAGGCTTCTGGGGCAAGGGCGGAGCTGATGTGATGGGACACAGTGAACAGGGCGGGAAATTAGGTTGTAAAACGCAAGTCTGCAGAGCTACTACTCTTCATGACTTAACGTCTGGCTCCAAAACTCTCATTTCCATACTTAGGTAGTATCCAGGGTTGGACCGAAGACGGCTGCTCCCAGTGAAACCAAAGGCCACTCAGGCCAATTAGCTCAATAGCCACAGACTGTGTCCTGAGTCCCAGAGGGTCAGCCTCACCTTTTCAGGGAGAGAATCTGATTCTGGCCAAGGACCCAGGATCCCTTATCCCATTCGTTGCCTTTACTTCTGCAGAGTTGGGCTCTTCCATAGGGGCTCAGTCTCTAAGCCCACAAAGCACATACCTGAGCCCCGGGCACACCCCATCAGGCAGGGAGCGGCCACCAGCCAATGAGGTGTCTCTTCAAGAATGGGGAACAATCACTTAGTGCCAACGGTAGATGTCAGAGCAGGGACAGCAGTGACCGAGCTGGAGCCCAGGAAGGCGACTGAGCTGGCCGGAAGCAGGTCTCCTTCTTTCTCCTTTCGTAACGTCTCTCTCCTGTTCCCACTCTCTCTGTCCTCTCTCCTCTGCCTCACCTCTTACCCAAGGACTGACTTTTCTCTGCCTGTGCCTCTCAAAGCCCTGATGTACCAACACAGGGTTAACACAGGGAGAAGCCTGCACTCTCTGTGCCCAGAGCTGGGCAAGTCATCTTTGCATGTCCATCTCCTCTAGTCAAAGAAATCACACCTTTGGTAAAGACACTCGCATAATGTTTCTGCTCTTGAGTGTGCCTCATTGATAGAGGAGAGGAAAACAAGAGTATATTTTTTAAGGTGCAAAGTTATCTTTCGGCTTCATTGACTAACTGGAAGATGCCACCCTTTCTGATCATTAACATGGAGCTATCAGTTACTCCAAGTGTTAAACCAAGTGACAAATTCCAGTTGCCAGAGCAGGGGTTACATAAATTCTCTGAATTACCCCCAGAGCCCTATTCACACAGAATCAGAAAGGGTTCTTAGTTATGCAGACACTGCTCACGTTTTGCAAATCACTTTCTATTCCCTAAGTCTTCTTGGTTTCAGTCACATTGAGGCCAATGAAAACTGTGATATGATATGAACCAGATAAGGCAGAGCTCAGAAAATGGGTCTTTTGCAAAGCCTGGTCCTACTCCGCAGGATTGAAACTAGTACTTAAGAAGCATTGTGGGGAAGGGGAAGAGGAGAGAAGAAATGCAGCAAAAGTAGACGGAGAGAAAGAGGAGATTCTTTATCTCGAAGCAAAGGAAGTGCAAATGCCAACAGAGTTCAGAATGAGCTGTCAACTTCAAAGGCACCAGAGACAGACGTCTGGCCTTCTCCTGTCTCCCAGCTCAGACGCCTTCTGAGGGTCTGCACATGAGCCCATAGCTTTCCCAGACACCTCCACACTGCTGTGTTGATTTTCTCCTACCCTTCCAACCTGCCTAATGTATATTCCCCTCCAGCTCAGCTTAGAGATCAAAGCCTCCTTTGCTTTTTCACCTTAGTTTCATGCACCAACCATGTGTACAAAGTCAGCTAAGTGACAAGGACACTAGGGAGTGTGTAGGATACAAAAGGGGGTTCATTCTTTCATTCACTGAATATGTTTTGAGCACCCATTCTGCTCCAGGCACTGTCGCAGGTGCTGAAAATACCTGGGTGAATAAAACCAATAAAGATCATCCGAAACACTAATGCAGAGTATGCATTTACGGACCCTATTCCATTTTCCAACTCATCTCCAGCCTCACAGAGCAGTGTGGGGAGAGGGTGGATTTGAACACCACTCCCATCCACTGATGGTCCCAACTGGGCCAAATAAAGGACCTCAGGAGAAGATCGGGGCTTGGTCCCTAAGGGAGCAGTGCTTTGGAAGCTTTGGAAACTATCATGGGAGCTTGCAGTTCAGAATCCACAGTCTGCACCCATGTGAGCCTGTCTGTTTCTTATTTTCCTCCCACTTGAAAGTGATTAGGATTTTCTTCCATTTGGGGGGTTTTACCCACATCTGACCCTGAAAGCCTCAGGAAATTACAAAGCAAATTTTCCAACAGTGCTTTTTACCAGTGTCAGTCACTCCTACACAGCTGCTAATTTGCCCTCCCTACATCTTGCAAGCCTGACGCATACGAAAGAAGAGAGACCGGATGGGCCCTGCTTGCCTGTGGAATGCCCAGCTCCAAAGCCAGGTTGGTTTTCACTGCCTGGTTAGGCGCCCCTAAACCAATGGGGATTCTGCCAGGCAAGAGATCCTGGCAGGAAATACCCAGAGACGGAAGATGTAAAGATCCACGGTGGAGTGGTGGGGAGAGAAAAGAAACTGAGAGATTGAGAAACGTTGAAAAAGAAATGGGCTTGCTTGGAAATGTGCGGTTTCCACAGCAATTTTTGGAATCTCGGTGCAGAGAATAGCAGGGGTGACTGTATCTGAAGAATTCGCAGCCGCTCCCCAACCGGAAAGTCACGTGTTGTATGAAATCTCGAACCACAACCCTTGCGTATAACCCACCTCTGCTCGAGGGTATCTGGGGAGATTTGGAAGATTGCAGATGAAAGGGAGAGTTTGCTCCAATTTGTCAGAGTCGGGGAAACATCTTTCAGACCAATATTGCACATTCTGCCTAAACATGCTCAAGACTAGATGGCTGAGCAGAGCATGATCTGGTTTTCTCGGAAAAGAAGAGACGATTGAACGAGAAAGGAGAGCGGAGAGAGCAAAAGCTCGGAGAGGATGAAGGGTCCACCCCTTACATGCTGTCTGGCTTCGTGCAACTCTTGCCAGATCTTGGTGCCATTTTTCTTGGGCAAAATGGAGCTCGTCGTACTCAGATCCTCAAAGAATCACCAAGTTCGGAGAGATCTTGAAGGTCATGGTCTGACCACTAAGAGCCTGACGCATAGTAGGCGCTGAATAACTCTTGGATTCACCGCTGAAGTCACAGAGGAAAGGAAACAGCATGTGAACGCGTGCCGGGATCCTGTACCCCATCCCTGCAAACGGTGGATCCATCTACGCTTCAACGTCGCCAGCGATGGGACCGTCTACTGAGATGGGCCACTCTGTCTTTGGCGGCTGTGGCTGTTAGCATTGTGTCCAAACCCCAGTCCAAACCTGCCTGCCTGTAGCTTCCTTCATTGGCTCTAATTCCACCCACTGGGGCTGGTCAGATGATCTGTTCCCTCTTCTACATGGCAGCCTTCAGATATTTGAAAGTAACTGCCGTGACCCCCATTGGATTAATTCTTCTTCAGTCTAATTAGGCCCACCTCTTCCAGTCATGCCCCAAAGAATGAAGAGAGTTTTAGGGTTTTCATTTTCCACACCATCCTCATCACTCTCTTCTGAGTGAGCTACAGTTTGTCCAGGTGGCCTTGAGCTGAATTCGAGGATTCAGCTGTGATGGGACCAGGAAGAGAAAAGTGGGTCCAGCTCCTGTGTCTACTGATGCAGGGGGTGGCCTTGCTGGCATGTATCCTGGCTACACTCCACTCATCTTACCCTAGACCTGCATATATTTTTTAGACAGACACTCAGATAAGGGGACTCAGAGGCAGAGAGCAACTCCTTCTTGGGTCTTCTCTGCCTCAGACAAAATTAGACACATCAGGCCCAATGGGTGATTCGCTATCCTGGTTAAATCTGTTTAGGCCACCCTATTCCCCATCCCACGCCATGATCCAAACTTCCCATGAGTCCGTACTGAGGAAGAGGGGCATGCCCGTCCTCCCCTTCTTACTAATTGCATCAGTGTTAAGGGATCCTTAAATTATAACAAAGACATTGAATTTTTCCATGCGCATGTTAACACTGGTCAGTTTGACAAGTATTCTCCAATACCTAGGGATAAACCTCATGAAGTAGGTGTGTATATCAGACAGAATAGCATTTGTCCTGAAGAAATGAAAATAAAAATTTCCACCAACACAAAGAAGAGTGTATTTTCCCCAAATGACAAGATGTCCAGAGGAAGGCCCGGAGGGCTAGTAGGTGGCCCCACGATAGCATCAGAGACCCAAGCCGTTCATCACTTTCTGCTTCTCCTCATCCCCCCGAGATGCCTGTCTCCTAGGCTGGCTTTAAAAGTCAAAGGAGGTGCTGAATATAACAGTAGGTGTCCAGCAAGCAGCAGCTGCTATAATTGTTTTAGAATTTTTGAGCATCTACTCCATGGCAGGCCCCATGTTAGGAGCTGGGGATTCAGAAAATAATAACACAAACCTTGCTCTGAAAGAAATCCTAGCATTTCTCTAACAGTAAAAATGCTCCCCCCACCCCCAGTTCAAAAGTTGTCAAATAGCGATAAAGCTTTAATCCAATGAAATTTGACTTTTTGATATAAAGACTCAGAGTTTTCTTGGCTCAGTGAAGCCATGTCAAAAATAAAAAGTACTGACTCCACTCAAGTGCTGTAATCCACAGGATTATTATTTCCACCCTTAAAAGCCCCCCTGGTTTGACTGCTAAATTATAGTCAGAGGAGCAAACTTGACTTTGGTTGTACATGTTTGAATCATCTGTAGGGCTTGTCCAGGGCCCCACCTGCCAAAACTCAGATGGATACGGCCTGGGGTGCACCCTTGCTTTGGAATTTTTTAAAGCCCCCAGGAGTCCCCAACACCCCCCCCCCAGGGATGAGAACCACTGCTGTTGCCAAAGCTTGATCTTTTCCCAATGGTGTGAAAGCGAAATTCCCCTTAAAGAGATGGGCAGAAGACCTAAATAGACATTTCTCCAAAGAAGATATACAGATTGCCAACAAACACATGAAAAGATGCTCAACATCACTAATCACTAGAGAAATGCAAATCAAAACCACAGTGAGATATCACCTCACACCAGTCAGGATGGCCGTCATGAAAAAATCTACAAACAATAAATGCTGGAGAGGATGTGGAGAAAAGGGAACCCTCCTGCACTGTTGGTGGGAACGTAAATTGATACAGCCACTGTGGAGGACAGTATGGAGGTTCCTTAAAAAACTAAAAATAGAATTACCATATGACCCAGCAATCTCACTACTGGGCATATACCCTGAGAAAACCATAATTCAAAAAGACACATGCACCCCAATGTTCATTGCAGCACTATCTACAATAGCCAGGACAAAGCAACCTAAGTGTCCATCAACAGATGAATGGATAAAGAAGATGTGGCACATATATACAATGGAATATTACTCAGCCATAAAAAGGAATGAAATGGAGGTATTTGTAATGAGGTGGATGGACCTAGAGTCTGTCATACAGAGTGAAGTAAGTCAGAAAGAGAAAAACAAATACCGTATGCTAACACATATATATGGAATCTAGAAAAATGGTTCTGAAGAACTTAGGGGCAGGATAGGAATAAAGACGCAGAGGTAGAGGACGGACTTGAGGACACAGGGAGGGGGAAAGGTAAGCTGGGACGAAGTGAGAGAGTAGCATTGACATATACACACTACCAAATGTAAAATAGATAGCTAGTGGGAAGCAGCTGCACAGCACAGGGAGATCAGCTCGGTGCTTTGTGACCACCTAGAGGGGTGGGATAGGGAGGGTGGGAGGGAGACACAAGAGGGAGGAGATATGGGGATATATGTATACGTATAACTGATTCACTCTGTTGTACAGCAGAAACTAACACACCATTGTAAAGCAATTATACTCCAATAAAGATGTATAAAAAAATAATAAAGCCTACGACAAAGTGAAAAAAAAAAAAAAAAAGGAGAGAGAGAGAAACTCCTAAAGACCTAAGCCAAAGAAGCATGGCCAGCGACAAAGCATTTTTCCATTTACTTTCAGTGAAGAGATTGAAATTCAACACATTTCACACCTTTTCAAGCCACCCTCCCAGGTCTGGACGGCTGCTACTTTTAGTAGACAACCTGCCTCTGGCTGGGGAGTAGCAGGGGTTGTATGGAGAAAAGATTAAGTTGCCCACATATCCAAGAAGGCTGTTTTCTCATGCTGCTCATTCAACATTTACTCTGTCACCTACAGGTATTAAGCACCTACTATATGCCAAGTTTCATGCTGGGTGCTGGGTTTTCAAAGATCCGTACAACGCAGACTCCGCCTTAAAGAGCTCAGAATCGAACGCCAAGATGCAAAGCTGCCCTTTCTGTACAAGAGAAGTGCTTTCAGGATCGAGGGCACGGAACTAGTTTTGAGGTGATAAAGAATCATTTCTGAAATTTGCTCAGTCTTCTATGAATATCTGTATCGCTCTCCAGGGTTTAATCACTTCCGGAGCGCAGCCTCTTTCTAATTTCCCCCTCTGGGCCCCCAGCCACCATTCCCCTGCCCCCTCAAAAAATTACTACCATGGATAGGGTCCTAAAAATGGCCAGGATGCCATAATATTTTCACAAGGAGAAAGAGAAACGTGAGGCCACAGGTTCCCCTTCTCTCACGACTCCTAACCCGCTGGGTCCTTCTCCCACACGAAGGGTGCACTCCACGCCCCGGGAACGCGGCCTGCCCTCTTCTGCCTGCGGAATAGTCCCTGATTGCAAATGCAGCAGGAAACCCATCCTCACTGGCTGAGGAGCCTTTGGCAAAGCCCAGGGAAGCTGGGGTCCTCTTTTTAAGATAACCACTCAGCCAGTGGCAGCCGTTTGACACAGAGAGCGATGGGAACCCTGGTTTTGTAAAATTAAGGGTGGATTTGGTTTGCCTGGGTCTAAACAGGAACTTTCCCCCCACAACATCACAGGCTTCTACAAAGACCTGAAATGCAACCCAAGAAGCAGCGCAGCTAGAAGGAAACCAAAGTCCCTGTTCAGACAAAATGTTCTTTAAACCCTCACTCCCTTTTATTTGTTTTATAGACATTCGCTGAGAGTCCAATACGGGGGAGACGCCAGGCTGTGCTAATCACCCACCACTGCATTCCCACCCACTAAAAATATCAGAATCCCACTAAATTTTCAGTGTGTTTTGGCAGACTCCAGAGAGAATCATTCTGAGTTGTTTTTTTTTTAATACCGACTCTGGCATCCTGGAGAAGGTGCTGTGTTATGCTTACTTCATGCTCTCTCTTCATTCTGGTAGAAGAGCAATGCCTCCCTCAGGCCGCTGGAAGGATGCAGGGACCACATAGCAGACACCTCTCTTCACAACATCAGCTCCGAAAATCTGGGGCAAAGCTAGTGAGCAACACCAAGGTCACGGCTGGCCCAGCAGAGGAAAGCATCGAAGAAAACCTAGAGATGCAGTCTTGCCGCGATTTACCCCCTCAGTGCCTACGTGTGGGAGAATAAATAACTGTCCAACAACATTAGGAAGTTAGATTACACGCAGGCGGGGTTGCATCGCGCCTGTGAAAGTTAGCCAGCATGGACACGAGTGACGGACGAACACAATGAGATCATTGACTCTAGGAGTTGGGTTCTTTTTTCTCTTCTCTCCTCTCCTCTTCTCTCCTCTTCCCTTCCTATTCCTCTCCTTTCCTTTCCTCTCTTTTCCTTTTCTCTTGTAGAAGGGAGCCTTGTATCCCCAAGCGGCTTTAAATGCAGTCACACGTAAAGTCTAGAACATGGATTGGATGACTTCTGGTGCCTTGGGACCCTAGATTTTGTAATTGAATTTGGCCAGCCAGCCTGGGCTTGGTTCCTTGAAGGCTGGTCATGGACGAGATGTCCAGCTTGCATACGGATCCTGAAATTGCTGAGAAAACTTCAGAAAACTCCTCTCTATCTGGGAAACCAGTACCTGTCTCCTTGCAACAGGGGGTGTACTGAGGCATCCACTCACACAGCGGGCAGCAAATTTGTCCTGCCACCTGTTTTCCTACAGCTTGCAAACTAAGAATGGTTTTCCCGTTTTTAACAGGTTGAAAAAGAAATCAAAAGAGGACTGTTTTGTGTCACAGGAGAATGACATGAAAGTCAAAATTAGGTGCCCGTGAATAAAGTTTTATTGGAACACAGCCAGCCACGCCCACTCATTTACATATTTACATATTGTCTGTGGCTACTTTTGTGCTACCATAGACCAGATGGCCCACAAAGCCTAAAATGTTTACTATCTGGCCCTTTGCAGAGAAAGTTTGCCAACCTCTGCACTAAAGTAAAAGAATAATCCTGCACAAAGGCAGAAAAATGAGAGGCTCACATAATTCGTTCTTTAATTAACCTAATTAAATGACCCTGTTGGAGCCTCTCATGATCTTCTCTACTCAGTTAAACCCCCAGAGCAAGAATCAACTCAACTCATATGGCCTTATCAAAGCAACTTACGAATAATGCATGTGGCACGAGACTTGCCCACCATGCTGATCACATTCTAGAAAAGCAAATTAGAACATCACATGGGTTCCGCTGATGTCCTAACAAGAGCTTTCATTCTTGGCTCTGGGGTGAGAGTCTACTTCTTTCTCAGTTGCACCAGCTTCTTCCTTGTTACACTGTGGGTCAAACACGAGAAATCAGCCCTGGTCCCCGTGGGGAGGAAGGGAGTGTGGTGCCCGGGTCCTCAGGGTGCCCTTGCTCTCCTCGTCCCCTTGGAACAGATTGGAAGCTGCCGGTCCCCCTGGGAACTGTCTATCCACCTTTGCTCTCGAGTCTGAGCTCCACCAAAGCCGTGGGACGAAGCTGGGAGTTGTCTCCTCCGACTGCAAACAGCTTCCGAATACATGATGTAAGTCTTCCAAGGACCCCCTTTTTCCTTTATCCTTTGCAGACTAAAAAGTGGGAATGTGCCCCATCCAGGGGCGAGCTCAGCAAAGGAGGTGCTGAGACCAACCCAAACCAACGGAACAGGGGTAATTTGTTTCTATTCCCTGTCCTGCCCTGATGCCATGTGAGACCAGGGCGGGGAGAGAAAGGAAGCCCCGAGCACAGCTCGAAATGCACTCAGCATAACCCTCACTGGGGATACCTAGAGAGAAAAAAGAAAATCCTCAAAACCGGACAGGTGTCTGATGTCCCTAATGGTTTCTTCCACCCCAGGCCCCTTCTGTCCCTCCTACTCGCCCTGAATTTCTGCTTCACGCCACTGTGTACGGTGTTGAGTCTGCATCCCACAACGCCTTACCCTCCGGTTAACAGGTTCATTTTGCTTTGTGTGAAAGAGATGTTCTTGAAAAGTTTGGTGGTAACATAACCCTTTCTCCCTATTGTCCTAAAATCCAGAAATGGCTTTCTTCAAAACCTAATTGTTCGCTCATGTGACAAACTTCTGTTGAGCACTCACCCCCTGACCTGTAGTCTATATAGATGGATAATCTACATAGATAGATAAGACGCAGGCCCTGTCCTCAAGGACTTTGGGGTCTAGGTGGGACATGGCCAAGTAGAGACCCGCTCACAGTAAGTCACGTGGGGGACACAGACCCTTGGGGTAAATGCTGCGGAAGCCCAGAGGAGGAGAAGCCCGCTCTGACGGGGGTGGCCCAAAAGGCCTCTAGTAGGGGTGCCACTTCCCTGGAAGACAAAATCAGAGTCTGGAAAGAGGAATGGGAATAAGGCAGGGGAAGGCGGGAGAGGAGAGGGACAGGGAGGTGACCCAAGTGCAAAAGAGGCGCAAACTACTTTAAAATGTGATGGTGGTGAGGGCGGGGCTGCTGCTGATTCTCCTGAAGGCAAAGTGGCCCATCAGGGGAAGCAGCGGAGCCGGAAGAGGCCGGCGAGGGGGTCTCTCGCACGGTTCACCGCAGACACAGCTCTGCTGGCAGGCAGCTCTGGCCCGATGCACGAGGCGCGGGGTGTTCTGGCCCCGCCGGCGGTCCAGCGCCATCGGTCTGTCTCTCTTCAAGGCGGACTCCTTGGAAGAGAGCGTCACCCGGAAGCTACAGATGCAAATTTAAGCCTGATGCAAGAGAAGGTGACAGAGAGACCCTGAGAATGTCCTCTCACCTTGCTGGGTATGGGTTTCTCCATCTGGGAAGTGGGCGGTTTGACCTCGAGAAGCCCTAGAGGCCTCTGATTTCCATCAGCGCCTCCACCTGCCCCCAGAGCCTCTGTGCCCGTCGGCATCCCCACGGTCCAGGCACGTTTCTGACCCCTTAATTGGGGCGAGGTTCCCGTGGTGACTCCAGCCGTCCACCTCTCAGCACCCCGCTCTGCAGGTGTCTCAGCCAGAAAGGCGGGCGCCCTCGGCTGCCGGCGGCCGGAATCCATCCACCACCGCCGTGTGGCCAGCCGTATCCCTGTGTCTGTGGGTGTTGAAGAATCGAGAGGGGGCTTCCCTGGTGGCGCAGTGGTTGAGAATCTGCCTGCTAATGCAGGGGACACGGGTTCAAGCCCTGGTCTGGGAAGATCCCACATGCCGCGGAGCAACTGGGCCCGTGAGCCACAACTACTGAGCCTGCGCGTCTGGAGCCTGTCCCCGCAACGGGAGGGGCCGCGATAGTGAAAGGCCCGTGCACCGCGATGAAGAGCGGTCCCTGCACCGCGATGAAGAGTGGCCCCCACTTGCCGCAACTAGAGAAAGCCCTCGCACGAACCGAAGACCCAACACAGTCAAAAAAATAAAATAAATAAATAAATAAAGTAACTATAAAATTCTAAAAAAAAAAAAAAAAAAGAGTGGATATATGTATATATATAACGGGTTCACTTTGCTGTACACCTGAAACTTACACAACATTGTAAATCAACTATACCCCCATAAAAATTTAAAAAAAAAAAAAAAAAGAATCGAGAGGCTAGAGAGGCCCCCCCAGTATCCTGGGGGGGGGCCCATGGATGCTAGAGCATCAGTCTCCCACTAGCCACTCAGGCAGAGCAAGAGGAGGGACCAGTTCTTCTGGAGAAGCTGACGTACAGGCAGGATTTGGGACTCTGTTATCAGTCCCAGGGGGCGAGGCCAGAAGAACGTAGTAGGGAAAGGTGACACGGTCAGGGGCTGGGAAAACCAGGTGAGGGCAAGCGTCACAGCAGGGGAAAGGCAGGGTCTGGTGCCGCCAGAGTGGCGGGCCCAGCAGAGCTGCCTTCAACAGAGACAGGGATCTCGTAGACTTGCATATGGGCAGGGAGGGTGCATGTGGGCAAACTCTCTGGCCTGGAAATCCACTGGCACCTAGTGTCAGTGTGTCTCCTGGTGCAGTGTAAATGGGGCTCCTAGATGCTGCAGCATCTAGTAAAAGTGAGATCGGAATTGAAAGACCAGACCCTCCATCACACATCAGATCCCGCCTCCTGCCTGCAGGAAAGATGGCCTTTGACCCATGGCATTCTTGCCATGCCAGTTCCATAGAAGCCATGTCGTTTCCAGGCTGGCACAAGACCTAAACAATAATCTGCCATAATAAAGAGGATGTGGTACACGTTTACAATGGAATACTACTCAGCCATAGAAAAGAACAAATAATGCCATTGGCAGCAACATGGCTGGACCTAGAGATTATCATACTAGGTGAAGTAACTCAGACAGAGAAAGACAAACATCATATATCACTCAAATGTGGTATCTAATTTCAAAACAGAGAGAGATACAAGTGAACTTAGTTACAAAACAGAAATAGAGTCCCAGACTTTGAAAACAAAGTTACGGTTACCAAAGGGGGAAACAGGGCAGCGGGGTGGGGAGGGAAAAATCTGGAGGGATAAATCCATATATAAGATAGATAACCATCAAGGACCTACTGTATAGCACAGGGAACTCTACTCAATATTCTGTGATAACCTACTTGAGAAAATAATCTGAAAAAGGATGAATATATGTATAACTGAATCACTTTCCTGTACACCTGCAACTAACATGACATTGTAAATCAACTCTACTCCAATAAAATTTAAATTAAAAAAATAATAATAATCTGCCATAGAGGCAGGTAGTGAGTCAAGGTCCCACAGTGAGTGGCAGAGTCACAGTTAGAGCTTGTGCCCTGACCCTCCATCCACTGTGTCACAGCCCCAGGGACCATGGAGGGATGGCCCTTTGATCTGCATCCTGAGGCCACAGAAAATTAAGAAAGGTACCTGGAAGTCCAACTCATGAATGAGAGGCATGAACAAGAGTGCCTCTTCTAGAAAGCCCACCCCACACCTCGTCTTGCTGTGAGCCCGTGGCCCTTGGTAACCACGTGCTCCCTGGGCTCCTCACTGCAGGTGCACGTGGCCCACCCGCCCCAGAAGGGCCCTTTCCGGCACTTCATGGACATGAAGGCAGAGAAGAGGCTGGCTGGCCGCAAGGAGCATCGCAGTTGCTTTGGAGATATCAACGTGCACAAGTGCTCTCAGTTTGGGCAGATCTTCTGCCCTTTCCAGGCCCTTGCCACCACGGTAAGCAAGGTTTTCTTCTGTACAGGGTTGTAAAGTCTTTTAGTGAGAACCTGGACAAAGCCTAGTTCTTTCTTCTTTTGAGGGATGCATTAGTCAGTTTGGGCCACAAAAGTGCTGCGTAACAAATCACCCTAAAACTCAGTGTCTTACAATGGCAAACATCTATGCTTCTCCCTTGCTAGCTTGCAGGGAAATACATTCGTTCCACTTTTGTTCACTGCGAGCTCACAGGGTAGAAGGAGGAAAGAACTGAGAACAATAATCCCAGCTACCACAAGACTAAATCCAGTGTACCTGAAGGTCAGTGACCCGAGGTTTAGGGGAAGAGCTGAAGGCAGATGGCCGCAGCGGTGTTCAGTAACATGGCCATTTCCAGAGGAGGAAGAAGTCAGGGGAAAGGGGGCATTTTTGTGATAAAGGAAGATGGTTCTGGTTCCTATCCTTCTTCCTCACCTGTTACCTTCTGGACCCAGGTCAGTTCAAGTGGGACTATTCCAAAATGCATTTCCCTGAAAGGATTACTGTTATATCTTTGTGGTACTTTCTAGAGATACATTCTTACCATTTTAAAATTTGACTCACTTGGGAAGTATGAATCACTTGGGAAGCTTGATGAAAATGTAGAGCCCCAGGCTTGTAGCATACAAGGGGGTCTTGGGTGGGGCCTTGGAATTTCCTTTCACATTTTCTATTCCCCACATTGATGCATCATTATTCAGCAGGGCTTCCCAACCCTGCTTACTTCCTGGGCGCCCCTAAGGCTGAAGGGGGCCAGTATGTCAGGCCACCTGTAACCCATTCACAACTCCACAGCAGACACTGGAACCCGGGTCAGAAACTTTCACCCGTTGGTAGTTCTCACTCTTTTCTGAACTTCACAGTCACCTGGGTAATTGGCCATGCTACTCCCCAGGCCTCCCCAAGACCAATGAAATCAGAAGCTCTGGGGATGAGTGCCAGGCATCAGCATGTTTTAAAGCTCCACTGGTAGGGTGAGCAGTTCATCCCAGTTTTCCCAGGACTGACTTACTCACTTTTCCTAGGACTTTCCATCTTTAGGCACTAAACGCCCTGGGTTTAAAACTGAATGTCTCGAGTCCCTGGAACTCGTGCAAACCAGAGGGTTGGTCACTCTGTCCACACGTGATTCCGATGCAAAGCCGAGTTTGAGAACCTCCTGGAACCCAGCCCAGTTCCTCGTATCCCAGGTCACTGCTGTCCCTCTCTCCATTCACTGCCCGGCATCCCCTACGCAGGGGCCCCGTGCCCAGAGCCCAGCACTCTGGAGCATCCAAGAATGGAATTTCAACCCTGCCCTCAAGGAGCTTTTACTCTGCTAGGCAAACTGAGCCACGTGCTACAAACTCAAACATAATGGAGTAATCATAACAGCCGCAGCACACACTGATAGACCCAGAAGGAGATGAGGGTTATCCAAGTTGGATAATGCTTTCTGTTAGATCCAGCCCCCTGAGGTCTTGCTGAAGGACGATGTCTCCAGATAGGGATGCCCTCTCAACGCACAGGGCCACCTGGGAAGAGCAAATCTCCCAGGAACTGGAAACAGTAGGATCCTTGCATGGAGTTCTTACTATGGGGCAGGTAGAGTGCTAAAGACTTCACAAAGCCTTGAGCCTCACGACCTTCATCGTGTTAACATCACCCTCATTTTATTGACGAGGAAATGAAAGACGAGACATGTTAAGGGACTTGCCCAAGACTGCAATTAGTCAGTGGTAGAGCCCGAACGTGAACCTGCTGTGCTGGAGCAGGTACCCCCGACCTCCATGCTCTATTTCTTTTTTTTTCCTCTTTTTTTAAAACTGAAGTATGTATATACAATGGAATGCCACTCAGCTGTAAGAAAGAATAAAATAATGCCATTTGCAGCAACATGGATGCAACTAGAGATGATCATACTAAGTGAAGTAAGTCAGAGAAAGACAAATACCATATGATATCACTTATATATGGAATCTAAAATATGACACAAATGAATATATCTGTGAAACAGAAACAGACTCACAGACGTAGAGAACAGACTTGCCAAGGGGGAGGGGGTTGGGAGAGGGATGGACTGGGAGTTTGGGGTCGGTAGATGCAAACTATTACATTTAGAACGGAGAAACGAGAAGGTCCTACTGCATAGCACAGGGAACTCTATTTCATTGCCATTATTCTCTGCCGATAGGAGATGCAAAGACTGGTTTTCCCCAAAGACCTGCCCGTAAGTCCGCACATGCAGAGACTAGGCGTTTCGTGCACCACCGAAGGGAATCTTCAGGATTTATCCTTGTCTTCTACAGAGCTAGGCTTGGGAAAGGACACCAACAACCAAGAGAAAGAGAAACCATCAAGCCACATGAAAACACCTTTATTCCCCCCAATAGTCAAAGCAACAAAATCCAATGACATGAAATAATAAACATTGCAAAACTGCATTCTGGCCTCTCGCTGCAAGGCTTCAGGTTAAAACAGTTAATATTCCCAGGACTTGAGGATACTGAGATGTTCTCTAACCTGACTTGAATTCCACCAACACATCTCCATGTGAACATTCAGGGAAAGGTGAAACCCTCAGAAACTGCAATGCCCAATGAGAACTGGATCCTCCATGAGTACACTTTTCTCAGAAGTCTGCAGATGCAGGGGAGGGGACGGTTACAGTTCAATGAATCAAGGGCTACACTCTTTCCATCCTTCTGGTCTACCATCACCAGCGTGTTGCATGGTGACCTCGGGGTTAGCGCCTCACGGTCACAAAACAGTTGCCACTGCACCAAACACCACATCCTCACAGGAGCACATCCAACACTGGAAGGCTGAAGTTTCTCCCCACGTTACACACACACACGCACACGCACACACACACACACATCCAGAAAGAGAACCTCTCCCAGGAACCACTCAGCAGATTTCCCAGCAATTCTCCTTGGCTAGGATGTGGTTTGCCTGTACCATAATCACAAGGGGAGCCGGGAAGACCAGGATTCGGTATTCACGTGGGGGGCGGGGGGAGTTCTACCATCAGGAAAACAACGTAGGAAAACGGCTGGTAGGAAGCAATGTCTGCCACTGTGGGACACTCTCTGGTTTGCAGCACAGACCATTAGAGTGAGAAATTTTAATTTATGCTGAGTGAAAGCCTATCTTCTTATAATTTCTAAGCATCCATCCTAAGGTTGCTGCCCCACCTTACATAGCTTTCACTTTTTATTTTAAAAGCATTATATGCTTATAATAAAAATTACTCAAAAGTATAAGCAAGAAAATAACGATTACCCAAATCACACCACTGAAAGACAGCTAGGAACTTTTTTTGCATCCGGGAACTTTTAGACTGCTTCTCAATCTTTTGTTTTTATGGCTCTTTGGGGCTGGATCGCTTTCCGTAGTTTTGATTGTGTTGTTTTTTGCCACCGCGGCCCAACACCTCTCAGCGGGTCACCGGGCCCACTTTTGGGTCCCCTCCCAAGTGGCTGTAGGGTACCAAAGTCATGGTACATGTATTACAGCTCTGTCCCCAGGCAGGTGGTCTATCCTTTCCTTGCTTTGAACTTTTGAACATACTAAACAACCCGCCCCTCCCGAAACAAAAACAAGACCTAGTCCTTCTTTATTTTTAATCCTTAACCTTTTTCGCTGATTCACGGAGGGCTTAATTTTTTAACATCAGCCTGTTTATTTCTGAGCTATAGGAAAGGCACAGACACCACGGTCCCCTCCTTTCTGGCACATGTCCTCTTTCAATCTAGGGTCGACAGCTCCCTTTGCAGCTATGCTGATTAATTCAATTGTCTACTTGCTTTTCATCTTATTGCCATGATTCACGATGACACAGGGAGAATTTTATATTTTAGGGTTTCCCATCTCTTAAGCCAGGGATTCCCATACTACAGCTCTTGGGCCAAACCTGACCCTCCTGGTTTAAGTACATAAAGTTTTATGAGAATGCAGACACGCCTTCTTGTTTGCACATTTTCTACTGCGGCTTTGGGGCTGCAACAGCAGAGTTGACTAGTTAGTTACAACAGAGACTCCATGGCCCGAAAAGCTGAAAATATTCACTATCTGGCCCTTTACAGAGAAAGCTGCCTGCTCTTTCTTAAGCCAAATTCCCCTTTATGATGTCTGACTAAGGAATTCTACCTGTCTCCACTTTATAAAATTTTCCTTGAAGTCAAAATTCCATGACTATGTCCATTGACCAGCAAAGGAAGTCAGGAAGGTATCCAGGTCCCTTCCTAGAAGGACCTGGGGTAGACAACTGTCCCCGTCCTACTCTACCTGCCCGCAGGCTAATTTGCCATCTCAAATAAGAAACCATCCAGCATATCTTGTGCGTGACCTGGCAGTTTGTGGATAAGCTTCCATCTTTCTCTCCTTTTATTCTAACCATAAGCCACTCCTTCCCACCTGCTTCTATTTTCAGGCGGAGGATTTCATGCAGAAAGGCCGGCTCTGCGTGGGTGTCAGTGAGGGCTTAACCTCAGCATTACCCAACCTGGGCATTGTGTTTTCTTTTATGCAAGGTGTAGACTTCCACCCAGACCCAAGTAGAGGTCAAGCTCCAGACAATTACGACGGAAGACAGGAAAGCTTGAGACCCCCCGAGGAGACTTCCCACACTTAGACCATGTGCCCAGGCATCAAGAGGAAGAACTACCAGTGAAATTCACAGCTGACAATAAATCTGATTTACATACATCTTTGCAGAAACCCATTCATACACAAAGCAAGATCTACACAGACAAAGCTCTTCTTCTGCTCTAGGACTTGAGCAAGGCAGGACTCATAGGTGAGAATAATAATAACTACATCAGCCAGCATATCCTGAGTAATTACTGTGTTCCAGGCACTGCATTAAAAGCTTTTGTGGATTTACCTCATTTAATCCACACTATTGTTCCACTAAATCAATCCCCTATTATTAAGGATGAGACAACTGGCGTTTCAAGAGATTATAACGTTATCAGCACGTACCTACTCCCTCGCTCATTCAGAGGCACCCTCCCAGGCTTGGCCCGTGCACAACGGCCTGATTAGCCATCACTTATATTCCACGCTTGTTCAGAACCGCCACGTGTGTGCTTACCCCCTTCTGCCCTGCGGCTTATTTGTCCTCCGCTCCTTTCTGAGCTCTCTCGATAAAATAACCCGTGCATGTGTGACAGGTGTCCATGGATTCATCTGTCCCCGATTGCAGACAACGTCCTTCCATTTGGGCTGCTGTTTCTGGAGCTGATGCATCCAAGCGAGGACACCCACCTCCTGGCAGCTGAGGGGGAGACGCTGGGCTCTGCAGGTGTGCCAGTTCCACGGGGGGCGGGGGGAGGCGGTCAGGAGGAGAGGAGGGGAGCGGCTGAGGCGTCCTGGTACCGCGAGCAGCTTGCAGCTGGTTCAGGGAGAGCTTTGCCACTTCGGACGGGACGAGCTTGGGCGTGACGCCTATGGGATGGTGAGGGGTCCGGTTCCCGGTGAAAAACCTCCGTGTGATTTTTCAGGCCTGACCGTCGGCAGTTGCAAGGCTTTCCCTGGCAGGTCTCAGGGGAAAGCTGTCCTCCCCACACCAGGCCTGTGGCAGCCATGCAGACTCTGACTGGCGTCGCAGACAAGGCCTCAGGCCCTTCTGGCCTGCTGTGCTGCTCACACACGCATCCCTCAGTGTCTGTGGGAGCACTGGGTCCGGGACCCCCCGTGGATACCAACATCTTCGGATGCTCAACTCCCTTATACAAAACGGTGTAGTCTCTGCTTGTACCCTACACACAGCCTTCTATATACTTTAAAGCATCTCTAGATTCATCATAACGCCTAATATAATGTCAACACTATGTAAACAGTTGCCAGTGGGGAGAGGGGTGGGTGCAAATTCAAGTTTTGCTTTTTGGAACTTTCTGGAATTTTTTTCAACAGTTGGTTGACTCCAAGGATGAGGAATCCACAGATATGGTGGGCCAGCTGTATTTGCATTCCTAGCCCTGGCACTTTTTTTCCTAGGTGTCTTTATCTGAGGCCTCGGGTAGACAGAGGCCTTCTTCAGGAGCCCGGCCTCCTTACGGGGTGAAGAATGAGGGGGAACCTTGCAGACCCTCTTCCCCTCCCTGACTCAGCACACAGTACTCTTCCACTCCCGGCCTCCCCTGCCCCGCTCCGTCCCCGCCACCAACCTCAGGTCCCCCAGCCGTGACACGACCCCTCGCCTCTCTGATCCACGTGACCCTCACTGTTCCAGGGTCGGGGCGGGGAATGGGACAGGAAAGTCAGCGTTTCCTCTGGTCTCAGACTTCTGGTGGTACCGTCGCAGTGCGTGTTTGAAGGCGTCACTCTTTCGTTTTTGGCGTGTGTCCAAAAGGGAGCACTCGGCCACCTGGCGGCTCAGCGTCCTCTCTCCAGCGCGCTGGGCTCCCGACAGGCACGCCCCGTGGTCCTCACGGGTGAGAAGGAGATGATGGCAGGCCTGTCTCACGCCAGGGTCCCGCCTAGAAGGTGTCGAGGGCATGACGAATGCACGACAGTAGCTGCATGGCTTTTTCCTTACCTTTTCCAAGGCTTCATTCTAAGTCTCACATCCAGACCTCTGTGCGCGTGTGTGTGAGTGTGTGTGCATGTGTGAGAGTGTGTGCACGTGTCTGCACTGTGTGAGTGTGTGTGAGTGTCATGAATTCAGGAAAATTCATGCGACGCTCCCTCTCGCCATCCGGGGAACTCCACCTTTCTCTCTGATGCGCACTTTTCCCCTGAAAGTAGAGAAATTCTCCTCCTGCCCTGAAGGGCAGAGGGCCCCCCTTGCCGCCAGGTGTGCCAGCCTACCCGGGAGCCCTTGGGATGCGCAAAGGCCGGGACCCCCGCCCGGTGGAGGAGAGCGCAGGCGGCTGGCTGTTTACAACGAGGAAGCGAGACTGAAGCCCAAAGAAATGGGGTTGTTTCCATCTTTACGGAGTTTCAGGGGTGCCTTTTATTTGATGCTCTAGAAATGGATTTTCTTACTGTGTGTCAAACTTCTCCATCTGCTTTGCCACTGTGACTGTGGCTATGTCACTGGATACAGATAAGAGTCCTCAGAAGCCCTCCCAAATGCCCCGAGGTGGCAGGACGGACAGGAGACCTGTGACGCTGATTGGTCTGGGCTGGGAGAGACTCGTCCCGGCGGGAACCTGCACAGCCACTAACCCAGAGAGAGGGCACTTCCCGTCCCCTGGGCGCCTGCAGGGGACTTGGGTCCTGAGGGTGACAGGTAAAGGAGGGAGGCAGGGTCACTGGGGAATGAGGGGGAGCGAAGAAGGGGCCCCCGGCCCTCTGCCCCTGCACTCATGTCCCGAGCATCTCCCACACACCAGGCTCGTACCGGGGCCTGGGCATAGACAATGTCCCCGCTCGCATGGGGTCCTCGGTCCACTCTCCCCACGGCCCTGCTCAGTCCACTGCCCGCGCCCTCACCAGCCGGCTCTGTGGTCCTCTGATCCCTTCCGCCTGCCCTGCCGGAGCGCCTGTCCTGACCGTGGCAGCTCTCCCCAGGGCCTGGCCTGAAGCAGTCTCTACTCTGTCCACTCAGGGTGGTGGCTGTGGAGGGGGGGACCTCTGAGATGATGTCATGGCGGCTGGCAGGTGTCTGTCCCTCAGGCTCAGTCATTCATTCGGCAAATGTCTGCGTGAGTCCCTACGACATACCAGCACCGGGCAGGTGTTCGGGATACCCAGGGAGCAAGGCAGATGTGGTCTTTACCCCCAGCCCAACCCAGAACCTAAAGGTTAGTGTGAAGAACAGACAAGCAAGTGGTTGCCATAAAAGATGATACGTGAGTATCTCCATGGGGAAACACGGGATTCCATGGGGCCATATTGGCAGGGGACTTGGCTTTACCTGGGGGATCAAAGAAGACTTTGCTGAGGAAGTGATATTTCCACTGAGATGGGGGTGAGCCAACCAGAGAACAGGCATCTTCCAGGCATGAGGAACAGCACGTAGGAAGTCCCAGTGGTGAGTGGGCACAATGCTCTCAGGAAACTGAAAGGGGCCCACATGGCTGCAGTGGGAGACTGTGTAGGGAGAAGGGAGGGACCAGGTGAGGTGGAAGAAGCACCAGGTGCCGGGGCGGGGGGACCTCAGACACCAGGGCAGAGACTTCAAGCCTCACCCCCAGAACAGTGGGGACCCACTGATGGATCTCAGCACGGGAGAGCCATGCAGGCTTGCCCGTAAAAAGGCTGACCCTAGTTACCACGAGCAGGGAGCGTCAGAGTATCGGAGACGAGAGATTCTAGTTAGGAATCTAATGCCACAGTCCAGGCGAGACAAGCGACGACCTGGCCCAAGCCGGGGGCCAGAGACACAGTTCGGGGGTACCCTGGAAAAACCTGATGTTTGAGCAGATGTCAGAAGTGTGGGATCCAAAGGTTTCCCAAAGAGCTTCTGGGTTTCTGGCGGGAGCAACTGGGTGGGTGGTGGTACCGCTTGCTGGAATAGGGTCAGCCATCCTGGCTGACCTGGGGACCCATACACCACTGTCTCCAGACAAGACTGAACCCCCGGTTCCAAGACACAGATCTAGCAACAAACTGCTGAAACAGAGCTCATACAAAACTAGCAAATCACAAGCTCCTACTATATAGTACAGGGAACTAAAGTCAACGTCTTGCGATAACCTAGAATGGAACAGAATCTGAAAAAGAATAGGTATACATGTATATCTATATACGTATATATATAGAACTGAATCACCTTGCTGTACTCTTGAAACTATCACAACATTGTAAATTAACTATACTTCAATTTAAAAAGTGAACTGAAAGACAAAAACAAAAATAGCAAATAGCCTGTCCATGTATGATTTTGTTACATCAGGGAATTTCAAACAAGGCTAACTCTTTATAAGCACGCCTGGGTCTCACATTATCCACATCCCTGAGAAACCAAACAAAGCAGAAAAAAAAAAAAAAAAAAGCAAAATCAAAAGACTTGCTCACAGTTTTGTTTTGTTTTGTTCCTATTTCTTGCTGACTGGAACTAAATGTTGCCATATGGTCAGAAAACGTCCAACATTTGCATGTTGGGGTTTTTTTTTTTTTCTTATTTAGTTTTATCTGGTCAACTCACAGAGCCTTCAGCTATGAAACCCTATAATCTGCACTTCGTGACTAGCCATATAATTGAGCAGTTGCAGTCACGGCTGAGGGCTGCTGTGTGGACGGTAGTCTCTGGGTTTTTTTCCAAATTTTTTTCTGAATGCCGGGAAAGGGAACCACGTGAGTGGAATCTCAGGGCCCCTGGTCCTGGAATCTGCAGACCTTCTTCCAGGAGTAATGAAGGTGAAGAAGCAGGGCCTTGGAAAGCACAGTGAATCCAGCTTGGGAGCATTTCCCAGGGTGATCTTCTGTAGTTTTTTTTGTTTTTTTTTTTAAATTAGAATCTTGGGAAAAGCTACATCTGCCCAGAGCCTACTTGAGCGCTTAGAAGCGTCTTTTTAGGGCTCTGTGCCACAGACACCACTGCTTGCAGAGTGCCACCCATGCCTCAGGGCGTCAACACCAGCCCACTGCTTGATATCTCAGCACAGAGGTGGGGAGTAACTTCCTCCACTTTTCAGGTGTGCGAGCGGGCTGGCTGTGGGTTAGCTTGTATTACATCAGGCTGTGCGTAACTTACAGTGACAGATCTTGAACCCAAGCCCATGTGATGGTCAAGAAGATAAAGTCTCCCATTGTACCCTAAACTTGTTGACCTGTGAGTCAAGTGCAGAGACGTTCCACAGCCCTGAAACAGCACCATCTGTACTTTTGTCCCTCTTCCCAGGGTTCTAGAATTGTCCGGGTGTCTCTAAGTCCAACATGTCCCAAACTCCAAACATCACACCTCCTCCAAAGTCTTTATTCTTTCCTCCTGTATTCCCCGTCTCACTTAATAAAGCTGCCGTCTACTGTTATTAGAAAAGGAAATCTTGAGGAAGTCTTAATATCTCTCTCCCTCCTCTGTGTGTGTGTGTGTGTGTGTGACCCACTTCCCTTCCCTTCTAAGCATCTTTCGAATTAACTACATCCCTCATCTCCATCCTCCCTCCACTATCTTAGCTTTAACCCTCTCCATCTCTACTCTACATTTACAAGAGCCCCATAACAATTCTCCTTGTCAGAACGATTTTTCTGAAACACAAATGTGATTGCGGGTCCCCACTCCTCAAATTGCTCCTCGTTGCCTCTAAACGGTAGGAGTCAAAACCCTTGGCGAGTCACACAGGGCCCCTCTTCATGTGCTCCAGCCTCATCTCCTGCTTCTTCCCACACACCTTCTTCAATTCCGCCCCCTCACGTCCACACCCCTCCGTGCACACTGAGCCCTCTTCACCACTGAATATCCTGGATGCTCAAGTTCTTCTCTACGTTTACACAGAATCGTCCTTCTGCCATGACTGTCCTTCCTCTCCTTATCTTCTGGGGAACTCCAGCGTGTCCTCAGGACTCAGCTGGAAAGTCACCTTCTCTGTGAAGCCTCCTCCCTACTCACAAGCAGGATCCGTGCCTCTATTTTGCTCCGCTGTTACAATCTTTATCGCAGTGAGTCGCGGTTATCCGTTGTCTGTCTTGAGGACTCTGATTTCCTGAAGAGCGGCAGTGATGTCTTAACCACCTCTGTGTCCTCCCACGCCCAGCCCCATGCCTGGTACTCAATGGCTACTCATTCAACGTCTGGCAAAGAAGAGGATGAATGAGGAAAAGAAAAACATGGCCCCCAGGCTTTGGAAAATCAGGTGTGGTTTTGCACTAAGGGGAGAGCTGTTACCAGGCACTGGAGAAGATGCTGATGAAGGCACAAGGAGACTCAGAGGTCAATGTGCCCGTGACGGACGGGGTGCACATGGGGTGTTTGAAAGCTCCAAGAGCTACAACTGAACGCCAGCAGGCTTCCCTGCAACTGGCCAGCAGCTTCCTTAAGCAGCACCGTGTGTTTTGTGTAACTGAGGCAGTTCTACCCATCTTGTAAATCAGAGTCTGAAAATGGCCACGTTGCGGTAATCTTGCAAGGAAACAGGAGGAAGGCTTTGTTGGGAGGCCTTCCCCTGTCAGGCTGGGCAAATCGTTTCCCAGGTCTCATTTTATTTCAGCATGAATATATTGCACACCTGTTGGGGACCTGGCCTTTTGCTCTCCACTCTGATGAAAGTTTTTAAGTAGTAGATATTCTCTCTCCACTCAGGAGATTGCAGTCTGCTTGGAAAAGCCAGCATATATACCTGGAATTATTAGAAGTCACAAGACCGTATCAGATCAGTGGAAGATTGTATAAAATCAGTTGGGAGTAAAGAGGCACCTAGAGAATGGACGGATGGATGGATGGGTGGATGGATGGATGGATGGATATGTGGATGGATGGATGGATAGGTGGATGGATGGATGGATAGGTGGTTGGGTGGGTACATGGATGGATGGGTAGATGGATGGACAACTGAATATTCTCTGGACCGAGAATTGCTTTAAGTTAATCAGATACGTGAGAAAATTTTAGTGCTTCAAGGTGCCAGTCTTTCAACACTCCAAGTAACACAATGATTTAGCCCAATTTAAAATAGTCAATATTACTTTAAGGAATGACACTGATGAGTGTGAGATGTGAGAATTTTTGGAAGGTTGCAGGTATTGACATGTTTTTTGGTCCCCAAATGACACCTACTTTGCCTGCAGAAAATGCTAGTCCTGGCAGGAAGTCCCAGCAGCGCCACACCACTTAGGAATGAAAATAAGCGGCAAACAGGAAACCACGTTTATTTTTTACTGCAAGTCAGCCAAACTCCCACACCTGTGCTTTGCATTTCCTCTGTTGGGTGTCATAAAGTGCAGCAAGAAAATGACACTTGCCTGCTGCCTTTCTCCCGAGAAGCTGTCTTACCATCACCCGGCTGGGTTCAGAGAGTGTGAGAGAATGCAGGGGAGCACAGCTGGGGACAGTACAGGGAAAAGTGCTCCATCCTCCAGCCAGGATTCCTCAAGAGAGTCATTTTGCAACTCTCCCTCCCAGGGAAGCATGTAGCTCCTTAGCAATGGCTGTGCTTCTGAGTACAAGGTAGCATTTGATAAACCGGCCCCTCCCACTGACAACATGAAAATTATTCTGTAATGAAATGATTTGGAAGAAAACAATCGACCCTGACAGCCATGGGCTGTGCTCCATGTTTCTTGCTTACCGGGACAGGGAAAATTTGCCTTCGAACGATTATCTTGCCCACGATTTCTTCAGTCAATGGACTTTATCCCAGGGAGGCTCTTCCTGAGAGCGATTGAAACGTGAATACCTGTTCTAAGTTAGACCGCTCTTTCAACTCCATTTAAGTGACTGTTATCATGCCTCGTCTTCCATAATGATGCACCTTGGGGGGCCAAAATGTCTCTGAGGTGCAGGCCTTTAATGAGGATCTTCATCCAAGAGATATAATTCGACCCGTCGGCTGTGCAGCCGTCACCAGCTCAGCTGGGCCCTGTCCCCGCTTGCACTGAACTTCTCTTGCCCTCTTAAGAGGACTTCTGCTTGGCTCTCTCCTGTTTTCTCACGGCCTAGGCACCTGAGGTGTCTCTCTGCTTGGACCTGCCTGTGCGGTCTTCATATAGCAATAGCATCATATCTGAACACTAACAGACAGATTGGAGAAATATCCTTCTTCATATTCACAGGAGTAAAAAAATCATCGGGTTGTTCAGCTGAGAGCAAAGTTGCTTTCTTTTTTTAATTTTAATTTTTTTATTGAAGTAGAGCTGATTTACAATGTTGTATACGTTTCTGGTGTGCAGCAACGTGTTCAGTTATACATATACATACACATATGTATATTCCTTTTCCTTAAGGTTTATTACAGGATATTGAATATAGTTCCCTGTGCTACACAGCAGGACCTTGTTGTTTTTCTATTTTATATATAGTAGTTTGGATCTGCTAATCCCAAACTCCTAATTTATCCCTCCCGCCTCTTCCCCTTTGGTAACCGTAAGTTTGTTCTCTATGTCTGTGAGTCTTTTTCTGCTTCATCAATAAGTTCATTTGTATCATTTTTTTTAGATTCCACACGGAATCTATCACATGGTAAATGGATATCATATGATATCTGTCTTTCTCTGTCTGACTTACTGCACTTAGTATGATAATTTCTAGGTCCATCCATGTTGCTGCAAATAGCATTATTTCATTTTTTTATGGCTGAGTAGTATTCCATTGTATATATGTACCACATCTTCTTTATCATTCATCTGTCGATAGACATTTAGGTGGCTTCCATGTCTTGGCTATTGTGAAATAGTACTGCTATGAACATAGGGGTGCATATATCTTTTCGAATTAGAGTTTTGTCCGGGTATATGCCCAAGAGTGGGATTGCTGGATCATATGGTAGCTCTATGTCTAGTTTTTCAAGGAACCCGTATACTGTCCTCCATAGTGGCTGCACCAACTTACATTCCCCCCACCGTGTAGGAGGGTTCCCTTTTCTCAGCACCCTCTCCAGAATTTGTTATTTGTAGACTTTTTAATGATGGCCATTCTGACTGGTGTGAGATGGTACGTCATTATAGTTCCAATTTGCATTTCTCTAATAATTAATGACGTTGAGCATCTTTTCCTATGCCTATTGGCCATCTGTGTGTCTTCTTTGGATACATGTCTATTTAGGTCTTCTGCCCTTAGAACAGAGTTGCTTGCAAATGTAGTTGCTCTCTACCTCACACCCATTAGGATGGCTACCACTTAAAAAAAAAACAAAAAAAACAAGATAACAAATGTTAGCAAAGATGTGGAGAAACTGGAACCTTTGTGCACTTTTAGTGGGAAGGTAAAATGGTACAGCGACTGTGAAAAATGGTATGGCAGTTCCTCAAAAAATTAAAAATTGAATTACCATATCATTCAGCAATTCCACTTCTGGCTATATACCCCCAAAGAATTGAAATCAGGGTCTTAGATATTTGTACACCCATTTTCATAGTAGTATTATTCACCATAGCTAAAATGGGGAAGTGACCAAGTGTCCATCAGTGGATGGATGGATAAGCAAAATGTAGTCTATACATACAGTGGAATATTATTTAGTCTTAAAAAAGAAAGAAATTCTGACATATGCTATAACATGGACGAACCTTGAGGAAATTATGTTAATGAAATAAGCCAGTCAAAAAAAGACAAATATTATATGATTTCACTTATATGAGGTACCCAGATTAGTAAAAATCAGAGAGACAGAAAGTAACTGGTGGTAGCCAGGGGCTGGCGGGAGGAGGAATGGGGAGTCAGTGTTTAATGGCTTTAGGGTTTCAGCTTTTCAAGACGGAGATAATTCCGGAGACAGATGGTAGCGATGGTTACACAACAGGGTAAATGTATTTAATACTACTGAGCTGTATGCTTAAAATGGTTAATGCAGTAGATGTTGTGTGTATTTTATCACACTTAAAATTTTTTTAAATTCTTTATACAATGTGTGCCTGAGTTTTTGCACATATTGAAGAATCTAGACCATTCTGACTTTTTCCCAGGTACAAAAGAGTCTGAAAACTCTTCTAAGAGTTTCAGGAAAGCAAACTGCCATTGCTTTCAGTGTAGGAAGGATCTTGTCCTGAACTTAAGCTGTGTTTCCCTGAGGACTCAGGTATGAGCAGGAATCACTAGAGGCCTCTAAGGTTGATCAAATAATGATGCAACCCCTCGTGGACTTAGGACTGAGTCCCGGGAAGAAAGGGGCTACAAGTAAAATGATGGAAATATTATGGGATCGTGGGGGCCATGACAGTGATGGCCTGGAACCGAGACACGGTAACACAAAATGGGAAGAGACGGGGCATCCCAAGCAACTCTGGCACCCCACAGCCACCAGCCAATTAGCAGCGCCCAAGGCTCCAGCGCTGACAGAATGAGCCCCCAGAACCCACAGCTAATTGGGAAGCAGGAAGAGGCACCGGCAACTCTGGACCAAAGTCAGTGCCCTCGGTGGAGATGCCAGTATTTTTAATCATGGTGCCCTCCCACGGCAGTGCTGTGGCCAAGTCCTTGGGTGTAGCTCCACGGGCAGAAAATATCCTCAAAGGAGCCAAGGCGGAAGGAAAGGAACATGGCAGAGGCCAGATGAAGCACAAAGATTTACTTATGAGCACATATGAGGACACCCAGGAATAACGGGTGGGGATACAGAAGGGAGCCCTTCATCCTTCAACGGTGAGCAAGGCACATCCAAAGTCAGGACCCATTATTACTATTATTAATGTGAGCCCGTTCTGCCCCCTAGGCAGGCTGGAGATGCCATGAGTTGCATTAAGATTCTTAAATATATTTGTTAAGTGAAAAGTTCTCACCAGGCTATGTGTATAGACGGGCATGTGGGCATTTGGAGTATGAACAACCTGTCCTAGGATAGGAGCCCTAGGACACAGCGCCGAGGAGGAGATACCTGTGACTAAGGCTCGCCGCTGAGTGCTCTTAGGAGCCGTACTTGTGAAGGAGTGAGGGACGTGGGACGGGGAGAGGGAGGCTTGAGCTCTGAGGCAGTTGCCAACTGCAGCCTCAGTCCCCACCCCACGGGGAGTCCTGAAACACAGATGGTCCTTCTTTCTAGAAAGCTGAATCTTTGGATTTCTGCATCAACCAGCCACTGGACGGGGTTACCCCGTGGGAGGACGTGCTTTGACTAAGGATGCTCTGTTCAGTGAAGGGGGCGCTGGGGGCTCAGCACGATCCAGGCAACGCTCGGGACAGCTATAGGAACAGCCTCTGGTCCTGAAGTGGGATCTCAGTGGCGTATTTCATCATCCACTACACTCGATTTCACGTAACTTCTTTTTACTGCCGTGCACCCCTAATCCTGAGTTATTCTGAGAAGTAGAACACAAAGACCCAGCTGAGCCTTCCAGGCTCCCTCCCCCAAACTCACTTGAACTAGAAGAGGGAAATAACGGGGTAGAGGAGGGGATATTAAGCAGAGACCTAACTTTTTGAGATTAGACTTTGGGAAGGAAAGGAACCAGCACCAATAACCCTTAGAGACCATCACGGCATCTGCCTTTGGTGCCATCTGACCTTCCTTTCTTCATCCTGCCCCTCATCTTCCTCTTCTTCCCTTCTCATTAATGATTGAAGTCCTTCTCTTGTACGGAAGGGCAAGACCCCAGTCTTCATGGAACTTCCCGTCTAGTTGGAGACACGGGTAAATAATTACAGTAGGGTAATGAGAGGTTACGACTCTTGCAGCACAGAAGGGTGCAGGGGGGCGGAATCCAGCACCAACATCAGGCAAGCCAGGAGCTGGGAGGAGGTCAGGAAATGCGGGGTGAGCGTGCAGACGGGGAGAGCTGGAGGGCTACTCACAAGCAGAAAGGACAGAGGTGCAGAGACGTCAGCTCACACCATTCATGAGCCCTCTACCTGAAAAGTAGTGGGATGCTGTGGGCTGTCGTATGATGAAACAACATGATAAACATGTTTTAGTTGTCATGGTTTCTGTTGTTGTTTATTACATCATTCGGAATTCCATCTAACAGCCTCCCCACCCCAGCCCTGCCTCTCAACTTCAATGTTTTCTTTTTTCTCAATCGAAACTCCCATTCCAGGAGTGTTGCTGCCTGTAACTAGGCGTGGAGTTGACGGCCAGGTTACAGCAATCAATACGAAGGTGTACCAGTGTTCACAGCAAGCAGCATTGTTTACAGTAGCCAGGACATGGAGGCAACCTAAGTGTCCATCGACAGAGGAATGGATAGAGAAGACGTGGTGTATATATACGATGGAATACTACTCAGCCATAAGAAGGCATGAAATAATGCCATTTGCAGGAACATGGATACACCTAGAGAAAACCATACTAAGTGAGGCAAGTCAGAAAGAGAAGGACAAATACCATACGATATCACTTATTTGTGGAATCTAAAAAAAATGATACAAATGAACTTATTTATAAAACAGAAACAGACTCACAGACGTGGAAAACAAACTTACCGTTACTGAAGGGGAAAGGTGGGGGGAGGGATAAATTAGGAGGAGGTTGGTATTAACAAATACACACTACTAGACATAAAATAGGCAACTAATGGGCTTCCCTGGTGGTGCAGTGGTTAAGAATCTGCCTGCCAATGCAGGGGACACGGGTTCGAGCCCTGGTCCGGGAAGATCCCACATGCCGCGGAGCAACTAAGCCCCTGCGCCACAACGACTGAGCCTGCGCTCTAGAGCCCGCGAGCCACAACTACTGAGCCCGCCTGCCACAACTACTGAAGCCCGCGTGCCTAGAGCCCATGCTCCGCAACAAGAGAAGCCACCGCGATGAGAAGCCCGCGCACCACAACGAAGAGTAGCCCCTGCTCGCCTCAACTAGAGAAAGCCCGCACGCAGCAATGAAAACCCAACAGCCAAAAATAAATTAATTAATTAAAAAAAATAGATGACTAATAAGGACCTGCTGTATAGCACAGGGAACTCTACTCAGTACTCCGCAATGACCTATATGGAAAGGAATCTGAAAAAGAGTGGATATATGTATATATATATATGTATAACTGAATCACTTTGCAGTACAGCGGAAACTAACACAACATTGTAAATCAACTATACTCCAATAAAAATTTTTAAAAAATAAAATAAAATAGGGCTTCCCTGGTGGCGCAGTGGTTGAGAATCTGCCTGCCAATGCAGGGGACACGGGTTCGAGCCCTGGTCTGGGAAGATCCCACATGCCGCAGAGCAACTGGGCCCGTGAGCCACAACTACTGAGCCTGCGCGTCTGGAGCCTGTGCTCCGCAATAAGAGAGGCCGCGACAGTGAGAGGCCCGCGCACCGCGATGAAGAGTGGCCCCCGCTTGCCAGAACTGGAGAAAGCCCTCGCACAGAGATGAAGACCCAACACAGCCAAAAATAAATAAATAAATAAAAATAAAATTAAAAAAAAAAAACAAACGGAGAATTTAGCTCGTGCAAATTGAACCACCAGAGCCTTCAGGAAGGTTTGCCAGCTGTTCTTTGCAGTTTGTCAGAATCATACCACCTCTAACCCCTTCCCTCTGGCCAGTCTTTATCTCTTCCTGTCCCCCCTGAAGTTGCAAACGCCACATCTTCAGAAGCTAAGTAACAGATCGGTCCACTGTGATGACTGAATAAGAAATAAAGCCATTTGCCTTGAAGGGAGGGACATCAGTGTGGAACGGGTTTAGTAACAGTGAAGCCCAAAAGCAGGGATGGGTGAGTGGAAGGCCTATCCTTCCTTCATTTAATCACCTCCCACTCCTACCACTGTCCTGAGATTAAAATACACAAACATTTGTTTAGTCGAGATGGCGTTCACCCAAAAACAGAATCTCTCACCTCTTGGTCCCCTAGATGCTGACCTCAGATCCAAACCAAAGGAAATGCAGGATGAGAAGACAAAGACAAGGCAGAGTTTGGACCTTAATGGCCGTTTCCTCACGCCAGATGGGTCTGTCCTTAATTTCACTGTCCTACTAATTGGTAGGTCTCTGCTGTTATGGACTCGCTGGCATTCGGGCCTGGTCTGGTCTTGATTTAAGAGAAGGAAATAAGTCACAAATCTTTGTGGACAAAGATAATTGCCATGGGCCATGCATTTCCCAACCAGAGTCTTTTCCTCATTGCCACCGGATTCACGAGGACTCCATCTCGCCAGCCTCGGCCACAGTTATTCCCCCAGAGTGGGCGTCGGGGTCCCTGCCCTCTTGGCTTTTAATGTGGCCATCTGCTAGTCTTTGAATTTCTCCTCTTCCACCCCCTGCTACCCATCTCCCGAGGCTTAAGAGAAGTTTCCTTGAGAGCAACAACTCTCAGTTGTCCAGAGAAAGGCTTTTGTACTTGTCCATTTGCAGTCTAACTGTTCAATTCATAAATTGATGAATGAAATGGTCTATTATCTCTACGTCTACGTATGTTGTGATCTGGCCTAAGGGTCATGCATAACTTGTAAGCTCTTTAGGGAGATCATGGCAGCTGCTAAAGAAGTTTAGGGTGGGGAAGGTTTAGCTATTCTCTTATAACCTTCCTGCCAGGGCGTAAGGAAAGAAAATCTCAGACCAAAGTCTTCCAACCACATGGACATTTACTCAACAAACGTTCCTTGGCAAGCAGACACAAAACAGTTCACGCAATCAGTTCTGCAGACTCAAATGAAGTCCCAACTCTCTGTCTCTTGGGAGCTTTGAACAGTTCCTTTATTAGAAAGGTTTGGTCAAGACAGACACAACAACTCCAGAAGCAGGATTCAATTCTCTCAGTTGGATTCAGGCCACTGGAAATGTTCCAGGGTCACAAGCTAAACATAAGACTACTCACTCTAAGAGTACCGGCTACAGCCTTGCAAGATTTTCATACCCTGGGGTTGGAAGGTACGGGTGTCTCCAAAACACTTTAGCCAACACCCAAAAACTGAATGCTTTCTTTTCTCCGATGAGAGCTGATTTCTAACAGTCATCGTGCTAGCTAACAAGGTACTATTTTCACCAATAAAAGTTAATTCTAATATCACTCTGTTTCCCAGCAATGTCTGCTGCTTCCAGCCACCAGCCTGTAGTATTGGCTACAGTGGGCCCAGGAAAATAATACAGCATCAAAGGGGAGACACTGAGCTGTTGGCTGGCTTCATGGATCTAGAGCTCAGAAGACCAGTACATGGGCTGCAAGTTGACAACAAATGGGTCACGAGAGGAGAAGGATGCAGCTGCCTGAGGAAAGCAGGCAGAGCGAGAAGAGAGAGTGCAGGACAGAATGATGAAGAAGACCAATCCTCCGGGTCAGAGGAAGAGCGGTCTGCAAAGCACAAGGACTTTGGAAAAGTAACGAGAGAGGAATGCACGGTCTTCGGCGTGTTAGGCAAAGCTCCAGGAAAGAGTCGACTTTTGGAGAACTTGCGAGGTGGCAATGAGAAATTGGATGAGGATGGATTTTCGACACTGGTGAAATCAGGGTAGGAGCTGTACTGGGAAGATCCAAAAAACGAATTAAGAGAATAAGATCAGGGCCTGGGTGTGATGGGGGGAGAACAGCAAGATAACACAGAGGATGCAGAGAGTGCAGGGGCAACGAAGCTGCAAGCGACACACGGAGAAGACCGGCTGACAATCGAACAGCAGAGAAGCACGCTCTCAGGATGTGTGCGATCACAGCAAGCCTACATCGAGGTACATGCTCATGAAGAACCAATCAGAGCGAGCCTGGGGCCTCCAGAGTAGTCATTCTTTTTTGCCGGTGTAGACCTTAAACTCAAGGGGGTGAATGATGCCCTAGAGTTAAAACTATGTACAGACTTGCAGGAAAGGCCCCTAACTCGGATTTCCCCTCACTTCTTTTCAAACCAGAATTCCTTGGACTTGACTGAATCTAATTCACCAGTCATTTGTATTAACAAGCCCACGCAGATCTGGGAGTTTTGCTTTATTCTGTGACAGCGTATAAAATGCTAATGAACACAGTCTCCTAGCTACTTTTGAAAAAAAAATAGAAAAGAAAAAATTATGTTGCAAACAATCCTCCTTGAATTTTGACGCTGCTTCTACAACTTTCCCTCTGGTAGCCAAAAGTAACTGCACTCAGTTGGGGCAAAGAAATCTTTGTTTTCTCATTATAGAACAGATGTTTTACAGAAGCCATTACCCCTATGCCACCCGTAAAAAATAATCTAACAAATTGATCTTTGATTTAGAAAATAGCTATGTGATTCTGCCAGCAAAAAAAAAAAAAAAAATCTTATTAGGAAAAAAAATGAGTTGTCATTTATATGGACCAGATGTATTTCAGAGCAGCTTTCCTTGATTTCCCAGGATTCTGAGAGTCCAGGAATTAGGGACAAGTGCCTGTCACTGCTGGTTCCGTGGAAGTAGGTAAGGGGGGTGGAGGTTAGGGGGAGGGGGTACAACACACTTTATTTTGGCAGAACAGGTATTTCATGAACATGCTTCTGTTGGCTCTCAGGACCGAGGTCAATCTCAAGTAATATCTGTTCTGTAAAAATAACTTTCAACAGGATCATTGTGACCCATCATTCACTTAATATTCAACTTTACGGAGCATCTACAGTCTCAGGCAGGTACCACTGCCCTGCTCAAGAACTTTCAGTGGTCCCCCTATTGCCTACTAAACTAGGCATTAGCGCTTCTCCTGGAAGCTGGAGACCCGCCGTGCATGCTCCTAAAATCCTTCTCCAGCCCCAGTTTCCTCTCCTCTGTGCTCCCACCAAGCTAGACCACTCACGTTTTCACCATCCCTCTCAGCTTTCCCACCCATCCCAGCTGGACCTTCCTAGCTGGAGGTGGGTCCCATTGTATGCAATGAATGTGTTTCTTCGATTCACACATCTTAGGACCAATTAACCTGAAGCAACATATATAAAGTTTGGAGTATATATTCTCTGACCAGCCAAAGCTACAAGCAAATTTGTTCTTACAGATGTGTAGCCGTCAGTTTTTCCAATTTCCAAATCTATAAACTATTTTAGGACTTCTGTTAGCCACAAATATATTTTAGAAAGCATCCATTTGAAACTGTATATTTCTAATATTACCCTTTTCCTTTAAACATTTGTGTAAATTACCATGTATGTTGTCCAGTAACCTCCTTTCTTTGCTTAATTGTTTCCTTACTCACAAATACAGAGCCACCTTTTCATTGTTAACAGTTGTTTAGCATTTCAGTGAATGAATACACCACAATTTATTTAACTTTTTTTTTTTTTTGCAGTCTTGCCAAATCATTTCTTCAGGTGTAGCCTGGAAATGTAACTATGTGTAATCTGGGAGGGAATTGTGGGCCAAATTTTATTACCAGATTTCCATTCATCCATTCTTTCAACAAACATTTACTGAGCAAGGACTATGAATAAAACCTTGTTTAAGTACTGGAGACACAGTGGTGAAGATGGCGGGCACTGACTTTGGAGACAGTGGTGAAGATGGCGGGCACTGACTTTGGAGACACAGTGGAGAAGATGGCGGGCACTGACTTTGGAGACACAGTGGAGAAGATGGCGGGCACTGACTTTGGAGACAGTGGTGACGATGGCGGGCACTGACTTTGGAGACACAGCGGTGAAGATGGCGGGCACTGACTTTGGAGACACAGCGGTGAAGATGGCGGGCACTGACTTTGGAGACACAGCGGTGAAGATGGCGGGCACTGACTTTGGAGACAGTGGTGAAGATGGCGGGCACTGACTTTGGAGACAGTGGTGAAGATGGCGGGCACTGACTTTGGAGACACAGCGGTGAAGATGGCGGGCACTGACTTTGGAGACACAGCGGTGAAGATGGCGGGCACTGACTTTGGAGACACAGCGGTGAAGATGGCGGGCACTGACTTTGGAGACACAGCGGTGAAGATGGCGGGCACTGACTTTGGAGACACAGCGGTGAAGATGGCGGGCACTGACTTTGGAGACACAGCGGTGAAGATGGCGGGCACTGACTTTGGAGACACAGCGGTGAAGATGGCGGGCACTGACTTTGGAGACACAGCGGTGAAGATGGCGGGCACTGACTTTGGAGACACAGCGGTGAAGATGGCGGGCACTGACTTTGGAGACACAGCGGTGAAGATGGCGGGCACTGCCTTTGGAGACACAGCGGTGAAGATGGCGGGCACTGACTTTGGAGACACAGCGGTGAAGATGGCGGGCACTGACTTTGGAGACACAGCGGTGAAGATGGCGGGCACTGACTTTGGAGACACAGCGGTGAAGATGGCGGGCACTGACTTTGGAGACACAGCGGTGAAGATGGCGGGCACTGACTTTGGAGACACAGCGGTGAAGATGGCGGGCACTGACTTTGGAGACACAGCGGTGAAGATGGCGGGCACTGACTTTGGAGATACAGTGGTGAAGATGGCGGGCACTGCCTTTGGAGACACAGCGGTGAAGATGGCGGGCACTGACTTTGGAGGCACAGCGGTGAAGATGGCGGGCACTGACTTTGGAGGCACAGCGGTGAAGATGGCGGGCACTGACTTTGGAGACACAGCGGTGAAGATGGCGGGCACTGACTTTGGAGACACAGTGGTGACGATGGCGGGCACTGACTTTGGAGACACAGTGGTGACGATGGCGGGCACTGACTTTGGAGACACAGCGGTGAAGATGGCGGGCACTGACTTTGGAGACACAGCGGTGAAGATGGCGGGCACTGACTTTGGAGACACAGTGGTGAAGATGGCGGGCACTGACTTTGGAGACACAGCGGTGAAGATGGCGGGCACTGACTTTTCCTTCATGGAGCACCCATTTCAGTAGGAAAAGACATAAATGTATAGACAAGTAAATATACAAATAAGCAAGGTAATTTTAGATGGGATTCAGTGCTTTGGAGGAAATAAATGGGGTTTTGTGATAAAGAGCAACTGGTAGGTGGGGGAAGAGGGATGTGTCCTTCAGGGTCAGTCAGAGAAGAGGACCAGTACAGATATATATTACGAGGTTTATTGCAAGAAACCGGCTTACACAATGGTGGGCCCTGGCTACGCAAGTCCAAAATCCATAGGGCAGCCTGTTGGGAAGAGCAGGCTGGCACTCTGGACATGGACTTAAAGGGCTAAGCACAGGTGAGATTTCTTTTTGTTTATGGAAGCCTCAGCCCTGCTTTTGAGGCCTTTCAACTGGTTGAATCAGGTTCCCCCAGATTATCTAGGAAAATCTCCCTGTGTTCACATCAACTGATTATGGACTTCAATCACATCCACAAAATACTTTCACAGCAGTGCCCAGATTTGTGTTCGGCTCTAGAACTAAAGACTGTAGCCTAGCTAAACTGACACATCAAAAAACCATCGCAGTGTCCTGGATGGGATGGTCCCAAAGAGTGACATTTGGACAAAAACTTGTGGAAAGAGAGAAACCGAGCAGGAGAAACAATTACCTAGGCCCTAACACTGGAAAGATCGCAGTGGGTTTAAAGTACTGCCGGGAGGCCAATGTGCCTGGACTGTTATAAGCCAGGAGGAAGAAAGAACAAAATTAAATGGAGGCTACCCAATTACGTGGGCCTTTCAGGTCACAGAAAAATGTGTGCATTTTATTCTAACTCAAATAGGAAGTCATAAAAAGTTTTAACCAGCAGAGTGATCCAAATTCACACCATTTTAAAGAGATTACAAGGGAATACCCTGACGGTCCAGTAGTTAGGACTCTGAGCTTTCACTGTTGAAGGCCTGGGTTCGATCCCTGGTCGGGGAACTAAGATCCCACAAGCCACGAGGCACGGCCCAAAAGAAAAAAAAAAAGAAAGAAAGAAAGAAATGTGAAGCCGTTTTAAAAAATAAACTAAAAACTACAAAATCAATAAAAATAAAAAGATAACCAGTCGCTGTGTAGGGAGATCAGTTAGAAGGGGATGCAGGTGAGAGTGGATTGTGGTACCACTGGGCTACTGGAGGTGAGATGCAGGGAAGCACAGAGGTTTGGGAAATATTTTGGAGGAACCCCAAGACAGACACTGCTACTTAGCTATCAGGATCCACACTCCCCTTTTCACTTACAAGTCTCACTTTTGTTCGAGGCAGGAATATTGGAATGCTTATTATCCTCAGCTATGTCTACTGCTGGAGTTGCCCAGGGACCTGTAAAGGATTCTAGGAGAGCTTTTCTTAAGGACAGACTCAACTGGCTTGATTTTTGCCCTTCCGCCTTCTTCCTGCCTAAATAAGAATGCAATTTTAGGTATAGATGCTATCTTGAAACAATGAAGGCAAAAGCCACACTCTTGGGGGTGTTCATCTGTGCGTATACCTGTACGGAGACAAGGGGCTTATTTGCATATACATAGCATTAAGAAATGGAACCCTTTATAAATGAACTAATTTGTTGAGTCTGGACTTGAGTTATCAGAGGTAAAAGTTCTCAGAAGTCTCTTCTCTTGTCTTGACAAACAGAGCGCCCGTTTGTCTTTTCCTAGCAAGACACAATTAGGCCTTGATGTAGAGATGGCAGGTTGAAATATTATGATTTCATCCATCATATTCATAATTGATGCATTTGCATCTCTAAGGAACCAGATCAGAATAAACAAACTCCTGGCATTTTCTCAAATTTTGGTCTCTGTCATTTATCTCTTAATAATTTCCAGAAGAGGCGGTGGAAAAAGAAGCAATGGTTCAGCTGGGGTCAGCTTCCAAGCAACTGACTGATGTTAGCATTGGAATCTTTCTTCAGTGACGTCTTCAGAAGAGAGAGGAGTGTGAAGGCATAATGCGTAATCCCCACGTATCCTGAAAGGATGCAAGACACTCAACAGAGATGCTTACAATCTAGTGCTTTTGGATTTCTTTCTCTTTTTGGCTTTGCTGGTTACTTTTGTTAGGAAGATACCTCCATCTTGTTCCACTGAAGTAAATGTCAAAGTGGCCTTTGGAATAATAGGACCCAAGAGTTTATTTGTAGCATCTCTTGTTAGGAAACTAGAAGAGTGACCCTAGAGAATCATTTGCTGCATCAGATGTTTTGTTCTCACAGCTCTGGTTTCCCAATTGTCATCTTATTTACAAACGAGAGATTAGGCTGCAGAAAGAGCAAAGGCCTAGCTTTGTAAAGGTGCAGATTCTAGGGCTAAACCTCAAACCAATAAACTTCAGGGGTGGGACCTGGGAACCCGTATGTGATCCTGATAACCTATGACTCTTCCCCACGCCTAAGATTCCAGCATATTGTGATTTCTTCTGGAAGCAAACAAGAACAAGGTTGAAAGAATAATCCAGAGGCAAAGTCTGTTGAAAGTGGCTAAATTCAGAGCTGGGGAATATGCAGGAGAAAAAGCTACCAGGCTCGCCACCATTTATTGGGGAAATCAAGCCTATTCACAAGGTCAAATGTTTCAGGAGTAACACAAAGTACCACACCAACAGAAGAAAGAAAACCAGCCATAAATGCTAAAGGTACGAGTGGTAAAAGAATAATCAGAGGTGGAAGGGGACTGTTTCTTGCAAGAAAATTAGTTTGTTTTGATACTGGGGAAACTGCACATCTGCATAAGAAATACTGATTTGGTGACAGTTATATATTAGAATTAATTATTTTCAGCCCAGAAACAAAAGCATGACTGTGTGGGCATATAGTATAGGATGTAGCATATTCCAAGTGGAGGGGAAAAGAAACACTATTTAATAATTGTGTTGAGATTTTCCATTTTGCAAAAGGAGTTAGATTCCTCCCTCATACACAAAAATGAATTCCAGATGGATTAAATACCCAAAGATAAACCACAAGCTACAAAAGCATTAGAAAAAATAGACAAATTTTTTATAGTTTTAAGGCTAAGAAAGTCTTCCTAAGCAAGACATAAAACTGAGGTCTAATTGAAAAGATCTGACAGATTTGACAACACAAAAATGGAAAATCTGCACTACAAAAGTTACCATAAACAGAGTTAAAATCAAACAAACCAATAACGGGCTGAAAGAAAATATGCTCAGCAAATAAAATATAAAGAAATAATATCCAGAATGTAGAGTTATTGCAAATCAACGAGAAATGGGCAAACAGCACAACAGAAGACCAACAAACAAATGAAACCAGGTGAACGGTAAGAACAGACAACAGGAAAGGAACCGAAATCATGAGCAAACATGAAAAAATGCTAAACCTCATTGAAACTCTAGCGGGATAAAAATTATTACAGCAAATATTTTTATGATATTGATAACATCCACTGTGAGCAAAAAGGCAAGATCAAAGACACTGTCCATACACTGTTGGTATGACTGTAAATGCACAAATATTAATTCATTAATGCCCATATCCCTGGAATCAGAAATTCCATTTCTAAGAGTGTATCCTCAGAAAATACCAGTGCCAGTACTACAAAGATGCATGTAGAAAACAAAAAAGTTCACTTCAAAACAAAAAGATGTGTATATGTCTATATACATATAGACATACACACACACAATGGAATACTACTCAGTCATCAAAAAGGACAAAACTGCTATTTGCAGCAATATGGATGGACTTGGAGGGCATTATGCTAAGTGAAATAAGTTAGACAGAGAAAGACAAATACTGTATGATACCACTTATATGTGGAATCTAATAAACACAACAAACTAGTGAATATAACAAAAAAGAAGCAGACCCACAGATACAGAGAACAAACTGGTGGGTACCAGTGGCGGTGATGGGGGTCGGGGGGAGCTGCAGTACAGGGGTGGGGGAGTGAGAGGTACAGACCACTGGGCGTAAGACAGGCTCAAGGATGTAGTGTACAACACAGGGACCATAGCCAATATTTTGTAATAACTGTAAATGGAGTGTAACCTTTTAAAATTGTACAAAAACTAAAAATTAAAAAATTAAAATTAAAAAATAAGTTAAACATTAGAAATGCCTGCAAATAGAATTCTTGATCAAGGGGTAGGAAGATTTTTAAGTTCTCTATTTTTTTTTTTTTTTGTAAATTTACTTATTTATTTTTGGTTGCATTGGGTCTTCGTTGCTGCACACGGGCTTTCTCTAGTTGGGGTGAGTGAGGGCTACTCTTCGTTGAGGTGCATGAGCTTCTCATTGCGGTGGCTTCTCATGTTGCAGAGCACGGGCTCTAGGCGCACGGGCTCTAGGCGCACGGGCTTCAGTAGTTGTGGTGCACAGGCTTAGTTGCTCCGCGGCATGTGGGATCTTCCCGGACCAGGGCTCGAACCCGTGTCCCCTGCATTGGCAGGCGGATTCTTAACCACTGCGTCACAAGGGGCACCAAGTTCTCTATTTTTAAGAGGCATATTTCAAAATACTCTGTACATTTTCTACACAGGACTCAGGATAAAAATAAGTAAACTACCCTATAATTATTTGTTCAGCAGTATTACAGTTCTGCCGCTGTAAGCTACCCGAGGGCAGAGACCATGCCCAGCCTGTGCCTGATGGTCATTATGGAATGAGCGAAACCTTCCAAGCCTTGATCAAACACCAAATTCTAGTGAAATAAATAACTTCAGCTATTTATGAGAGTGTGAAACTCCTAAAAGGACCCCGCTTTGTGTAACGAAGATGGCATGAAACTAGGAATTGGATGACTTAAGTCAAATCACCTTACACAAGCCATTTCACCTCCCTGATCTCCAATTAACATGTTTGCAAAAGAAGGATAATAACTGTCCCTCTAAAGGATTCCTGTGGGGATTCATGAAATAACCTAGGAGGTCGAGCTCAATGTAGATCTGGAGTTTTATCAAGACTGAGTATTTTGTGCAATAAGATGAAAATTGAAAGATACTTATGACAGGTAATTGCTTCCTTCAGGAAATGGTTTCTTCAGGGAATGGTTTCTTAGAAATAGTGATGATTTACCCCAACCCGGCATCCGTGTATCAGCAGAGCCAAGAGTAAGCAGAATGGACAAGTCATCCTGAGCTCTCAGGAAACAGGGTTATGCTTCAGGAAAAGAAACAAACGCTTGTTGTTTTGTTTCAGTCTCAAACTGGGGTTTTGACATACATCTAATCTTCACATCACTTCCTGAGCTTGTGTGGTGGATGCTTGGAAGAGGATAGGTCCAGTACCCTATGACGTGTCATTGTGTCCCTTTGCAAAGTCGTGAACCCCTGGAATCCATTCTGTACACGGTGACCTCAGCCCCTGGTCACAGATGATTAGTCTAGAAAGGGGTAGCTGCCCAAGCTGGTCCAATCAGAGTATCTCTTCTAGAAACTTGCAAAAGGCCAGCCTCTCTGTTGACCAAAGCTGTTAACTTTAACCCTGAAATGGTATGGCAACCTTTCTCTTTCCAGTTGTTAAAAGTGGGATTTTTGCACTCCACTGACTAACCTCAGAGAATTTATCAGTAGAGGTAAGACTGAAATCACAACCTGTTATGTATTTTTGGCTTTGATCTCTCTGTCTCTCTCCCTCCCTCTCTCCCTCCTTCTCTCTCTCTGGTCAATTTCTTTATCATCATGCACAGGAGCAGGGGGGTAGGGAAATTCACAAAACATTAGTACTTGTCATGTAGTACTCCCCCCCCCCATGGTGCAAGTTTAAAAAACAGTAACAATAGTAGGCTTTCTCATCCACAGCCCCACTCTCCTCCAGCTGTTGAAATTTTATAAGGCGAGCTTGTGGCTGGATGAAACAGCACACAGAAAACAGACAAAGTGCTTCCTAGGTCACAGCTCACTTGGATGCACTGGAGAACGTGGTGTGGCTTTTCCTGTGCACCGAGGCAGGCTTTTTGCGGCCACTAATACATGCAGCAGAAGCCGTGTGTCCCGGAGCGCACCAGTCAATATGAGAAACAACTTTGAAGAAGACCTATGTCACCAATATGGAAAGGCCCCAAACGAGTATTTTAAAATAATGACTTCCACAGCCAAGTTTATACAGATATCCTCCCAAACTCCCCCTCCCCCCATAAGTAGTTTAGAAGCTGGTCTGGAGGGTGGGATGGGAGAATGAAAACATCGGCAAGGGAAACGTAGAAAAGAAAGAAGAAATTCTTGTTCCGGGATTTCCAGTGGCTTTCCTGCTCCTGGTTCCTTTTTTTTTTTGTAAGTTACATGAGATAGATACAGAAGCAGCCTTAAGATAAATTGCTGAAGTTGTCTTGGGTGAGGTTCCAATGTTTGTAACAAAACAAGTCTAAATTTTACTGATAGATGGTACTATCCCCCTCTCTCAGTGAGGAACCTGAGGGTTAATGAAGGCAAGTGAGTTGGCCAAGATCAAACGGTTCTCGCCCCAGGTTTATCTGACTCCCAAGCCCACGGTCTTTCCATTGAGCTGATGAGGACAGGATGTGTCCCAGCCGATAGCAGCCTGAATTATCCGGGTACACTGCCTTGTTGATTTCCTTCTTGGCTCCAAGCAACAAGTTATCTAATGAGACAATCTCATTCATTCCTTGTTCCTATGCTTCCTAGTCTCCTGGTCAGGACTAGAATTCCATTCCCACCCACAGCCCTTGAAACCTCTAGGTCATAGCAGGTCAGGGAGAGAGGAATCTGGGAAGGAAAGCTTTGTGTACCTCTCCTCTCAGACTCGAGGCTGGAAAGGGTGGCTACTGTTTACCCTTGTATTATTTGACTGTGTTCTTAAAAATTAAAAGGCAAGAGGTAAATTGAAGTCCTTCCAAAGGTCAGCTCACTCAATCTTCCCTCCCACCTTGCCTTACACGCAGGTATTTCTGAAGGAAGTGGGCCCTACAGTTGAACAGAATTGATGCCTTTGAATTTTCTTTATTTTGGTAAAAATTAGAGGGACAGAAACATGTATCACCCAGAATCCTACCATCCTAGCAGTTCCAGTGTTAAGGGATTTGGTACATCTTTCCCATCCTTTTTCTTATGCATCTGTTTCAAATAAAGTTGTTGTGAAGGGGTCCGATTTTGTAACATGTTCTTTTTTTAATAAGCATTTTCCCTGTTGCTGCATGTTCTTTACAACCATACATTTAAGGATAGACAAATTTTAAGGATATAGCATAATTAAGATTTTTTACAGGGGTAAATTAAGATAATTTACAGGGGGTTCTCTGCAGGGAACTGAATCACTTTGCTGTCCACCTGAATCATTGTAAAATAAACTTTACTTCAATTTAAAAAAAATTAAAAAGGTAAATAAGCACTAGGAATGTAATGCACAACAGGATGACTATAGCTACCACTGTTGCATGATATATCAGAAAGTTGTTAAGATCCTAAGAGTTCATCACAAGGAGAAAATCTGCTTTCTTTTTTCTTTTCTTCTTTCTTTTCTTTTTATTGTCTCTACATGAGATGATAGATGTTAGCTAAACCTGTGGTGATTTCATATATTTCACCATATATGTAAATCAAACCATCATGCTACACGCCTTAAATTTATCCAGTGATGTATGTCAATTATTTCTCAATAAAACTGGGAAAATATATATACAGTCAGTGAGTTTTGAAAAACACACACATCCGTGTAACCACCACCGCAGTCAAGATGCAGAACTTTGTCTTCATTCCAAAAAGCTCTCCATCTCTACCTTCAGCCCCAGGCAACCACTGAACTGTCACTCTAGACTGATTTTGTCTGCTGTAGAATTTCATAGATACCATTCACTCTATTTCCTTCCACGCATCATAATGTTTTTGAGATACAGCCATGCTGATGCAGGTATAAAGTAGTTTTTGTTTCTTTTTATTGCTTTATATCCACCGAATGGATATATCACAATTTCTTTATCCATTCACTATCTGGTGAACGTCTGGGCTGCTTCCAGGGTTTTTTTTTTTTTTTTTTTTTTTTGGTTATTATAAATAAAACTGCAATAAACATTTCTGTATAATTCTTTTTGTGGATGTATGTTTTCATTTCTTTTACGTACACACCTAGGAGTGAAATTTCTGGATCGTCTGGTAAGTGTATAAACTTTATGAGAAACTGTCAGACTTTTTCCTAAAGTGTTTCTACAACTTTACATTCCCAGCAGTAATGAAGTCGGTTCTCATGTCCCCACATCCTCACGGGCGCTGCCGTTGTCGGCCTTTTTAATTTGAAATGGGTGGAGGCAGGACCAAAATTCCAAACTCTTTCTCTGGAAAGAGGTAAAGTATTATATACTACTGTGCTACACAGCCATGCAACTTGTGCCTTACCAGATGATACTGGTTAATTTCTGTGACGTTTGTTTTGGTGGAGAGCAGGCTAGAAAGAAAGAAGCAAAGGGGGAGGTAAGGGGGGGGGATATTAAAGAAGTGAAGGAGAGTGTGTAGGTGGGAAGCGGGGTTCCATGGAGACACCCCAAAAGGATTAGCTGGGTGACGTAACAGCAGCCAACCTGAGTTAGAACTCAGAGGTTGGCAGATATCTGTCACTCCCAAGCTTAGGTTCCTGGATAGAAGGAGTCCATAAAATTGGAGCCGGAGCCCAGAAATCACACTCGTGGCAGCGGACGGAGACTCCTGCATATGTATGAACTCTCTGACGATAAGACTCAGCTTAGAGCTCTGTGAATTTTATCAGTCCTTGCTCATGGCTTGTGAACACTTGTCTAGAGTTTTGCAACTTGTGAATATCCAGCCTCAATTACTGAAATGAACTGTGTGTTTAGGGTGAAAATACCCTTTCCTTTGCCACCTCCAAAGCATGTGTCTTGCTTTTTGGACATGACCAGTCATGATGTCAACAGGTACAGTCTAACCTAGTCTTCCCACCGCAAGCATCTGTGAATATGTTACAAGAGGCCATGCTTCAAATCTTGTATATAAAAACCAGGGTCTTAGGTTTGCTAAATCAACATGCTCAAAATAAAATATGTTAGAGCCATAATTCCCATGGTGAAAGAAACAATGGCTAGTGTACATCAGAGGTTTTGCCTACTTTCAGACTCATGCACAGTTAAATAAAGGTCTTTGTGCCTCTTGGGTTTTTCCATCTTCATAAACAAGGACCAAACAATGGACCTCCTTGATGATAACTAAAAAGGGGAAATTTTCAGAAAACCAACCCTATTTGTATGATGATTATCATAAATTAACATTTATTCTGTGCTTGCCAAAGGCCAGGCATTCATTGCGCTAAGCTCTTAACATGCATTTGAGTGACTCATTTAAACATTTAAACAGCCCTATCCCATACAGTCGTCCCTTGACATCCCTGGGTGATGGGTCCCAGGAGACCCTGCCGATACCCAAATTTGCGGATGCTCAAGTTCCTCATATAAAATGCTGTCCTAAGCGAGTACAGTCAACCATATCTGCGGGGTTTTGCATCCGAGGATTCAACCCACCGCAGATCGTAATTTCGCGATTGGAAATCCTCCATGGGTTGAATCTACGGATATGAAACCCGCAGATACGGAGGGCAGGTGCTGTACTCCTCTTATCCCCATTTTAAAAACTGGCGAGGTGGAGTAGCTTGCCCAAGGTCAACAATGTGAAAAGTGCCAGAACCAGGAATCGAACATACGCTTTCTCACTCCAAAGCTGATGTCCTTAACTACCACCCAGTTACAGAACACAGTAAAATGAACTTGCCACCAGTACTATCTCAATGAATGGAATTGAGTTAATTAGTTTATCTCACCTTGCTACAAACGCACATAGGTTGGGCCATTGGTATAAGCCACGTTTTCCAAAGCATAACCCAGCAAAGTTTCCAGGAGGGTTCTCTTATTCTCCTTCCTTCTCCAGCTCCGGAGCTCCCACCTCTCCAGACACCACACGTTTTTAGCAGACATCGGGTGAACCTTAAGAAAGAAGGCCAAACATGAAGAGTAGCTTCTAGGAGAATTATAGTATCATTAAAATGCCTACGGGGGGCTTCCCTGGTGGCGCAGTGGTTGAGAATCTGCCTGCCAATGCAGGGGACACGGGTTCGAGCCCTTGTCTGGGAAGATCCCACATGCCGCGGAGCAGCTAAGCCTGTGCGCCACAACTACTGAGCCTGCGTGTCTGGAGCGTGTGCTCCGCAACAAGAGAGGCCGCGACAGTGAGAGGCCCGCGCACCACGATGAAGAGTGGCCCCCGCTCGCTGCAACTAGAGAAAGCTCTCGTGCAGAAACGAAGACCCAACATAGCCAAAAATAAATAAATAAATAAATTAAAAAAAAAAAAAGAGTGAGCAAAACTTATTCTAGAAAAAAAAAATGCCTACAGGGTGGAAAAAATCAAAACACACTTAGATCTACACACATTTCATGGCAGTTCACCTGGGGCATTAGATTTCGTAGCAAGGTAATATATTTCAAACACTGTTAACTTTTGTTCTCTCCTTTTGGGCCCTTCTTCCGTTTTTAACAGCAAAGCTATTTCATGCTTATTGGTTCAGGGGATGATGTAAAGAAAGAAGCAAAGGGAAAAAATAATACTTTCCAGACTGTAATGTTTTAAAAGCCCAGGATGTTAGGGCCTGGAAAGGACTCTCAGCCTAGACAAAATATTTCTTGGAAAACATCCTGAGTAAGAGTAAAGCCAGGTAGGAACCACGCAAAAGGAACAAGGAAGTCCCTACGGGGACATGCTTGGGCCAATGAAGGAAGACCAAGTTGGGTGGCAGTTGTCTCATCCGATGCCCTTGTAACCTCATTAAAGAGTAGATAAGCCCGTGGGACATTTGGTTCCCCCAAATTTAAATACAATCCTAGAGCAGAAAAAGAAAAAAAAAAACAGTTAACCGAGATTAAATGTTTTCCACTCTGGTGAAATAAGGGTTTGAAATAGAAGTTAGATTGAATTTCAGAAATACATTGTAAGTTGTTTTTCTTGTACACTCAGGCTTCTGGGCTAACATTCACACCTATGACAATTTATACAATTGAATGCAAAGCAGGCGAGCATTCCTGGCGGGCTCCTGTCTCAAAGGGTATCTCAGGGAAGGATGGAAAGGAAGACTTTACAGGCCACAAGTTTGGGAAATTTCTGGACAGCAAAAGGGACAGGCCATGCTTTACTGCCAAGTCATCTCGTATTAAAGGACAATTTGTTTCTTTATAGACATCCCAGAGCAGGGACGTCAAACAATTTCGAAACACTTCTTCGTAGGGAAAGGGCCAAAATGTTACATAAAGTTAAACACCAATGTGCAGCCCAAGGCCCAAGACGAATAGTGAACCTCTCCAAATGTACTAGGAACCCTGTTTCCTGGAAGGGGCAGCGTCCACCTTTGTGCTCTGTGGACTTGATGCCACTGTTTGCTTTTCTCTTTGAGAGGAGCTAGACAGGCTACATTTTTAGCCAACAAATAAAGGAAGGGAGAAATCCACAGAAAAACAGGTGCTGTATCTGGTTCCCCTCTGACTGCCAAATATCCTGAGTGTGGATCCAATTTCATGCACACTTTTAACTCAATTGCTGCTTTACAGACAGGACAGGTACAGAAATGACAAGAGAGGTGCTTCCTACAGTCACAAAGGATTCTGGGTCTTTATATGCAAAGTGTGGTCCAAGGATCCACAGGAATAGCATCACCTGGGAGCTTGTTACAAATGGCTCTTGGGCCCCACCCAACACTGGAGCACAGAGGACTTTTAGGGCCGTGAAAATACTCTGTATGACATTATCGTGATAGGTAAACGTCATTATACAATTGTCCAAACCCATAGAATATACAACACCAAGAGTGAACCCAAAGGTAAACGACGGATTTCAGACGATGAGTTAATGTAAGTTCATCCGTTGTAACACACGTCCGGCTCTGGTGAGGGGTGTGGATCATGGGGAGGCTGTGTGGGGGGAGGGGGCAGGGGGAATATGGGACATCTCTGTGCCTTCCTCTCAATTTTGTCTTAAACCTAAACTTCCCTAAAAAATATATAAAGTCTTTTTTAAAAAAATGAGACCCCCAACTGCTCCAGCTCACAGTGGGAGCTGTGTGAAACCCTATCATAAGCACAGAGAGGAGTCCAGGCCTGGAGGGAGTCTGCCTGAGATCGAACCCTGCCCTCTTTATTATCAGCTCTAGAGCCTTAAGCAAAGTGCTCTCTGGGCCTCAGTTTCCTAACCTGTAAAATGGGGACAATGATGATAATAATGGAATTTAGCTTCCAGGATTGTCGAAAGGATTAGATGGAACAAAATACATTAAAAACATTTAGAATGACACCCAGCACAGTGAGCTCTCAATAAATGTCAGTTTTTAGTGTTTGTAAGAGGAGGTGTTTTGTGTGTCGATACCTAACAAAGGAGCTGAGACCGTCTTGGAGATTTCTTCCCTGCTCTTTCTTTTCAGCTGCAGAAGACACAGTAAATGGTTTTAACTGCTTCCGTCGGGTCCACGCTAAATGGTGGGCAGTGTAGTCAACTCTCGGAAAGAACGGCTTACATCACTGTTTCTCAAACTAGTCATTCTAGAAACATCTTCATTTTTTTAAACCATTTCCATATACAACCCTTATACATTATTTTTACATAAATCAGTTTACAATGAATTTGGTTTTTTTAGAAGCCACATCCTAGGCAATAAATAAGACCTATGAAATCAGTAGTTTGATGTGCTAAGTTGTATTTTTTTTCTAATCCATGTGAAAGGGAAACCATAACTATGGAAATAAAAACATTCACATATGCATAAAAGTGTGACTGAGAACTTGAGGAAGTCTCTTCATTCTTCCGTGAGCATTTTATTAGCTCCCAGCTGCAGTTCTAAATGTTTTGACATTAAATCTCTCCACCCAAGTGACTTGAGCAAAACCTTTTGGCTTCCAGCTCCTCCAGCTCAGCCGGGGACCAGAATCACCAATCGATTTGCCCAAGATTTACACGGCCGTGCAGGGCGGAATAGACCACAGCTTTTCTGAAATACAGAAGGGGTGAGCATCCGTCTTTGCCCCAACAGCACTGGGACAGCAGCTGTGTCTGCAGCCCTATTCCAAGCCTCCCCACTTGGTGACTTTGTGTCTCATTCCTGTGATTGTTTAGAACGCCTTCCTTTCACATCAGTTTGATTGCTGCATTCATACTGCAGAGCTAGAAGTAATTATTTCTAAATGTCATGGCTTTCATTTTGCGGTTTTCCAACGTCCGAGGGGCCCAATTTCTTCCAGAGTCACTCATCAAAGTTTTTTTCACAGAACCAACGCAATGGCTTGGTGTTCCTGCCATCCTGCTTGTCACAAAGCATATTTCAAAGGCTGAGTCTCCTGGGCCTCAGATTCCATTCTTCTTAAACATGTAAAAAATAAAAGCTACTACAAAAGGAATGTGTGAGCAAACTCCCATGAGTGACAGCCTCCAGCCCAATTATTTCTTTCCCACATTTTTTCCTCGGTGAATTGCCTAGCAATATTCTAGGGATTCTTGACAACATTAATTAAGGTCTGAGGAAGGAGGACAAATTAGTAGTGTCTCTCTGCTCTGCTTTAGAACAAGCGTGATAACATCCTTGGACGTTGTTATCAACAACATTCAGTTCAACTCAGTAACTATTTTTTGAGGGTTCCAGGCAAGCCACAAGCACTAAGTGCTTCCCGGTGACAAGACTTCGATGTGACATCCTGCGGTCGTCACAAAAGAGGGATGTGTCTTTTCCACCCAACAAAAAATGTTTTCAGCTTGTGTTTATCTAAATCATGCATTCTCAGTGGGAGGAAAATCGGTTCTTAGAGGTGAAAATACCTTGGCTATGAGAACGGTACACGGCCCTCCAAAGCTCAACTCTACCCCACAAAATCTTATTCCCTAGAAGTTAATTCCTCTCATCAGAGACACATTTAATTTTAATTAATTGAAGTATTTAATTGCATTTAATAATTTCATTTAATTTTTTTCTTAGGGGCAGTGATAATGGGGGAAAAAAAGGTCGAGAAACACTGAAAATGAAATGAGACTGTACTTCAAATGTACTTCTCCTTTGACCTAGAAATTCTGCTTCTCTTATCCTCCTAGAGAAAAGGTTCCCAAAAGAAGCACGTATACAAAGTTGCTGACAGCACCATCTTTTTTAATAGTGCAAAAACCTAAATATCCATTAGTTGAAATGGTTAAGTAAACCAAGGCACATCTGTATTATGAGATACTACGTACCAGTTAAAAGGAGTAAGGTAAGTCTAGATACAGAGAGCGAACCATGTCATATTACTGGGTAGAAAAAGCAATCTGCAGAATACATATGCGTGATCGCATTTATATTAGAACAAAAACACAAGATCTATATGGTTTTATATGCACATGTTATATATGTAAATACAAAAGAAAGTGAATGGTAGGATACACACAAAAGTAATAAACCCAGGTTACCTCTGGGGAGAGGAATGGATGTGATGGTCGAGGGGTGGTTGAAGAGGTCCATGGGCTGTTTATTTATCTCTTGCTTTGTGCTTTGTTTTTGCATTTTTTCACAAGAAAGAGTCATGAACAACTTGTAGAAATAAGAATAATAATAAATATTTACAAAAAAGTAAACACTACCTCAACCACCTGACTACTGCCCTGAAGAAAAAGTTAGTCACTTTATTTCTAATAAAACTGGAAATCAAAAGCCTGCAAGCTCCAGCTGGGTTAAAGTTGTATCTGTTTAAAAAATCAAATTATAGAAAAAAATGACAAAAAGATATGCCAAGGCTTTGAAAAAAAAAAGTTTACCAAGATTTGAATAGAAGAAATCAAAAAGTAAAGAGATCGATTTTACTACGTAAAAATGAAACAACAGCGAGCAATATTTCTCCAGGTTGGCTTGGAAATATGTGTCAAAGTGTAAACCAGCATACCTTTTAACCAGCAGTCACAATGCTAGGAATTACACAAGGATGTTTATCGCTGTGTGCTTTATTATGCAATAGAGAAAGATTAGAAATCACTTAAAAGTCCATTACTAGAGGATTGATTAAGCAAAATATGGCATATACGTACAAAGAAACACTCTGCATTCATTCCCAATGATGGTCTATTATGGAAAGAAATTTCCAAGACATTACTGTATTTTTTTCAAGTTGCATCCACCAAGGAGATTTAATGTTGATTTGCAGATACAATACAAATAAGGCTTTCACTAACTGGCCAGAGAGGAAAATTCTAATTGTTAAAAAAAAAAAAAATGTATTGATGGTCAATCAAAGAAATTTGCTGGCCCTCTTTCAGGTGTAATGATGACCCACTTGCAAGGTCAAACAAACAAACAGATATATTATTCCCATCTATCAAGTTATCAAATATAAAACATACATATAATGTAAAAAAAAATTAAGAAATAATATACACATAGGAAAGGACAAAATGTTCAATGTAACAGTCAATGAATTTTGACCCCAATGTGCATACACACACAGTGAAACAAGACTTTACTGTATTTTAAAAAGTAGGTTATAGAAAAACACAAGAGGACAATCTGATTTCCATACATAAATATTTACAGCTGTTCTGATTCTTGGCAAGAGGACTCGTTTCCTCCCCATGTGTACCCTCTCTCAGGACTGCTCCAGTGTCTTCGGTGACATAGTAGCTAGTTTCCCTCAGAGTGAGTGACCTAAGAGTAGGACGGATGCCTCAGTGTTTGAATGACCAAGCCTCAGGAGCCATGCTCTGTCATTTCTGCGATATCCTCTTATCCACACATGTCAGTCCCATTCAATATGGAAGGCATGAAACATACATAAGGGCATGAAAACCAGGATGCAGGAATCACCGGGAAGCCTTTTGAAGGCTGGCTACCACCAGTATATATTTTTCTAAGTTTTTGTAAATCTTATGGAGGCAAAATGGAACAAAAATAAGTCCATAAAGGCTATAGCACTGTGCCAAGAGGGGTACGCGCATTCCTGTTGTACATCAAACCTAGATGTAAATACTGCTATTCTCTATGCCGCCGAAAAGGAACTAAAACGCTCCCAATAAAGTTATGGCGTGAAGCTTACTTATCACTTTGAATTTTTACTGTCTACTTATTGAGAGAGCTGCTTTAGACATATGGTTAGTGATTGTTTATCATAGATCCCTTCTGTGTGTGTCTTAATGAGAAAGAAAATATAAGACATTTAAAACGTTGAGTCTGAACGTTCTAAATCGTTTCTCAATCTGAGTCATCAACGTCCACGTTTTTCCACACAAAATTCAGGCGACCAATGATTCTCCTCCGGGATTTTCTTCTAACACTGACACCTGTTCTGCAGCTTTTGCTGTTGGTGCTTTCTTGATCATACTACAATCAATCACAACAACCTCTCATTGCTTTGAAATTTCTTCCATCTAGTCTGTGGAACTTCACAATTTCTCCTGCCTTCAATCACATAGCTTAGTAAGGGATAAAAAAAATCCTTCTGTGTGTATTTCCAAAATAAATAACTAAATAAAGCAGCTTTACCTACTCATCGATATCAAATGAGTCGATATCGACTCACTTTATCGAATCCCTTCCTTAGGGTCTCATGAAACCGTCATTGTTTTGCAAGAAAAAACATGGAACTGTGGTCATTTCTCCACTGATGAATACTTGCTTCACAAATATCCAATTTATGTGCCACCTGTCTGGCAATAATTGTAAGATGCATCCTTGACTTCAGAGATGTTAAACTATGGACAATATACATCCTAGAATTGATGACATATAGTGTCCTATTTGAACCTCCCAACAGCCCTGTGAAATAGTTACTGTTTTTACAGATGAATATGCAGAAATGTAACTAGAGAAAAGAACTTGTCCAAGGTCACACAATCAGTGAGACAGAACAGATACTCAACTCCAGAACCTTCTGACGCTATAAGCCGAGCATATGACCTCCACACTCTGCTACTTCACAAGTCAGTAGAGTCATTTTCGTCCCTAGCATCATGGTCGACATTGTCATCACCATGACTCTCTTTGTCATGGTCTTCATCATCACTGTCATAGTGAGACAGGCTGGGACCTGGGACCCTTTGCTGCAGGGCTTGCACCTGGACAAACGTCTCCTCAAGCAACAAAATACAAAGAAACTATAAGGGACTAAAAATAACTGCATGCATGCCCAGTTGCGGCAAATTCTGGACAAAAGATAAGACCAAAAAGCCCAACTGTCACTTCCGAAGAGCCACGAGCAAAAGCAGAGTCCTGTGCAGGCCCCCTGAGCTCAACACCACCTAAGGGGTGGGCAGACCACCTCAGCCACCCCTCCTGCCTGACCCCCGGACGCACCCCTGCCCTCACCCCATGTAAGGAGCCAGCTGCCCCCTGCCTCAGGGAGTGAGCAAAGGAACGTGTTGTTTGTTCTCACTCCCCCCTGCTGCAGCAGGGGCCCCAGCAAAGCCTTGCCTGAATTTCTTGTCTGGTCTCTAGTCAATTTCTATTGATTAAGGAGGCCAAGAACCCCAGTCAGTAATGACAGTAATCACCAGCATCTTCGTCATCAACACAGCTAATATTTACTGAGCATGTATTTACCCTGTGCTAGGCTCTGTGCTAAGGTTTACATGGTCTGCCTCATAACTACCCAACAGATAGGTTTTTTTATAACCTCATTCCACAAGCATTGATAGTAAGATTCAACAGGGTCAAGTAACTTGTTCAAAATTATTCATCTGACACCCGAATTCAAACCCTGGCCACCTGACTATAGATACCACACTCTCAACTACTACAGGATTAAGTACAGGACACAGCAAACTGCAGGCACTCGGTCAATGGCATGTATACTGTGCCTATCCCAGTGACTGGTATGCAGGAAATAAACAATTTTAACAACAATAATAGCAGCTAGCATTGACCGAGCAATTATGACATGCCAGGCATTATGCCAAGGGCTTCATACGGTTTATTTCTTTTAGTCTTCATATGAGCCCTAGGAGGCAGGCACTGTTTTACCCTCATTTTACAGGTGAGGAAATTGAGAACTGGAGAAATTAAGAATGTGTCCAAGGTTATACAACCAGTGAGTGACCCAGCACTAAATCAAGCCCAAGAAGCCTGATTCAAAAGCCCATGTTCTCAAGTACTACACAATATTGCCTCCTACAAAGAGCATTCTGAGTGAATTTGTTTCCACTGACTCACTCCACAAATATTTCCAGGCCTATGTGTTGTGCCGAGTGCAATGGATACAGTAAAGAATAAGAGAAAGATCGACTCTGCCTTCATGGAAATTACAGTCTGCATGAAACACCAATAAAAATGAGAACTGTGAAGACCGAATAGAAAGATGGTGATAGAACACTCGCATTTACATCCTACCCTTCCCAAAACTCTGCTAAGAAGATAATGAGATTACAATGATGATAAGTAAAATTTATCATGATGTGTCAGACATTGATATGAATGTTTTACAGGTATTATAACATTAAACTGTAATAGGAAAGAACAAATCTGACTCCATATTGGATCTGTTTCTTTTACTTTAACCTTTGTACTCTATTGCTTTTGCTATAAGTTAATCACTAAAAGAATGTTGCTTATAGCCTGAAATATACAGGGTAGCCCATTCTCAAGGCTCTGACCTTTATAGGTATAACACTTTCCCATTCATCCATAGAGAAAAAGTTGCAGAACAGAGAATAACATTTGTCTTGTTGGAGTGACCTGACCTATGGGGACAGATGCAAGAACAAAGGATTCTGACACCAAGAAGTCTGCAACAACCAACCACACGCCCTCCCCTTTTAGTACAAAAGAAGCCTGAATTCTAACTGGGGGAAGAGGATTCTTTGGGACACTAGCCCACCAGCTTCTCGGTCTGCTGGCTTTCCAAATAAAGTCACTATTTCTTGCCCCAATAACTAGTTTTTCGATTTATTGTCCTTTCATGCAGCAAACAGTATGAGCTTGGACTTGGTAAAAAAAAAAAAAACAAAAAAAACCCAACCTTATAACAACCTGTTTTACAGATGAAAAAAATCTAAGGCTTGGAGCAGTCAAGGAATTTGTCCAAAGCCATGCAATTAGTTTGTGGCAAAGCAAGTGTAAGAATCCAGAGCTTGTGCTTTAATGCACCTCTTTACACAGTAAAGGAACAGAAGTATACATTCTCAAGGACAGAGACTTCAGGAGAAGGGATATCCTTGAATGGATCAATAGAATCTTCAAGAATGGAAAGCAGGGCAGGAGGAGTAGCTTATTTAGCCGGGCAGAGAACGCCATGAATAAAAGAGGAGGACTGAGAAAAGAACTGCTTCTCCCCACTGCTGGACTTCAAAGAGACACATAAATTGGGGACATCTGATGTCACAGAGTGTGGGAGGGGGTCACAAGAAGTCACCCTAGAGTGTGCGGTGGAAGCCGATATTCATCACCATCAACACCTTCACCTGCTCCTGTGCAGGCAAGGATCCTCCCCGCAAGCAGACGTCAGCAGGGAAACGTACCAGCTTCCGGTGTCTTCTTCCAAATGGAGATGTGACTCACTCTTGGCCTCTCCCAAACCCTCACCTGCTCCCCCCACGGGGCAAGAATGGTTCACCTGGGAAGATCTGGCCACGCTTATTAGTTCAGCCCCTGCCTCGCTTTCTTCTTGGGAGAGAGTCTGTCCAGGAGACAGCATGTTTCCTTCTGGTCTTCCCTGATATAAGTCTCACCATGAGAGGAGGCCTGTCTGGGGCCAGCGCCGCCCATGAGTGGGTGTGTAAGTCTACACGTTCTAGGGTTCAGGCCACAGGCCCACTTGGCTCTCACTCGAAGCCACATCTCAACCTGAGCTTTTAACAGTTTAATAGAAGTGGTGTTTTGATCTCCCATCTGCCTTAGGTTTTTGTCTTATTTCTCAATTTTCTCAGAACTTTGGTTAATTAAGAAAAACAGAGAAAGAAGCAAAGAGACAGAGAGAGAGACAAAGGAAGAAGGAAGGAAGGAAGGAGGGAGGGGAGGGAGGGAGGGAGGAAGAGGAAAGGAAAGCAGAAAATGCAGGATTTTTAAAAAAATGTTAAATAACATCCTTGGAGAGAGATGAGGAGAATAATGTATCCATAAAACAAGAATTTATTAATCAGAGAGCAAAGAAGAGTTCTCGAAAAGTAAAGGGAAAGCTCTCGAAATAAAAATTTCTCTTGATGAACTTGAAGATAAAGTTCACCCTAGTTCCTCTCCCAGAAAGAGAACAAATATAGAGATAAGGAGATGAAAACTATTGGGTGGAGGGGAGAGAGACATGAAAGAAAGGATCAATCCAGAAGCTTGAACAGCCAAATAATAACAGGAGCTCTAGTTCCAAACAGAAAACAGTAGGTAGGAAATATATATGTACAAGGAGAAAGGAGCCTCCAGGTTGAAAGAGCATTCTAGGAGCCCCGCATCAGAAGCTAAAAGAGACCTACCTCAAAGGTACGTCATCACAGAATTTTACAAATCAGGGATAAAGAGCCACAAAAGGCATCCCCCCAGCAGTGCCCCCCGCGACAAGGCACTGTGAAAGCCACGCTTTGAGGTTAAGACAGCGAACTTTGGAAATCTTCACACCTTCAAACCCCTTGATTTTCTGCCACAGCTTTTCTTTTCTTTTTTTTTTTTTTTTTAGCAATTCCTGACCCTGAATAAAGCCAACCATCCATTCTCTCTGTTCCTCTTCCCAAATGTTGCTGGAGGAAGTGCTGAAACTGTGCTAATTGTGCTACAGGCCCAGGGCTCACAGCTTCCACTGGGCACACGCTCTGGGTCATCAGGCCCAGCGAACAACCTTTCCATCCCTGCATGGCCGTAAGAAGACAGTCGGACGTGAGTGTATGTTCACATGTGTAGATATGCTGCTTTCATATTGTAAAGTATATTACACACTATATAAAATATAAATAATGTAGTATATAATTCTGTATTACAAACTATATTATTACATAATATATAAAATATGTAAAATATTTTATATATAAATATCAATACATATATTACCATATATATACACATATGCATATATGTATATACCATATATATACACACACATATGTATATATATAAAAACTCAGATCATGATAAGGGCTGTAAAATCCACATTCCTCCGTGAACGAGACCCTCACAAAACGTCACCCTGTACGTTGTTACAGGGATCCTTTTGCCTGGACTATTCCTACCCATTAATTAATGTTCATTAATGATAATTAGTGTCTTGGGTCAAACCTCCTTTCCTGCAGAGGCCTCCTTTGAGCCCCCTACCCCAATGCGTTGTGATGCCCCAGAGCACGGTAGCAAATTCACAGGGAACACTCTGGGGTATTTTTTAATTTCAAGGGAAATCCTACAGTGGTTGACATCTGTTGGACACATAATTCCTAATTCAAGGTGTTTTGCAGTTTCAACTTTAGATCACTGCCTTCTTTTTGATCAAATTTGAGCAAAGTTGGGATTAGGGCAGTTGGCGTGATCAAAAAGCAAGAACCACCTGATAATCACTGTGGGAAAGGACCTGAGAGTGGCGGGGTCTGATCTGATGCCAACATTTGAGAAGTTATCCCCAACAAGAACACATGTAACGTTAGCAAGTAATCATTTTTCAAAACAAAATAAAAGAGTTTTCTCTCGATTTCTGTGTATTATTTTTCAAACTTCTACTAAATTGTTAGGACATAAACCCTAAGTTTTTTGGACCTGATCACTTAACAAACAGAACTTGGGTATTTCTTTTGGCCTCGCGTGCTGCGGAAGAATTACTAAGGCACTAAGGACTCTGTGAACCCAGGAAGTTTGGGAATCTCTGTCCTAGACCATTAGATCCACAATCATCTGTCTTTGCAGGGCTCTTTACTTCCCTTCACACAACAGTCACTGTACTTTTTTTTAATATATAAATATATTGATTTTATTTATTTATTTTTGGCTGCATTGGGTCTTCATTGCAGCACGCGGACTTCTCATTGCGGTGGCTTCTCTTGTTGCGGAGCACTGGCTCTAGGTACACGGGCTTCAGTAGTTGCAGCACGCAGGCTCAGTAGTTGTGGCTCGCGGGCTCTAGAACGCAGGCTCAGTAGTTGTGGCATGAGGGCGTCAGTAGTTGTGGCGTGCAGACTCAGTAGTTGTGGCTTGTGGGCTCTAGAGCGCAGGCTCAGTAGTTGTGGCGTGAGGGCATCAGTAGTTGTGGTGTGCAGACTCAGTAGTTGTGGCTTGTGGGCTCTAGAACGCAGGCTCAGTAGTTGTGGCGTGAGGGTGTCAGTAGTTGTGCCGTGCAGACTCAGTAGTTGTGGCTTGTGGGCTCTAGAGCGCAGGCTCAGTAGTTGTGGCACACAGGCTTAGCTGCTCTGCGCCATGCGGGATCTTCCCGGACCAGGGATCGAACCTGTGTCCCCTGCATTGGCAGGTAGATTCTTAACCACTGTGCCACCAGGGAAGTCCCAGTCATTGTACTTTGTTGCAAGTACTTGAGAAGCAAAGTACTTTGATCTGCCTGCTGCTAGAACAGACCACGCGTGCGCACATGCACACACACACAGACACACACACCTCTATCTCCTTTCACATGCATGGGAGCCTCCCTCCATTTGTAACTGGCATTTGAAAGAGGAAATTTGGAGAACAAACCAAATGAAGACGAATGAAACCGTGTCCACGCACGGGGCCCCTTTCAGGTCCAGTAGGAGAGAAAACAGTAGAGGCAGAAACCAGGGCAGCTGTTGTAAAACTATAGACAGAAAAAGGGATATTTTGCAACCTCAGGAGACAAAGCATAGACAGAGCCCAGCCCAGGGTGGCACCCTTGCACTTGACATTGATGCTCCCCCGAGCACAGGTTTTTCAGACAGTGGGACTGGAACAGAGGAATGGGAGCTGGAATGGGAGGGTCCAAGCAGGACAGATGCACTGCAGGGGACAGACTGGTTTCTGGACCCATCCGTTGGGAGAGTCCCCTCAACATCTGGGAAATCATTTAAATGAGGGCTGAGAGCCTGCCACTCATAGATGGGAAGATTTTGGATCAACGGTAAGCTGTATGAAGACAAAGACAAAATCTAACATCCTTACCCTCGTGTCTCTAGTATCTATGACAGGGCTGACCCCACGGTAAGTGCTCATTCATTTGTTTTCGTCTATGTGTGTTTCTTTGTTTACGTCTAACTCCCTGCTAAAAGAGCACAAACCTTTCCAACCTATCAAACTCAAAATATACAAAGCCAAACTCAATGTCTTCTTCTCATTTGCTCCTCCTTGTCTTGGAAGGTCCTTTAACTGTCCCACATTCTTCAATACCCCCAAACCAGTCCTCCGCTATGGTTTCCATCTCTGACCTCTCTCTTGAATTCTGCCTGAGTCAGGTCTTCACTGCCTCTTCCTTGAGCCTCTCCTCCATTCTAGCCCATCCTACACACTCCTTCCTAAAACTGTGACGGGGAGAAGTATATCTGACTCTGTGTGGATCTCTTTCTTTTCCTTCCACCTTTGTGCTCTGTTGCCTGTACTTAGTCATGCTGACTCTGCACCTTTTGCAACAGAATGTTGCCTATAGCCTGAAATATACAGGACAACCCATTCTCAAGTCTCTGACCTTTTTTTTTTTTTTTTTTTTTTAAAGAAATTATTATTATTATTTTTTAATTTATTTATTTTATTTATCTTTGGCTGTGTTGGGTCTTCGTTTCCGTGCGAGGGCCCTCTCCAGCTGTGGCAAGCGGGGACCACTCTTCATCGCGGTGCGCGGGCCTCTCACTGTCACGGCCTCTCCTGTTGCGGAGCACAGGCTCCAGACGCGCAAGCTCAGTAACTGTGGCTCACGGGCCCAGTTGCTCCGCGGCATGTGGGATCTTCCCGGACCAAGGCTCGAACCCGTGTCCCCTGCACTGGCAGGCAGACTCTCAACCACTGCGCCACCAGGGAAGCCCGTCTCTGACCTTTTATAACACTTTTCCATTCACGCAGAGTTAAAAAGTTGCAGAACAGAGAATAACATTTGTTTTGTTGAAGGTTGACAGGAACACCATGATCTGACCTATGTGGACAGATGCGAGAACAAAGGATTCCAGCACCAAGAAGAATGCAGCAACCAGCCACACCCCTCCCTCACTTTGCCTTTAAAAAGGTTTTGCTGAAACCCTTTGGGGAGTTCGGGGCTTTGGGGGCAGGAGACACCCATCTACTTGCATGGCCCTGCAATAAACCTTTCTCTGCTTCAAACTCCGATGTTTCAGTTTGTTTGGACTCACTCTGTGTTGGGCACACAAACTTACGTTCAATAACCGGTAACAAAACCCAACTGTTCGCTCTGCTACTCAGAAACTTTCCATGGCTCCTTAGTCCTGTCTAATAAAGGCCAAATTCCTTAATGAAGACTGTGAAGGCCCCTTCTGGCCCCTTTCAACTTCAGTTTCTCCCATTTCCCTCACCCTGTACTGAATGCCCTACACTCTTGCATCTTTGTGTTTTTACCCATTGCATCATGCTGTATATTCTCTCTCATGCTGGATTGTAAGTTCCTTGAACCCTAGGACATGTATTATTTGTCTTTATATCCCCCTGTGCCCCTGCACCCAATACAAGTGCCTTGTTTGGGGAGGGGTACTTAATACACAGTCTACGGGAACAATATTTATTAGCATGATACTCAGGGCTCTCCCTCCCCCCCTTAATGACTCCACCCCAGGGAAGGAGAAAATGACTTATCTGACTCATGAGTTTGGCAAAAGGATCTGAGTTTGCTCAACTCAGCACCCACCCCCCTCCATTCTCTCTTTGAGGAACCAGCCACCTATAGTTAACCTGTATTCTCACTGAATTCTCATTTCTTCTTGGCCACCCAGAAAGTTTGGGGCAGGATCATTCCAGCAAAGAAGGCCTCAAGCTTTGGGGAGGGATGCAAGTTTAATCCAGGGGCGTGTAAACAAACCTATTGGCCAGATTAACCCATGCCCTACAATATAATGCTTTGTGAATAAGAAAGGTGATATTTTTATCTCCATCTGTCTAATTCTTATGTCCATTTTTCAACTCTTCCCAATTAAGGCAGGTTAGAGGGGTGTTATATTTTAGGTCCTCTCAGAACCTAGTGTCTCATCCAGACAATGTGTGTCCTATATGTAGCCTTGATTTAGCTGGCTTGAATTCCGTCCCAGAGACTTATTTTCAGCTTTCTCATCCTGAGTGAGATTGAACAAACAAAGCCTTACTTTATAAATAGTACAACAGCAACATGGCATCTCTCAACTGAGGAAACTGAAACATTTGGGTTTTGAGAAACATCATTTGTTATTGCACAAACAGCAGGCGGTTGGGAAAAGCCAAAAGTGAATTTTCCATGTCAAATTCCTCTTCATCTATAAATCCTCCCCTTCCCAGGGAAATTTATCGGATTCTGGCTCCCGTTTCCCTTTGGTCATCAAATTTAATTTCCCAGGAGTTTTGTTTTTCCTTTTTTTAGTTTCTATTCTAAACTTGTAAAATTTTCCCAATTCTTGATGTTCCAGATCTTCTCCTGTCTCCTCAATCTGTCACTTCTAACCTATTCCTTCCCTCTACCTCCACTCTCCACTTTTATTCCTCTGTAAATTCTAGAGATGACCAGACCTCCTGCTTCTCTAAGATCCATTTTGAGCCTTTGCGTTTCTTTTGTTAACATCTCAAAACATCCACCAACATTCTGCATCCTTCTCTCCATTCTCTGATCATACGCCTCTCCTCCTCCAAAGTGAACTTTTCACTTCTACCCTCCATTGAACCCAGGAGACCCACTTTTCTCCACTCCTTTTACATCCTCTCTATTTCTTTTTCTCCCCTGGCTGCTTCCCACCTGCCTTTGAACATACCCAGATCCCTTCGTTTTGAAAACCCTCTCACTTTTCACTTCATTTATTGCCCACCTCTGGCTGCCTTCCCGGCTCACCCCCCTTTCATTCACTGTCAAAGCTCTAAAAACATCATTACACAGGTTCTACCTGTATTTCCACATCACTGAATTGCTCCAGGACTCCATGACCTTTTGCTTCCAACCCAAGAATTCAATGGAAAGAACTGCTCTTAAAGTTCACCAACAATTTCTTCATTGTCACATTCTTCAGTCTTTACTCAGCCCTTGTTCCTCTTGAATTCTTTGATTCATTCAACACTGATGGCCACTTTCTACCCGACCAACACCACTGGCTTATTTATCTGTCTTTTTGTCTTAGTCTCATGTTCTTTCTCTCAAAACTGTGATCCAGTCCTGAGTCTTGGTAAACTCTATAGCAAGCATTCATGGTTGCCGTGCTCACTTGACGTGACTAATAGAACAACCCAATCACGGCAAAATGTTCCCATTTGACAGTGAGTGATGTAGGGATGGGCATGTGACCCATTTCTGATCCATGATAAAGGGAAGACCTCTTAGGGGTTCAGGGAAACATTTTACTTCGTATAAGAGAGGCATACAAGGAGAAAAGCATTTCTTCCTGCCCATCCCTATTTTCTTGGGATGTCATCACATAAGAACATGAAGTATCGAGCCGTGCCATCTTGTCACCAAGAGGGACGGTCAAGAGAAGAACATAGAAGCCAAGACTGTCCCCTGATATCAAGGAAATTCCAAGCCGATGCTGAAACTTCCCATATGCTTGAACAACAATAGGTCTAGAGGTAAGTAATCAACTACTGACTGTATTTCTATTACTTGCACCCAAATACATTGAAGCATTCTTCCAAAACTCTACCTCATCCATTCTCACAGAATATATTGTGATATCTATGCTGACCTCATCAAAATTCTTATCTCCAAATGTCTCTCCCACCCCCAGACTCCCCAAGTCCTAGGTGTTTCCACTCGGGTTTCACGCCATCAGCTTAAAGCACCATGTTCAAATCCAAACTCATCAGTTTTCCGCTAAAGTGAGCCAGCCTTTTGTCATCTTCATAAAGATTAAGAAACCATTTGAGCTTTATTAGAAGAACATGAGTTTCAACCTTGCTAGAACTTCCCAGGTGGTATGGGTGGGGGGGAGTTATGCAGACAGGTAAGACAGAATTTAAGATTTATGTCTTAATGAGGCTTATCTCTGTCTGGGTACGCTAGATATTTCACAATGGATATGGGTATAAAAACATGGATGAGACACAGGGTACATAGCAGGAAGTGGCCAAAGATAAAGCCAAAATGAGAGCAGTCATGAGACCATGAGAGACGCCTTCCTAAAGAGTTAGGCCTTAATAGCGTAGATTGTGTAAGATTTTAAGCTATGGAACAACATGACAGATTTACATTTTGCAGAAGTAGCTTCAGCAACAGCATGAAGAATGGATCAGAAGATGAAAGCCTGAGATACCAGAGCTTTTAAGGCAGTTAACTGAGCCAGGCAGCGGTTGGCAAGATCACTTCTTAGCTAAGGCAGCCCTGCCAATGACAGAGCAAAGCATGGTACAAAATCCCCACCAACGCAGGACTCCAGAGCTCTCCATTGGGCTGGTAGAGACTATCAGAGCTGCATCGCAGTCAGATGGCCCCTTCTGCCCAGTAAATCTTGTGTACGCAGCATCTGTATCCCAGAGAACCCAACGGACGCAAAGGACACGAGTTCATGCCTATTATTCGATTTGCTTAAATAAGCATTTAAAAGGCATTAAAGTAAAGAGGTAAGAGGTTAGTGATTTCTTCAACTAACCAAAACTACCAAATACTGATATTCTTATTCAAAGCAATTCACTTTCTAATTAATGTGCTCAGTCCTCCCTGGTTCTTTTTTTAAAATTAATTTTTATTGGAGTATAGTTGCTTACAATGGTGTGTCAGTTTCTGCTGTACAGCAAAGTGAATCAGCCATACGTATACATATATGCCCTTTCTTTTGGATTTCCTTCCCATTTAGGTCACCACAGTGCATTAAGTAGAGTTCCCTGTGCTATACAGTAGGTTCTCATTAGTTGTCTATTTTATACATAGTATCAATAGTGTGTATGTGTCAATCCCAATCTCCCAATTCCTCCCACCCCTCCCCCCTTCTCCCTTGGTATCCATACATGTTATCCATGTCTGTCTCTATTCTCCCTGATTCTTTATCTCTGTTAACCCAGAATATAACCATATTCCATCAATACTCTCTCCAAAATATCATCAATTTCTATTGTTTTACTTTCCTCTTAAATTTTATCTTGCAACCAAATATTACATAGGAAAAATAAACGAGGATGAATTAATAAATCACGTGTAAAAGAATTCTTTCAAGCCCCTTTGTGTATGTCATTACTGATTATTTTCCAGACTCAGCTATCTTATGACATAAACCACAGTCATTCAACACATAACTCCATATGGCAAAAGCTCTGTATAGTAAGGTGAACTTACAAGGCATGTATTAAATCTGTTCCCAGAACATCATGGGCAGAAGCATTGCCAATAGAATTAATTGAAAAGATTCTTGTTTCTGAGAATCTAACAATTTATTTCACAAAGACAGAGGTTCATTTTCTCTTTCTTCCTTTTATACCAATCATCACTGATCCCAGATTAATATTCCAAGAAAAGCACATATAGCTACAAATATGTTGGCATTTCCTTCTTACAAAAAAAACAGCAGGGACTTCCCTGGTGGCACAGTGGTTAAGAATCTGCCTGCCAATTCAGGGGACACGGGTACGAGCCCTGGTCCAGGAAGATCCCACATGCCGCAGAGCAGCTAAGTCCATGCACCACAACTACTGAGCCTGAGCTCTAGAGCCCACGGGCCACAACTACTGAGCCCGCGTGCTGCAACTACTGAAGCCCACGTGCCTAGAGCCGGTGCTCTCCAACAAGAGAAGCCACTGCAATGAGAAGCCCGCGCACCGCAACGAAATGTAGCCCCTGCTCACCACAACTAGAGAAAGCCAGCACACAGCAACGAAGACCCAACGCAGCCAAAAATAAGAAGAAAGAAAAAAAAGAAAAAGAAAAACAACAAAGCAGATAAAAATCTGCTTTCCCAGATTCTAGAGAGCCAGTACTGTATTACTGGTATCCTATTGCAACTTTCTGATTTTTTCTTTCAGGGGTCAGCAAACTACCACCCATGGACCTAATCTGGCCCACCACTTGTTTTTGTAAATAAAGTTTTACTGGAACACAGAGGTGCTGTCTGTTTAAATATTGTCTCTGGCTGCTTTCCTACTACAATGACAGAGTTGAATCATAGCAACAAGGACCATCTAGCCCACAAAGCCTGAAACATTTACTATCTGGCTCTTAACAACAACAACAAAAATTGTCCTAGTTAAAAAAGCATGGCATTTTCTCACATTTCAGGTATTTATTCGTTCATCATTATCCATTCACAACATTTTAACTGACACCTTAACATGTTAACATCATTGTTAATGTGTCAATCTGAAATCAGCAATGATTTTTGAAGATCATAATGAATACTCTTCTTTTCTTTTGATTAATATGTGATTATTATTTTTTAATGAACCTAATTTAAAAAAATCTATCACCAAGAAGATATTTAGAATCTTGAGTATAGCACTCTATATTCATCCATGTTTTAGGTTAGCTTTAAACTTCAAGCTTTAAAACAAAAAAAAGATTAACCTCCACAAGAGACTGGAAATAAAACTATAGCTTTAAAAAAAATTAAAAGATAATTATGCCCTAATTGCCGTGTTTTCCTTTCTTTCCTTTTGGAAAGATTGCCTCTCTAAATAAAAGAAGATGTCAGCCTTTTAAAATGCCTTTTATCCCCGGATCTTTTGACGTCACGGACCTTCTTATTTTAATGGTGCAACATCTTCTTAGGAATTAATCAATGAATCATAGCCTGAGAATGAGATGGAAAAGGAGGAGGAGGAGGTCTACACTGAAAGAAAGAGATGCAGGGAGATTCCAGACTTGATCTGCTGCTATAGGCGGTGAGGGCTGCACAGACCACAAGTCTGCTCAACTCAGATGCCCAGGAGGCTAAGCGTGGACGTCTGGTTACCAACTTCCGTGTCCAGCTTTGAGCTGGGAGCTCTTTAGGTTTGCCCTAGAGCATACATGAACACAGGTCTCTGCGTGATGAACTTGCCCCTCCTCCTGAGCTGCCTGATTTCCTCCCCCTGTTTCCTTCTCTAAGTGGGTACAGTTGTTTGGGGTTCTGTGAACTGTGGGTTCAACCATGTCTTCAAGAGGATGAGATCGGCATTTCTCAATGTGGTCCCTCATTTGTCATACGCCAACTGTTTTTTTACTTTTTATTTCAAAAGTAATACAAAGATCTTTGCATAAAAATCATAAAAATACTGGTAAGCAAAAAAAGACAAAGGAAAATTCAGATTATCCATAAATCCTACCACCCAAGGAAGCCACTGTAACATGTTGCTATGTATTTGGTCATACATGTAGTGGGTCAAATGTGCTCATCCACTGCCCCCAAAAGATATGTCAACTAGACCTGGAAATGTGACCTGATTTGGAAAAAGGTTCTTTGCAAATGTAATTACGTTAAGGATCTCAAAATGAGAGCACCCTGGATTATCCAATAGGTCCTGAATCCAATGGCTCGTGTTCTCATAAGGAGAGGAGGAAGTACGTGAAGACAGAAGCAGAGACTCGAGTGATGCTGCCACGGGCCGAGGAATGCCTGTGACCGGAGCAGGACCCTATGGTCCCTCCCCCCACGTCCTCCACCTGCCTTTTGTCTGTAGAAAAACTTTAGCCAAAGAATAAGTTTAATCAGAGAAGTGAGGAAATGAAGAAGCAAAGGAAAGCAAACAGGCCAAAATAATAGCAGTTGAGTCATGAAACAGGGTCAAGGACTTTTGGTTCCTTCTCAAGGGCTCTAGATAATATTCTGAGCCATGTCCTGCGAGCTGCCTTAGAGATACTGAAACCCCACCAGGCGGAGGAAGTTAACTCCATGATGACCAGACTGTAGCTGCGACATAAGCTGCCATAATTCCAAGGCCTCAGGAAAATGGGAACAAACCTACCCTGGAACTGAAGATTTATTGTACTTAAAACAGTCAAGATGACGCTGATCAGATACCACAGGACCAATTTCAAGATGAGTGTCAAGCTGGCTGTGCTGTCTCTACACGTAGCCCCCTCCTTCTGCCTACGTACCCCTGAAACTCCCCTTTAAAACCTCTCGCCCTGGTTGCCAGTCAGGGAGCTGGCCTTTGGGCACGAGCCTGCCCTCCCCGCAGTTGCCAGCCTCGGGAATAAAGCAGACTTTCCTCTCCACCAACCTAGCCTCTCGTGCAGGGAGCAGACACACCCCACTTTTGGTAACACCTGGAGCCTCCAGAAGCTGGAAGAGACAAGGGAGCATGGCCCTTGCTTTCAGACTTCTGGTGTCCAGAATTGCAAGAGAATACATTTCTGTCGTCTAAAGGTGCCAGGTGTGTGGCCATTTGTTACAGCAGCCCTAGGAAGCTAATACAATACATCTGTTCAGTAACTATTGAACAACAGCTGTGAACTAGCTATTATACCTAGGAATTGAAGAATAAGACACCAAACCTTTCAAAGTCTTTTTCTACCCATACACAGAAATATATGCATAAGTATATTTTTAATGGGTTATAATGTAAAAGTTGCTGTTAATACATCTTTTTACCTAATAATCTAGACACATGTTCGTGATAATAAATACACAGAGCTTCATCTTACAGATTTTGCCTAAACAGTTCTCAACTTTGGAACATTGACCTTATTTCCATTTTTTTTTTCTATACTGCAATAACCATTCTTTATCTAACTACTTATGTACACATGTGATGATTTCCTTAAATTTTTAAAAATGGAATTTAGAGGTCAAAGTCTGTGCCAGTTATCAACTTCTTGTCTCAGTTCCAAATCTACCCTTCTTTCCCCTGCTTTGTGAAACCAGAGCTGGACCCTGTAAACATTTCTCCTCCACCAGCTGACACAATGTGGGGCTTTGTCAACAGAAGCTGCCGTAGAAAAACCGCAAGGCAGCAGTGGCAGGAAGACACTTCCTTCTGGGTCCCAGCGCCTCTTTTTTTAGGCAGCAGAGAGGCCGCCCTCGCAGACCAGCTCCAACCCCAGGCCCAGCCACGTGAACACCTCCACACTGTAGCTGTTTCCACTGCCACTCTGGCCATGGCCTCAGACATCTGTCTCACCTTCCATGGACATGTCTACAGATCCACACGGCGTGCTGTGTGCACAGTTTCTCCACTACCCGTGGCTGGGTTTTCCAGTAGTGGACACATGACCTTCAAGGAGATCTAAGTCTCAGCCTTGCGTAGGGGATGGGAGACCCCTCCTCAACCTTCATTCCTTCACTGTCTACTTTTCCTCAGCCTAGATGCAAGAGCTTCTTTTCTGCACATGCTACTTCTGGATCCTTGAAAGGTGTCCTATCATTTTTACTAGCTAACAGTCCTTTGGATTAAATCTTTCTCATTCAAATAACCAATGTGCTTTCAGTCTCCTAACTGAGTCTGGCTGATAATCAAGCCTCAATGCACTGACGTGACCGTACAATGCCTTCCCCAAGCTATAACCAATTCTGGATATTTTCATTCATTTTTAGCAATGACAATAGGATAAGAAAGAAAGTATCCCTTGTCGATTGCTTTCATTTGCCTTTCCTTGATTACTAGGAAGGTGGAGGAAAGACTATGTGAGTGTATGCTGTATTGGAAGGAGTTATATCCAACCAATAATACTGTCCCCCGGGAAGGGACTGAGGTTAAGGAGAGGGAGGTGGAAGGGGGTCGTCCATTTATTACTCTAAAATCTTATATATTGTCCAAATACTATCCACAGAGAAGACGTTCATGGATTACTTCTATAATTAAGCATATATCCATCATGACAGCAACGTGCTGTTGCAAACTCTCTCTAGCTGGTACTAGTCAGAATCTTCATTAGCAGAGCTGAGCAACCGACTTTGGAAGTGCCTTATCTAGACCTGTAACCGCAGGCTCCAGCCCTCATCTCTCTAAGGCTGCATCTCGAACACCGAAAGGAAATGAGGGCCCAGCATATGTGCTTGGTCACAGCAGCTCTACTTCCTGTATTTCGGGGGGTGGGACGTTGTTAGAGCACATGTGAAACCATGGGCTGGATCCTAAGTTCAGATGTTTAGTTCATGAGATCTGGTCACCATACCTCTTGGGGAGAACAAAAGGAGAATACAGAGACCAATATAGGGTCCAAGTGCCTTTTCCCAACTATGGGGTGAACACGGTTGGAGATTTTGAAACGTGGGACTTAGTCTAACCCAGAGAGAAGAGGACATGATTAGTTCAGCCCAGGGATGGGCTACAGTTATCTACCTCCTTCCAAAATGATTAGTCATCTTTCACACCTTTCATCCTTCCTTCCCAATTAAAAACAAAAAACTGGGACTTCCCTGGTGGTCCAGTGGTTAAGATTCCACCCTTCCGGGCTTCCCTGGTGGTGCAGTGGTTGAGAATCTGACTGCCAATGCAGGGGACACGGGTTCGAGCCCTGGTCTGGGAAGATCCCACATGCCGCAGAGCAACTAGGCCCGTGAGCCACAATTACTGAGCCTGCGCGTCTGGAGCCTGTGCTCCGCAACAAGAGAGGCCACGATAGTGAGAGGCCCGCGCACCGCGATGAAGAGCGGCCCCCGCTCGCCACAACTAGAGAAAAAAGCCCTCACACAGAAACGAAGACCCAACACAGCCATAAATAAATAAATAAATAAATAAATAAATAAATAAATAAATAAATAAAATTAAAAAAAAAAAAAAAAAGATTCCACCCTTCCGCTGCAGGGGGCGTGGGTGGGATCCCTGGTCGGGGAACTAAGATCCCACATGCCACGGGGCATGGCCAAAAAATTAATTAATTAATTAATTTTAAAAAATGTTTAAAAACCAAAAACCATGAAGAGTTAAGATGATGGAATTGTACTTATCACAACTGAGAATTGTATAATTCTCTGTCTGATGGGGCCAAAATATGATAATATTGTGTTACAAATATTTGAAATCCTTTCAGGGAGGAAAGATTCTTTAATTACCCAGATGTTTAAAAAGGTACACTAATCATCAAAAACCCCGGTAAGGTAATTTTCACTTCACCACCCCGTCAAAAGACATTGACTGAAGGCAGGTTAATTTTCAAAGCCTTTTGGACTCATTTTTTCAGCTGTGTTGATGTCCTGTGGCTGAACTTTGAGCCGGAACAAGATATTTGTTTGTGTTACATTTGTCTAATGTTTGTCTCACCCACTAGCTATGAATTCGCATAATGGGTTAGGAACAGTGAAAAATGCTTAAAGACCTGGCTTTCTAAAGACCCCCAAAATCCCAACCTCCCACCTTCTGAAAACAGCTATGCTATCAAAGTAGCAAAAAGTGAACCAGGGAAAACACATCTTTTGTTGTTCGGTGAGATTATAAAACTCACATAACATGCACAAGTGTGCTGCTTAGAAGAATTACATGATTTGGAAGCAGCTACACGTAAGTTTATGGATTTCTTCCAATTCAAAATAGAATTTAATATTATGCAGCTGATTTAAGTCAAGATGGCTCTCACACGTATTCTTTGCCCTCTCATGTATCTCCTTTTTAAAGAAATGGTTCAAGTTTCTTGACTGTGGATTTTTATTAACCTGCTTAATCTGAATATCAAAGCCCAACTCTTTAGCTCAACTGTCTCTTTAAGAAGATTGAATACCCCAGGATATGAGCCACAAGGAAAATCAAGTTTTTAAGGAAATACTGTAAGTATACAAACAAGCATAGAGAATAATATGACTAACATCCATATACTCACCACCCAACTTTGTCAGATTTAAACATTTTGTGATATACACTTCAGATCTCTTTTTCTAAGAAATAAATCATAACCAACATTATTGAAGACCCGTGTATAATCTTCCACCATCCCACTGGTCTCACTTCAATCCCATATATATCCACTATGCTGAATTTGGTAATCATCCTTCTCATACAGGTTTTTATAATTTCACTAAATCTGTATTTATCCATAAATAATATTGAGAATTGCTTTGCCAGTTTTGAAGTTTATTAAATAGCATCCTACTACTATACACACACGCTCACACACACACCTATATATCATATATAAATATTCTCATCCTTTCTCTACTTGAAGATGTATCTCTGTTCAGAAAATACAGTTCCTTCATTTTAACTGCTGTTTCCCATTGTACAGCCATACCACAATTTATTTACTTATTCTCCTACGGATAGACATTTCGATTTTTTGCACTTCTTTGCTATTATAAGGCAGGCTGCAGGGAAAGTTCTTTGGGATAGATGTATGCATCTTTTGTTTTTTATTTTCTTTTGTTTTTAATGTATAGATAAGAGAATACTATGACCAATAAAATTCACCTTTTTGAAAAAGGTGCAGCTCTGAGAGTTTTAAGGCATGTACGCACTGGTGTGACCACCACCACAATGAGAATTCAGAGCAGGTCCGTCACCCAAAACAACTCTGACAGGTTCCTCCTTTGTAATCACACGTTTGTCGCTGCCCCGATGCCTGGTAGCCACTGGTCCATTCCCTGTCACCATAGTTTTTCCAATTCCAGGATATCATACTAATATGGCTGCTTCCTTTCGGCACTATGCCTTTGAGATGCATCCGGGCCGTAGCGTGCATCAATACTTTGTTCCTTATTATTGCTAAGTAGTATTCCATTGTATGAATGTACAACACTTTACATCTATTTTGCCCATCGAAGGACATTTGCATTCCTTCCGAACTTTGGCAATTATTAATAAAGCTGCTCTAAACCTTCACAGACAGGTTTTTGTGCACACAGAAGTCTTCGATTCATCTGGGTAAATACCTAGCTGTGGGATTACTGGGTCTAACGGTAAGTTTGCGTTTATCTTTCCAAATTCTTGGAAATTTACAGGGATCTTTCTGTAATAGATTTCTAGTATAATTCTATTATGATCAGAGAACATAATTTGTATGATTTGGATTCTTTTAAATTTTTTAAGGTTTGTTTTATAACCCAGGATATAGTCTATCTTGGCGTATGTCATGTACGCTTAAAAATAATATGCATTATGTTGCTGTTGAGTGGCGGATACTGTAAATGTCAATTAGATCCAGTTGGCTGAAGCACTGTTCAGTTCTACTATATCCTTGTCTTGCAGAGAAGAAAAAAATTGGTTTCTAGCTATAATTGTTGGATTTGTCCATTCCTTCCTTTGGCTTTATTAGTTTTACTTCATGTTGTTAAAAACATACATGTTAACATACATCTTGTTAAAATATTCACATTAAGGATTATTATGCCTTCTTGGTGAACTGAGGTTTTTTTGTGGTCACTTTAGGGGTTACAATCTATGAATGTAACATTTCTCACTCTACTCAGCATTAATATTACCACTTCAAGGGGAGTATAGAACCCTTACCAGCTTTATAGGTTACTTTACCCTTCTCCTTTTATGTTTAGTGGTCATTAAGTCTGTAGATGTTGTAACTCCATCAGACATGCTTTCAACTATCATATATATTTTTTTTAATTTATGAGGAGAAAAAGAATCTATTATATTTTCCCAGATATTTAGCATTTCTGTTGCTCTTCCTTCACTCCCAACGTTCCAGGTTTCCCTTTGGTAGAATTTGTCTTCCATCTGAAAAACTGATTTAGCATTTCTATTAGAGCAAGCCTGCTGGCAATGAATTCTCTTAGTTTTTTTTATTCGTATTTCATCATCATTCATGAAGGATAATAATTCTAAGAGGGGATTTTGGAATTGTCTAACTTAAAGAACTCATTTTACATATGAGGAAAATGAAGCCCAGAGGCATCAGATAATTTGCCCCCGTGTCACCGAGCTGGTTATTGCCTGAGCCAGGATCGAGGTTCCTGCTTCCTGACTCCCAGCTCAGTGCTCTTACGTTGCCTCAATTATTTACTTTACACTGGAAATAAAGTTGTGCAAAAAGAGCTGGATTATTGTATGCTAGTACAAGAAAAAACTGTACAATTATCATTTTTTAGAACTGAGAAGGACCTCAGAGATGACTCATATCTGTGCTTTGTGTTTCAGATGGGGAAACCGAGGCCCAGGGAAGGTAATTCAGCAAAGCCGTGACTTTTTATAGCAAGATCACACTTGTAAAAAGCAAGCACTGGGGTTGCTTGTTTATTTGTTTGTGTTCCCTATTAGTGGTGATGGATTGCGCTGGACCAAACTAACTTATACCCCTACTCACTCTTTCTCTCTCTCTCTCTCTCTCTCTCTCTCTCTCTCTCTCTCTCTCTCTCAACTTTACGACACAAGTCAGAACACCAGCCCTGGGCAATGCATCCCAGCTGGACCGTTTGGAATCAAATCTATAACTCTGTTCTCATTAGCACTATCCTCTCAACCAATGATTCCCAAACTTCAGCGTGTATCAGAATTGGACCTCAGTGTGTGCAGAACCGTATGAGCTGGTAAGAATCAGCTTATTGAAACTGCACATTCCTGGTCCCACTTCCAAAGACCCCGATTCACTAGATCTAGGGAGTGACCCTGGAATTTACCTTTTTACAAACACCCCAGGTAATTCAGATCCACAGGCTGCACTTTGAGAAATCTCTGGCCTGTGTTGAGGCATTATGTTTTGGTCATGAATAGAAAATTCTGGACTTTCTAGCTCAGAATAAGATAAGAGTGAGTCCAACACCAAATCAGTATCAGTTTTCTGAATCCCGCTCCATTCTGGATCTGCCATTGACAGTAGTCTAATTGCTTCCCTCCTCTCTCACTGGTTACTGAGACAGCAGGTAAAGGTAACCTTGTCCTCATACACATCTATACAGTAACAAAATCTCTTAGGGACACAGATGTCTGCAGTTAGCATAGCTATTTCATTATATGTCTCTTACCTATTGCTCTTTCAATAGGTCCATCAAGATTCCTAAGGTTTAGATAGTCTAACTAAATATAATATTTAACATATTCTGGGGTCAGATCTTAAAAGTCCCGATTTTTTAATTTTAATTTTAATTTTTATTTTGGCCACGCCGCACGGCATACGGGATCTTAGTTCCCTGACCAGGGATCCAACCCATGCCCTCTGCAGTGGAAGCGTGGAATCTTACCCACTGGACTGCCAGGGAAGTCCCAGAAGTCCAGATTTTTTTAATACTCTTTTCAAACCACCTCCTGGATACCTGAGGACACACAGACCCACATATACAAGCATCATTTAGTCCACAGGTGTTTGTTAATTTCAGCTCCATGCCTTCGATGTAAGAGTTCCTATGAAAGCAGGAAAAGGAGGGGGAGCAGGTCGGCCCCGTACTCGTGGAGTTAGCGCCTAGTGTAGAAAACCAACCACACAAACAAGAAACAACTAGTCGTGTTTTAAGGAACATATGAACATGTGCACAATAGAAATAAGAGTGCAACCTTCACAGATTGAAGAGCTCTTGTGTTTAAATGCTGACTGTTGTTTTCATGATTTAATTCCTGGAAATAGAGGGCTTGATATTTAGCTAGACTGAAAGGAAACACAAGTGCCCTTTGCGTTTGCTCCTCCTAATACCTGCCGTGGCTCAGATTCTCTCATCTGCCCAGGGTCCTCTGTCTTAATTGTCTCCTGGATACAGACAGATCTGGCTTCTCTAATAACCAGAAGAGATGCTTGAAGGGAGGAACCATGTCTTGTATTTCTTCTTCATCTCCTACAGGGTCCCAAGTTGTTATTTTATTGTAACCAATAGTTCAGCCCCTCCGGGATACCAGGCTCTGTGTGAGAGGCTACAGCTGCAGAGGTATAGCCTGAGATCCCTGCCTCCAATGATTTCCCTTCATTCCTTCTGCAAAAACTTCTCAAGCATTTCCCAAGCCAATAACCCTGTCCTCAGAGCCCCCAGTCCTTAGGTAACAGTCTCCTTCTACACTTTAGGAGGTCATGCTCCAGCGAGGAAGGCAGACGTGCACTGGATTCGATTGCAAGGGCTGCTGTAACTAAGGGCCACAAGCTGGGTAGCTGAGACAACAGAAGTATATTGTCTCACAGTTCTGGAGGCCAGAGTCTAAGATCAAGGAGTTGGCAGGGTTGGTCTCCCCTGAGGGCTATGAAGGCGAATCTGCTCCATGCCTCTTACCTAACTGCTGGAGGTTTGCTAGCCATCCTTGGCCTTCCCTGGCTTGTGGAAGCAACACCCTGATCTCTGACTTCACCCTCACGTGGAATTCTCCTTATGTGCATACGCCTCTGTGTCCAAAGTCCCCCTTTTTATAAGGACACCAGTCATACACTCTACTCCAGTATGACCTCATCTTAACTAATAGCATCTGCAACGGCCCTACTTCCAAATAAGGTCCCCTTCTGAGGTATTAAGAGCTAGGATTTAAACATATAAATTTGGGGGGGGGGCTACAAAATTCAAACCATAAAGCAAATAAACCACTAAACTCAACATGAGGGACACAGATGAGGCTGGTAAGGAAGCCAGGGCCCAAAACGTGGAGAGTCAGAGCAGGGGCAGAAGGGAAAGGCTCATTTCTGGGAGAGAGAAGGAGAGATTTAGACAAACCCTGAGGACAGTGACCTCTGCCTGGTCAACTCTGCCTGTAGGGTTTCCACTCTCCCACCCCAACCTTATTCACACTTCATATCTGACTTCCACACGCGGTTTTGCCCTTGACCTTTGTAGGGCAGGGAGAACACGTTGAGATAGTCCCTACTTGAGTCAGGAATACTGCTTCCTGAATTGAGCTCACACAAAAGACTACTGAGCGAGCAGGACCCCATGGGTGCGCGAGAAGTGAAGTCATAAGACGTGTGGTGGCGTCATGCCCACGTCCTCTGCCAGCCCAGAAACGCAGTCTAGTTATTACAGATGCAACGCCGACCCACGCCTGACTTCTTCACCCTCTGGCATGGATGCCTAATTAGACACATCCGAAGCTGCAAAGTGTCTTAGAAACTGGAGACCAGTTCGAAATTAATTGCAGAGAAAAAGAAGAAGGTGGTTCAAAAAACCTCCTAAAAAATCCTGCCAGCACACCCAGCTGAGCGGAGCAGCTGGCAATAGTATCATCTCGGACCTGCTCACTCGGACTAGGCATTTTAGGCCACTACGTTGTGTTGCTGACGATGGTCCCTTTTTGGCATCTTCCTTTTCAGTACTTTTCTATTTTTGTCCCACTCGCCATCTCGAACCTATCCCGGTGTACGACAGGAACCAGGAAGTAATCATATTTCTGGCAAACACATCTTTCACACTTACCACGTGCTGTTCAAAGCAAGTTATAGGCTTTAAGCGGCTCAAGCCACACAATAACCCTGTGGGGTAGGTTCTATTACCATGTTCCCTTACAAATGATGGGCATGGCAAAGGCCACAAGGATCTCCCGCCGAACCACAGGAGCAAGAACTCTGGTCAGAACCCACAAGTCCAAGTGTGTCTGAGGGTTCTTGACTCCAGCAGAGAAGGACGGGGTTAAAGAACGGGGTCCCCAGACGCGGGAGGGAACCGCTGCTGCCTGGGCGGGCGGCTCAGGCTGAAGATGTCTTTCGCTCCACATCCAGCAGGCGGGGGGTTTCGGTGAGCACTTCGCCATCCCACCAGGTCATTAAACAGAGGAGCCCGGAGTTCAGGGCCAGGCAACTGGCTCTCCCTCTTCCTCAACGGGAAAATGGAGTGGGGAAGTAGAAGTGACCTCACAGGATATCGGGAGAAAGCCTGATTCATGTGGGCGGACCCGCCTTCACACCCAGCTCACCGCAAAAGTTCGGAGTGGGGTCATGGGGCCGGGGGTGGACGCCCCCCTCGTTCGCTGCGAGACAGATTTCCTCTCGGTAGAGTGCAGGCGCAGTTGGCACCAAACTCCCTCCAAACAGGAAGTCGCCAAGATGCTAGGTGGAACCGGTGCCTTCTTTTTAAAGGTCAAACTTTTTCCTTGGCTAAGCGGCTGTTTCCCGAGCGCCTACTACGTGCCAAGCACATGCACACGACATGTAGTCCTTATGGATCAAGTGGGCGCTCTGCGGGAAGATGCAAAGAGAGAAAAGACCACACACGCGCGCGCGCGCACACACACACACACACACACACACACACACCTGGCAAATCTTACAGGAGACAGGCTTCCCGGGAGCTGTCTTGTTTCTAGGAAATCAACATGAAAATCGAAGGTCTCGTGCACACACCGAGGAAGCCCCCCTTCCCCGCACCGAGCGCCCGGCCTGAGCCCCGGGCAGGGCCAGCGGGGGTCCCGGGCGAGGGCGGAGGGCGCGCGCGCGGCGGGGCGGGTGACCAGGTGGACCGGCAGGGCCGGAAGAGGGCTCGGAGTTGGCGGGCGGGCGGGCGGCGCCGGAGGCAGGTGCCAGCGGGAGTGGGCGGGGGCGACCCGGCGTCACCCTCCTCCGGGGGCCGGGCGCGCACACCAGCTCGGCCCGCGGAGCCGGGGACACGGGCGTCCCCGCCGCCCGCAGGAGGAGCCCGAGCGACCGCATCCTCCGGAGAGACGCCCCGGGCTCCGCAGCCGCCCTCCCCCTCCTCCGAGAGGCGAGAGGCAAGCGCCGCCCGTCCCCGCGCCCCGAGCCTCCACCTGCCGCGGACTCCCGGGCGGCCGGGCGCGGGGCAGAGAAGGTGCGAGAAACAGGGGCCCGGGAGACAGCGGCCCCCGGGGACCGCTCCGCGCGGAGAGGGGACGCCCTTCCACGCCGCCAGCCCCCGCGCGTCCGGCGCCCCGGCCCCGAGTTCAAGGGCCACCGCCCTCGGAGGGGCCTCTCCGCGCGGGGAGCGCCCCGGCCCCGCGGACCCCGGCCCGTCCCGGGGCTCCGGCGCCTCGCCCCCCCCCACCCCCCCGCGGCGGGGCCATGCCGGGGCTGCGCCGGGACCGCCTGCTGACCCTGCTGCTGCTGGGCGCGCTGCTGGCCGCCGACCTCTACTTCCACCTCGGGCCCCGGGTGCGGCGCCGCCTGCGGCCCCGGGAGCGCCCGCCCGGCTGCCCGTGCGCCCGCCGCGCCGCCCCCTCGGCCCCCCGGCCGGCCGCGCGCCACGTTCCCCCGGCCGAGCCGGACGGCAGCGGCCCCGGCTCCAAGCTGCGGGCCCTCTTCGCGCACCCGCTGTACAACGAGCCGGAGGAGCCGCCGCTGCTGGGGCCCGAGGACTCGCTCCTGGCCGGCCCCGAGGCGCTGCGCTATTACCGGAGGAAGGTGGCCCGCTGGAACAGGTGAGACCCCGCGCCCCGGCGCCCGGCCCCGAGCCGACCTCCGCGCGAGGAAGAGTTTCTGGGCAGCAGCGCCAGCAGGAGGTGCTCCCAGCTCCTCTCCCCGCGAGCCCCTGGGGGTCCATCCTGAGCCCCTTCTGTTCCCCGGGCCATCTCCCCCCTCTTTCTCCCGGTCCTGATGTGGAAAGCCGCTGCCGGACTTCGGTTTTCCAGAATGAGGTTCCCCAACAGAGCAACTCGAGAGAGAGCTGCTTCGAATCCGGCACCTACCTCTAGACCTGGGCGCCTTCCACGAACCGAGGCTACACCCGCAACCCGGCTCTTCCCCTTTGCTTATTCCTCTGCCCGGGGTCAGAGATCACGAGAGGTCAGCCGGGCAGAAAGTCAGTGGTCAGTTTCCTGACATGGTCGCCACGCTGTGCTATTTACAACGTGGCTTGTCCCGTGAGTGTTACAACCTGCAGGCAGTTTTATTATCGTGGGGATTTGGGCACGGGGGAGATAAAAATCTACCTGGGAATTTTTTAAAATCCAAGGCAAAATATAGAGAGAAAAAAATGCCAAACGTATTTAGGCTAATATTAAGAAGGATTTTTGTGTGTGTGAAAGAACAGGGTGGGAGGGTCCTTTGGAGAAGCTGGAATGGTCAGTTCTGAGATCCTCAGCTGATGACAGAAGGCCTTCATAGGAGTTAGGACTCTGTTTTGAAGTACACACTGGTCTACAGATCATTCACTCCACTTTTGGACCGCACCCATCACTTTTCTTAATACAAGAGATTTCCAAGTGAGATGTCTTCACTGGTTTTATAGTCCCTCTGGAAGATGGGTAGACATAAATCTCTATGGAAGTTCGGCGCTAGCCCAGTTTAACTGTTTGCTCGTTATTCTGTAGCGCTGAGACTGACCAGGGGTGGAGGGGGCCTTCAGAAAGCAAAAAAGAAAAAAAATTGAGAGTTACTGGCTGAAGTCACTGTGGTGCGTTTCAGTTGCAACTGGCTGATGATTTTATATTAAAAAGAAAGTGGTTCTGGATTCTCTTGCTAATTGGACGCAATAAAAAGGCAGTTTGAGATTGCTTCTCAGACACTGTCATTTTCGATATTACCTTTATTTCATCAATAACGTGCAGATCAGTGAGCTAGGAAATTTTGCCCTTGGAAAATTATCTCCACGTCCATTGAGGATTTGAGGGGGGACCGTGGGAGAAGTTGCTTGCTTTTGTCAATGTCGATCAATATTCGCTTACTCACATTTCTGTGGCCTTAAACTTCCCTATATTACTTTTGTCCTTAAGGAGAGTCGAAGGGAATATTTTGGCAGAAAAGCAAAAGTCTTTCTCACCAATCTGTCCTACAAACAATTTTGAGCTTGAGTTCTGTGCCATTATAGGTCAGGAAAACACATTTACTGACCAGGAATGATCTTGGGCATTTAACAGAGGTTTGATGGGGACTGGTGACCTTGCTGTATTCGGCGCTAACAGAGTAGTTTTGTGTGGTTGGTTGAACGTGACAGTTGTGATACCTATTCATCACTGCCTTTTAATACTTGAGATCTCAAGTGAGGTTTGTGGGCTGTAACAGGAGGGGAGCTACACTTACAAGTGTTGAAACCGGACCCCAGAGGCAGAGAACCTTCACCCAAACTGCATTGTAAATGTCAAGGCAAGGATTTTAATACGTGTATATACCAGGGCTAAAAATAGAATGTGGGAGACTCATTAGCCGGGGTGCGTTGGAATTGCACTCCAAGTTCTATTGTGAGAGATAGTCACTCATTACCTTAAGTGAGACAGTGCCCTGACGATGTGAGGACACATTAAAAAGTACCTGCTACGATGTGCGGGGCCAACCAACGCTCCAGATTTCAGTGCAGACAATTAGAACGAGCAGCAAAGCAAAAAAGAACAGGGAGGGACCTTGCCAATTGTTTCCCTCTTGCACAGACAAGCCCCCCTTGTTTGTAGCCACAAGCCAGCCAGTATTGAAAAGCCAGGGCTTTCTTAGACATATGTGGATGCCACCCTACCAGTAATTACTTAGCCTCATTAACTGCTATCCAGAATAATTGTAGCAGTAAACCAATCTGCCTCCCCGGGAGCCGTGCAGGTAATAAACTAACCAAATCAGCATTTCCTCCCCAGTGGCCCAGAGGAGCCCATTAGTCTGAGTGAGTGATTTTTTTATTTTAAACCACCACACTAATAAGTACTGGTATGAAGTCAGAACGTATCTTTCTATAACTTGAGCTCGTCACGGATAGGAGTTAGGACACGGCCTGCCTTTTCCTCCGCAGCACGTCTCTTTTTGATTTCAGTGGCAGATGGAGCTTATACACTGTTTTGAATGTTTCAGGTTCTTGATTGGTATTTGTCCGCGGGACATCAACATGTAGTTGACACGATGGGTAGGGTGTGCTGTCCTTCTGCTGTCACGAAGCTTTCTGCAGACCTCCTCGACGAGCTGCTCTTCCCTCCCTTCCTCTCTTTTCCCCCTCGCAATGTAACTGAGTGGGGCAGCAAGCCAAGTTAAAAATGCAATCGGGGAAAATATCTCTGTCGGGCCATTGGCCGCTGATCACCGCGAGCGGTCCAACACGTTTGGCGCCTCTCTTGACTGGCGAAGAGGAGGGCACACAGGGAGCCCAGGAAGTGGGGTCGTCACTATTTCAGACCTTAAGCCAACAAGCCAGACGAAGCCTTTTCCTTTCAAAGCAGTGGTGGAGGGCGGCGCTTACCTGGAGCCCAGGTTCATGCTGGTGCTGCCCTTACATCTTAGAGGCTGAGCTCTGGGTTCCTTCCCCGCCCAGCAGCTGCCCTGAGCCAGACAGCATCTGTCCTTTGACATGTCAAAGCCGGTCACCTTGGCTTGGCCGTTTGCCCTCATATCTTTGGTCGGTTCCTCTGTAACCCTCTGGTCTGACAGTCAAGGTCAGACAGGGTCATGCCTGCCTGGTGTAAGAACTCCGGCAGCTACAGCACACATGCAAGTTTTCCACTCTCTGCTTTTCTTTCTTGACCTCATCCTCAGGTATCAAGAAGGTTATATTTTCCTGCACTTACCGAGTCAGCATTTCTCAAACGTGTGCATACCTGTGTCTTTCCCTCCATCGGATGCCCCTGTCTTCCGCCTTCACACCTCCACCGCTTGCCTTCGCTGAAGAAAGGCTGGCCCTGAGTCTCCCTCTGAAAATCACAGCAAAGAGACAGCTTTGCAAAAATGACAGCTGTTTGAGGGAAGTAAATTGGCTCTGGTTTTTCCCGGAGAAGCTATGAGAAGATCCAGAAGCCAAAGCAGTTGTAGGAGAGCGGCAGCGGAGGGTGGGGCCGGGGCGGGGGGATGCCAGAAGAGACGGGCAAGAATTCAGCTGGGCATGAGAGTGGTCTGGTCTAGGAATTGCTGGAGAAAAAGCTTCTTCCCACCGTGGCATCCGGGGAATAGGAAATAAAATCTCCTTATTCTCACCCCCTCCTTTTTATCTCTTTCCTGCTTATCTCACGCTGGCCCCAGATCGTTTGGAGCGCAGAGTTATTGAGAACAGGCAGTTCAGCTCACAGAGCAGATAAAAGCCCGGGGTCTCACTCAGGGATGCCGGCCATTTGTCATTCACCCAGAGTCAGCAGGACCTGGACCCCTTGTTCGATTCTTCCGCCAGTGATGCCAGGCTGAGAAAGGAAATGAGCCTCCTGGGATTTGAAGAGGGACCTCAGTCACCACCTGTATGTGGTTAGCAGAACAAATGGGAATCTGGACTTCCATTTCTCTTTTCTCCCAATTAGAGCCTTGCTTGGCCGGTTGGGAAAAGCTATGATTGTAGTGGTTTCTGTATCCCTGGATTTGTAGCTGGAGGAAACCTCTCCACTCTTCTCAGAGCCAAAAGCTTCAAGCAGATGGTTTCAGAGAGAGCTCATCCAGAGGCCGTTTCCAGGTTCCTGCTCCCTCACTTCAAAGCTCAGGTCGCATTGCAGTCAACACAGCAGAGACCTAAACCAGGGAGGGTACCAGTGTTCATCCAAGGAGGACGGCACTTCCGGTCTCCAGCTGCATCAGAATGAAGCCCGTGGGCCAAGAACTGAAAGATGCTCATCAGCTGTTCCATTGGTCCCAACCGCTGACAGCCCCCTTTTACCCCAACCAAATTCTCATCCATCTGGGAACTCCACTGGGTAGTTCTTTGCATGCAAATCCTCCTACCTGAGACATGCTTGGTAGGTGCCAGGTACTTGACATACACTTGCTAACTCAGGCCTCACAATTTCCTGAGAAGTAGGTGCACACTTCATTATCCAATCCAATGCTAATCTAGGTACTGCAGTAAAGGGAATTTACAGATGTAATTAAAGCCCCAGACCGGTTGACCTTGGGATAGGGAGATTACCCAGGTATGCCGGACCTAATCACATGAGCCCTTTAAAAGCAGAGTTTTCTCTGGCTGGTCAAAGAAGAGGAGGTCAGAGACTCCACGTATGATAAGGGTTGGATGTCCCGTTGCTGACTTGGAGATGGAGGGGCCATGTGGCAGGAGAGATGAGTGACCCTCAGGGCCTAAGATGGGCCCTAGTCGACAGCCAGCCAGGAAACAGGGACCTCAGTCCTACAGCCACAAGAAATGAATACTGTCAACAGCGAGAGTGAGCACGGAAGCAGATCCTTCCCCAGAATCTCCAGGCAAGAACTCTACCTAGCTGATGACAACTTCACCCTTGTAAAGCCTGTGCAGGGAACTCAGTCACGCTGAGCTGGATTTCTGCCCTATAGCTCAGGGAGCTAATCAGTGGGTATTGTTTAAAGCCACAAGGTTGGAAAACTAATTCAGCACTGTGTTTACTTCATTTTATGGAGGAAACGGGGGATGGGAAGGTGGTTATAACTTGCCTTCTTAAGTCAGGCAGCTAGCAAACCTCAGGCAGCCTTTGCACCCAGAGGGTCTGGCTCTAGAATCCATGCTCTCTGACCAGCAGCTTTCACCCTCTGCATCCTTGGACGTCCACAGGTGCTCGCTTTTCCTCTCCTGGAAAGGCTTTTCTGACTACTTCCACCCACTCTGGTCCCTCCCTGACTAGACTCATCTTCTCCATATACCATCACGTTAATTGTTACGACCGTGCAGCTTCATGGCAGCTGTCACGTGAGCATGAATGGCCACTTGCTCCTGGCATGAAAAGCCCCCAGCTTGCACACGGTTGCACGAATACATCTGTTTCATGGTTCCCCGTAGGGGAGAGCCAGAGTAAATATCTGTGGGACAAACAATGGGGGACAGACGACCTCAGGATTTGGGGGCCGTTAGTCAATGGCCTGTTAGCCCCTATGGGAGAGAAGAAGCCTTGAACAAAAACAATCTTAACCGTAAAATTATCCCACCTATAACCTGGCTCTTCCTCCCTCTAAAAGTCAAAGGCAAAGCCAGCCTACTGAGACATCCTGGAATTTGGATCTGGGGTGCCCTCCCTACTGCAGTAGCGTAAATAAAATCAACTTCCAAAAAAAGAAAGCCCTGAAAGAAAGTTGAGGAGGTGCCGTTTGCCAAGAAGAGAGAATTTCCTCAGCTTCCTGAACTTTCTGAGGAAGAGCAGCCAAAAAGTCATGCATTCAAGAAAAGTGGGAACCACAGAGAGACCCTGACTCAGACAAAGCAACCCCCACTCACCCCTTGGTAGGTGCTGACCTGTGTTTTCCTTGTGATTATTCATTAAACTGGAGGGCGATGAGAACCTGTGGATTCTGCTGAAGTCGGCTTTCGCGTGGCTAAAAGCCGAGTGAGGACTTCCCTGGTGGCGCAGTGGTTGAGAATCTGCCTGCCAATGCAGGGGACACGGGTTCGAGCCCTGGTCTGGGAAGATCCCACATGCCGCGGAGCAACTAGGCCCGTGAGCCACAGCTACTGAGCCTGCGCGTCTGGAGCCTGTGCTCCGCAACAAGAGAGGCCGCGATAGTGAGAGGCCCGCGCACCGCGATGAAGAGTGGCCCCCGCTCGCCGCAACTAAAGAAAGCCCTCGCCCAGAAACGAAGACCCAACGCAGCCAAAAATAAAATAAATAAATAAATAAAATAAATTTAAAAAAAAAAGAAAAAGAATTAGAAATGGACTGCTTACCTTTAAAAAAATTTAAAAATAAAAAATAAAAAATAAAAGCTGAGTGAGAATTCTAAACAGCTGCAGCTTTAGTGGAGCAGAAATTCCTAGGAGTGAGAGCATCTGCACACCTGTTATTACAGGCAGGCACACACGTATATGCCTAAGGAAAACCATAGCACGGAAAAAGAAAAGGCCTAGTTCTTTTTATGGCCTGACAGTTGGCAGGATGTCCTGTGGTTGAAGCGTGAAATCAAGACAGAACTGAGTTTGAGTGCCTTGGAGATGCCAACATCCAAGATGTCGATCCCTGGAGGCTGACCTTGGAAGCCAAGAACTGGAGACCGCCAGCATCATCGGGCTTGAGCCTATTTGATCAGATTCTCTAGTAACAAACCAGGTAAATTTGGGAAGCCACAGGGGATAGAAAATAGCGCAGGACTATGGTTCCCAAGAAGCCAGGAACCTGTAATAAAATTCAGCAAAATGTGGAGAGTAGAGAGAAACCTGTAATAAAATTTCAGCAAAATGTGGAGAGTAGAGAGAAACTTGAGGAGTCGTTGGCACAGGGGCAGATGAACTGAGGCGCTGGACCATAAAAACCAAGATGGCCTGAGGAGAGATGGGAATTTAGACAGCTTGGGAGAGGTGGGTGGGTTAGAAAAGAGCTCTGCTGGCAGAAGAAGACCAGAGCTGTTCAGCCCTGGGAAGTCAAGTTCAGCTCTCAGAGAGCAGACTTGCCTTCAGCTGTCTGTACCTGGGTCAAGCTCTGTAGTTCGTGGGTAAGTACTTTTCGTGATGGTCACCAAAACGGAGCCTGTATGGAGGGACAGATTCTCTCTCCTGGCCAATGCAGTCATCCCGGTTTCATCAATTTCAATGGGCTTTCTATTTTTCTGATTCATTTTCTTCAGTGGCTGAAGAGTGACAAATCCTGTAGGGAAAGTGTGTTTATCTGCACTCACAGCCCAGCTCATGTTATTTTCACTCTGAGTTAAAGAATTCTGCACAACCAGTGGCTGCTTATTTATGCCTTCTGTGCTCCTCTTGAGCACTCAGAGACGCTAGGGGAAGTCAGACTGACCAGCCACAATTCCATCATCAAGTCAAGCCCTGATTAACCACCCTTTCGTTGCAGGGTTTTTTTGTGTGTTTGTTTTTAAACTGGGGTCATTGGATCCTACTGAGTTCAGGTGATGAGGTCTCTGTTTCCCTTACATTTTATGCATACGTTGCATTCTGTGCATATGTTTATTTTCTTAGGAAACTGTACATTGTATTTGCAAAGTGTTGCCTACACGCATCAGAGTACTTTGATGTCAAATGACAGAAACCCAACTCCAACCAACGCAAGCAGTTAAAGGAAATGTAGAGAATCAAGTAACCAAAACTCGGTGAAGTCAGCTGTCTCTACTCTCCCTACGCTTAGTTCTTCCTCTTGTTTTAATCCCCTCTTGCGGTTTCAAGCCCCAAAAACCCTGGGACCAGAGAGAGAAAAGGGCTTCTAAAATTTCCGAAAAGAAAGATCCCGGGCAAAGCCACTGATTGGCCAGGCCTGGGGATACAACTAGGCTCTAGAGGGTTATGATTGGTCCAGTTCTGAGGAGGATGCCCAGGCTTCAACCAATCACTGACGCCGGGGAGGTGGAGTCATTGGAAACTCTCCACTGAGCTCTCCATTCAAGCCACGTGGCTCAGTGTGGGAAGAGCAGTTCCCCCAAACCTGGCTGGGTGCCCAGACCTCAAGTGACCCAGAAGAACTTACGTGACCAGAGTGATGCTAGAAAGTTTCTCAACTTGTGTTTGCTGCAGTTTCTGACTCTTATAGCCACTGTTCTGGAGTTTTAATAAGACTTTTTAAAAACAAATTCATTCGTAACAGATTCCTAATGTGCAGAACTTTTACACCAACCATTAAAATACCGCAAGAAGATAGGAATCTTTATTTGGGCTTTCTCTTAAATCAGCCGTGCTCTCTTCATGGGAGCCTAAAGAAGGAATTCATGTGGACCCATTAATGGGCTCGTGTCTCTTTCTCCCGAAACTCAACTGAGAACCAAGATGCCTGAGTGTTAATCCCAAGAGAAACACTAGCCTTCTCCAGGCCTACGTTCCTCCTTTTGACATGAAGAGGGTGAGTCTGTGGTTCCCAAGGGCTCTGACAGCTGTTTTCCAAGCTCTGCACATCTTCAACCAGGATTTCTTCTGAGTGAACATATGGGACAAGCATTTTCCCAGTGTGTTTCATGAACTTCCAGGGTCCCTGGAGGTGCTTCACAGGTTCTGCAAATGATTGATTGAATTTGCATTTTGAAAGTATATACTTTAAGGCAATTTCGACGTAATATGAGAAAATGCACACCTGATTGTGTTATGCACACTGTAGCACACTGAGCCTGCCACGGGTAATTTATGTGGACAGATGACTTTCCTCCCATCTTTGTTTCATTGAGGAGTGTCCTGACATTGCAAGGAGAGCTGTTAAAAACTGTCTCCTGGTCCCAATGACTTCTGTGTGTTTATCAGGATTTTTTACACTCTGCTCCCAAAATAATATGCAGAAATTAAGTGGGTACTGAAATAAGACTATCCTGTCCTCCATTACCCCCTGATTTTGAGTGCTTGAGTTCATAATCCTATTATCCCTCTTGTTCCTATTAACTTTTTTTTTTTTAATTTATTTATTATTTATTTTTGGCTGTGTTGGGTCTTCGTTTCTGTGCGAGGGCTTTCTCTAGTTGCGGCAAACGGGGGCCAGTCTTCATCGCGGTGCGCGGGCCTCTCACTGTCGCGGCCTCTCTCGTTGCGGAGCACAGGCTCCAGACGCGCAGGCTCAGTAGTTGTGGCTCACGGGCTTAGTTGCTCCGCGGCACGTGGGATCCTCCCAGACCAGGGCTCGAACCCGTGTCCCCTGCATTGGCAGGCGGATTCTCAACCACTGCGCCACCAGGGAAGCCCTGTTCCTATTAACTTTTAAAAATAATTTTACATATTTGACCATATAAATTCAATTTATACCAAAAAGTTAAAAGTTTGACCTATTTTATACGTTGGGGATTCTGTGTAAGATTTCTTCTGAAAAGAAAGTTCCACTTCTAGAAAAACTTTGAAAACCACTGATTTGGCATATACAGAAATAGAGTAGATTTCTTTCCTTTTTCTCTAAAATCGATGTGCCTACATCCCAAGCCTCCTGCTCCCCTCGTCTCCCAGCCCCAGCTATTGTCACTCATTCTCTCTGATAACCAGGCCCCCGCCATGACTTCGCCAACGCTTCTGGCCACTCGAGCATAAAAGAGCAACTTTTAGGCCCTGTGTACTCTTTGCTTTTGTTTCCTAACAAATCACTCCAATACTTAGTGACTTAAAACAAGGACCATTTACTTAACTCATGATTCTGCAGGTGAGCGATTGGGGCTGGGCTCAGCCAAGCAGTTCTTCTAGTCTCTGCTGGGCTCCCTCAGGCATCCATGGTCTACATCTGGGATGTACTTCCTCCTATGGAGTCCCGTGTCTAGGACCTGGGCTGAGATGATGATCTCGGCTCCACGTGGCCTCTCATCCCCCAGTCCAGCCAATCGGTCTTGTTCACGTGGTAGCAGCAGGGTACCGAGAGAGAGCGGAAGTGTGCGTAGCCTCTTGAGGTCCTGGACAAAACCTGACGAATGTCACTTCTGCAACATTCGATTGGCCCCAGTAGATCCAAGGCCACCTGGGGAGATGCAGGTACTATGGCCATCGAAGTGGAGGTGGTCTGCACAACTTTGTACTCTTCTAATGAGCAAAGGCTTGAGGGTAGTCTTTTCTCCTGGTGAGTTGTTGGGTGGTGGACAGGCAACTGTCAGGGGTCAGAGCCCTTCCTGTGTGTCAATGGGAAAAATAATATAACCCTTCACAAATCTAGTGAAGCTTCTATGGACTGAACTGTGTCCCCACAAATTGTGCTGACTTAGGCTCGGCTCTGCCTCAGTGCCCGGGGCAGGGTGCTGAAAGCCATCTCTGAAACTGTCTCCCTCCTCCCGGTATGGCCCTTCCAGCCTCTAGAGGCCTCTCGGCCTCCCTGACTCCCAGACAAGATGGGCTCAATCCCTTCCTTGGGGCCACGTGTTTAGCTCTTCAGTTATTCTCTTTTCAACCTATCTATTTATGGATAGACTTTAAGCTCCACCTTCTTCTGCAGACCATCTTTGAGGTCAAAAGCTGAAAACCGGCCCTTTGTCTCTCTTTGCATTCCTCCTATAGTAACCCTAGTCCTCCCCAAGGCCACAGATGCTCTGCTTGAGTGGAATGAGTACACAGCATCCTCTCACAAGGATCTTAAAGCTTATCTTATACATTTTTAAACACTTTCGTATCAACCAACCTTTTGTATTAACCAACATAATACTTAGAACAATAATGAAGGTTTGTTCTTCCTTATCAGGTTTATTAAGAGCCTATATATATTTTTTTAATTTATTTATTTATTTCTGGCTATGTTGGGTCTTCGTTTCTGTGCGAGGGCTTTCTCCAGTTGCGGCGAGCGGGGGCCACTCTTCATCGCGGTGCGCGGGCCTCTCACCATCACGGCCTCTCTTGTTGCGGAGCACAGTCTCCAGACGTGCAGGCTCAGTAGTTGTGGCTCACGGGCTTAGTTGCTCCGCGGCATGTGGGATCTTCCCAGACCAGGACTCGAGCCCGTGTCCCCTGCATTGGCAGGCAGATTCTCAACCACTGCGCCACCAGGGAAGCCCCAAGAGCCTATATTTTATAAACAAATTTCCAAAGGCCATTATCTGTCCATTTATCTATAAGGCATCTGTGAAAATAATTGTTAATATTGTTAACACCATGAATAGGCAGAGTCCTTTCTACTTCCTGAAGCTCTTTAAACAGTCTATAATTAGTTCATTACTGAAAAAGATTGGGCTTTGCAGCCAGTAAGAGGTTGACCGGCATATCCCCATGGAAAGATGTCCAGTCAATCCGTATTTTATTATAAAGCAGTATCCCCTGGCATTGCCCCAGGCTGGCGAGGCTTCAGTGAGCTCCGTGTAGGACCCCTGATGAAAAAACTCGGCAAGAACCACAAGTGCTGCCTTGTCCTGAGACCCTCAAGAGGCCAGACCTCTCAGAGAACTCTCCACTGAAATGGACAAAAACACCATCAGTGCAACTCGATGCCCTCAAAGCAACACAGGGAAAAGTGTGTGCTCCCTGTTTATTATAATCAGTATGTTATTATAATATAATGGTGAGAAGCTGAGATCTTCTCATGTAATTTGCTATTAAAAAATTAAATATGCCATCCAGGATGGGTTTTCTACGACAAACTTTTCTGCCTCAGTAACCTGGACCCCTTTCAGAGATCCCTTTATGAGCTGCACAGCAACAGCTGGAAGCCTGAGACATTCCACTTCTAGGAAGCTGGAAGTCAAGTCTTTAAGCCATAGGATCTCTTGGCATTTCCTGAGCAGGGTCTAAAAAGAGAATTCAGTCACTGTATTTGTTTCCTAGGGCTACCGTGACAGATTGCCACTGTTTAAGTCACTCTTGGTGGCTTGAAACAACGTAAACTTATTCTTTCACAATTCTGGAGGCTGTGATCTGAAATCGAGGTGTGGGCAGGGTACCAGGCCTTCCAGAGTCTCTATGGGAGAATCCGTTCTGTGCCTCTTCCAACTTCTTTGGCTGCCAGCATCCCTCGGCTTGTGGCTGCATCACTCCAGCTCCGGCCTCCTTGATCACATAACCTCCTCTTCTATCTCTGTCTCTCTCCTCCAAGGACACACGTCGTGGATTTAGGACTCACCTGGTAATCCAAGACAATCTCATCTCAAGAGCCTCACTTACCTCTGCACACACTCTTTTTCCAAAGAAGGTCACTTTCACAGGTTTCGGAGATCAGGTCACAGACGTACCTTTTGGTGCAGCACCATGCAGCCCACCACAGTCGTGTCTCACGACGACCATAAAGGCCATGCAGGTGCCATTTTATTTTTATTTTTTTAAAAAGACTTTTATCGTTTACCTAAAAGATTTACGTAAGAGGAGTATTTTATCGTTTACATTACAGATCTTGCTTCCTCTGCTAGAGCTTCTGCTAGACATTGAGGGGCAGTGCATTTAGGATGAAACGCTTGGCGGTGCCTGGAATGTAGGTCGTCAAGGTTGTCATTCGGAACAGAGGAATAGATCTAGTAATTAGCTGAACTTGGACATAGGAACAAAGGTTCTTTACGAAGGTCGCGGAGTCAAACGGGATCAGTGAGTGAACTCAAGCCACGGACCTCTGTCCAGAGAGGGGCCCAAGGGCCGGGAGCAGCCTGGACTCGCCTCGGACAATTCTTTTGGACCTGCTGTGACAGGTGAGCCAGCGGGTAATCAGTGCATCAAAGCCGTGTGCCGTGGAATGCAACTGCAAAATGTTTGGCTGGGAAAATATTAAAAATAGATGATAAGCCAATGCCCACCTTAGGTATTAAAAAACCATCAATAAAGCAACCATCGGAGGCCTAACGTGAGCAGTGTAACTTACCAGGGACCACTCTGGGTTAAACTCATTGCAAACTGTACACCCCAGGTAACTGAATGAGGTGGCGTTCTGTTCTGTTAGGAGCTGTAAATCCATCGAAAGGTCTGGGGGGGTCGGCCAAAAACGATGATCTTGGATTTATAGCAATTGATCTGCAGCCCTTCTTTTTGGCAGGAACCAAGCTAGCGGTCTGTTTAGGCTACTTGTAATTTGTGATATTAAAACCACTTTATCTGCATCTATGAAAATGCTTCTTCCTCACTCTCTGGGCAGGGGATGCTGTGCCTAACGCACCCAAAATGTTTTTTTTTATTATTAATTAATTTATTTATTTATTTATTTTTGGCTGCATTGGGTCTTCTTTGCTGCACACGGGCTTTCTCTAGTCACGGTGAGTGGGGGTCACTCTTCGTTGCTGTGTGCAGGCTTCTCATTACAGTGGCTTCTCTTGTTGCGGAGCATGGGCTCTAGGTGTGCAGGCTTCAGTAGTTGTGGCACACGGGCTCAGTAGTTGTGGCTCGCGGGCTCTAGAGCACAGGCTCAGTCGTTGTGGCGCATGGGCTTAGTTGCTCCGCGGCATGTGGGATCTTCCCGGACCAGGGCTCGAACCCGTGTCCCCTGCATTGGCAGGTGGATTCTTAACCACTGCGCCACCAGGGAAGCCGCCCAAAATGTTATTTACTCATTAAGGTATAAGTAAACAACCAGGTGGGCCAGAACATTGGGCCCCACTGGAGATGATCTGCTGACTCTTGTCCTTCAGGTGAACTTGCAAAACTGCCCACTCAGAGAGATCTTCCTGCCCCTCCCACATAAGGGATCCCAGGACCCTCTTTTACCAACTCCTGCTTTATTTTCATCAGGGCTCTTAACACATGCTCTCTTGTTTATTGATATGCTTTGCATGTATCCTCACTGGGTTGTCAGCTTTTTAAGGATGGATTGAATCGAGTGGATATAGCCACGTCCTGATCCCCAGAACGTGTCACCGTTACCTTCTTCGGAAAAAAATTCTTTGCAGATGCAGTTAAGGATCTTGACGTGAGGAGATCCTGCTGGATTCTGTGGGTGGGCCCCAAATCCTATGACACGTGTCTTTGTAAGAGAAAAGCAGAGCGAGAGTAGACACAGACAGAAAAGGAGGAGACTTTGTGACCAAGAAGGCAGAGGCTGGAGTGACGTGGCCGCAAGCCAAGGGACACCAGCAGCCACCGGAACGGGAAGGAGCAGAGAACGGATTCTCCCCTGCAGCCCCCAGAAGGAGCACGGCCTGGCCCACGCCACGGTTTCAGACTCCTGGGCCCCAGAGCTCTGAGAATGAACTTCTGTAAAGCCCCCAGGTTTGAAGTCATTTGTTAGGGCCACCACAGGAAACGAACAGAAGGCGGGATGCTTGTTTGCTTCTTGGGCAGTGTAACCCCGGGGTCTAAAATGCTGCTTGTGTATAGCAGGTGCTTACTGAGTGTCTGGTAAACGAATGAATAAGGGAGCACCTCGGGGGCTTTGCAGTTGGGCAGCTCTGGGTTTCAGTCGTGACTCTGCCTCTGAAGCACTGGGAGGCCTGAAGCGCGTTTCCTCCCACCTCTGTTTCCTGCCCTGTAAAGTGGGCGTATACCTATCCCTGGGGGGTGTCGGGAGGGCAGAGTGAGGTCACGTGTGTAACACACGGGGCGGCGCGCCTGCTTCCTGCGGCCCTGAGTCACCAGTAGGTAAGGGACCACTAGTTAGTTGTTATTGTACGCTCCGTATGGGTTATCTGATAGCCGCCAACAGCCAGCCGCGTTCATCGATGTTTGATGCCCAGTTGGGTCGAGGGGAGGAGGAAGAAACAGCCTTTGTGGTCCCCAGATGCCAGGGAAAAGCACCCGTGCTTCCGGCCCAGCGCCTGGCCTGCCTGGCCTCAGCGTCAGCTGCTGCTGTCAGAGAGAAAGTGCGCGTGTTCACCTCTCTGCAGTCACTTTGACCTCAGATACCCAGAGCTTGCGGGCAGGGGAAGACACAGACCTGGGGCAGCCTGCAGTTAGTCTACCGATGTCCGAAATTCTATCCCCACGTACGTGCGTGTGCACACACACACACGTGTACACGTACACACATCCTCACATACACAAACACACACATGCCTCCACATACACACGCATATACATACACACACACCTCCACATACACACATCCACACACACCTCCACATACACACGCATATACACACACATACACACATGTACACACATATCCATATACATCCACACACGCACATCCACACACACACGTACACACACATCCTCACACACACACATACACGCACACCTCCACACGTCCACATACACACACATACATACACACGCATACATACACACACGCTTCCACATACACACATACATACACACGCACATCCATACACGCCTCCACACACACATATATACACACATCTGCATGTCCACACACACAAATACACACACACGTCCACATACACACACATGCCTCTACATACATACACATGTACACACATATCCACACGCATCCACACACACACATATAAACACACAGACGCACATCCATACACGCCTCCACACACACACATACACACACACATCTGCACGTCCACATCCACACACACACACACACACACCCTTCTGAGGGAACCAGTCAGCTATAACGTTCCTCACTGGCGCGACAGGAACCCCCTTTCCCTTCCTCTTCTCCCTTTTCCCGAAGGCTGCATCAAGCCCCCTGAGCAGGGCGCTCCCCGCTGGCTGGAGGCCTTCCCCGGGCCCCGCCTCTGCTGAGCTGGGGGCGCGGACGCCCCCTCCGTGCGCGGCGCAGAGCCGACCCCCCCAGACCGTCTCCTTTAGCCGCAGAGCTGCCCCATAGAGAGGCGCTGTAGCCCATCCTCAGGTGGGGGGCTCAGACCGGCTGGGTCACAGCGGAACCCGGACTTCAAGGCAGAGGTGCCGCATTCACGCCGACAGTGCCCCGCGTCTTAGGTCGGATCCTGGTGCGGTTTCAGTGCGGGAGGCGAAGTGGGCGGCGGTCGGAGTCCCGGCCCTGCGAGGCCCACAGGTGGGAAGGGCAGAGCTGCTTCCGGCACTGGCCTCTGCAGGTGGAGACTGCCGTGGTCCTCCCGGAGAGGACGTTGTCACGAAGCCCAAAAGCTCCACAAAGAGCCCAACTTGTCCGTCCTTGTACACCGTAGAGCTGCTGTTGATCTTTAGACTTAAAAAGTTTTGTTTTTTACCATCAGGGTAAAAAGCTTTATTGGAAGAATCTCTCACCCATGTCCTGATTCCAGGCTTGGGTTTAATCACAAGTCTGCCACTTCTTAGCAGAGTGACCTTGGACAGTTCACTTGGACCGCCTTAATCTGGGTCCCGAGGTAGTAACAATAATACTGACCTTCTATGGAGCTCCTGGGAGGCCTCAAAGAGTTAAAATTGCAGAGTGCTTCAGACGGTGCTTGGTGCAATGTTAGTGCCAGGGGAGGGTGAGCTACGTTCCTTGTTATTATTCAGACCTGTGGACCCCTTTGGGCCACTGGCTCTTCTTCCGCCTGATGTTTGTTCACAGGGACAGAGGTCCCCGTGGCTGCCACACGTGGGATGGTCTCTGTCGTGCCTCTCCCCGTTCCGTCCGCTCCGGCTCGGAAGCCCTGATCTCTGGGCAGGGCTTATTCCACCGCCAGGCCAGAGCTGTGGTTCTGGGACAGCAGCATGGGACCAGGGACCCAGTGAAGCCCGGAGTGAAAACAAGTGGCCCATTGCGACACAGCTCCAAGAGGAGAAAGCGATTGTATTTCAGCCAGAAAGCAAGGGGTTTGTGCCGGGAAATCAGCCCGTTTGGCAAAATCTCAGTGAAATCTCCGTACAGTTTTTACTTTCTCAACAGAAAACAGATAAGCAGGTTCAGAGTTTCCACCACCACCCTGGTGTTTCAGGAGTTTCCCTCAGCGTTCTCGATGCACCTTGACAAAGCGTCTCCGTCTCTGCAGCCTCCGTGGAAGGGCAGAAAAGGCTTAGGTCAGAACCCTTGCTGTTACTTTCTCCTTTTCCACGGACCGTGTTGCTACTTCCCCTGTGCGGACCTTCCTTTCCTCCTCTGTGGATTGGAGGGGTGATCTAGTCACAGGGCTTCGACAGCACAGGGAGAGAACCCCCAAAATACATTCTCAATAAGCTCTTCGCAAATGCAGAGATCAATATTATTAATTACAACGATGCCTCCTACGTCAAATAAGTACCACAAGGCTGTGGGAGAGGCTTCGGGATCCACGGGTGTCCCAGCCCCCTCACAGCTGGGGGGACCATGTGCCGAGTTCCAGCCCGTGGGATGTGAGTGGAAATGATCTACGTCACTTCCCGGCCAGAGCCTTTAAAAGCCGGGACCTAACCCCTCCAGTTGCTCTCTTTTGCAGCCCTGCTGGCTGGGAGACCACAAGTGGGGGTCTTGGTGTGTCCATCCAGCTGACCCCTGAGTCCCTCTGTGGAGCAGAATTCCTACTGACTGACCTTCGTTAGAGAAGCAGCACAACTAAGAAATAAACCTTTGCTGTGTGAAACCACTGAGCTGTCAGGACCATGTTGTTTCTCCCCAGAACCTGATTTTACTCTCCAAATGCAAGTGTCGAAGAGATGTACTGAGGATTCCTGTTTCTAAAATCACACCCAGTGGGATTGTAAGCCCGTTTCCCGTGAGGTTGGTTGGACATTCAATCTCAGTTGTCACTGGTGTTCCTTTCCCTAGACCCCCTAGTGTCGGGGGAATGTCCTTAGGGTCTTAGGTAGCAGAAGGTCTGAGGTCCTCATTCTGTCACCTGGTCTCGTGCATGAGGGTGGCAGTGCTTCTTCTGTGCCAAGCTCGGGCACGGGACTATTTGCTGGTGCCTGAAATGCGCCTTCCCGGGTGCACCGCACAGCTGCTTCCCGCCACCTAGGGTCACCTCCAGGACTCACCACCCCAAGCCAACTTTCCTTTCCTGATCTTGGCGAATCTGCCTGTTCCCCCAAAGCGTGTGCTTCTGCCTGCACTTCCCTCCTCTCTCCCCTGTCTAGCCTCTCCCTTCGCTGAGTTTAGGCTTTCCGAAAATAAAACCATTTTAAAAGCCAGAGAAGGAGTGGGGAAGCCTGTCTAAATGTCTGCCTGGTCCTGGATCATAAACACCCCCTAAGACAGGGAAACACAAAGTCCGGCCCCTTCTTAGAATAGGGGTGGGTAAAATTCCACAAGAACAAAAACCACATTAATATCTCAATAACTTATCCTACCCCACGGGTGACTTCTCATGCTCGGGAGGAAAAGAGGCCAATTATCCTCTTCGTGTGTAAATCAGATGGAAAAATAACACCATGCAAATTAGCACCAGCGCATGGGCCAAGGACTTGAAAGAATTTAATCTGTGGGTAAGCCACAAGGAAATTTGCCTACAAACCATGAAAATACGTGCCTCCAGCCCCTACAGTCAGATCCTTCTCTCCTTCGGATGCACATGCCTGGTGACAGGCAGTAAGGCAAAGTTCAAACACTTTTGAAAAGATGTATATTCCCTTCAACCTTTGTTTATTGAAGGACCCAGCGTGTGGATTTTTAGTCTCCTCCTTGTTCTTAGTCCACGCTGAGCGCTGCCTTTAGACCTCAGTTCTGCTTTTTGCACTCGGGAAAATGGTGGAGGAGAGGGGGGATACACAGCCATCCAATTCCAATGTCAGTGTCATTTGCTAACTGTGTGTGTGTGTGTGAAACATATATTTGTCTATTTTAGGTTGCACAGTTGGAAGAGGAAAGAACCAGAATTTAGTAGTGCATCCTTTGCAAGTAACACGTGTGTTGGTATTTTGTCCATATGCTTGTTAGGTCAGTATAAGCCTGACAACTAAATGACGGCTGACTCACATTTGTTGTTTTTTTTTTTTTTTACACAATTAAATAATACTTAGATTTTTTGCTGTGCAGAGGATCTCGGAGGAGTGTAGGAGACCCTGAGGAAGGCTTTTATGCTGTCTATGGAAAATATTAAATTGCGCAGAGTCCAGAATCCATCATAGCAATTTTCAGGTCATTATCAGAGGACTAAGTGCTTTCTGTGCTCATGATTCTGTAACTCCAGCCAAGGGTTTCTCAACCTCAGCACTACTGACATTTGGGGCAGATGATTTTCCGTCGTGCTAGGCTCAACAGAAAATTAAATAAAAGAGGAGAATGCATTAGAGGATGTTTAGCAGCATCTGTCAGCACCCCCCTCCGCCAACTGAGATGCAAAAATGTCTCCAAATATTGCCATCCGTGAGGGGTGAGGTTGCCCCTAGTTGACAACCTCTGGTCTACACCATGGAGGCCGTATCCCATGGAACAATGTAGTTCACAGCTGTGGGACCTCGGCTCTGTGAATGGTCACGTCGTGATGAGGTTGAGGGTTCAGTGTTAATATTTAATGTTTCTCAAGATGCGTTGTGTGCCACACAGAATCCAGTGCATGTCGTCATGGGCTCTGTAAAGGAAAGGTTTAGGGAGTGCCCTCTGCACAGGAAGCCTGACTGCAGGACTTCTCAGAGCCTTTACTGTCTTCATGTAACTGTGACTCTCCCAGAGAGGTTGCAGTTTGCAACTCTTTCCAATTTTATTTGCATAGGGCAAGTGATGTGTGTTAGTTGTGCTGGTGCTTTGCTTTGTGCTCAGGACCGGAATCTGGGCAACGTGGCCCAGCTAGAAGTTCTCTGCTAGGTCCCTACCTCGACTCTGGGGATCCCTTAGACCAGGATCTAAGAAGACCTGCCATCTTCTCCAGGATGTCCAATCTGCTCTCATCTTTGGCAATAGGTCTGGAAGTTGTTGCAAGGATGGAGATGCAGGTTTCTCACTGAGGCCATAGTCCGAGCTCCGGGAGTGTCCTCACTCTGTTAGCTCATCCAAAATCAGCAAGGTCTGTTGACAATTGCCAAGACGTGGAAACAACCTAAGTGTCCATCAACAGATGCATATATGTATATGTATACACAATGGAATATTACTCAGCCATTAAAAAGAACGAAATTTTGCCATTTGCAGCAACACGGATGGACTTGGAGTGTATTATGCTTAGTGAAATAAGTCAGACAGAGAAAGATAAATACTGTATATCATTCATATGTGGAATCTTAATAAACACGACAAACTAGTGAATAGAGCATAAAAGAAGCAGACTCACAGATACAGAGAACAAACTAGTGGGTACCAGTGAGGGGGACAATATGGGTGGGGGTGGGGTGGGAGGTACAAACTGTCGGGCGTAAGACAGGCTCAAGGATGTATGCACAACACAGGGAATACAGCCAGTATTTTGTAATAACTGTAAATGGAAAGTAACCTTTAAAAATTGTATAGAATTAAAAATAAGTAAATAAATAAATAGGAAAAAAAATCAGTAAGGTCTGAGCAAAACGGGCAAGTCTAACCACTTTGATAAGACCAAGAAAAAAAAAAAACAAGACCACATTTTGGGTCATGAGGACCGAGGTTCCTCACTTCATCTCGGATTTCTGAGTGAGTCCAGCAAGTCCCTTTGTCCCTATATCCCCAGCTCCACTTAGTAACGTCTTCCGCAGTAGCCAGCCGCCAGGTGAGTGGAAGTTGTCTCCAGCGACGCTCCCCCTCCGGATGGAGCTCCTGGTGGCATCACGTGCCTGTGGATCCCTCTCCCTGGGGACCAGCTGGGAGGTCAGAGGGAGCCTGGGCTCGGCGCTGCTTCCACGCGGGGAGCGGAGGGCGGGGTGTGGGCCCCGGTGTGGAAGGCCCGTCGAGTGGGAATGCAGAACTTGACCTCAGAAGCCAGCTGGCCAGGTTCACACGGCTGCTCTGTGGTGGCACTCTCCAGCCAGGTGACCTTGAGCTAGCTCACCCGTGCCGGCCTCCTTGTCTGTGAGATAAGGCCAACGGTGTCCCTGCGCCCTCGGGAGGGGGAGGAGGGTCCCGAGCCGGTGGGTGTGGGCTGCTCACGGGGGGGGGGGGGGGGGGGAGGCGGGCACGGACCCCATCGGCGTTGGCGTGATGACTTCACGTGAGAGCAGAGCTGGGGACAGCCGTGAGGAGGGGGCCAGACAGCCGGCCAGCCGTTGCCAGGGCTCTCGTGTTCTCCTGGGAGCTTGTTCCACTGGCCAGCCAGGTCCATTTAAAGGGCTCAGTGGGCAGCCATGTTGCAGAACTTGGGATGGGAGGGAGAAGCAGAAGCCTCTCTCCAACCTATTAGCATCCACTGCCCCCACCCAGTGGTAGCTCCTGGGCATGGGGGAGTCGGTTCCTTGGGGGGAGCCCCGTGGACTTGCTCCCGGCAGCAGCGGTGTCCCAGGACCACTCCCTGCCTGGTGGTTCCCATCGGCTCCATCAGCTGTGGCCCCAGTGGCTGCTTGGATTCGTTTCCTAGAGCTGCCATCACAGGTCACCGCGCCGTGCGGGGCTTAACACAACAGAAATCTATTCTCTTACATTTCTGGAGGGCAGAAGTCCAAATTCAAGGTGTAGGTGAGGCCATGCCCCCTCCAAAGGCTCCAGGGGGAAATTCATTTCTGGCTTCCAGCCTCTGCTGACTCCAGGTCACTCCTCTCCAAGGTCGGCCTCAGGGGCCACGTGGTCTCCTGCTCTGCTCTGTATCCGCTGAGGGCCTGTCTGATGAGGATACTTGTGGTTACCTCCGGGGCCCATCCAGATATCCAGGCTCAGCACCCCACCTCCAGATCCTAACTGCATCACTTCTGCAAGTCCCTCTGGTCGTGTGAGGAAACATTTGCGGGTCCCAGGGTGAGGATATGGATATCTTGGCCCAGCACTCAACCCGCCGCAGGGATGCAGCATAGAGCAGAATTCGGGGAACTGGGAAATGAAGCAGAGGTCACAATAATCCTTCACGGCCCTCCTTCCCCACCCTATACAAATGGAATCTTAGAAATCATAGTAATAACTCACTCACCTATTAATTAATTTAATCCTCACTAAAACCCCCCTAAGGTAGTACATTTATTATCCCTACTTTTCAGAGGTGCAGAGAGGTCAAGGAACCAGCCCTAGGTCACACAGCCGTGCGTGGCAGAGCTGGGACTCTGGATGAGGGACCTGCCTCTCCTACCCGCCCTGTCTCTCTAGATGTGCAGGCTCGGCACTAACAGTGACTCTGAGTTACAGATACGGCAGCGTCGTCACCTGTCACCTACCCCTAAGAGTCAAGCCGCAGCCCATGGGCTCAGCGAAGCGGACATTCCTTCAGACTGAAGGACTCCAGGGGGTGAATGCTTTTCTGTCTTGGGAAGTGAGATGAGGAGGTGAGGCGGGGTTGGGGACCCGCTTTGGGGTCTGACAGCTGGTGGCAGATCCATCTGGCTCACAGCTTCCGTGGACTTGCCTTGGCCTCGAGGGCACAGGGATAAACAGAGAGGGAGGCGGGTGAACAGAAAGGGCTGCAATGGGGGCTGTGCTCTTGGAACCCGTGGGATGGAGCAGTGGGGAGATGCCCATTAGCATCCTGGCCCTGTTTGCGAAAAGCCACGGGATTTTTTTTTTTTTTAATTGAAGTAGAGTTGATTTACAATGTTGCGTTAATTTCTGCTATACAGCAAAGTGATTCAGTTACACACATATATATTCTTTTTCATATTCTTTTCCAGTGATTCAGTTACACACATATATATTCTTTTTCATATTCTTTTCCATTATGGTTTATCCCAGGATATGGAATATAGTTCCCTGAAGCCACAGGATTTTGATGGTGAGCCCACCAGTCTGCTGAGGTGTATTTGGGGAGAGTTGGCTGTTCCAGATAATTCTGTAGTGAGAACATGCAGCCTGCAGGGACCCGATGGTCTCAGAAATAAAGTCCATTCGAGTAATAAACAGAAAAACCATTTCCAGAAGCCCACAGCCTTCTTGGCCTCCATCACTTGTCCTCATTAGCTGTTGTGCTAATGTTCCCCTATCAAGTGTTGGCTAGGAGAAGCAAGGAGGTCCTTCACATAAAGCCCTGATTTCCCTAAAGTTATGTGCCTGCCCGTGATATTCATACCAGGTATTCAGTCAAAAGCTCTGGGTTGTGAATTGTGTCATTGCCCATCTGAGGCAGGTCTACCACGAAGCTGATAAAGCTTCTGCCCAGGGCCTCTTGCCTCCCCTGTGGGTGCAGGAAGCTGTAAGCGGGGTGAGTGGGGTGCTGACTAGGAAGAAGAGGCAGTTTCTACGTTAAGTATGAAATCTCAGGGAAAAGGGATCTAAATCCTCAGGGCACTAGTGATTTGTTGATATCTTTTCTCATTCCAAAGAAATAGTCACTCGCATGTCTAATTTTGTATTCACAGTTTGGTACTCTTTTTTTCCTAGAAGTGGTCCTCCAAATGTGTAAGCGTCAGGTCCCACTGAACCCAGCTCCTTCTTATTCACAGGAGAAATAGGACAAAACAAAGGAAGGCTTTTCCAAACTCGTCACCACCCAAACGAAGCAACTCTGGGAAAATATTCTTTCTAAGACCAAGGTCAAGGCTAAGAATATTGAAACAGACCCGTGGATCAAACAGAGGCACAGATTGAGGTCAAAAGCCGAGTCCCTTAGAGGCTCACTGTCATGCTTTTATGATTTTCTTCATGGCAGAGTGCTTTTGGAAATTCATAAGATGAGTAAGATAATAAATAAGTCAATAAGTAACCTTATGAGTTCCCTTCTAACAGAGACAGAATTCTAGTGCAATTCCTGTGTTCAAGAGATTCTCGCTCCCCCCCACCGCCAGCCCCAAGTTTTGATACTAGGATTTTGGAGTCTGATGGAGTTTTTGCAGCAGGAAAATTGTTCAGGCATCTAAGAATCAGTTATTTATAGAACATTTCTTGCACGCAGAGCACTTTGTCAAATGCTAAGGAAGATGTAAAAATCTTAGGCAGGCTCCGGCCCTCGAGAAACGTAGAGCTTTGTTGGGAAGAAAACCCACATGGCTCTGAAATCTTTCACTGTCGCCCCATCTCCTTCCCGATGCTACAGCACAACGACCACTCAACTGAGTTTCCAAAAGAGGGAATTTTGCCCGAGTGCCTGACAGCCCCGCCTCCCTCCGGCTGCTCAGGATGCTGGGAGAAGATGGTCTGGGCTCTGTGAACCTCCGCAGATGATCTGTCCTAAGCCAGGTGATGGGGTTCTGGGAGCGCCATCGCACTTCTCCGCCAGGCGCGGCATCTCCCAGCCATGCTGGGAACGAACAGCTCTAAAAAACAAGCAGGGGGTCAGCCAATTAGAAAATAATTAATGGATTATCACCAGATTCCTCCCCAGGGGACCTCAGTGTGAGCCCTTAAAGCAGAGAGTATGTCATCTCTCATCACAGCTTCATAACGAGAGAATGTAGCAAAATATAAATTCTCAGGCATGCAGCTTGAAATAGCTCTGCTTGCAAGGGCTTGGCATCATTGCTTTTGGCAGGGAACGTGGGTCCAAATGCCAAAGAGAGACTAGTTATTTCAGCCGGAAAGGACAGAAATTAATTCCCAGGATCGGTTCAGTCTGTCCTGACTCAGGAGAACCAGGAAATTTACGAGGTGCTACGGTTAGAAAGACGGAAGGACGGCAGGCAGGATTTCTGGAAACTTTAGCATTAGAGCAAACATACGCTATCCAAAAAGCATGCAAATCAGCTGCTCTTAAGTAAGCCTGTGATTCCCATTAATTGTCTTTCCAGAAAAATACAGAGGGTAGTTCTTACAGAGCTGCGCGCCCACTGTGGGTGAGATAAGGAGCACATTCACTGGTTCCCCAAACTTTATTGAGCACCTGTTGCATACAGCAAGAACAACAGAAGAGACGGGAGGTGTATATGGATTTGCAGGAGTGAGAGAGAAAGCTCACATCCAGGTGCAGAATTGGAAAAGCTTCAAAGAGGACGTTCCTTGGGAGTCGGACCCTGGAATCTGGAGATGAAAATGTGGAAGTCGGCATTCCCATGGGAGGAACAGCCGGAGGTGGGGAGGAAGGTCTGGGAGCCTTAAACATAGTGCTTAGGTAGGAAGGGAATGGGGGCGGGGAAGACTAGAAAGGGTCAAAGGGGCTCTTGGGGGAATACCAGAATCAGGGCTTTGGACCAGATTTCACCGGCAGCGAGGACATGGCGAAGGATTTTGCAGGAGGGAGACGCGTGCTTGGGGCTCTGATTTCCAGATAATTCGGCCGAGATCGGAGCCTGGAGAGACGGGGGGGAAGACTTGAGTCCTGAACATCCGTTAAGAGGCCACTGCAGGCTCCAGGCGAGGCGTGAGGGCTGAGGTGGCAGGGCAGCAGGAGGCAAGGGAACACTGTAGAGGTTGCAGAGGTGAAACTGCGGGTTTGAGGAACGATTTGGAGGGGACAGGAGTCAGAGGTGCCTGCGCTTCACAGCCAGGTCACCTGAGCAGTGACTAGCTTGTTCCTGGAACTAATGGGGCCTCGACTGCACCTCCTGACCCAACCTCTCCGCTTTATGGGCCATCAGACAGTATTCTTGCGTATTTCTTTGCAGGGTCTGGTGCCAAAATTATCCCCAAAGGGCCTGACCCCGCCCCATGAGGAACCTAAATACAGTGGAGGCATCTACACCCTGAAACCAAGTGTGGGGAGGGGGCCTATCCTTCCCCTTGTCTTTCCTCCAGACCGGAAATCGAGAAACCGAGGAAGTTTTTCAGGCCTGAAGCCGTGCGCTCAGCGGCTGGGAGCGTGGGGCGGGAGAGGGTGGCGCCCAAGCCTCTGAGAACCTTCCAGGTCCTTCCTGAACCCCCTGAGTCACAGCAGCTGTCTCCCCTCCTTGCCAGCATCTGGCCCCTGAATACCACACCCCAGGGGCTCTGCCCTGAGGATCCCAGGAGGGACCAGAGTCCGGGATGGCGTCCTCCACACGCTCTTGGCTCCCCACATCCCAGGAAGAGGACCCAGGCCCTCACTTAGCTGGGCGGCAGCAGTTGAGGTGCCCGGCTCCAGGCTTCCCACCCAGCCCCAGGCCAGACCTGCCTGAACAGTCAAAGGATGGAGAAAGCATTTTTCTCTAATGCCCCAAAGATAACTTGGCTACTGCTTCCTTAGCACACCTGCAGACCGCAGACGAGCCACAGTGGGATTCCCGGGTCCCTGGGATGATCGGTGACCTTGCAGACGTGCCGGGGCAGGCGAAGGGCAGTGTGTAGCGCAGCAGTAAGACGGAGGTCCTTCCCTTGCTTACAGGATGTTCCGAGGATTTTGCTGTGGCTTGTGAAGCCGGTGGTTTCTAGTGACCCACTGCAAATGTGATGATCTACCTGCTCTCTAGCAGTAATAATAGTTAAAAATGGCAACCATCCTTGGGCACCTGCTGAGTCATAGGGTAAACTCATTATAAATTTTGAAATGGAAAGTTGCCCTCTGAAAAGATGTACCAATTATACTTTCATCAGTAATGCAGGAAAGCATTATACTCGATGCGACTCAGTAAGCCTGTTTAAACCCTTTTAAAGTTTCCATTTTAAAAGCATCTTATAATCGTAAAATTCATGTAGGTAACTACACAAGTTGGTCTACATAGGAAAACTCTTAAAAAGAGCAATAATGGGGGACTAGCCCTACCAGCTATTAAAGTGTTTTATGAAGTTTTTAAAAAGTTCAAACTATCATACCAGAGCATGGCTAGACAGAACATGAAACAGAACGGAGAGCCCAGAAATAGACCCAAAAATATAAATGGAAATTTATTGTGTGAAAAAAGATGACATTTTTAATCAGTGAGATTTTTAAAAATGGACTGTTTAATAAATGATTTTTAGAGAACTGGTTAGCTATCTAGCGTGGAAAAAGGTGCATACCATACTAAATATTTTTTACATACCTTTTACTAAATATTTAAATGGAAAAAATGAAACCAGAAAACACTAGAAGGAACCATGATTTGCTTTGATTTGGCTTTGTATTCCTGTCACTTCAAAGTGAGACTGGCTTTTCTAAGTATAATGTAGAAGTCAGAGCCTGAATAAAAGGAGTGGTCATTTCAACCTTATAAAAATCAACATTTTTGCATGAAAAAAGATCATCCCAAATAAAGTCCAAAAATCGGGGTGGGGGAAATATTTGCAAATCATAGTAGGGAAAAAGAGCTGATTTTCTACATGTGCACAACCAATAAGAAAAAGATGAACAACCCAGCACAGACATGGGCAAAGGAAATAGAAATGACTCTTGAACACGTGGAAAGATGCTCAGCTGCGTGGTCAGCACAGCTTAACTCCTAGCAAGATAGAGATGCACGTTTAAAATACACGGATATACCATTTTTCACCTATTAGGTTGACAAAGATCAAAAAGTGTCGTAACACTGTTGGCAACGCTTTGTGAAAATAGTCTCAGACACTGCTCACCCTTGGAGGAGGGCAGCTTGGTAATTTCTGTAACAATGACAAATGTATTAATATCTACCTTTGACCCATCAATTACGCTTCTAGAATTTCACGGTACAGACGTCCTCCCGCACAAGGGAAACGTCACAGGTACAGGTTAGACTTCACAACATCGCTTGCGGTAACAAAAGATTTCAAACAACCTAGATTTTTACCAAGAAGGAATAAGGTGAATTCTGTGATTCCCAAACACTGGAATACTAGGCAGCCTTACAAAGGAATAAGGAGCGTTCTGGGTGCTGAATTGGAACATTTGCCAAAACCTAGTGACGAGAGCAAAGCAAGTTTCAGGACAGCGTGGATTTTATGCTACAAAACCTATAAGGGTAAAAGGGGAGAGAAATGGGAAAAAACTGGCCACATCAGTTACCTCTGGAGATGGAAGTCGGTGAACGGGCAGACAGGGATGGAAGGGAGATTTTTGAAATTTAAAACTTTGAACCATGTAAGTATTTCCTATTCAAAACAGTTTTTGTGGAAAACTCCAGTACTTCAGAGGGTGATGAGGAGAGTGGATTTTACTCCTCACCTTAAGGTCATGGGACTTGTAACTGAGGTTTTCTTTTTATGAATGAAAGCAACATCCCATCAATACTTTGTGCTTTATTTTTTGGTATCTACTTTATTTCTTCCTTTAAAAGTAAGGCTAGTTTAAAGACCAGGATTATCTTGGCTGATACTCTACATAACAATCCCTCCCCCCATATATATAATATTTTTAAAATATAGTGATATTTACTTTTGCCACATTGAGCTGCGTTTTTAGAAATCTACTTTCTTTTTTTCCTTGGGTATAACAAACAGGTAAAAAAAAGCAGGTAATTTCTGTATTCGCCATATTTTTTTACTTTTTATTTTATATTGGGGTATAGCCGATTAACAATGTTGTGTTAGTTTCAGATGTACAGAGAAGTGATTCAGTTATACAGATACATATATCCATTCTTTGTCAGATTCTTTTCCCATTTAGATCCTTATTACAGAATATTGAGCAGAGTTCCCTGTGCTGTACAGTAGGTCCTTGTTGGTTATCTCTTTTACCATTGTTATGTTTGCAAGCACACAACCATAATCAGAGCACAGGCCAGTGTGCTGCAGAAGGGGCTCTCCTCTGGGGGCCAAAAAGCCCCAACCTGTCACATTTGCCAGTTTCCATGGTGTAAATTCTCCCACGACGGCAGATGTCAAGCTACCTGTCCAAGCCAGCTCCAGCACACCCTTGCTGGCTGTCCCCAAGGAACAAAGGGCACACAAACAACGTTTCTGATTTAAAAAAAAAAAGAAAGAAAGAAAAAAAATAGACAACTCTGAGCAGCTCTACCTTAACCATTAAAAAAACCCAAAAACAAGCAAACAAAAAACCCAGTGGGAAGGACCCCGTGATGCCCTTTCTTTGTGCTTCCCCCCCCGCCCCCGCCCGGGTTGTGACACTGGCCCTGGAAAGGGCAGAATCGCTAACCAGAGAGCTATGCATCCCCACCCAACAGTAAATATGAACGTTTTCAAGAACGAGTCGTCCTCCTGCGGAAGTTACACTCAGTTTGCCACATTTGTTTTTCTCTCCGGAGGCTGGAGCCCCGACTGTTGGACTGTTGTTGTAGCTGGAACCCATCAGCTTGCAGCTCCACTTAAGAAAACTCCACCTCTTCCCCAGCCCTGCTCCCAAATCCCAGAACCATTGTTTCTCTTTCTGCTGCTCTAGCTCAGGGTGACTAACTCAGCTCAGGACTTTGCAGCCTTTCCACCAGACTCCCAAGGGAGTCGAGCAGTCCCAGAGTTTAAGCCTCAAAGTAGCCTTGGGAACTAGAGCCTGGCCCGGCTCTCTTTTAAAATAAAAATAAATGTGAATAAAGTAAGGAAGAGCTGGCCGGTGGCCTGCAGACCTAGTAAACTGCTAGGACTGAAGCAGTTTAACATGAGACACTTCGGATAATTATACCAGTAGTTCAAGCCTCCCCTCCACCCCCAGCTGGAAGGCTGCCTGCCCAGAGCTTGCTGTCTTGGGGGGACGTCCCAGCCATCTTTTCTCACCTCCTTTTGGAAAACAAAGATCTCCTACACTTCTAGTAAATTTCAAGTATACAGTACAGTGTGATTAACTAGAGTCGCCATGCTGTGTATTAGATCCCCAGGGGTTATTCATCCTGCACAACTGAAACTTTGCACCCTTTGACCAATATCCCCCCGTTTCCCCCGCCCTCCAGCCCCTGGCAACCACTGTTCTCCTCTCTGCTGCTATTAAATTTGACTTTTTCAGAGTCCACATAGAAGTGAGATCACTCAGTGTCTGTCTTTCTGTGTCTGGCTTATTTCACTCGGCTTAATGTTCTCCAGGTGCACTGATATTGTTGCAAAAGGCAGGATTTCCTTCTTTTTTAAAGCTGAATAATCTTCCGTTGTGTGTATATACCACATTTTCTTTATCCATTCATCCATCGACAGACATTTCGGTTCCTTCTGCTACCAGCCAGAGAAAACTCCCTGCTTTCAAGAGTCATGTAACTACATTAGGCCCTGCTGGATAATCTCCTCATCCCCGGTCAACTGTGCCACGCAACATAGAATAATCCTGGGAGTGACAGGTCATCATGTTCACAGGTTCTAGAGATGAGGGCGTGGAACCTTGAAGGCCAGTTCTAGAATTCTGCCAAGCACAACATCTCTATTTTCTCAGAGATATGTGATGTGGTTTCTCTACATTTATTCATTATTTGGCTACCTTAATAGAAAGAAAACATCTTGAATGGGGGTGGTAATTAATCCTCTTCTGCTCTGCACTGGGCGATCCATGTTGGGTTCTTGCATTTCATTCTGGGTGTGAGAAATAAGAGGGAAGTGGGACTTCCCTGGTGGTCCAGGGGTTAAGAATCCGCCTTCCAATGCAGGGGACGCAGGTTCGATCCCTGGTCAGGGAACTAAGATCCCACATGCCGCGGGGCAACTAAGCCCGCACGCCGCAACTACTGAGCCCATGTGCTCTAGAGCCCATGTGTCACAACTAGAGAGAAGCCCACGTGCCGCAACGAAAGATCCCGAGTGCCGAAAGGAAGACCCGATGCAGCCAAATATTTTAAAAAAGAAAGAAAGAAAGAAGAGGGAAACAGATCCACATAACCAAAATCACAAATGGATTCACACCGTGGCCTGGGAAGGTGGTGAAGGGAATGCAGAAACTCAACCTGAAGATGGGAACTGAGGTCACGTGACATCCATCTTCAAATATTTACAAGGCTACAATGTAAGGAAGGAATTTGTTCTGCATAAATCCAGGGGATAGAGCCAGGACTCCTTGATGGAAGCTCTAGAAAGACTTTGGCCCGGTATTGTTGACTTGGTTATATGACTAGATACTTTATTCTTTGTTGTTGTTGTTTGTTTATTTTGATACTTTATTCTTAACAGATTCAGAATGATAAAAGAAAACTTTCAAAAGGGATAGCAAAAAATATTGAATGAGGGGTGGATTTTAATATGTTTGACATGATATAAAGCGAAGGTCTCCAAAAGTAGGGGCACCCAGAGGCCACCAGGACCCTGGAGCAGGTACCAAGAAGGCTGGGACCAAGAGCCGCCAGACATCCCTCCTTCCACATCAGTTTATAAAACTGAGCCTCTTCCTCAAGACAATTGACTCTCACCCAGGACAGCGTTATTATTTGACTGTATTCACACAGGGCGAGGTGAGTGCAGAAAAAAACAAAACAAAACAAAACAAAACTCCATTCCCTCCTGAGGGTCTGGATTCTTGGAGGTAAAGTCTGAGGTGACCAAGTAAAATTTTCTTGGAAAACTACTGTTTTCTATTAAAAATGATTGTTTCATTTTCCTCCCCATAACGTGTCTATATTTATTTTAATATAGACATTTCCTCCCCATAACGTGTCTATATTTATTTTAATATAAAAGTAATTTTAAAAACTATTTACCAGTGAGAACATTTGACAGGCCAAATATCGGCCGTGTTTGTTTTGTTATGTACCCCACCACAGACCTCAGAGGTAAGGTATCACGGTTTGAGAAATACGGATGTATAGGGGCACCCAAACCCTGCCCCATAATCCCACCTAGCCCGCCCCGGTCAGCTTCACCTCGCCAGATGACACGTGCCGACTCGCCTTGCTTTCCAGTCAGAAGACCTCCATCTTTTCACTCAGCCATCTATTTTCTCAAACATCCTTCCTCTCTAATCCTCAGATATACCTGTCCCTCGCCTGCCTCTCGTAATGTCCATGTTGTCCCCAATCCAAGAGCACACCCTACATCTCCCCTTCAATCCAAACACCACCCACGTGGATCCAGCTGAAGTCCACTTTCTCCCATCGGAGTCTTCCTCTGACTACTTCACCATATAATCCTCTTTCCCTTCCCCAAAATGTTAAGGCGTTTTTGTCTGAACACATGTCCAGCAGTTGATTACAACTGCCTTATATTTTGCTCTGATGATTTCATAGACGTACCGCTTGTCTCCCAGACTGGGCTCTGAGCCTCTGCATGGCAGTGGCATTGTTTTTCAGCTTTTTCTTTTTATCCTGGCAGAAAAGTGTCCTGAGCAGGACCAATAGTACATGGCTAATTAATTCTTCTTTTCTTATAGGACGTATTGATTAATCTCACTCAGCTTCCAGCTCTCCTTAACAATCCTGACCCTCATTCTTTTCATTCTCATCAATTACCTTCTCTCTCCTACCTCCTGACTCCTAAGGTCAGGAAATATTGGGAAGTATAAAATACAGACTTTTTCATGGGAAAGTGCCGGAAGAGGCCCAGGATCACTCCCTGAGATTCCAGATTATACGAGGCCCCTAATTTGCCTCTTAACCGTCTGCCGTTTTCCTTCACAGTATTCGTCATGGTCTGTGGTTAGGTATTTGTGGATGTATGTGTGGCACTGTGTAACTGTTTGCCTGTTTCGCTCACTGGATTGTAAACTCTCTGAGGGCAGGGAAGCCCTGTGGCCGCTTTGTCCCCCATGGTACCCTGAGCACAGCGTCAAGCCTCCTACATATCAGGTGCTTCATACTCTTGCCAAATGAATGAAAGAACGGAGAGTCCAGACAAGGCGCCTCGGCAGGTCTTTGCGCCCTTGTGCCCCCAGCTGAAGAAAAACTCTTCCTGCTCTTTCAGGCGACACAAGATATACAAGGAGCAGCTGAATCTCACTTCCCTGGATTCCCCGCTGCAGCTCCGCCTGGAGACCAGCTGGGTCCAGTTCCACCTGGGGATCAGCCGCCACGGCCTGTACTCCCGGTCCAGTCCTGTCGTCAGCAAACTTCTCCACGACATGAGGCACCTTCCCACCATCAGCGCTGGTGAGGGTCACAGGACCAGGCGGGATGGACTGACTCTCTCCCAGAGAGGCTGGGTAAACCCCAATCAGGCCAGGCTCCAGGGTGAAAGAGTAAAGGGTTGATTCTGACACCCAAGAGAGAAAGAAGAAGAAAAACACAGACAGTGATCTCTTTCCCTTTGAAAGAGATCTTACAACCGTGATCTCATCACAACCCCATAAGGGAGGCACAGGAGGTGTTCCGTAGCTTACAGAAAGGCGATGGCCACCACCGATCCAGTGCTCCTTTTGAATCTGGCGACTCCCTCTTACACAGTGATCTCGTGATGTAGACATTATCACTGCCGCTTTACAGATGGGAAAACTGAGGCTCGGACAGTTTAAAAGTGACCTGGCCGACGACCCAGTGGTGGCCTGCTGCCTGAGGCCTCGAGCACTACGCCAGCCTAAGGGACACACTGAGGGATTTGCAGACACCAGCCAGCACCGGTTTCCCCACCAGCTGTTGCTGGAGCGTCCACGGAAGAGCTAGAGAGCATGGGGCCTGGATGCAGCGGGCTGGGAGGCTGCGGCCCCAAATGGGGCTCGGGGAGGTCCCCTACTGAATGCGCAAGGGCCCCAGGCTGCCTTCCAGCCTCCCCCTCTGGGGTCTGAACCAGAGTCGAGGGTTCTCAGCGCCCTGCTCCTCCTTCACAGACTACAGTCAGGACGAGAAAGCCTTGCTTGGAGCCTGCGACTGCACCCAGAGTAAGTGGCCTGGCCCCGCCCGCGGCCACCCCGGCCCGCCCCGGGCCCTGGCAGCGCGCCCCGGCTACGCCACGCCCATGCCGTGGCCCCGCCCCATCCCCGGCCCTCCCCGGGCCCTGGCCCCGCCCCCGCCCCCGCCCCGGCCCCTGGCCTCGTCCCCGCCCCCGGCCCTGGCCGCGCGCCCGGCTACGCCACGCCCATGCCGTGGCCCCGCCCCATCCCTGGCCCCGCCCCCGCCCCGGGCCCTGGCCCCGCCCCATCGCCAACCCCGCCCCACCCAGGCCCCGCCCCACTCCCAACCCCGCCCCAGGCCCTGGCCGCGCGCCCCAGTCACGCCACGCCCATGCCCTGGCCCAACCGTGGCCCCGCCCCACCTCCATCCCCCACCATCCCCTCACTGCCCTGTGAACCCCAGTACCTGGCAGCAACGTGGAGGTCCAGCTGTCCCCTCCATGGGGATCCGTCAGGAGCTGAGGCGCATGAGTCCCTCTGCCTCATCTCTGAGAACCTACATTTCTCCCCACCTTCCCGCACAAAAGAAACGGCATTTTAGAGGACCTCTTGGGTAGGACCCTGCTGGGCGGCATGTGGTCCTTGGCCCAGCATCTTCCGTAGCATCCAGGAGCTTGTCAGCAATGCAGAATCTCAGTCCCCGCCCTGATTTTCTGAGTCAGAATCTGTATTTTCACAAAATCCTCAGGGAACTAGAGTACATTTTCAGATTTAAGAAGCAGTGGTGCAGGACGGTGGTTCTCAACCCGGCGGCAGAGTAGTCACCCAGGGAGCTTTAAAAATTGCTGCGTCTTGGTCCCCACCCCAGGGGTTTTGATTTGATTGCCAGGGGGAAGCCCAGGCATCAGCATTTTATATAAAAACGCTCCAGGTGATCCTCATGCAGCCAAGGTTGAGACCCCCTGGGGTAAATGATGAGTAGAGTCAAAAAGATAGGCGTGAGATACACCACGGTCCCTGCCAGGGCGCTGTGACTTGGGTACGGGTGTGCCTGGACACTGAGGTCCCACCAGCCACTGCCGGCCACGAGAAGCCCCCTCCAGTGACCTCGACGAACTGAGCACACGTCAGAAATTTCCGTGTGTCACGACTTGTTAAAGACACAAGTTTGTAGGGCCTGGGGCTTCCGTTTTCTTTAGTTTCGCCCCTGCCATTTGCCACTTTTTAGAAGGCAAAGGTGAGGGAGGCATTATCCCGCCCCTCGCGGGGCTGACGGCAGGGCCGGGGCAGGGCCAGGCGAGTGCGGTGCCCAGGACACACATCAGGAGGCAGTACCCACTGTCAAGATCATGCACGTGCACCTCAGGTGTCACCAAGCCCCATCACAGCCCAGGTGGCCAGTTTTACGTAGGAAGAGATATCAATAACCAAGTCTAATGCCATGTAACAGGGGGCATAATCAGAGTCTCTAAGGCACAGTTGAAGCAAAGAGGAAGGGGTCAGCTCTTCTTAGGAAAACATCCTTTGGGGTTTTCAGCGAGTGTCCCTCTGGGGAAAGCTGCACTGTCTTGCCCTTTCCCTGTAACAGCAGAGGAAGTTTTGTCTTGAGTCCCCGGACACACTCTCCATGGCCTGACCCGATGGATTGTACCCTGCCGGCTCTGAGAGCAAGTCCTGCCCTTTAGGGTCTCAAGGAAGAAGGGCGAGGAGAAGCAAGGGGCTGGGTTTACTGAATGAGGAAATGATCACAGCCCGGAGCTTGGGCCCAGAAGCATCGTTAACTCCCCCTTCTCCCCAAACAGTCGTGAAACCCAGCGGGGTCCACCTCAAACTGGTTCTGAGGTTCTCGGACTTCGGGAAGGCCATGTTCAAACCTATGAGGTAAGTGAGTGCTTCCCTCACCTCCATATGCACAGCTGTGGCAGCCCTGGGGGAGTTCTGACCAAAAATGAATAAAAGTGGTCTTAAATCTTTAAGCCAAGCTTTTATAGACTCTCTTTGGGGCCATCTGCACAAGCATACAACTGTTTTGGTGATAATGATTCAAAATAGTAAGAGCTGGGTCTTTGCTAGTATTTCTGCTACACACTTGACATGCATTGTGCCTTTGGATCATCAACTATCTTTTGAGTCGGGGACTGTTAATAATGTCCACTTTATGGATGAAGACACTGAGGCCGGGAGAGGCCAGCTCACCCCAACCTCCCAGCTGCAAGCAGTGGAAGCAGGATTCAAACCAGGCAGCTGGACTGCCAGATTCACACTCTACCTCCAGAAATGAGCCTCGCTTTTTTCCAGGGCTAGGACCCTCAAAAAGGTTAGAGGTATCTACATAATAATACTTGTTTTGATTGAAAAACTAGACCATGAAGAAAGGCTACCCTGAAGCGAATCACACTTTTTTAAAAAAATTTTATGTATTTATTTTTTATACAGCAGGTTCTTATTAGTTATCTATTTTATACATATTAGTGTATATATGTCAATCCCAATCTCCCAGTTCATCCCACCACCATCACCCCCCTCCCCGCTTTACCCCCTTGGTGTCCATACGTTTGTTCTCTACAGCCAATCACACTTTTAAATTAATTTCTATTTTATTCGTAACAACAGCAAATACATGCCTTTAAAATTTTGTAGTGTGTCCATGTGGGTGAAATAATATGTATTCAGTCTATGGACAGAGCTTGGTGTGCGTATGGGTTCCTGGCCCCCAAAGGGTCTGCAGCAGAGGTTTGAGATTCCTGAATCAGGAATCGTCCCCTGGACACGACATGCCCAAGAGAAAATGGCCCAGGAGGGGTCCCGTTACCCAAGTCATGCTTTCTGCCAGAAGGCACGGTCTTCCGGTGGAATCCCGTTCGGCTGACTTAGATTCCAAAACTTCCGTCAACGGAGAGGCATACTGAAGGCCCTGTAGGTGGGTCTGATGGTCGAATGAGCACTAAATAAAGAGTCTTAGCTCTGATCCCTGCACTGCCCTAGCAAAAACCCTTATGAAGCACTAAGCACTTACATACTTAGGCATATAAAGTACTAAGGAGAGCTTTATAATACATCAGCTGTGCGTTGAATCACTTGGGAAGCCTTGAAAAACCCCGATGCCTGAATCCCACCCTCAGGGGGTCCAATAGGATTGGTCTGGGGGCCCCCTCTAATCCCAAGGCAAGGACAGTCTTGAAAACCACTGCCACACAAGGAGATCCTCCATTTTTCCATGTGAAAATCTAAAAATCTAGTTATTTGGTCAATTTAAATATATAACGATGTATTGGGAGATTGGGATTGACGTATATACACTAATATGTATAAAATAGATAACTAATAAGAACCTGCTGTATTAAAAAGAAATAAAATTCAAAAAAGAAAAGAAACAGATGGAGTACTACAAAATAAATAAATAAATATATAACGATGTACATGAAACGAGGGAATGTCTGCCTGTATTAATTTACCGATGAAGAAAAATCTCATCATATAAAACAATACAGAGATTTGGAAATATTGCTCCCCCCCCACCCCAGTCTCACATGTCACTTGTCCAAAATTTTTGACATTGGTCCTCAGCCTCGCTGGAGTCGAGTTTGGGGTCAATGTTAAATCCATGTTAAATTCTGTCCCCGTCACCACCAGCAGCCTGTTTTAACCAGTTCAGTCAGGTAATAAAAGCAGCATCTCAGCTGAATGAATCTGTCCCAAACAAAATAAAGAAATTGAGAGGGAGCCCTTGAATATGGAAAGACTCCCTTTTCTGAGGGACAGTTTGGGGAGGGGGGGGTCTCATCTTATATTCAAGCCTATCAAGTACTAAAAAGAACTGTGTTCCTTTTAAAAGAGAGCAACAGCTTTGCACACACAGGGCAATCAGCCCAGGTCCAGAAGCAGGCACAAGATTCTTGGGTGCCACTCAGCTGAACACAGAGCCACCGTCGAGTTTGGGCCACTGGAGAGTTTTAAATGATCGTTATGGCTAGTCGTGCATGTTTAATGTAGAGTCCTAACTGAGCATCAGTTAGAGAGGAAGCAGAAGGAACACTGACGTAGAAACACGAGACGTTAAAGAGAAGCGTCAAAATAATGATAAATCTGCAAATTCACCATTTATCGCCAGATCCACGAATTGCGTTCTCTGAGCAAAATTCATATGTGGCACATTAAGATGTCTGTAATTTTTAAAAACTGGAAGCTAATGGAAAGTGGATGAGCTCTATTTGGGGGAGGAAAAACTACTCACACTTGTAGTGTTTTATTTGCAAGAAAGCCCATGACAGCCTGAAATCTCTTCTCTGCCTTGTCAATTACGAACAAAACGCAAAAAGTGCTCAACTGAACCAGCTGTCTCCCTGAGTATAATGCAAAAGCTTCCAACATTAGGTCACAAAAGCCATTTGATCTACGCTCACGCCATAACACAAAGTTTAATCTGCATTTTCTAAAATTTAGTCCCAAGCCACAGTATCATTTTAAAATGTATTTCTTGAAAAAGCATGCATTTTTTTTCTACAAGTAAACAGCATCTGTCCCTTTTTTAAAAAGGAAAGTAGAAATTTATCTTTGGGTAATACAAACTGACCACAAAGATTATATTTTTAATGTAATATAATTCAATAGATGCAATGAGAAATACATCTGTGCTTCTCAAGCTTTGGGAAGTACCGACGTAAAGGAGAAATGATTTTCAAATTTAAAATCATGCCTAAATATGCCATACAAAAGTGAAGAAATGATGGTTTAGAAAATTCTAAAGGGCATCCCAGAGATTGTGTATTCTCTCTTTTTTTTTTTTTATTTTTTCTTTACCTTTTTTTTTTTTTTTTTTTTCCTGGCCAGGGGTTAAACCCGTGGGGTTGCAGCAGTGAAAGTGCCGAGTCCTAAACACTGGACCGCCAGGGAGTTCCCAGACTGTGTATTCTTACATACAGAATTCAGGAATGCAAACGAGCTGAGGACACAAGGACAGTCCTTGCTGGCCTGGACATTCAGCAATGCTCTAAGCAGCCCTGGGTCAGGCCTGGGCTGTACTCTAAGTGTGGCGGCACCTTTTAAAGGAGAGTGCCCGCTCCGGGCAGCCCCCTGCCGTGGTTTCCAGGACTGGCTGGTATTTGGGACGAAGCGCCCGTCACTGTTTCCATTTCGGGCGCCGCGCACTTACAGCTCATTAGACAACATTACGCTGATTTACATTCACATTGCTTTCGCAGCCCTCGTGCAGCCCCGCACGGTGGATTATAAAATTATTCAAAGATCATCCTTCTTCCAAGGATTATCAGCACTGAGGCCAGTCAACCTGGGCCCAGCAGCCGGGATCCCCTTCATATTACTGGGAGGCACCTAAACGTACATAGCCAGCCGGCCCTTCATGACCAGGCAGGATGGTGCTTTTCAGGAATCTAGCAGGGATTCTTTACTGTATATAAGTACGTGTCCTCTGCATTAGCCTCCCTTCAATCTCTGGCAGGACCCGCTCTCACGACCCAGGTGAGGCGTCTCTGAGTTGACGGTCGATTCACAGACCCAGAACTTTTCGCTCTTCCGTGTCAGTCATGCTAAATCGCACCTGTAGGGCACTTTTCCTTTTATGAAGTTCGGTCTCGTACCCCACCTCTCTTAATCCTTGGCCCCCGGGTGTACACAACCTCTGGTGTGTTAGCCAGTGCCCTTGCCCAGTGTCTTCTGTGTATCTGCAGAAGAGTGGATTTCTTCCCTCCAACCACTGGGCTTTTCAGAGAATCAGCGGCCGTCACCAGAGCTGCTCGAGAAGGAGGCTTGGCACCGGGGGGCCTCCAGGATGGTCCGCGTCTTGCAAGAAGCCTCGCTCCTCCCGCCTGCGGGTCTCCCCAGCCGAGGGAGTCACGGGCTGTTCCTGATGTGCTGTCCCATCATCCGTGCCTCCCTGAAAAGCATAAAGGCGTGTCTTCCTTTCCGTCTGGTCATGTGTGTCAGCTCTTTTCTCAGGCCCCCAGCTGAGGTCTGAGTCCAGGGCGGGATTCCTTCCTTCCAGACAGCTGCGAGATGAAGAGACGCCCGAGGACTTCTTCTACTTCATTGATTTTCAGAGACACAACGCTGAGATTGCAGCTTTCCACCTGGACAGGTAGGGTCTGGCCCCAGGGAGGCGGCGCTGACTGCGGAGGCCAATCCCCAGAGGGCGCCCCAGGGAGACCCTGCCCCCCCCCCCACTTCTTCCTAGCACTTCATCTTCTTCGTGGGTCCCAACACCTTCAAACCCAACACGACCCATCCAACCCACGGATCGAAAATCACAAGGCCTTTTTTGTTATTTATTTATTTTATTTATTTTCGGCTGTGTTGGGTCTTTGTTGCTGCGCACGGGCTTTCTCTAGTTGCGGTGCTGGGGCCTCTCATTGCAGTGGCTTCTCTTGTTGCGGAGCACGGGCTCTAGGCACACGGGCTTCAGTAGTTGCGGCACACGGGCTTCAGTAGTTGCGGCACACGGGCTCAGTAGTTGTGGCTCGTGGGCTCAGTAGTTGTGGCTCACGGGCTCAATAGTTGCAGCTCACGGGCTCTAGGGCGCGCAGGCTCAGAAGTTGTGGTGCATGGGCTTAGTTGCTCCACGGCATGTGGGACCTTCCCAGAGCAGGGATCGAACCCGTGTCCCCTGCATCGGCAGGCGGATTCTTCACCACTGCACCACCAGGGAAGCCCCACCAGGCCTTTTAATGTATGTAATGAAAAGAGTCACGTAGTAAGAAAACTAACCCTGCCAGACTGCCCAAGCTACACCTGAACCTGACGTTGTGATTTGGCTCTAGTTTCCTGCCCTGAAAGTGGGGAGAACGTGCCCACGGCCATTTCCCCAAAGGGTCTCAAGGTCACGATACTAAAAGGGAGAGCACCTTCCTCAGTTTCCTAGCTCCCTCTGTTTGCCTGTCATTGCTACTCGAGGTGTGGTCTGGGGACCAGCAGCCTGGCCACCCCCTGGGAGCTCTTCAGAAATGCAGACTCTCAGCCTCACCCTGGACTCACTGACTCAGAGCTGCATCTGAACAAGATCGCGGGTGACTCACGGGCACATTGGAGCGTGAGAAGCACTGAGCTAGGACACAGCTTGGAGGGTGGAAGCTTTGCCCAGGAGGCCTCATGGGATAAGGATTCGTTTCCCACCCCTTCTCCCAGCCCCTTAGATGCAGGCTTGCCCTCGGCACGGTCAGCTCTGCACTGCGGAGACCCCCGCCCTCGGCTGGGTGTGGTCAGAAGGCCAGTCCATTTCTTTCTCTTTTTTCTTTTCATTTTTTTTTTTTTTTTTTTTTTTGGATCCTGCCGCTTGGCTTGCGGGCAGGATCTTAGTTCCCCGACCAGGGATCGAAGCCGTGTCCTCTGCAGTGGAAGCACGGAGTCCTAACCACTGGACCGCCAGGGAATTCGCAGCAGGTCCATTTCTAATGGGCGATCATCCCCCAGATCTGAACTGGGCTCCCCCTCTTTCAGGATTCTGGACTTCCGACGGGTACCACCGACCGTAGGGAGGCTAGTCAATGTCACCAAGGAAATCCTGGAGGTCACCAAGAATGAAATCCTGCAGAGTGTTTTCTTTATCTCTCCAGGTAGGCTTCTGGCCAAAGCAACACTCTGGGTCTAAGAATGTGGTTGGTCAGTGTGGTCTGACCTCCTGCTGGTGGCCCCATCCCCTATCAGGCGGCTACAGGCTGCCGTCAGACACTCGCACCCTGGGCCACCTGGGCGTCACACAAGGTGACGTGGGGATGGGAGACGGCTGGACATGAGACGCTCACCACCCTGGGCCCTGAACTCTGATGCCGGCCGCCCCCGAGTCAGATGCCACCCATCCGAACGAAGGCCGGGCTGGCCGCGTGGGCGCGATGCAGCGAGGCTGCCCCCACACTGTCTCTACTCTGAGACGTTTGAGAGCTGGTCCCCAGGATGTTCAGTTTAACAGCATCCACAAGCCCCTACATCGGGAAGAGGCGCTGTTTTCTTCTTCCCCGGCCTTTTCCCCCCGAGCCGCGGGTTCAGGGTTTCCCTTCCCGCCTCATGGGTTTCGTGGGGCAGGAGGACGGCATGCGTCCTCTTACTGCTCTCCTTCTCCGCCTCTAGCCAGCAACGTGTGTTTCTTCGCCAAGTGCCCGTACCTGTGCAAGACGGAGTACGCCGTGTGCGGCAACCCGCACCTGCTGGAGGGCTCGCTGTCCGCGTTCCTGCCGTCCCTCAACCTGGCCCCCCGGCTCTCCGTCCCCAGCCCGTGGATCCGCTCCTACTCGCTGGCGGGCAAAGAGGAGTGAGTGGGCCCCTGGACCAAGGACCTGCTCGCCTGGCTCGGGGAGCCCTGACGCTGCCTCAGTCCTCCTCTGCCTCGTCTCCCGTGGATCCCGCCGTCCGTTCCGTCCCTTTCGTTCACGCGTTTGGTTATAAAGAGCCCACTGCGTACCCAGCACTAGATGCTGGGGGGGACAGAAAGGACAGACCCGGGCTGTGCCTTCAAGAAGCTCTGCGGTCCAGCGGGGCGGCAGACGGTGGCCAGGCTGTGGGAACGCAGTGCCCACCTGCTGTCCCGCAGAGATGCCCACGGGGAGGCCGCGGGAGGGACCGGGCCTGCTGAGCCCACGCCGTGAAGCCGGGACCTCACGGTTGCTCCCCAGGGCGTGGTACACTCCCGGGCACAGGGCAGGTCCTCAGTTACTACAAGGCGACTGAATGAATGGGCTCGTCGATCCAGACACCCCAACCGTGGTGGGAAGAGGGGTAACCGGGCCAGAATCTCTGGGGGACGTGACAGATCCTTAGGGACTCGTGAAGGCTGAGGAAGACCCCCCCCCCAGACGAAAAGGGACCTGGGGGCGCTCTAGGCGGAGGAGCCCATGTGGCAGAGAGATGGCAGAGGATGGCTGGCGGGGGCGCTGCGAGCGGCTCGGGAGAGCGGAGGGCCAGCGCCCGAGAGGCTGGGCGAGGGGCCGCAGAGGGAGCAGGTGCCCCCCGGGCACACGGGCAGAACGGCGCCCAGCCGGGCGGGCGCTCGGGAAACGCGCGGAGAACGGGCCCCAGCCCTTCTGGCCCAGCGAGTCCACAGCTCCGGCGGGTCCTTGCCCAGGTCCTTGCCCAGCTCCTCCGGGGGGCGCCTGCCGCCAGCGGCCCGGGCAGGACCGGGGGGCCTGGATGCGGGCGCGGACGCCTTGCCGCCCGGCTTCTGCAGCCCAGCTCCTCTTCTCCCCCAGGTGGGAGGTCAACCCTCTTTACTGCGACACGGTGAAGCAGGTCTACCCGCACAGCAGCAGCGGCCGTCTCCTCAACATCATCGACATGGCCATCTTCGACTTCCTGACGGGTGCGTGCTGCCCGCGGGGCCCGGCCGGGCGGGGACCCTGGTGGCCTGGGCCACCGGCCTCAGTAACCTCGCGCCACCCACGGGCTCCAAGTGGTAGAGGCCCCGGGGACAGGAGCGAGCGGGCCGCCCTCGGGAGGGGACGTCACTGTGAGGGCGGGGACGCGGCTCCGCGAGAGGCCGGGCTCCCCTCCGGCCGGGGGGCTGCGGGGAGGCGCCCAGGGCAGGCGCGCCAGGAAGGCGGCCGTGCGCCCCGGGAGGCGGCCCGCGTGCTCCTGGAGCCCGGGCCGCGCCTGAGCGGGGGCGCCGGGGCAAAGCCCCCGAGTGGCCAGCAGCTCCCACGGGCTCCGGGCTCCCTCCTGCTCCCTCCGCGGCGCCACCGGCCACGCTGGGGGCGCCACAGCTGGCGGCCCGGCTCCGAGCAGCTCGCAGGCCTCCGAGCCCCGCGGGGCTCACGCGGCGGGAGCCCGCGCCCACGCCTCCCTCCTCCACAGGGAACATGGACCGGCACCACTACGAGACGTTCAGCAAATTTGGGGACGACGGCTTCCTGATTCACCTGGACAACGCCAGGGGGTGAGCGTGCCCACGGCCCTTCTCCGGCGGCGCCGCCGTGCAGCGGCCCAGGGGCGGCGGGCCCGAGCCAGGGCCTCCGCGGTCGCGTCCCGCCCCCTCCGGGCCCCGCTTCCTCTGCTCTTGATCTCGGCTGAGCGCCGCGTGGCTCTCCTCCAGCCTGAGCGCGCTAGGAAGCGGACCCACGTTTTCCGTAACTCACCCCACGCTCCCCTCCCGGAGACCCAGCGCGCGGCTCACCCTCGTGCTCGGCCTTGGCCCTCTGCGGCCGGTGGATAAAGGAACGGACGAACGCTTGCTTTTGCCAGCTGCGGACGGAGGCTCTTGTGACCTGATGGAGGAGAAGGGCTGCAGGGGCAGCCGCCGTGACCCCTGGCATTCTACCCCAAGCTGGGATTCAGAAACGGCAGAGGGGAGGCAGGAGGAAGCACTGAGGCGGGAGGTGGTGCCCGACCCCCCCACCCCGCCCCGGCGCCCCCGTGAAAGCCTGTCTCTCCTCCCCGCAGGTTCGGACGGCACTCCCACGACGAAATCTCCATCCTCTCGCCGCTCTCGCAGTGCTGCCGGTGAGCTTTCCGTTCAGGGACGGGTCACAGCTGTGACACTTCGTCCTGCTTGCCACCAAGCTGCGCAGGTCTGCATCCGTTTTCACTGGCCGAGGATGCGGGTGGGTGGAATGACAGGCACGACCTCGTTCCTTATGCTACAACCACAGAACCGCCCCCAGCACTTCTCACACCCTCATCTCCCAGCAGATGACTTAGGATCTAATCTTTTAAAACCTCTCGGTCGCCCGCTTTAATAACACACTCAGATCATCACTCACTTTCCGAAGAGCCCCGCGGCCCCTGACAGGACTAACCAGACCTCTGCTGCTCCCCGCACTCACATAAGCGCGTTAAGTGTGACTGCCTGATCGCCGGCCAAGCAAAATCCTGACTGAAGTCCCATGAACGCATGTCAGATTAGAGGAAGTACGCAGGCCTCTGCCTGGCCAACGCTTCTCCAGAGACTCTCTGCCCTGCTTCTACACCTCTCCGGTGCTGCAGCCGAGCTGGTCAAGATGGCCCACCTGCACAGCTGCAGGGTCCGGAGCTAATTAGAAATACGTGGGCCACACGTAACAGAACTATTTCCAGCTGGAAAACTCAGAGCAGAGCCTGAACTTCCTTTCTCCACTTCTTGGGGTAACTGACGTGTGCCTCCCTCCCTAGCCCCTTCCTCTGCTCCCGAGTAGGAAAGGCAGGAGTTGCGTATGACGATGCGTGGACACCTAAGCTGCTTGCACATCTGAGTCCAAGTCACATTCCCACATAAAAAGAAATCAAACTCCTACAGGCAAGGTTGGCCCTCCCCCACTTCCATCCCTGATTTTAGAATCTGACACAGAGAAATCAGAATCACAAAGTCGAGCAGAAACAACTTGGAGCCCAGCGGTACCCGCGGCCTCTGAGACGGCACACGTCTTCACCCTTTCACCTACTGGAAGCTTCTCTCGTTAGCTTTCAGTGTCCTCGAGAAGTCACTATTACACGGCACTTCCGTCCGGGCTCCCCGAGGAGCAGCCGATGCTGTAGCGTCACAGCTGTTAGAGCACAGATGCTCGGCGGGGCGACTCGGCCAAGGACCGCGAAGTCCTAGCCGCCACCCTTCATCCACTCCCTTCTTACCGGGTTCGCACTAAAACGCGCCTGAGAAGACACTGGGGGCCAAGGCTCTCCAGACGTCAGCCCCCAGCACTGTCAGCGGGGAAGGAAGTAAGTTCGAGAAGTTTCTTTCTTTGCGTTTACTTACCTGGTCCCCTGACTTTGTCCTTCCAGAATAAAAAGGAAAACGCTCTCGCACCTGCAGCTGCTGGCCCGAGCCGACTACAGACTCAGCGACGTAATGAGGGAGTCGCTGCTGCAAGACCAGCTCACCCCTGTGCTCACAGAGCCGCACCTCCTCGCCCTGGATCGCAGACTCCAGACTGTCCTCAGGACCGTGCGGGGCTGCATAGAGGCCCACGGAGAGCACAGCGTCGTGGCCAACGGCCCCACGGGACAGTCGGCCCCAGACTCTGGCCCCAGCTAGGGGCTGGACGAGTCCAACCTCGGAAACTACGCCTGGAGCCCGCGGTGGACTCTGGAGTGTGGACCACAGTGTCCTCACGGGCCCCGGCCAGGCTGGGGCCTGGGTCAGGAGCTCAGGAAGCAGGCAGGGCACTGGGGTGATTCCCAAAGAGCAGAAGAAGGGGGACCCACTGCACTTTCCTCCTTGGAGCACTGCCCCGGTTCCCTCCCTCCCCAGAAGCTCTGCTTCAAGGCCACACGCCACCTGCTGAGCCCAAGGGGAAATCTGGACACGGGCGGCCTGGAAGCCTGGCTCCCAGGAGAGAGCATTAACTGCAACAAATAAAATTACGGGCCATCAGATGGACACCCCCAGATCTTTATTATATCTACAAGGATCATTCCCGATCCAGATTAATATAAACATCTGGCATCTCACGAGCAGACCAAAAAAAAAAAAAAACCTAAATATGGTAACTCTCCAACTGGTTCAAAGTAGTCTGCGCACTTTCTATTCATATTCTAAGCACTATGGCCCAGTCTGAACACAATAATCCCTACTGACTGGTCCTAAAGTAATTTCTCAGAAGTGTCATTACAAGAGGTGAAAATAACATAGGGATTTGCTCAGAGTATCAGAAAAGCGATATTTCAATCCGAAGAGTAAACATCAATTGAAATAACATCAAGGCTGTCAAAGCTAGCATCCAGTAACAACAGAAGGCAAAACAAGGGTGGCCCTGAAGGTGGGACAGCAGAATGGGTCCAGCAGGCACATGAGCCTGGACTGAGACAGCAGAACAGCCAGGGCCGACCAGGGCCCACCAGTGACAGCCCTCCTTCCCCTAAGATTCAGGAATTGTCCCTCACCCATCCCCAAGAGGAGCAAGGCTATCTGGAGAAGTCGGACACTCTGGATGCCAGTCCCCTCCACAGCTCACTCAGAAAGGACTAAGTCAAGTTTACTTTCTAAGCCTCCCTCAAAAGTGGGCATCTCAGGGGTTTCCTGTCTCTTCAGCCTCCTCCCTGCTGACCTGCTCGTGTCTGAATAGGAGGCTGTTTCTTATTCAACAATCCATGAAAACACACGGGATAGGCGTGTATTCACATTAATCACTCAGCAAGTAAAAACGGCTGATTTCATCAGCTCAGCTTTTCTGGTACAGGCCAGAGGCGCAAATACCAGTACGAGTGGGGTGGGAAGAAGCTGTCGCTAAAGTGGGTATCAGGTCAAGATGCCTCTAGACGTCATCCAAGACTTCTGCAGTGTGCCCAGAGACCGAGGTGCTTCTGGCCCACCCTGGCTCCCCCCATTACTCGTACACTGCCCCAAACCTATGTCCCCATGATACTAACATCACTTCCATTCATGGAGCTCCTTCTCCATGTGTGAAAATCAAACGCGGGCTTCCAATCCTCCCCGACAGGCAGAATCCCTGACCCCCAGTGTACCTCCAAGAAAACTAAGGCTCAGGAAGGTTAACTAAAATCACGCAACTTAATGATTCAAAACTATCCCAAAGCGTTCTTTCCACTGTAACACAAAAACTCAACAGTAACTCACCCAATTTATGAAGTTGTATTCGTTGGCTTTAAAACAAAAATCAGTCTTTAATAGAGGAACCTTAATCCCAGAGCCTTGCGTTACTTTGGTGTCTCTACTGCCGCTCAGGGCCTCCCACTTCACAAATGGTTTCTTCTACTTCAAGCCTACATTTCGTTTTGGAGGAGGAGCCAGGTAATTACACACAGTGGGACGAGAGGAAAATATTCAGGCGAAGGTGTTCAAAGACTTTCACAAAATGGTCTGAAATTCCAAACTGCAGAGCCTCAGGAAGGTAAGTCCAGCTCCACCTTAACCCAGCCTCTTCTGTGACAACGGACTAGTTTTCAGATGGCCTATAATAAAAATGCTGGCGTACTTTACAGACTGAGAGTAACAGAACCGAGTTTGACCACAGTATGTCGCGTACCTAGATATCTCATTATTCACCCATCCATTACTTTTTCACTAATACCAAAATTAAGCCTCTACCATTTGTCAAAAATACCAGGAAACAAAAGACCCCAGTCTTAGAACTATCAAGTTCTTCCAACACGTTCATTTTGGACCACTGTTCAATATTCCACGACATAAAAACTCTCCTGTCTCTATGTAAGAACTTTTCATGTTTAGTTTTAGCAAACTAAAAAATGAAAGGGAACGGACAGCCCACGAGCTGGTGGAGAAAGGGGTCTGGAGGAACTCACTTAGCCTCCCCGAAAGTCAGGAGGACAATCTGAGTCTGAAGACGGTAAAAAGGGTAGTTGATTCTCTTATCTGTGGTAGTTTTATGGTTGATGAGGTCACCAAGGACACGGAATTGGCGGAGACAACCATCTGCCCCTAAAATAAATACAGGGTTGTAGGTTCCTGTGAGCTGAGCCTCTGGTGACATTTCTGTCAACCAACCAATAACGATCTCGAGTCCTGTGTTATGGTGTGTTGAGGACACCTCAGTTAGTATCCACTGTTGGTTCACGGACACTGAGCTCGGCCAACAGCACTGCCGCTCACGCCTGGGAGAAGCTGGCTCACACGCACCCCTCTAGAGACACGCCACCGCCTTCTCGCCCTCGGGACCCCAGCCAGGGCACGAGCACTCCCTGGGGGCCACTTTAAATAGAGAAATCACTAACAGGAAGTACAAAAATGCAAAAAAGTGGCACTAAATAGACCAAAACAAGGGCGCCTGATTTCAGCTGAAACTAGAAGGCAGAGTGGGCCTGGTCTGACCTCCGCCAGGCACCTGCGTGTCGGGAGACGCGGGCCCCTCTCCACTCAAGTCCGGGAATGACTGTGACAGTGCCGGGAGTACTGATCTGGGGGGTTACAAATGAATTTCAGCGAGTATGCAAATTTGCAAAGTTCGCAAATACAGCATCCGTGAATAATGAGGACCAACTGTAACTGACCTTAAGGCTAACAAAGATGATAAAAAGCCCTCCATCTAGTGGTGGCTTAGAAAACCACAAAGCTACTGAAGCTGCACTGGCAGAGAGCTTTCGCAAAACGAAAAAATTCTGCTCATTAGTGGTCTGGGTTTTTAGGCAGCATCAGGATGAAGTCACAGCTCTGGACTTCTGTCAGTACACAAATTTCAACTTTATATGTACACAGTAACACTGACTGCTGTGTGAAATTCCTTAGGGTAAGAAGGGAGAGATTTACCATTCTCCCTTTTATGTTCTCCTCTCCACAGTCTTTACTGATGGCTATTATTATGGTGATCGACACACTGCTTCTCCATGTTGTTTTAGTTTTAGCCCATCTAGAAATACACTGCCAGGGCCTAACAAAAATACAAAAAGGGTTCAGCTGTTCATCTGTGGTTGGAGATAAAGCAATATTAAGAAAACTAACATCATACTACTTCAATTTTATACTGTCAATATTTAAGTCATTAAAAAACAAAAAGGGATTTCATATAAGCCAGTGTTTTAGAGGGAAAATTAAACTACAACCAGTACAGTCAACCCAGGAAAATTTTCTTCAATTATATTGTGTTGTGACTCAAAAGGTTCCAACTCCAGCGGGTTGAGGGAGGGGATTACTGAATCTGGACAAAGTGCACGTGTTACAAAGCAGCACAACTTAAGCAATGTTCTAGGCAGTACAACATTATCTTCAATTTCACTGGATATAAAGAAATTAATTCCAATATGCGAATGAATTCAATTTAATCGTCCCCGCCTCAGAAATCTGAGAAATAAATGTTAGAAATGACTTTATATGCATGCAAGATATAGAAGCATACCTAAATATATGAATGCACATATTAAATTTAAACCAAAGAGCATGCTGACCTAGAAATGACATTCCCCCATTGAGTCTGGGAAAGTTCCAAAGCCAGAGAACCAGTCTACCCTCAATAAAAAGGAAACCTTTGACTTTTGATTTACTCTTTTCCTTCCATTGCTCAGTACAGATCTGCTACATCTCAATTACCCTTAAAGTAAGGTTTTTAGATTCATTCTTTGACAAACTGAATTGGAAAACACTGAAAACAAACATATTATTCTTTCAAAACACCGATCCCCTAATTCACTTTCGATTTTCATTTGTGCCCACCAATTAGCAGCTTCGGGGGCTCGGGGGAGAGGGAGAAGAGAAGCAAAGGAGAAAGGGAAGAAAAACTGATTCATTAGAGAATTAAATTATTTAATCTTTTTTATTACTTGACCTACCATTAAGACAATCTATAACAAAGAGAAGAGGGTATATCAGCACACACAGTATAATCAGGTTAGTGACCAGGAAACAACACAAAATGGTCCTTTGGCCACCTATGCTTTCTAGAGCAGTGGAGCTCATAAACCCACTCACCAAGCCCAGAAATAATGCCTTCTGAAGCCCTGAATATCCACTGAGACAAATGATGCCAATCGTGATTTCTCACATAGACTGCACAAAGATAAAGCTTTAAATGTGATCATTTTTAAATTCAGACTTAAATTTTCTTAGATTAAAAACTACAAAAGGGAGTAAACAGCAAAGCCAAATGACTTAAGAACAAAACTCATTTAGAAAGCATTGTTATGAATCTAAATATACATGAGCATGATTATATACATATATGAAACTGCACATTTATGGCATTCTAAATAATTTAGTTAAGTACAGTTTTGGCATTTAAACAAAGATCAAATTAAGCTTTAAGCTAATAAGAACATAATTTTTATTTTTAATCTTTTAAATATAAAAAGCTAAACACAAAATACAGACCAGAAAATCCTCATTTAGTAAAGATCGTTTTGAAAAATAAAAAATTCGAAATAAGGTGGCTTTCTATCCCACACTAAAATGTAAATAAAATCTCTTTCCCAGATTTATACTCCAAACTTAGTAACAACCCAAAAGCTGTTCAAATCTATGAAAACAATTTACCATGACCAATTTAAATTACCTGGGAAAGGGGTAATCAGAGCCAGATGCACACAGATGGAAAAAACGCTTGCAGTCACCCCCAGTATAACCCTGTATACTATATAAATCACAATGCAAATAAAAGTGCCTACATTATGGAACTGTGAAATTTTGTTTCAAAAAATAACAGTAATAAAAATAAACAGTTGGGTATCATTGGTGCACATGGAATAATGTAACAACACATAACCTTGATAAGGCTGGAAAATACTGAAATACAGTTAAGACTCAAAACACACGTTTACACAAAAAAGTCTGCCAGAGAAGTAAGATGGTAGATAGGAAAGCAGAACTTTTCAGTAGGATGGCCTTTTAGACCAATCTGAAACACAGACACATCCTACCCCACCCCCCAACCCACCATAAATTCTAGTTGATGTAAAAAGGGGAGGAAAGGTTAAAGCAAAGTAAAAAACCTCTTCCCAAACCTCCCGCCCCAGGGAATTGAGTGGGGCAAAGCTCCCAGCGCTGAACTCTGTCCCCCTGCCGCTTCTCCCTTCAGCAAGCCCACCTCCATTTTCGGTTATGACATTCAGTCTGTCTATTCCCAGTAAATCCAATCTCCTGGAGTCAGTGCTTAAAGACCATAAGAGATTATTATCCTGGACTCAACTGAAGGATATACATTAACCAAAACCTCTAAGTTAACAACCGAGAGTGCAGACCTCAAATTCTTATTCTCAATTCAGCATCTGATGATCAACATTTGGCACTAGCTGGGTAAATGAGGGTGGAATCAGAATCTGTGAGCTGAGGCAGATGCAGTTAAATCATTACCCAATATTTGCAGCTTATGATTTGGTGTGAACCTTAAAAGGCAGGTAGGTATAGATAGCCACACCTCAACATATTTTAGAATTGGAGAGGAAACATTAAGAACAAGATATAAACAAAACCAGGCAAAGTCGCTTGACAAATAAAAATTCTTGTTAAAAAGAAAAAGAACTGAACAGATCATTTCTACCTGATAATTAGCAAAAATGGGCATTTTTCCACCCTTAAACTAGTTTAAATACAGGCAGATGTCTTTCTACTATACTAAGATTTTTCTATATCTGTTTTTCCTAATCCTCAGAGCTTAATGAGAAATCGTTTATTCTATAAAGAAATATAGCATATATGGCCACAGTCTAGAATCTGCTTATGATAACAGGAAACTTCTGTCACTTGAAAGGCAATCTTGCACGGTTACATCATGACTCTACGGTAACTCACGTGGCGCAGGGTCTGCCCTCACCAGGAAGCACGGCACGCGCGGCCCAGGGCGAACACTAACACTGCACAGAGAGAAGCAGGAACAGCCAAGTCTCCACAGAACTCTTTCTATTTATTTAACTGTGTATGAGCACTCAGTTAATGCTCCAAAATAAAAACGGTGCAATAAGAGCAACTTTGAACAGAAACCGACAAGAAGCTGCGATGCCAGTGGCCACGAGGCGCTGCAAAGAGGGCCCAGAGAGCAGTCTGCGTGGGGAAGCCTGGCCAGGGAGAGGCGGAAGGGAGGCACGGGAAGCGGCTTTCAGACGGACAGAGACACAAAACTGTTGTACTGCTGGATGTTCCGCTTGAGGATGTCCGAGCACGGGCCAAGAACACGTTCAAACCTCGGGCGGTCCAGCTTGACGCACTTCAGCGGGCCACGGGCAACCACGGTGGCGGCGCGAGGACGATTCATCAGCAGCGCGATTTCGCCTGGAGGAGGGGAAAGGGCTGAGAGTAGGCTAGCTCCCTCAGAAACGTCTTCTGAGGGGCGCCCTCCGGGGAGAAGAAAACCGTATTTTTCCTCCTAGTAACTCAGTACAGGCCACACTACATCTGCACCTCAGGAAAAAACCAACTGACAGATATGAGACAATCAATAACTTAATTAACTGAGTCAAGGTCAAAATCTCACACTACCTCTCTGAGAGCCGAAAAAGTAAAATAAAAAATAAAATTCAGGAGAAGAAAAGACAAGATTATGAAAGACTGTGATAGCTCACTGAGAAGTGACTTACAGAAACTATGTGTTTATTGTGAGGAAATCCACATACCAAAATAATCAGAAGGCCCCAATCTTCCCACTTCAACAAATTCTTCATTTTCTGAACGACGCTGCAGCACAGCGGCTGAACCCTATAACAAAATCACCAAAACGCAAAACGCATTAATACTTTCAAATCCTGGGTGGCATTTTAAATATCCCATGCAATTTTAGCTACTCTGCAAAAAAAAAAAAAAGGACTCAGCAGTTATTTCAAATCCTCTGCGTTCATGTGATAAAAGGTAATTGAAAAGAGTCACTACAGACTTGATCCTTATTTACCCCAGCAGTTCCTGCTAGGAGGTACTTCTCATCACGCTGAGGTACTTTGAGGGTTCAGACGCAGGTTAGCAAACTGCAGAAGGAGGGCCAATCCAAGCTCACTGCTTTTATAAATAAAATTTTATAGGAACAATACACCAATTCATTTAGATACTGTCCATGGCTGCTTTCCCACTACGACGAGAGTTGAGTCTGCAGCAGAAACACTACGGCTCATAAATGCCTCAATTACTTACTGTCTGGCCCTTTACAGAAAGAGCTCCTCGACCCCTGGTGTAAACGCCACCGATTAGCATCTACTGAGCCACACTCACGGCGAACCTGCTCTGTGGATCTCCTTGGCTGGCAAGAGTATCTGCTATACATTTCCACGGATTGTGACGATATAAAACATGGTAACATTTAGAATTTAAATACCTGCCTTTGATCCTTGTTGGCCAAATTAGCCCAAATGCATGATTTTAACAAGAACGGTGCAGTACATCACAGCCTGTGTGCTAAATGGCTGAGTTCTGTTTGGCTTCTGTGAGGAGAATTAATTCGAGTAGGTCAGAATTCAGCTATTACTTCATGCAAAGCCCTCATTTAAAATGTGGTGGCCTGGCCGAAAACCAAACAACGACATTTCAAAGGGAACGATCATTTTTAAATAAAACTGTTTATATTAAGAACGGCAGCTGTAAATGAGAACTGGTGTCCCCCTTATTCCCCGCCCGGTGCTGCCCCATCTTTACCTCTAAAATAATGAAGAACTCATCTCCCGGCTCCCCCTGCACCACAATCTTCTGCCCGTCTTCAAACTGCACTGGTTCCAACGCATCAGCTACCGTGAGACGCTCCCACTTGTCCAGAGATTCTAAAAGGCAGGAATCAAAAGAATTTCTCTGCATTACTTGGTATTGCTAAAAATCTCAAAACAAAGGTACAAAGAAGTCAACCAAAATACTCTAGTAGTGGCTCCCATCCAACATGGCACCTGTCTTCAACCACCTCCCGTCTCACCAAGATCCTCCTGCTACTTACAGATGACCCCAGAGCTTTCTTTCAGTAGCCCAGTGGCCAGGTTAACCTATACCAACTGCATCCGATGGTACAGGGATAAGAAAAATGTAATCGTTAAGTATTCCTAAAGACTGCCATCAATGCAAATTGAACCTACAATTACAGGACCCAAAAGTAATAGTTGCAGAGATTAAGAGAAATAATTTATCAATTTAAATCCTCAGTAGAATTTATTTACAAAACCAACAAGAGTAACTAGAAAATAACTTTTGTTCCCAAAGGCCAAACTAACACCCAAGACACTAAACAAATGTAACCATTCCAGAGAAAGGACAAATAAGGGCAAAAAAGTCAATTCACTGTAACAAAGCAACGACTCAAGACTATATCACCTTATAAAAATCGCCATTTCCCCTCCCAATGAAGAACAGCTTGTAATAAAGTCTCTAAGTCCACATAACAAAATATGTAGAAATGCCTCCAATTACCCTACTTTACTCTAAATTCCCCCACACTTCTAGCATTTTTTCAGAGAAAGCAAGCAAATGACACCTATTCTTTCTACAGAGGAAATGCATTCTTGGAAATACTCACTTTCCTGAACCAATAAACTCACTGATGGAGCAACAGAGAAACAAGTCCCGGGGGACTAACTGTGGGAGTCCCCACGCAGGAGAACACTTCCAGTCCTCTGTCTCTCCAGGAGAAGTAAGTAACACTTACTTCTAAGTTAGAGGTCTGTCATATACTAGCAAATTAAACACACTTTAAAATTACTTCTAACTTAGTCAAACTTCAACTCTGCATTCCATGTGGCTTTTGTTACCATTAAAAAAAGAAAAAGAGTTGATAACTGGAGTAATCTTTATGAAATACAATCAGTTTCCTTAAGCATTACTAACAACTTCAATTTAACAATTCTCCATGCAATCTTCCAAAACTTACCTAAAATAGACACTTTACTAAGAAACTCCTCATACATCTTCCGCTTTCTCAGCGTGCTTCCCTATAAATGAAAAAAGAAAGTGTAATTCACATAATGCTGTGGAGTAAGAAATACTGTTTCAAGTAAATGAACAACAACAACAGAGAAGTCAAAGCTTGCTGCTGCTGCTTGATACATGATTGTTTTCTTCCTGTTGAAGACGGTAAGCCCTCTGTTCAGTGCAATCAAAAGCTCTTAGTAACTTGCTCCTAAAAGAGACACCACGGATATGCCCAAAGAATTCACGAGTTAGTGAAATGTCAAAAAAGCAAACAATCAGTTCTCCAAAAAAAACAAAACAAAAAAACAAAAACCCAAGTAATATATGTGACTACGGCTGAATATATTTCCAGCCCAGGGTCCTTTTCCACAACCCCGATCCTCCACAGAAGGAAGGATATACAACTGCTACCATATAAACAACATCCCACCCTGACAAAAAAAAGTGCCGTAACCCCAAACTAAACCAAAATGTCTTATCTGCAAGGTTTGCTAAATATATCTGGGGGACAGAAAGGGGGAAACACACAGTTCCTCTATAATAAACATCCCTTACACAGTAAATTGCCTTGGCAATTTATATACTTATAAATATGTATGTATAATATGTATTTATATTATTTAATATTTATTATATAATATGTATCTATTACATATACATAAGTATATACACAATAGATATACATATCTCCATCCCCCAGTACAGAAAATTTTCTAAGTACGTCCAACCGCGTACTGTCAAATAATCAGACATGTAATACATAAATTGAAGAAAGCCATTTAAGATGACTAATGCCATTTACTGGGACTTAAACACCCAAGCTACTCCATAAATTTGTCAGAAAGTTCTCATAGAGTCTAATTACATCAGCAGAACGTTCCAATGGTTTTACTACTTCGTTTATTCCTTTACAGTGAGAAGGGACATGAAACCTGCATCACCGCTAACCTCCTTTCCATTTAGAGAAGCTGATCGCTTCTGAGTGGGCTTCAATAACGTCATGCACTCGGAAGCAGCACCTCTCAGGCCGACTGTAATGTGTAAAGATCAGCTAAGGGAAGATGCACTGACTGACGAATGGAGAGATTCCCAAACATAAGCTGACCGCTGCGTATACACCACATTTGTTTCCCATGTTATTTCTGGCCAAAGCTTTGTTCTAAAAGATCACTGTCTCAAACGGTATAATGAATAATGCTAAGTTGGGCTTAATACAAGTGTTCAATCGTTAAAAGTAAACAACATTCTCATTTTAATGTGGTGATACTACTTAAACATTAGGTACACAGTCTGGATTGTGAGCCACACTCCAAAACCCACGTATCTTACCATGAGGATTCTTCTATAGCTGTCTCGGTCGATACCCCACAATTTCACATTTGTCTTTGCCTTGACAGTGGCTGCTCTCGGTGTTCCATAAATCAAAGCGAGCTCCCCAAAGCTCCCTCCTTCCCCAACACTGGTTGCCCACTCATTGTTGACATAGACCTAAAATACAAAAGCACTGTTTTTTTCTACATAGACAAATACGTAAGTATTAAAAACCTGCAAACCTTTTTAAGAGGTCAGAATCCTGAACTTTGTTTTAAAAAATAAAATGTGTTACATTTTCGGTACACAACGGAGCAAAACAGCTGACTTCTGACAATGAGTTAAGTAAGTTCAGAGTGTCTGTAGCTTACCTAGTTTAATTATCTGATAAGAAAAAGGTCCTCTGTAAGGATGACCAGGGCAAAAAAAGTGAACTAAGCATTAATATTAACCATATGTACTTACAGAGCACTGTGCCAGGCACCAGGCTAAGCAGGCATTTTACCTGCAGGAGGTGCCGAGTTTTCTAATAATCTTACGGGAGCAACAAGACTTCCAGAACCAAGAAAGCTGTACCAAGTCTCCCAGCTCACGACCGGTCCAGACTCTCCCTGACACCTGTCTTATTCCACAGCACACACACGCGCCTTAACCACTAATCTGGCAAAAGTTCTGAACTGTAGGTCTAGCTGAAGAAATTACCTTTAGAAAGTATCTGTGTCAGTAAAATATTTGGCAAAAGGAATCGAACATACAAGGATGTAATAGCCCTTCAGAAACTCTTAGAAGCAATAAATATCAACAAGTTGACTTTTAAGATTATCAACATATTTTTGCAATTACTAAATCTTACATCCATCTCTCCTTGATCAATCACATAGAAGTTATCCCCTTCATCACCTAAAAGCGAGGAGAGAAAAAAAGTTAGAAGCATATTAATTAAAGAAGCACAAATCCAACCAAATTAATGTAAAATAATGAACTTATGTTAGAGAGGTGCTGTGAGAGAAAAGAGTATATTACAAATTAACAGAACCTTTCAAGAAAAAAAGTCCAGCAATTTATTTTAAAAGTCATAAAACTGATCGAGTTTTTAGTCATCTCATGGTGAAGAATGCCTCTGAAAAAAAAAAAAAAAGCCACTTGTGTGTACAAAGACACTAAACACTACATCACCTATAACAAAACAAGAAACAACTCAAATAGTAAGCAACAAATATCAGATTGTCACTAAACAAGAAAATATATGGATTATGAAGACCCATGAAAATATCGAGAGTAAATAAGAAAGGAAAAAAGAGAGGACACCAAAAGATGAGATCCATGTTACTTATATGTGGTCAAAAAAGGCAAGCATCAGTAGAAGGCATAGAACCTTATAAAGAGACGGGCTAGATGATGAAGAATATTAAGTGTTTTGCTTATTTTCTACTTTATTTTACTTTGTAAGTGGTTAATAATCAATATAAAGGATATATGAAATAAGTGAGGTTCTGGAACTCCATACAAAGTAAAAATGCATGAATTCCCTTTAACAGTTACCATAAACAAAACTATATCAGATGTTAGGGAAATGTTAGTCCCTTAGGCAAAGTGTGCCTTTTAGCTCAGAAGATTTTAATTAATAAAAGAAATAAGAAAATCCAGTGGTATAACAGAAGGAAAATGGTAGGCTTAAAGAGGAAAACAAACTTCAATAATCATAGTGCATGCCATAAAAGCAGCAACCCTTACCCTGCTGAATAACAGTCTCTCCAGCAATAAAGGAAACCGGAAACATGGCATCAAAAATGTCACTGCAAGGGAGAGAAGGCCTCGCGTTACATTTCATGTGCTGCTTCTGTGGACTTCAAACATTAATCTTAGAGTTAAAGCTCCCAGATTTTCAGCCTGGATTGTTATCAGGTGAACAATTACTAAGAGCCTTAAAACTTGCAACAGTGATGAGACTAGTTTGGGACACCAGCTGTACTGGAAAAACAGTATAACAAAGTACCTGTACCTACCTTCTCTCATTATCATCAAGATGTGAAAACAGTACATTCTTTTCAATGGCTTTGGCCAAAGCAGCCATTGTCTTATAATCTTTTGGTATAACCTAAGAAAGAACAGAAAGGCAAAATGACAATTCCATAAAGCAAGACCACTTCATGCTTGCAACCTAAATTACAATGAAATGTCAAGCTACATCACGGTATTTAAACAAAGCTGCTCTGAGTGAAACATTTTCAACACAACACTCTCACACTGTCTTTGATCCACAAAGTACTCAACAAATATTGACTCAATAATCCCCTTTGCCTACATCTAGGCCTGTATTTAAAGACTAGTATTTGGTTCCTAGTCAACAACTAAAGGAACAAACCAAAATCACCTTGCCCAAGGTGATTAGTGAGGCAAAACTAAGCATTTTATGACAACTGGTCATTTTCTAAACTGTGATCACGTACTGTTAGTCTCACAACCTCTTGCGAGCACAATTCTCTTCCCCCTTCAGGCTAACAGCATAACTCGAAATGGCAGACTGGCTCTAACAGCCAACTGAGACAAATGACGCTTGTGGGGTAAAAGGTTAAAAGCCACAACATGAATTACAGGATGTCAAGAAACTGACACCATGATTCAAGAGAAAAAGGAGTACTGCCTGCTCTTCTACTGCAAAACAACAACATGCAAAAGAAAACCCCCAAAACTCACTTATGCACTGTTTTAAAATTACTGTTAGTTATTTCCTCTGATGGCATGTTGTTACAGAGACCTGTTCCCCAAGTACCCAGGAACTGTCCAGGACGGAGTACGATCCACCCTGTCTGTGTTTTACTCCTCGAAATAGTGCGCACATTCGTCAAAGGAAGTGACTGGATGACTGCCACGTGGGTCCCAAAGCCGGCTCCTCAGTGCTCAGCTATGAAAACTACCTTCCTGACGTAGGACGCGGCGCCCAGCTGTGAGAACTACCTTCCTGACGTAGGACGCGGCGCCCAGCTGTGAGAACTACCTTCCTGACGTAGGACGCGGCGCCCAGCTGTGAGAACTACCTTCCTGACGTAGGACGCGGCGCCCAGCTGTGAGAACTACCTTCCTGACGTAGGACGCGGCGCCCAGCTGTGAGAACTACCTTCCTGACGTAGGACGCGGCGTCCTCCTCCGTGTAGACCTCGGCGCTGATAGCACCTCGCCGCCTCCGGCCCTTTACCACCGGGTTGGGTGGAGGGGGGGAGATTTCATCCTCCCTCGAGTCTGCACGAGAGCTTGCTTTCTGCAGATTCTGGATCTGTTTTGCCTCCTCCTGAAAAAAAAAAATTGTAAGTTTACAAAATGAGACCCTTCAGCATGGTATTCTTCAGCTGGTATTCTCATACTCCAATGACGGTCCTTCTCAGTCACTTCAGATCTCTCCCTCTATTACCAAGGTGAAAGTTAAGGGGCAAAGGTCAATTACAAATTGGGGGGTGGGGGGAATGGAGAGTCAAGCTTGAAAAGAAATACTCTGAAAGGACTTTACTGTTTCTCAGAGGGTAACAGATGCTATATTTATTAATGAACAAAAGCCACTGGTACAGGGCACGTAACATGCAAATAAAAAATTATATACTCATTATGATAATATACCGACAATGATTTGTAATGCACTCAACAGTAATGAACTGCAAAACAAAAGGCTGGGAAATTAGTGTGAGATCCCTGCCCCGTCCAAGAATGCCATCTAGGAATAATCACTCAGGCATAGCAAAGTGATAGAAGAATCTAGATCACTGGGTTACTCCATTAATTCAATATGTATTCTCCGGATCTGCCACGCCAAGTCTACACTAGGCAAGGGGAATATAAAAACCAATAGGAGGGCTTCCCTGGTGGCGCAGTGGTTAAGAATCCTCCTGCCAATGCAGGAGACACGGTTCGAGCCCTGGTCCGGGAAGATCCCACATGCCGCGGAGCAACTAAGCCCGTGAGCCACAACTACTGAGCCTGCGCTCTAGAGCCTTCGAGCCACAGCTACCGAAGCCCACGCGCCTAGAGCCCGGGCTCCGGAACAACAGAAGTCGCCACAATGAGAAGCCCGCACACAGCAATGAAGACCCAATGCAGCCATAGATAAATACATACATAAATTTATTTTAAAAAAAAACAAAAAACCAATAGGAGAGAGTCCTGAGCCTGTGGAGCTCATATTCTAGCTGGAGTCTCAAGTATAAACAGATAATAAAACGTGACGGCAACCTAGAATTTAACTAAGACCGGCTGCAACAATACCTCTCCTAACAGAGCTGGAAGCATTCTTTATGGTCAAGGTTGACACTTGAAGTTAAAACAAAAACAAGTTTACCCACTTTTAAAAACTTATTAAACCAATCCGTTTAAAAGTGATATCAACTACTTAACGTTCTTATTTTTCAGATCTAGGGCCTTAAAAAGAAATTCCTCTCAGGTCTTCAGTAAAGAATGAGTTATGCCTGACGTAAAATCAGAATGAAAAAAGCCAAGAATGGTGAGCTATTTACATTCTCATTCATCTGACTCACTCTCCATTATTTTTCTAAGCCGTCTTTCAAATTCTAAATGAACTCAGCATTTACTATTTCTGAAAATTTTTTGATAAAAAAGAAACTAAGGAGCTGCCTACTTTTTCTCCTGCATGGTACTCGGCTCTGCATTTGGCATCAAGACAAATAAAAGAACATATAAACGCAGCAAGAAAAGTCTAGAATGATAACAATCAAGGCATTAATAGTGTTTATCTCTATTACAGACTCATGCTTGATTTTTATTTTTTTATTTTTTGGAGGGAGGAATTGGCTTTATTTTTCTCATTTCTCTAGACTTTCTAATTTTCAATTAAAAACACAGTAAGAAAAGCCTGGGCTTCCCTGGTGGCGCAGTGGTTGAGAATCTGCCTGCAAATGCAGGAGGCATGGGTTCGAGCCCTGGTCTGGGAAGATCCCACATGCCACGGAGCAGCTGGGCCCGTGAGCCACAGCTGCTGAGCCTGCGCGTCTGGAGCCTGTGCCCCGCAACGGGAGGGGCCGCGATAGTGAAAGGCCCGCGCACCGCGATGAAGAGCGGTCCCCGCACCGCGATGAAGAGTGGCCCCCACTTGCCGCAACTAGAGAAAGCCCTCGCACGAACCGAAGACCCAGCACAGCCAAAAATAAATAAATAAATAAATAAATAAATAATAAATAAAATTAAAAAAAAAAAAAAAAAAACTCCTTCTTCTTTCATTAAAAAAAAAAAAAAAAAAAAGAAAAGCCTATAACAAAAACGACTTTAATATATTTGCATATTTAGTTACAAATGCACTTACCTGTTGACCAAATAATCCAGTAAGTCTACTGCCAGGAATTTTTTCTAAAATATGCATGTGTGTGAAATGACAGATATACAAAATTATTTATTATATCATTGCTTTTAATAGTAAAACACTGGAAACCACCAAAACGGTCGTCAACATGGTGATTAAATAAACTGTAGTACATCCATACAGTGGAATACCACGCACATGCTGGATAAGAATGTGCTGGATACGAATCTGTAAGTGCCCATATATTGTCCCTGGAACACAGGCTGCACTCTAGGAAGACAACGAAGTGGGAAAAAGACTTTTTATTGTCATATCCTTTTGCACCTGCAGAATTTTGAACCATGTGCAAATATAGAACCATTTTTTTAAAAAATACATTTTTAAAGAAAACCCACTTCATTTTCATTCTGGTAATTCCAGTAAACAGGTAAGGTTTTCCCATTCCATATTAACAGAGAACTTTAAAACTCAAGTCTCCCCAAAGTCTAAAGTTCAAGGGTATAAATGAAAACACAAATTCTACCCCCAAAACCTGTCACTGATATTTCACAAAAATTTCATGTTAAGTTTCACAAGTAATATCTCATTTGGAACTGTCTTGTAACTGAATTTTTAAGACAATTTTGAAGTATCAAAAGCATTTTGATTTTAACACTGTTCCATGGGTTTTCATCTTTAATAGCAATCAGCTAGAACCTAATCCTGATGACTCAGAGCCATTACTGAGATCACTGATTTCTATTATACATTTTTACGCCCTTTTTTTTGCTGTTGTCATTCATTCTTCGGTCAGTCTCCTCCCTCCTCAGTTCTCTCACTTATTAAAACAAGAACAGACAAAAGAACCCCTCCCAGTCCACTTACTGTCAATACATCCTCGAGTATTAAGCTCCGATGCTGTGCCCACCGCTTACTTAATATGCTTTCAACCATCGCTATTTGTCCCCTCCCTGCCCCTGCCGTTCCATTCTTCCCTGTAGGGGAAGTACACGACCCGTCATCCCGCGGACTTGGGGCTTGGCATGTGGCTTGATTCACCACACCGTGTCCTCTTGTAAGATCTGACCCAGGCCCCTGCAGCATCTGACCCCCCTCTGCCTTGAGAACAGCGTGCTTTACATATGGCTGCTCCTTCCACTCGACCCCAGGACAAGACACATGGAGCCAAGGAGAGAAGATGGGCTGAGCCCACAAGAGCTGCACATGACCAAGAAATCAGGACTTTTGTAGTAAACGACTGAAATTTGGGGGTCGTATGGTACTGCAACCTAAAGCTACTACCCTGTATGACCACAGCCACGTTACCTGATTTCTCTTAGTTTTACCTGCTACCTCTGTAAAATGCTGATGACCATCAACCTCACACATCTGGAATAATGAGTACGTGTGTAGGTGTGTAAAGTGCTCACACGGTACCTGGCACACAGAAGACACTCCATGGTCGGAGCTATTGAAAGTCCTCTGATCTATCAGACAGGGAGGTTCTAATAAATATATGCAGAAAAGAGGATTCAAATTACAGGTAACAGTCTGAAATAAAACGCAGAAGCTTTCAATGGAGTTTTTTGGTGCATTTCTTATTGAGCAGTTGAGGGTAGCAGAAACATGACCCCTGGTTAACACAGGGAGAGGTGACAAGAGTGTGACCATATTTTCACACATATAACCTAACACCTAATGCACAGAACAATGACCTGTTGAAAAGTCGAAAACCTAGTTACTTAAAAGTCCAGATATTTACATTCAACCCTGGCTAAAGGAATGTATGCAAGTGAACAAAGATCCTTGAATTATAGGAAAAAGTGTCAAGCTGTGACTTTTATTAAAAGGCAAAGAAGCCAACACACATTAAATTAAAAAATCCCACGTGCAAAGAAACTACTTTAATGATCATTTCTTGTCTTCCCCTTGGTCAGTGCTTCAACAGGGCCATGAGAGCACAGGCTCTGAAATGAGCGCCACACACTCAACACTCCCTATAAAAAGACACGCCCTTCACGTCTCATCAGCCTCACCCCTCATCAGACGGCTTCTACTGATGTCCAGAGGCAAGAGGGATCCCCTTACAGTGACCAACTTCAGAACCAGGTCTCCAGCAACACGCTTCACTTCAAAACAGGGAAGGCCCACAGCAGCCTGGCACCACAGTATTTCACTATCAGGGAGCTGCTTAACTGAGAGAAAACCAGACTTTCTACCACAATTCCAAGACAGCAAGGCTACATTCATCGGGACTGGTTAGTTTTTTGTTGTTGTTGTTTTTGATTAATCTAATCATGGTACTAGACACCAATTTCAACAAACAGCTTTTCAAGAAAACAGTAGAAAATTCCTGATCACTGAGCCACCCAAACATTTTTAAACATTAGTAAAACAGACTCTTTTACTAGTAAGTTATGCTGGTTAAGAAACTGTCCAAACCAGTGGGATACATTACAAATATTTCTGCAATACAATTAGATAATTAACAATCATATACCTAAGAAAATGCCTCCCAACTGGTTCACAATCATTACAAACCACATCAAAACTTCAATATGCTTAAGAAAACCTGTAAATTTATCTCGCTGAATTTCAGAAGTAAACCAAACAAACTACTCAAAACATTTAACAATCCAAACTTTCTCATTCATCATTTTTTGAGGGAAGTGAACTGAAGCATCGACCTTGATGAAAAATGATCATTTTGCTTAGAAAAGCACACACCACATGCTTAGGTCCCACTGACATACACAGAATGAGGGTGAACAACAACGACTAAGAACTGCCTAATTTTTTTTCAAGAGGAAACAAGTCCTGACCAAAACTGTAAAGTAAAATTCTGACAACCATCAATCTTGATCTCTCTGCTCTAGAGTCGATTCACCTGAGACATATTCTACAGTAAAACACACTTCACTAATTCAGAGTTTCTGAAATTTCAGTCACAAGCTAGACTCAACTGTTTCATTACAGTGATTTCAAAAGGTGGGATAAAACTTACAAGTTCACTTGCTTTGCTGAATAAAAAAGCATTAAATGCTTTCAAGTACTGTAGAATTTCTCACTTCATACCACTGCTGTACTACTTTTAAAAAATTTTTACTGGAGTATAGCTGATTTACAATGTTGTGTTAGTCTCTGCGGTACAGTGCCGCACTACTTCTGATCAACTGTATCTAGTCAGTTATTTCATTTAGTCAGTTTTATGTACTAATTTAAATAGTTACAAGGAACTATGTTTGGAAAACGAAAACCTGTTAGCCAAGTAAACTCAGCATACTGATTGGTTTTGATAAATTCTGATTACAAAGTTAAAAATTACTTCAAGTGTGTTAACTACATTTCTTTTCTGAAGTTCTATTTTAGATGATGATGATGATTATCAATTATTATTTGGTCAGAATTCCTTTTCTTCCAAAAAGATACAAATCAGCGACACGCTATGGCATCCCCCTTAACAATCGTCAGGGTGAGCTCATGCTCTGCCCCATTTATTTTTACCTTCTCCAGCCTCTCAAAGTATTCCCTGAGGAACGCCATGGGCCTCTCGGGCCGCGCGGTGCACAGCTGCACGATGGAGTCCTTGAGCAGGGCCTGGATGTTGTGCTTCTGCACGTACAGCTCGCATTCCCGGAGGCTGCGCTCCTCCTCACTGGCGGTGCTGCCAGACGCCATGGCTCGCTACGGGGAAAACACACAGATGCTTGTGAAAACTGTTTACAAAGAGCAAATGTCAATCTGGCCTTTGACCTAACAAATTCACTAGGCAACTGATTCACAAAGATTTCTTTCTAAGTAGATTTTTTTTTAAAACAGGGAGGTGAGGCCTAGGGAGTAAAGTATGCACAGAAACAGCATTCTCTCAAAGTCGTGTTTCACTGAGGTCCTGCTGCACCGGATCTAGGCTCTGCAGGCAGCAACAGTGAGAAGAACCTCAGCTCCCGGGAGGAAGTATGAGCCACTTATCCCCGGCAGAGGCGGGGTGCTGAGGAGTCAGGCCCTTAAGGGAATTTCATTCAATTCTCCTTCTACAAAAGAAGTCATGATGCCGTGCGAAGTGTGTACATGGCAAACGGGACAGAGAATTACAAGGGCACACAAGTCAGCTCTAAGTGAAAGCAAGAAAGCACAAGACAGAACATCTGACATTCCCTATACGTAACCCGGATCCCAGGGGAGTGTCCTAATCTCACCCAGCAAACCACTGGAGCAAAGGCTCTGGTTAGCCAACTACTAGCGCAATCAACATTTTTTAAAACACAAAAGAAACCCCAGATGAGTTATAAAAGCAACTTTTAATCCTAGACTCTTTTTACCAGATTCCAGCTCTAGATGATAACACACTGACCCACTAGTAAGAGGGCAAATCCTTAATAGAAAAAAACAAAAACAAAAACCACATAAATGAAAAAACACCTTACCAAGTAAACGATAAAAGATTTGGACAGGAAAAAAAACATTTTATTCATCTGGACAGGAAAATGTTAAAACATTAAGTTTTAAACTCACATGAAGACTCAATAGATAAAACTGCATTTAGTGAATTTTAGACGGTTCAAACTACCTCGATGTGAAGTAAAATAAACAAATATAAGAATGGGCAGCTAACCTTACCCTGGAATTAAAAGCCTACTAATTTAACAAAAGAGCCGTAAACTGTTTTCCTTTCAACTCCTAATTATTAAGTAATTAAGATTAGAAGATAAAAGTGAGGTCTCCTCCGCTTTGCAACTAAATTCAACACTAATTGGTCTTTTTCAAATATAATACACACAAAACCACTGAGCTGACACTGTAAATTTCAAAGGAGAAAGAATCAGCAGAGTAAAGAGCTACGTGCTGTTAGGCATCTTGTTTTAGACAACTTTCATGGTAAGGGTCAATAACGAGTAAACTAATTAACAGACCATGAGAAAGTCCCTGACAAGCACGTAAATTAGAAGCCACAGAAAAAGACTCATGCTGCTACTTCAGAAATAAACACTCTAATACAAACACAAAAAACAAAACAAAACAAACACGTTACTTTCGGATAGATTTACACCAGCCTCTTTTCCAGCTCAGACAACCACATGAACTGAGAATCCACTTCAGTAGGATTTTCTGCATTTGAAAAAATACTGGACTGAAAGCCACCGAGAACAATGATCAATCAGATCTTTTTATGCTTCAGAACATTCAGAGCCGTCTCAGGAATATCAATACATGTATTCAACTGATCAGAGAAATCATTCGAAGATCAGGTCTGTGGTAGAAATGCGAGAACTGGGGCTAAGCGGTGAGACTGGTTTGTTGTTTGCAACAATGTATTTAAAACACCGAAAGGAGGACACTGGAAATAAGGTAGCATATTAACATAAACGCCCCAGGACTGGCGCAGTCAGGTCACCGTGTGAACCCCGGAATATCCGTATTTCACAGTCTTAATGTTTTAATCGAATATACCTAGATTAAGCCCGTCCTCGTACTTGGTAGTAAAAGCTTAACAATTTAGCTCCCCCCGCCCCCAATTATTTAACTGCTGCAAAACGTACACTGCATTGCCTCTCCTCCTAAGAAAACACTGAGATTCTTTCGGAAAGTCGGTTGTGACACAATTCCGTTTCAAAGGGATCGCATGCGAGGCGCTATGTCAGACGCCTTGAGAAACTCGCGGATTCAGGCCGCAGACCCTCAGACCAGAAGGAGCCAGGAGCCCTTCCTGGGGGTCATCCTCGGAGCACCGAGAAGACCCATCTCTCGCGCATCCCTCCGGCGGTGACGCCGTTCGGCGTCGCGCCAGCACTGAGCTGCCGGGGGGGGGGGGGGGGGGCGGGTCACAGGTACCGCGCACGTTTCGGGGGCAAGGACACGGAAGTGCCCTTCACTCCACTTAGGCCACAGTCACGGCCACGAGCGGAAGGGAGGCCCATCCTGCATCCCGCTCTGCTCGGAAGGCCAAGGGAAGACCTGGGGGGCGGGGACCGGGAAAGGAGGGCAGGGGAGAGGGGACAGAAAGCCACGGAGCGGCCGGGCGACGACCACCGCGGGGGCGGGGCGACAATCCCGGGAAGGAAGGGGAAGCGCCCGCGGGAGAGGCCGGGGAGGAGGCCGGACGGAGGAAAACGAGGACCGCCGGGTCCCCGGAGCAGCCGGAAAGGCCGGGGGGCGATGGCGGATTCCGGGGACATCGCGCCACCGTCCTTCAGGAGATGCGGGAGGGCGAGCGGGGAGGCCGCGGGGGCGGGGCGGCCGGAGCGGGCCCCGGGGGTCTGGGGGGCGCAGACCCGGGCCGGGGAGCGAGGCCCGCGGGAGGCCCTCTGGAGGCGCCGGGCCGGGAGATGCAGGGGGTGCGGCCGTCCCCCGCAGGTCGCTCCCCGCGACGCCATCTTGGATCGGCCCGGCGCCCCCAAACGGGCGGCTGGCGACGAAGCTGGGCGCGCGGGGGCCCCCGCCGAGGCCTCTCACCTGCGGGCGGACGGCGGCGGGCTCGGACTGCGGTCGAGGCGGCGGCCGGCGGAGCTACCTCAGCGCTCCCTTCCCAGCTAGGATGCACTCGGCTTCAGCTGCTCCGCGGCGGCTCCACCGGAAACGGCCGCGCCGCAGCCAATCAGCGCCCGGCTGCTGACGTCAATGCGCCTCGCTCTGGCCAGAGCCGTCGCCTTGGCAACCTTAAAGGGGCAGCGGCCCCGGGTCCTCCGCCGCCGCTCGTTGAAGGACCCTCGCCCCTCCTCCGCCTAGAATGGTCCCCCTTCTACTCTTCTTTCCGTCCTGCCTCGTCCCTCGTCCGCAGCCCTCCTCGCGCTTGCCTCTGGTCTTCTCCTCACTTTCTCTAGCCCGGGGCTTCCCTCCTCTGTACACCTGCCGCCCCTTACCTGTTCCAGTCTGGACGCCACAGGTCCTCTTTTCTCTCTCTGCTGCTCTTCGCTCGCTCTCCGCGTGGCTGTGGGCAGCTCCCCTCTCTCCTCCTCTCCTCTCTTCTCCCCACCCTCACTCCCACCTCCCTCGCCGCCTCCGCCTTTTCTCCCTGCCTTCAACCCCCGCCCCCCACCCAGGCCGACCCACGTGGGGCGTCTCGGATGACAGGTGGGCGACTCCGCCCCGCGGCCCCGGCCGGAGGGGGACGCGGGGCCGGGGAGGGGGAATTCCTGCCGCTTCCAAGCCCCGGAGGAGGTGGCGGATCCGCGGCAGCTGCACCAGGGGCCGAGCGCGGGCGGATCCCGGGATGCGCACGCCCGCCGCGTATCCTGTGCTCGGCCAGCGCCGCGGCCTCCGGGCTCCGGGCCGCCATCCGGTCCAGGAAATCCGAGCCCTGCCAAGTGTCTGCTTGGCCAAGCGGGCCGCTCTCCCCTCCGGGGGTGCTGTCGCCAAGTGGAGGCCACACAGTCCCAATGGGCACAAAATGCTGGAAAGGACTTTGTCGGAGTCCAAGAGAGGCCTGAGTCCTTCTAGCTCCTGAAATGCCCCCCTCCTCGCCCCGACCCCGCATAATGAGAAGTACAAAACGTGCAGGTGGGCACAAACCGTCTGTGACCACACGAGAAATCTCAACCGCCTGTAAAAACTGCCCTCATCGGGGATGATGGAGGGGAGGGCGGGGCAGCGACTTCTTTACTGCTTCAGCCATTTTTTTTTCCCATGCAAGTATCCGCCCGTGGAAGAGGAAAGGGGATGGGAGGCAGGGGACGCTTTCGGACATATGACGTCGCTAAATGAATAAAGAAGGCCCTTGGAACACACGTATCTTTGTGTCTGGCTGGTACCTGTTGTACCCTTGGGGTATATAGCTCTAGGGCTGTATGTGTAAAATACACAATGGATTTAACGCATAATACAAAAAATATATAAATACCTCTAATAATTTTTATACTGATTCCAGGCCGAAACCGTAATATTTTGGATATATTCGGTTAAATACTATTAAGATTAATTTCGCTTTTGTTTTTTACCTTTTTAATATAGCTATTATAAATTTTTAAATTTCCTCCATGACTCGTGTTTATAGTATTTCTGTTGGACATCACTGTCCTAACAGGCCAGGTGCACCCCTAAATCCACCAGTACGATAAGCCTCCTGCTTATCAGAGTACTTCTTTCATTTAGTTGTGGTTATCCCTCCCCCGCTCCACCCCCACCCCCACGGGCTTTCTGAAAGTCAGAAGAAGCATAGACAACATCAGAAAGGCCAGATTAGGCCTGTAAGAGGGGGATGTAGGGGGGAAGTTTCTTCTCCCACCTACGCCCCCACAGGACTTTCACCAGGGATGGGTGGAATGGGAGATTAAAGGCACAGCCTCAGTCATATACGATTTCACCCTTGTCAGTACAAAGAAAGGCTAATTAAAGTGAACCCTAAGCTGGCAAGCAGGAGAGGGAATTCGATAGCACTGAGCAGGCCCGGTCTCGTTCTGAGAAGAAAACACTGCGGTCCGATAAATCTGAGTTTGGTTTCAGGCTCTGCCATCTCCGGTAATTGACTTAATCCCCATGAGCCTCAGTTTCCTCAATCATAAAGGATGAGCAGGGCTGTGCTAAAATGAAGCAATAAAGATAATAACGGCACACATGCCTATAGCACTTGCTGTGTTTCTGGCCGTGTTCTAAGTGCTTCACTCATAATAATTAATTGAATCTTCATAATAAACTCTAGCATCAGTATTATTATGATGTTATTGTCATGGAAGGAAAATGAGGCCTGGAGCAGTTAAGTGACTACTATGTTTCATACCTAGGCAGTGAGCGTAATCACTCCCCTTTGCAGCACGTGTGTAAAGAAAGTGCCCAGCACAGGGCGGGATACAATAGATAAACATTAGTTTGCTTCCCGGCTGCTCTCCCCTTCCTCAGGAGCTACCCACACTACTGGGTTAAGACTGAGTTGTACTGTGTCCCATTCTCAGTGTTACCTTCCTAAGAGAGTCAAGACGCTTAGAATAGGGAAACCAGCAAGCTGGTGACATTGAGCCTGTGCTTTGAGCGACAGCTGACTCGGTGCTGAGGCCTGGCTGTGTGTCCCCATTCAGCCGCATTCAGGCGCCCCTCCAGCCACGGGCCGTCGTTTCCTGTGTCCGTCGCACTCAACCTCGTTCTAGCTGCCAAATCCTCCTAGGCCGGGGCTTTGAAAGACAGAAAGGGAAATGTGCAGCAGATAGTTGAGCCTGGGGAGAGTTCACTGAGACAGCTGCTGCGAAAAGCCAAACAGCCTTGGTGGTTTCCCAATGCTGCGAATGCTGTTTCAGTGCAGCCGGCTGTGCCGCTGCGAGAATTTCAACTCATCAAATTCATTTCAGAAATGACAGTGGTTCCACCCTAGTTTGTGTGGTTTCTCCTTCTCCAGAGGCCTTCTGCCCTGGATTCCAAGGTCTGTCAGCCCCTTTTTTTTTTTCTTTTTTTTTTAATCTGTGTCCTTGGAAAAGCTCTACAAAATGAGTTTCTACGGTAGTGGTGTTGTAAGTAAATTTTTCTCTTCAAAACAAAATTCCTTAATTGCTGTTACAATGTTTGTGAAACAAACAACAGCAAACAATTTTAAAAGCAAAATAAACATCAGTTATGCATTTAGTAAGCAGAAGTTGAACTAAGAAAGCCAGTGTACAGAAATAGAGACACAGATGTAGAGAACAAACATATGGACACCAAGGGGGGAAGGGGGTGGTGGTGGGATGAACTGGGAGATTGGGATTGACATGGATACACTAATATGTATAAAATAGATAACTAATGAGAAATTGCCATATAGCACGGGAACTCCACTTCGCTGTACAGTAGAAACTAACACGATGTTGTAAAACAACTATACCCCAATAAAAAAATTTTAAAAAGAAGAAAGCCAGTGTATAAAAGGAAGGAATATTTTGGCATGCCATTTCTTAGTGTTTCTTATGTTTAAAGTTTCCATTGGGTGAGGCCAGATGCACGTAGTTCAGGTTTCCAAGGAGTAGTTTTCAGACTATCACCACCTATTTATGCTGAGTATATATGCTTCCTGTGGAACCCAAGGTTGTGGTTTCAAAGATAACCTAATTCCAGCAAGCATTCCAATGCCAAAAGTCTTTCTGCTTTTCTCACTGGCAAATGTCCAGGGGGGAGCTGACGCTGCAGCCTTGACTCTGAAGAGGGCCTGGAGGCCCAAATTCTTCCTCTGGGAACCTCAATCTTTTCTCTTAAGGCGTTTACAAAGGGTAATGTGCCTTACTTACAGACTACTGTTCTAAAGGTGAATCACGTCTAAAAAATACCTTCTCAACGACATCCAGACTAGTATTTGACCGAAAACTGGGTACCAGGGCCTAGCTAAGTTGACTCATAAAAATTAATCATCACAAGCATGAGTCAAGTCTAGCCCAGATATTTGCATGAATCTCTTCTAAATATTCTTCTCCCAGATATGGATCTCCTATGCCTTTGCTAGTTTTAACTCATGCTAACCCGAAATCAGTAGTTCACAGATTTAGGGCTTTAAAAAAAAATAGTGATGATAAGCAACCAGAATTTACTGTATAACACAGGGAATTCTATTTGATATCTTATAATAACCTATAATGGAATATAATTTTAAAAAAACAACTGAATCACTCTGCTGTACACCTGAAACTAACACAACATCATAAATCAAATATACTTCAATAAAAAAAATTTTAGTCATGGTCTCCTCAGAGAAGCTCATGAAAACAAGGGCTTTCTTTCTCCCCAGAAAATATGCCAAGCATACACACATATGACCTTTATCGTCTGATTTCAGTGGGTCCACAGATACCGACGCTCATCCATGCCTGGACGTCAGGTTCAGAAGCCTTAAAAGGTATTTCCTGAGCGTACACAGGGCAGGCCCTAGATGCCTGGGATGCAGAGAAGGTGAGGGATGAGCTATGGCCCCGCCCTCGAAAGTAAGGACTACGATTGCTGTATCATACGGTACGAGTATGTTTACTTTTGTAAGAAACCCCCAAACTGTCTTCCGAAGTGGCTGCACCACTTTGCGTTCCCGCCAGCAGTGATGAGAGTTCCCGTTGCTCCACGTCCTCACCAGCATTTGGTGTTGTCAGCGTTTTGGATTTTAGGCGTTCTATCAGGTGTGTAGTGGTATGTCGTTGCTGTTTTAACTTGCAGTTCCCTAATAGCCTATGATGTTCAGCTTCACTTTGTATGTTTATTTGCCATCTGTGTATCTTCTTTGATGAGGTGCCCGTGAAGATCTCGTGCCCATTTTCGAATTGGGTTGTTTGTTTTCTCATTGTTGAGTTTTAAGAGTTCTTTGTGTATTTTGAATAAAGTTCATATAATTTTCACGTCGCATTCTTTTGCTTTCTTTCGACAATTTTAAAATGTAAAAATTATTTGTAGCTTGTGAGCTGTACAAAAACATATCGTGGGCCAGAGTCAACCCACACGTCACAGTTTGGCAAGCCCTGCCTTAAAAGTTTGGGTTTTCTTCTTAGAGCCACTGGGGAATCATACAATGGTCGCATGTGGGGAAGAGACATGGTCAAGTACACACTTTATCACTCTGACTCTAGTGAAGCGAGGGCAGGCCCAGGGTGTATGAGGGAGCTTGGAGCAAAGACACCTGCTGGAGTTTGTTGCCAGAATCAGGTGAGGGGTGGGAATGGCTTAAACTAATAAAATTTTGATGCAAGTGAGTAGAGCTGGGCCTATTCCAGAAATACTAAAGAACTAGGAGAGACGGAACCTAGGGATTGTTGTGGAGCATCAGGAGGAGGGGAGACTCAAGGATGACCCCTAGGTTTCTGTCTTAGCCAATGAATCAATGCTGCTGCCTTTCACTGAGTCAGAGAAGCGGGGAGGAGCAGCGGGGGTGGGCGGGGTGAGGGGCCGTGAGTCATCCACGAGGGGCTGTCAGTTGTGTGCTGGTTGGAAGCTCAGGAGACAGTTAAGGGCTTTGAAATCATCAGCTTATTAATTTCAAAGCCATGGGCATGAATGACATCCTTCCCGGTAGCAGGTGTTGAGAGAGAAGCAAAGGGAAGAAGGAAGATGGCATGAGGAAGACCGAGAACAAGAAGATAAAGGGAAGAAGCGATGTTAGAAAGCAGGCAGCAAACCAGGAGAGCATGGGGGTCGCAGAAGCTGAGGGGGGCAAGTGTTTCGAGAAGAAGACAGATGCTGCAAAGACACAGAATAAGAAGTGAAGGGTCAGGGCGATTCACAGCACCGGGAACCAAGATGACGCTTCTGACCTGCAATCAAGGGGGAAAGGATGCTCAGAGCTGTTTTTCCACATGGACTCCTTTGCATGACCAGCCAGCAAGAGATGAGAGAATAGATAATCATGAGGCTATTGTGCTGATTAAAGCCATTGGAAACTTGTATCCCTCGAAAGGCACAGGGAAAATACACAGAATGTCAAGACTGCATTGTTTCTATCAACTGCTTTCCTACTCACATCCCGTGGAGGGAATCCTGAATGGTGTTCTCACCCAACCACTTCTACACTGTGATTTCGGGTGTTGTCCCCAACTGGCACATTGCCGGAACCTGGTTCTCCTGCCTTCCCAGAAGTCCTGTGAGTCACCCAATATACGTTCAATAAATTCCTTTCCTACTTATGTCATCAAGGGTTTGTTTCTTTGCTTACATAAAAGAGCTCTGAATGATATGTCCCTTATCTTGTCCTGGAAAATAACAGTATAAAAATCTCCAGACTCTTGTTGGATAATTAGGAAATGACCTATTCGTTAATGTGCAGTCTTCATGTCAACCAAGAGGAAAACAAACAAACCACTGGACGGTGACTGTGGTCACCCAGTCAAAAGTCACAACTGCGTGGAGAGTCCAGGCTGGCTGGCCACATTTTGGTCAACCCTTGATCCACCCATTCCTGAAGGTGGCAGCCAGAGAAGCGAGCTCCGATCAGGGGCCATCACTGAACAACTCTTCACTCTACAGTGCAGGGGCCATCTCCACTGTAGAGGACGGACACAAAAAGATTCTCCTCTCTAAGCTGGAGAAAAGCATGAACAATTTTTCAGCGCCTACGCTGAGAAACCCTGTGTGTGTTTTCCACTTTGAAATAAACATTCTACCCTTTTAATCGTGGTTATGGGTGAGCTTTACTAAGCAGCTCTCATGGCTGGCCCTTCTGGACTGAATCCTGGCTTGCTTCCCCAGCCCTGCCTGCTCTTCGATTTGGATTCCAGGATGGAAATCGGTGCTCCATGTCTGAATGTTTTCTTATCCCTTCTTGCTGAATTGGTCGTATATCCTCAACCATCTCCGTCCTCTCTCTCCTGCCCCCGTGACATCCCTGCCCCCTGCACTGAGTTTGGGATTCTGGATTTGCAGCTAGCTGGCCTCCAGGCCCATGTTCTTACAGACCCGTCTTATCCTCCCATCCCCTTGATACAGTCTGAGTTCCTGTCCTGGCATTCCCTTGTTCTTCCCTATTTTTCTACCACCCATCTCTCTTTGGCCCTAGTTCGGAGTATAAGGGGTTAGCATTTTATGCAAAGCACAAATTCCTGAAGACTGATCCTGAGGAAGGCTGGTGGGTGTTGTCGGGTACCAACTAAACTGGCACCACCAAGTGGCAAGAGTATAAACAGAGCTTAGGATTCGCTCCAGCTTTGAAATTATGCGGCTGGAACTTTAGGTCATTTTACTTAGATTTGCATCAAACTAACGCATATATTTTTGTCTCTACTATGCTTTGCCTTGACCACTCATTCAATGACAGTTTAATGTGAACCTACTCTGCCAGGAACTCTGATTGTCCTTACAAGGGTCCCAAACATGGTCCCTGGTCTCTAGGGGGAGAGACAGAAAAATACACACGGGTGAGGGAGGGCGGAGAGTAAGCAGGGAGGGCTTCCCAGAGGAGGTGGCATCTAAACTGAGATGAGAAGAATAAGGAAGAGCTGGTGACGAGCGGAGAAAGAACACTTTTCAGGCAGAGGAAACGTGTACAAAACACCCAGAGGTGAGAGGGAACCGGCTGGAGGGCATCTGGGAAACTGCAAGTAATTTAGGACGCATGGATCCAGAAACTGTATGGGGGATCCAGCAAAAGATGAGTCTGAGCAGTTCACAACAATAAGGCCGACACACACAGAGGGCGTACTTTGTGCCCCAGACCGTTCTCGTGTTCTACACAGGCTGACTCGGCCGATCCTCATCACAGCTTTCTGGGGTGGGTAGTACTATTGTTATTCCCATTTTACAGATGAGGAGGCTGAGGCAGGAGAAGTTAAGGAACTTGCCCGAGTTGTATGTGTAGCAGGAAAGGTAGAGCTGGGGTGTGAGCCAGGACGTTGAGTCAAGCTAATGCACTGGGGCTTTCACCTGAGTCCTTCAGGGAGGGGAGGGACACGATCAGGGTGTGCTTTAGAAAGAGTACAGGATGCCCTCCTGTCCCCTGGTGCCAACAACAAGGCTGAAACCAAGGATGTTTGGGAGTTAACCCTCAAAGAAGACGCCAGCAGACATCAGAGCCAGCCCAGGAAGCAAGGGGGCAGTAGCACGCAACGGTTTTGGGGTCAATTGCCAGGTTTCTAAGAACGGAGTGGCGATCTGCCCGGATGGCAGCCAAGGCTGCAGGGCATTGACCGGGCTGGCTCACGGCTATTTCTTCAAGGCAGAAACAGCCAGCAGCCTGCTTGAGCCTGACTGCCGGGGGGCCTGACACCAACTTATCTTTTCCAGCTTAACTTTCTGAATTCACCTTCTATCCTCATCCAACTAGGACCTACTCTGTTATTTATACCCAGACACATTCATGAAACGATTGAAAGAGCATCGCGACAAATAAGCACATAACAAAATTATGTTAGAACGTGAATAAGAACAAATATTAAGATCAGAAAAAAAACCATAATGAAGGGCAGAAATCAGGCTGGGTTGGGGGAGAGTGACAATGAAACACAAATATTCAAGCTGTAAGATTCTCCTACTGCTGCTATTGTCAAGTTCAAGTTTGACGCTAAGCTTCCAGTCAAAGTGAAAGGGAGACAAGGTCATTTACATGGCTGTTATTGATAGAAAAGAGGAAGTGCACCCATCTGTCGAGAAACTTCCGTGGCCCTTGGCTAGCGAAGTTCTGACATGGGTTTTACAACGGCCCTGCCCTCCAGGCCCTTAGCGCCCTCTGCTTTCCCAAGGCCACGCGCTGATGTAGGTCATTGCCTACAAGCACATAGCTTTCAGTCAAAATCCTGCCCAATCGTCAAAGCTCAGCTTAAGGAGTTTGGCACCCATGAAGTTGCCTCTTCCCCCCCTGGGCAGATGTTCTTCCCTCCTGTATTCCCCTGCCTTGTTTTCCCTTATTTCATAGCACTCAGTACATTCCATGTTATAATTCAATGTGTACATGTCTCATCTTCCTGAGGTGGCTTTGTGGTTAGGGTGACAACTTCACAGTCAACCTACCTGGGTTCTACCTTTGACACTGACAAGCCATGTAACCTTAAGCAGATCACTTCCTTTTCCTTAGCTTCAGTTTTCTCATCTGTAAAATGGGCGTTAGAAGAACATCGTCCTTGTTCTCTTAGTAGGGCTCCTGGCACCTGAATTATCGGCGTCTTCATCCCCATTATCATCTCCTCTTCTCCCAGCGCTGAGCCGTCCAATGCAATAGCCACAGGTGGCTCTTTAAACTGAAATCAATTATAATTAAAATAAAGTGTAAAAGTCAGTTCTTCACTGGCACTAGCCTCATGTCAAGTGCCACAGGTGGCTGATGGCCACCATATTGCACAACGACAGATACAGAACATTTCCATTGTCACGAAAGTTATATTGGAGGACACGGGTCTAGAGCAAGGATTGGCTTTCTTTTTTTCTATAAAGGGTCAGACAGTAATTATTTTAGACTTTGCAGTCATATGGTCTCTGCTGCAACTACTCAACTCTGCCAATGTAGCATCAAAACAGCTACAGATAATGCATAAATGAACGGGCATGGCTACGTTTCAGAAAACGTTATTTATGGATGCTTCAACTGGAATCTCTATGGTTTTCACATTTCACAGAATATTATTCAGATTTTTTCAACCACTTAAAAAGGGGGAAATCACTCTTAGCCTGTGAGCTATTCAAAAAGGATAGACCGTAGTTTGCTGACCTTTGCTCTAGCATGTAAGCTCCTTCTGGACAAATCTCCCATCTTTTATTTATTTTATTTATAGGTCCATATCCTGGAATACCTATTCGTGGGTGTCTCTTATGCAGCAGGCTCCTGTTCTACATTGGAGGAGAGTCACGCAGAAGTCACAGCCTCTGTAATGCAAGAGCTCACAGACTGTAGTCAGCAGAATAATGGCCCCCAAAGATGTCCACCTGCTACCCCCCAGAATCTATGATATTTTATATCACATGGCAAAGGGGAGTCAAGGTTCCACACGGAGTTAAGGTTGCAGATGACCTTAGGATAGGGAGACTATCCTGGATTATCTGAGTGGTTCCCATGTAGTCACAAGGGTCCTTAAATACAGAAGAGGAAGGCAGAGGAGCCGGTGTCAGAGAGATGCAACGTGAGAAAGACTAGACCAGCCATTGCTGGCTTTGAAGATGGAGAAGGCGCCGAGTCAAGGAACGTGGGTAACTTCTAGACAACGTGAAATGCAAGAAACAAATCCTTCCCTGGAGCCTCCAGAAAGGAAGGCAGCCTACCAACACCTTGATTTTAGCCTGGTGAGACCCACTTAGGACTTCTGACTTCCAGGACTCCAGATAAGTTTGCAGTGTCTTAAGACACTAAGTTTGTGGTAATTAGATACAACAGCAACAGGCACTGATACACAGATCAACGGAAGAGAAGGACCTGGGAACAGATGTGATGCGTAGACGAGTACCACCGAAGCCGGTACAATGCACAACATTAGCACGAGCAGTCCAGGCAGATGGAAAACAGGAGAAAAGAGGCCCAGCATGCAAGTGGAATCGTCTGGCTTTGTCCTTCTGAAACTGGCTTATTTCACGCAGCATGTAAAATGCCACTGCTAGGAGGAATCTAAACTGTCAAACTCACAGAAGCAGAGACTAGAACGGGGAGGGCTGGGGGAGGGGCACGCGGGGAGATGTCCTTCAATGGGTAGAAAGGTCCGTTATGCAAGACAAGTAAGTTCTTATGAAACAAAACATTGTTAATCAACTCTACTCCAATATAAAATAAAAAATTTTTTTAAAGATGAGTAAATTCTAGAGATCTACTGTACAGCCTTGTGTCTAGCGTTAAAATATTATGCACCTAAAAATTTGTTAAGAAGGTAGATCTCATGTTAAGCTTTCTTACCACATACGCACATACATTAAACATGTCATTTTTTTTTTAATATCAATTAGACATCAATAAAGCTGTTGTTAAAAAAAAAAAAAAAAAAGAGGCCCAGCATGGACAAAAGCACGGAGAGTGAAGACCATAGCGGGTTCAAGAACCTATAAGAAGTCCGAGATTAGCAGAGAGCTCAGTAGGAGGGGAAGGGAGACAGGAGGGGAAACGTAGGTGGAGCCAGACGTGGGAGGACCTCAGCCCTGCTGACAAGCCTTTCTTTGTCGTCTGGAATTCTACTTATTGATCACCACCGAACGAATTAACCCAGCACTTAAAGCAACAATCGCAGTATGGTATCTCCTGATTTTGTGGATCAGGAATTTTGCCAGAATTCGGTTCGGTGATTCTTCTGCTCCGTGTGGTGTCCACTGAGGTCACTGGGTGGTGTTGAGCCAGAGGATGGGCTGGCCTGAAGGATTCAGATGGCCTTACTCACAGGACGGTCGTCTCAAGATGCCAGACTTCTTCCACGAGGGCCCAGAGCTCCCAGAGAGAGAGAGTATCCCGAGAGAGCCAGGCAAAATCTGCGTGGCTTTTGATGACCTAACCCGGAAGTCCAGAACTTATTCCTGCCACATGCTCTTGGTCAAACACAAGACTTCAGCCAGCCCGGTTCCAAAGGGAAGGGCGCTGAAGCCGATCTCTCAACGGAAGTTGTGTCAAAGCTCCTGGGCCATCTTTAATCTGCCACATCTAGAAACAGGGAGCTGGTAAAGGGCTTTTTTTTCTTTTTTGGACTATGTGGGGTTTTAAAAAACATTTTTAGTGGGGAAAAATACAAAAAAGAACATTAGAAATCACCCGCAACCCCACTACCCAGAAACGATCACATACCATTGTGAAGAATTCCCTTTTAAAATTTTTGACGTTTCACCTTTTCAGACTCTCCATTTATTTTTTTACTTTTCCACTGAAGGACTTTAAATAGGAAAGAGACAGTATTAAATTTGCATGTTGAAATGTTACTTTGGCTTCAGTGTGGGAAGAGTCTGGCAGGGAGACAAATTGGGCTGCTATTGACGTAATGGAGGCTATGACCCCCCAGCCTTGGCTGCAGAAAGCAGGGGAGGGGCAAGGGGAGGACCCACTGATTCCAGGAGCTTCTCCCCACTTCGTTTTTGGGTATAGACAATATAACTTTTAAAAATGCTATACAAAGTGCTTCGCAAATGCAACTTCAGGACAAGCCCAATCCAGAAACAGCCTGGAAAAAGAGCCATATGAAAGTTTATTTCTCACTCACACTACAAATCTACCAGGTGGCCCGAAATATGGTTCCATATTATCTTCACACCAGATCTCAGTTTTTAAAAGTGGCCTCTTTCTAGAACATCCTGGCAGCGGGACAGAAGCATTAGCTCCTAAAGCTTCTGTAGAGGAAAGACCCGTATCAGTTCCTCTTGCATTTCACTGGTCAAAGCAGATCTCGGGCCAGTGAGTTTGGAAATGGGGCAGAGAAGACTCACGGTGGCCTGCACGGCCCTCTGATCTCAGCCCTTCTGCTTTCCCGCCTGCACACCCTCCAGCCACATCGTCGTCCTTGCTGCTGTTCAAACGAGGCAGAGCCGCCTCGGTGCTGGCGTTCGGTCCACCTGAAAGGCTGAGTTACCCCCCCAGCCTCAGCGCTCGAGCCCCACCTCCTTCAGGTCTGTGCTCAAATGCCAGCTGACTGTCCTATTCCAAATGCAACCTTCCACCCACCTCCAACACGAAGCCTATCCTACACACAATTACTCCATATTTACCACCGTATGACTTATTATATATATTTTGCTAGTTTGTTTAGTCTCTCCCCCTTCTTCTCTCTCACACACACAGAAACGTAAGTCTCACAAGAGCCAAGTTTTTGCTTTGATCCCTGTTGTGTCTCCAATACTTAGAATAGCATCTGGTACACAAAAAGTGCTAAAAATATCTTTGAAAGAGTGTGATGAATGAATGACTACTAGAAAGATGATTAGCTCAGGAGAAAGTCAGAAAACGTTGACTAAATTACAACTACATGCCTCTCACTATATAGCAGAGTGTCTGGCTAAATAACTATTCATTAACTCATCTGGTTGAGCTTCATTTGAAAACCTTAGACGGTAAAAGTGTACCTGCAGGTAAAATGTATTTCCCAGCCATCGAATTATAGGTAGCTTTAGTTGTCTGTGTTTTTTGGATTTTTTATTAATAGCACAATATTTGGAGCTCTCGCTATGTGCCTGGCACATATGTGTGAACATGAACGTCTGGTGAAATCCATATGACGTCAGCTCTGGGCTGTAACTAGCCTGAGTACACCCATTAACACCTGGGTAACCGGGGTGGACCAGATGAGTGACTTCTGCAGTTGACACAGCTCGTTAATAATGGGGCCAGATTTCTAACTCAAGCTTGATTCTGGAGCAACAGCCATACCGTGCTGTTGCTTTCCACGGTGAGCATAATTTATCCTTAGAATATGAAGAGGGAGGGGGAACTCTTATTTAAATGAAGAAGAAAGAAAAAGAGGAGAAGGAGGAAGAGGAGAAAGGGAAGAAGGGGAGAAGGAGGGGGAAGGAAGGGAGGAGAGAGGAAGAGGAAGAGAGAGAGGAAAACAGAGAAGAAGCATCTCCTTAAAATCAAGAGCGTGCATCTCCTGACATCATAGCAGACTACAGCCCAGTGACCTTCACAGGACAGTCCCCTGGAAAGCCACTGATGCTCTCAAGACTCCACACTCACGAAGACATTTCAAAACCTCGAGGGGTCTTCTCTGCCCAGTCCCAACGTCAGCCTGACGACTGTGAAATTGATTGCAAAGTTGGCTGGTTCCTGAGAGAATCTTTTCTCTCCCGCTGATCAATCAGCTGTTCACTGAATCACTAAATATGTCAGACTTGATCACGGAGCTTCAAGAGTGTTTCCTGAGAATCAATGGAATGAACACAATTTTTGTGAATGAAGTTCTTCCGTCTTTGCAAGAAGAATCAGAAGGTTTCTTCCTTTATCCCCACACCCTCTCATCTCCAAAAAAATGTGGATGCAAAGTGAAGTCTCTCCTTCTGTGGTTCAGGCATTATCACCATTTTACAAACACAGAGAGGAAAAAGTGGGGGAGTTGAAAAGGCCCTATATCCAGAGTAAAAGATCAAAGGGTCAAAAGAACAAGTGGTCACTAAAAAAGAAATATTTTTAGAAGGCTTAACTCACTAGAAGTAACAGATGTCTTCTCCCTTTTACTCTTCCCTCCCTCTTTCACAAAGCAAACCCACTGCTGTATTAATACAACATAATCCGCGGACATGCAGTCGCTCTGAGATCTACGATGATATCCTGGTGCAGACAGCAATAGCTGGTTTAAGAGGTCACCCGGCATCCAACTCTTTGTGGAAATGAAGCCGGTCATGGTCTCCCACTCTCCTTCTCTGTTGAGCTTACCTTTGCCTCTAGACAAATAGTACTGTGTGCATAAGCTACTGCTCTTCTCAGGATTTCTCCACGACGATTTGGTGGGTAAAATAATCTAATCAGCAGAAAGGCAGCCCATCATCTGTCCATGAATCCAGCAAATCATAGAAGTTCAGGCTGCTCTTTGAGTCCTTGGCAAAACAGATGTATCTGTGATGTCTTAATATATTTCAGCAGTCTCTTACAAACTAGACCACTGATTTGTTAGTGCTTTGTTGCATTCTGGTGAAGGACACTATTCTCTTTTTTTAAAATTTATTTTATTGAAGTAGAGTTGATTTACAATGTTGGGTTAACTTCTGCTGGACAGCAAAGTGATTCAATTATAATATACATACGTCCTTTTTCATATTCTTTTCCATTATGGTTTATCTCAGGATATTGAATCTAGTTTCCTGTGCTCTACAGTAGAACCTTGTTGTTTATCCATCCTATATGTAATAGTTTGCATCTGTCAATCCCAACTCCAAATCCATCCCTCCCCCACCCCCTCTCCCCCTTGGCAACCACAAGTCTGTTCTCTATTGGAGGACACTATTCTGATGATCAGCCCTTTCTATCTAAGTTGATGAGCTTCTAAAACTGGCCCAAGTAGAGCATCCTCAACCTGATAAAGCTCAATGCTGAAAAACCTATAGCTGGCACATAGTAAATGCTCAATAAATATCAACCATTATTATTTTCATATGTAAATTTTCAATTGTATGCAGTCAAAACTGCCAGTCTCTTTCATTATGGCTTCATCCTGCGAATGGCCACTCATTTTTCAAAATTCAACTTAAACATCTCCTTGAAGACCTCTCCTCTGCTCCCCTGGCAGTCTATGCCTCCCCACTGGAGCACATGGCCCATGCCACACTGCCAGGACCTATTTCCTCGACCATCTCCGGCTCTCTCTACTCATTTAGAAACTACTTAAAGGTAGAGCTTCTCTCCCATTTTGTACCTCGGCACCTAGAACAGCACCCAGCACACTGAGCACTCAATACACCTCGGTCTCCTTTCCCTTAATCTTGACGATTCAGCTTAAGTTCCACCCCCTCCAAAAAGTTTTCTTCGTCAACTCAAGCTTCTATCGTCTTTTTTTTCCCCAGCTGCATTGAGGTATGATTGACAAATTTAAAAATTGCATATTTTTAAGGTGTACAATGTGATGTTTTGCTGTAAGTATGCCTTACATAATGATTCAACAATCAAGCTAATTAATACAGCCATCAACTAATATAGTGACCGTGTGTGTGTGTGTGTGTGTGTGTGTGTGTGTGTGTGTGGTGACGCTGGGTTTTTTTGTTTTTTTGTTTTTTTTTAATTTAGTTTTTGGCTGCATTGGGTCTTTGTTACTGCGCGTGGGTTTTCTCTAGTTGAGGCGAGCGGGGGCTACTCTTTGTTGTGGTGCGTGGGCTTCTCATTCCGGTGGCTTCTCTTGTTGTGGAGCACGGGCTCTAGGTGTGCAGGCTCAGTAGTTGTGGCGCACGGGCTTAGTTGCTCCACAGCATGTGGGATCTTCCCGGACCAGGGCTCGAACTTGTGTCCCCTGCGTTGACAGGCAGATTCTTAACCCCTGAGGTTTTAGGTATTCTTGTCATCTTTGTATCACCAGTGCCCAGCACATATTAGGCACATGAATAAATGAATGAATGGCTGGATGGATGAGTAACTATCAAGATGGAAGATTATGATAAAAGGGAAAATTTCTGATTATCATCACCCGGAAATTTTGGATCACATATAATAATGTTTTTAACATATGACTAAGTTCTCAATAAGGACAGGGAAACCTCAAGAGCCAAAACATGACACAGGCAAACATGGCAAAAAAAAAGTACAAACAAAAAGAGCAGACCTGGAAGGGGGCGAGCTGATGCTATGAGTGGTAGGGTGAGACAGGCTACTAGAGCTGGTAAACAGCAGGCTTGGATTGCATAGCCTACACAGAAATGGGAGGTGAAGCCTCAGACCTACATGAGGCAGGGAACTGAAACTAAGACCCCTGCATGAAAGCGAGGTCTTTGAAGGTCTACCCGCACTGTAAAAGGGAGAAAAACTATACATTAGCTCAGAAAGACAAAGCTTGTCTTCCTCTGAGTTCTGGGTAAAATGGAAATTTTCCCCTGAAACCTCCAGCCTCAAGTGGATTTGGGCCTCAAATGTATAGTAGCTGGGTTGTCTGGGAACTCTTGAACTGATCAATTAACCTTTTAAACAGTCCCAGAATAATGTTATCTGTGGGGTGAAGTGGTGCAGCCACTCTGGAAAAGAGTATGGAGTTTCCTCAAAAAATTAAAAATAGAACTACCTTGTGATCTAGCAATTCCACTTCTGAGTATTTACCCAAAGGAAATGAGAACACTAACTTGAAGAGGTATCTGCACCCCCATGGTCATTGCAGCATTATTTACAATAGCCAAGACATGGAAGCAACCTAAGAATCTATCCATGGATAGGTGGATAAAGAAAATAAGGAATATTAACAGAGAAAGACAAATACTGTATGATACCACTTATGTGTGGAATCTAAAAAAATGCAACAAACTAGTGAGTATAACAAAAAAGAAACAGACTCACAGATATAGAGAACAAACTAGTGGTTACCAGTGGGGAGATTGAAGGGGGGGCGGCAATATAGGGATAGGGGATAAAGAGGTACAAACTATTAGGTATAAAATAATCTATAAGAATATATTGTACAACACAGGGAATAGAGCCAATATTTTACAATAACTAGAAATGGAGTATAACCTTTAAAAATTGTGAAACACTATATTGTGCACCTGTAACTTATATAATATTACTGTACATCAACTATACTTCAATTTAAAACTTTTTTAAAAGAGGAAAATAAGGAATATTATTCAACCATAAAAAAGAAGAAAATCTTTCCATTTGCAACAACATGGATGGACCTTGAGGGCATTATGCTGAGTGGAAAAAGTCAGACAGAAAAAGATAAATGCTGTATGATGCCACTATATGTGGAATCTAAAAAAAACAAAAACAAAAATCTCATCGATACAGAGCCCAGATTGGTGGTTGCCCAACCAGGCAAAACGGATGGAGGGAATCAAGAGGAACAAACGTCCAGTTATAAGATAAACGCGGAGTGTGCTGTACAACATGGCCACTATAGTTAACAGCGCTCCAGTGCACATCTGGAAGTTGCTAAGAAAGTAGGTCCTAAAAGTTCTCATCACACACAGAAGAAATTTTGTGACTCTGTGTGGTGACGGATGTTCACTAGACCTATTGTGGTGATCATTTTGTAATATATACGAATATCAAATCATGCTGTATACTTGAAACTAATGTAATGTGGATATGGACCTAGAGATGATCATACTAAGTGAAGTAAGTTAGAAAGAGAAAGACAAATACCATATGATATCACTCATATGTGGAATCTAAACTATGACACAAATGAACGTATCTACGAAACAGAAACAGACTCACAGACAGAAAGAAACAGACTTGTGGTTGCCAAGGGGGAAGGAGGGGGTGGGGGAGGGATGGATTGGGAGTTTGGGGTTAGCAGATGCTAAACTATTATATAGAGGATGGAGAAACAACAAGGTCCTACTGCATAGCACAGGGAACTATATTCAGTATCCTGGGATAAACCATAATGGAAAAGAATATGAAAAAGAATGTACATATATATATCAGTATATAGTGTGTGTGTGTGTGTGTGTGTGTGTGTGTGTGTGTATAACTGAGTCACTTTGCTGTACAGCAGAAATTAACACAACATTGTAAATCAACTATACGTCAATAAAAAAATAAAATAAATAAAAATATATAATGTTATATATCAATTACATCTCAATAAAAAAAAGAGGTATACCTAAAAATGACACTAAAAAGTTGAAAGCCAAAAATGGGATAAAGGTATATTAGGTAAATACTAGTCAAAAAAAACTAATACAGCTCTATTAATACTGGAGAAAAATACAGTAGTTAAGACAAAAAGATAGTATTAGAAATAGAGATATATTACATAATGATAAAAGAGCAAGAAAAAGAGAAGAGGTAATAATTCTGTACTGGTACATTCCTAACCACATGGCCTGAAAATGTATGAAGCTGCGTGACAAAGGCATGAAGGACCTGCAGATCAATTTAACAAGAAGCATGACAGATCCACATGGAGAAAACTAGAAACACCCCTGAAGGACCCCACAGCAGCTTTGAACAAATGGAAAGCATCTCATTGTTCTGCAACATCACAGCAGTGTTGATGACCCCTAAATAAATTTCTAAATTTAACTAATAAAAACCACAAAGTTTTATAGTTTTGTTTTATGTTTTGATTTTGTTTTGCAGAAGTAGACAAACTAATTCTCAGGCTCATTTGGAAAAATTAACAATAGTCTAGCAAATAATGAGGGGGGACTGCCCCTCCAGGTATTAATTTATTACCAAGCACGGCCCATCAGTACCCACACACACAAACACACACAAACACACATATCAGGGGCTCAGAATAGAAAAATATCAAAATAGACTCCAACACATAGAAATTTCACTTACAATAAAGACAGCATTTCAAATAGATGAGGGGAAAATGAACTACCCAATAAATGATGTTGAGACAATTGGCCAGTCATCCAGAAAAACTTAAGATGCTCATGCCTTTGATATGCTCTTATCATAGAAATGCTCTCTCCAGATACACACAGGAATGATATGGGTGCAAGAATATTCATTAGAAACACTACAAATAGCCGCTAATGGGAGATAGTTAAATAATACATATAAGATATGACATATAATAATGTATAAAGATATATATTTTTCTCACAATGGAAAAAGCAGCCATTCAAAAGATGAGGCAAATATGGTGAGATTTTTTCACTGAACATCTCTAAAGGATTAAAAACAAGGTAGAGAGACTGCCCTGGTGGTGCAGTGGTTAAGACTCCACGCTCGCAATGCAGGGGGCCTGGGTTTGATCCCTGGTCAGGGAACTAGATCCCACGTGCATGCTGCAACTGAGAGTTCGCATGCCACAACTAAGGAGCCTGCGAGCCTCAACTAAGACCCGGTGCAACCAAATAAATAAATAAAATAGAATAAAATAAATATAAAAAAATAAAATGTTTTTAAAAAGTAATAAAAAATAAATAAAAAATATAAACAAGGTTGAGAAGAGAGAACCATCTATACTGTAAGTGGTAATGACTATGGTAGACATGGAGAAAGGCAGACAGACAGGCAATCTCTGGAAGGAGTCTCAAGAAATGGGTAACACTAGATGCCCCCAGGGAGAGAGACTGGGTTTCTACGTGTCTTTCTGTACTTTCAAATTATGAACGATGTGCATATATTATCTATTCTCCCCCAAAAATCTCTCTTATAATCAAGAAGGGAGAAAACAGACACTTCTACTTTCCCCAATGTGACAGACTAGGTGTCCACAAGTCCTTTGGGCGACAAATACCTGGTAATGCTAAATAGAATGTGATGACAATTTATAGCCATAGCAAGTGATTTTTTAACATCCTGTCTCATAGTATTTGTCTGATCAAGCAACCCAAAATATTAGCAAGAAAATACGAGGTTTGAGCAATTTCAAAGATTGATCTGATGAACATACGGAGAGATCTCTGGACCCAACAATTAGTGCATTCAGATTATTTTTAAATGCTATAAAACATTTACCAGAATTGACCAGGACACACACACACACACGCACGCACACACACACAGATGCATTAAGCTAGAAGAAAACCAAGGGACCCCCAAATAAACATGACATCATCATGTTCTCTGTAAAATTTGAATTCCACTTTAAAGATAGCAACAACAACAAATAAAAGCTTGGCATGTTTAGAAATTTTTCAGTATTCCTAAAATATATACATATATAAATACTAAAAAAGTAAAATTTTTAGCATTCCTTTAAATATTTATGTACATATGTACACACACACACACATATATATGACCATAATGGAAATTAGAACATGTTTTGACACGAGCAGGATGACAAGAATATGTATCGAAATGGCTGGTCTGAAGCTAAAGCAGAATTTAGAGGAAATGTTTCATGCTATGCCCATCCTTCTGTTGCCTGTTTTATTTGTTCAGCATTATGTTTCTTGAGGTTTTATTGACCGATGAAGATTATCTCATCTATCTAACTGCTACGCAGAGACACAGGGCATGCAGGCCTGACTCCTAGGAAATTCTTGCCATGTTTATACCATAAGTATGCTATTTGTTGGAAGGTTTTGGTAGATACTTTCTATTAGGTTAAGGAAATTCCCTTCTATTCCTAGCTAGTTGAGAATTCGTATCCTGAATTGGAATTTATCAATCGACCAGAAGATCTATCGAGAGGATTATGTTCCCCTACTTTGTCCGTTAATATGTTAAAGTTGCATTAAGTGTATTCACTGATCTTTGAATGTGAAACCATCCTTTCATTATAGAAATAAATCCAACCTACAAAAACAAATCCGAAACAATCAACACGTGGCACCAAGAACATACGTATCGATAATTACCTTAAATGTAAATGGATTAAACGCTCCAACCAAAAGACACAGATAGACTGGCTGAATGGATACAAAAACAAGACCCGTATATGGCCCACTTCTGATCTAGGGACACATACAGACTGATAGTGAGGGCAAGGAAAAAGATACTCCATGAAAATAGAACTCAATAGAAATAAATCTGACTTGGATTTTGCAACTTTTTTAAAAAGATACTTTAAATGTTTTATTTATTTATTTATTTAAGCAAATAGGAAAACTCAGGGGTTTTGATTTAGCATGTCGGTCTTCTTCGGTCTTTATTTAAGGAGCTAGCGGAGAGGCCTTGATGGGGAACTGCTATGAGAGGAAGCACCTGACGCCCTGCTGCAGCTGTCCCTGCTTCACGCGACCGTGGGCTACCCTGCCTGCCTGCCTGCCTTGTGTCAGCCTTCTCGCCGCGCCTGACATCAGGCAGCCGGAGACCACGCAGCCCCTGGGGTACCGCTGTCCAGAGCAGCCGGCCCTTGACTCTTCCTGTATGCACACACGGAATGTCCAGCGCAGGAAATAACCCTCCGGTGGCATCCTCTTCATTCGTTAGCAAACACACCTTCTCTTTTTAAAAAACACCACCAAAATGACAGATGACTCCTTACCTTTCCAAAAACTTAGCCCCAGGAAAAAGCAGACTTGATCTGACAATGCTCTACAGTTGGCAAGTTTTCAGGCTTACCATTTTTTAGCTGAATTGAAGATGCTGGACTATAGATAGCTACGTCTAATATAAAAAGAGTACTATAAAAATGTAACCATTCAAGGTGTTGGAAAGACTAGCAAGAATCAAAATATTACCAATGAGCAACCAAGTACTGAGATTGTAAGTCACCGCGCATTTCTTGCTTAAAGAGTTCCTTTTCTTGTTAACGAGTTTTTTTATTGAACAATTAAGATATGCCCATGTTTAAAAAGCCAAACAAAAATTTAAAAACTTTTTTAATTAAAAAAAAAAACCAAACAGTGGCAAATCCTACAAATAAAAGAGTAAGCTCCCTTTCACTCCATTCCTCCTAATCTCCAAGGCTTTGGGAATGGGAAGCAAGCTGGAACCCCTCTTTCCAGAAATCAACAACGCATATCCAAGAGAGATAGGCCAACTGATGGGTAAATTTATGTTATAGATCAGCACCTAGATCAATAGTTCTATCTCTTCGTGCTAAGCATTTCTGAGTATGTCTGAATTTAAGTTTAAATGTAAATTTGCACAGTAACGATTTCAATGTTTCATCTGATGTCTCCTGTAACTTATGGGGATCACACAAGCAACTGAAACTTGCATCCACAGAACAAGCCTTCTCAAAATTAAAAATTATATTTACAGTCAGGCATTTGCCAAGAGCAACTGACATCACTTTCAATTATGTCAATTAAAAATGAAGTTACTGGGCTTCCCTGGTGGCGCAGTGGTTGAGAATCTGCCTGCCAATGCAGGGGACACGGGTTCGAGCCCCGGTCTGGAAAGATCCCACATGCCGCGGAGCAACTAGGCCCGTGAGCCACGACTACTGAGCCTGCGCGTCTGGAGCCTGTGCTCCGCAACAAGAGAGGCCACGATAGTGAGAGGCCCGTGCACCGCGATGAAGAGTGGCCCCCGCTCGCCGCAACTAGAGAAAGCCCTAGCACAGAAATGAACACCCAACACAGCCATAAATAAAAATAAATAAATTAAAAAAACTAAAAAAAAAAAAAAAATGAAGTTACTAAAAGTATAACATTTGATGACTTAATAAATTAATTTGCAGAAAAGTGAGCCAGAAAATCCTAATGATCAATCAAGATATCACATTAGCAGATTATTGCGTTAGATAAAATTATGACCCCAGAATGGTATTTTTTGCTATTTGTAAGTTACATTGCTACTCATGTAGCTTTCTTATCCCCATTATGATTTATAACTAATAAAACATTTTTAAAGGAAAAAGCGTTATAGTTTAGTGCCTTTAACTGTACTTTTCCTTGCTTTTGGAACAAAGGACCCTGCATTTCCATTTTGCACTGGGTCCTGAAAATTAGGTCACTGGCCCTGGTTGGAAGCTTGGTTGTGTTGGGAAGACTCTCAGGACCATCCCTGTGTGTCTGAGCAGAGACAGCGGGAAAGTTCTTGGGAATTTGGCCTGGGTCCCCTAGAAGATGGGAGAGAAAGGTGGAGGCATACAGAGCCTAGTGCCTGCTTCTTACCAGCAGGGTGAGTGGAGGGAGGGTAGCGGTGGGGAAGTCTCTACACCAGCCGTGTCAAGGTGAGGACTGGTGAGCTCCCGGAGTAACGGAGGCTGGAGGAGTTGTCAAGACAGAAGCCATCTCTTCTTTTTCTAATTTAATTTTTATTTTATATTATAGTTGATGCACAATGTTGTGTTAGTTTCAGGTGTACAGCACAGTGAATCAGTTACACATATACACATGTCCACTCTTTTTTAGATTCTTTTCCCATATCGGTTACTACAGAGTATTGAGTAGAGTTCCCTGTGCTGTACAATAGATCCTTGTTGATGATCTATTTTATATATAGTAGTGTGTATGGGATAAGAAAGGCAGAAGCCACTTGAAGGGCTCCACCTGCCACCTGACCGTGCAACAGAAGAGAGAGGCTGTGGATGGGTGCTGGGGGAAGAAGCCAAGGAGGAGAGCCATGGGAGGTCTGCTAAAGAGCGCATCACCCAGATCAGGAAGGAGGTAGTGCGGGGGTCCCGTGAGAGGCCCTCTGAGTAACCACAGATGGGGCCCTTGAGAGAGACAGGCTTCTGGAGGCATTTGGAGACGCTGCCCTAATGGGCGAGGGGTGGGGGGTGGGGGAAACCTACAGGGATGTCTCTGATGCAGACTTCACCCCAGTCCCCTAATCTCTCCTGGTCCCAACTCAGAAAAAGATGGAGATGGAGTGGGAAGGAGGAGGTGGGGAAGGAGAAAAAGCAGAGATGGTGGTTTTGAACTGGCTGTGAGAGGGACACTTTGTACACTCTGGAAGGACCTGAAAAGTTATGGATCTGCCCATACAATACCTCGAGGTGTGCACATGGGGGAGAAAGGGACTAGAATCACAGAAAAATAAGCCATCTCCTGTTGGTCCTCTTGTTGAGTTCATGGAAGACACCGGTGACTTGTGCACGTTAAGACACACATTTAAAAAATAGAAACAGACCTTGCGCTACCTTATTTTTTCATAGAACATTTCTCAGAGATGGTTCCCTATCAGTACCCATAGAGGTGCCTTCCTCCTTCTAACGACTGCATCATGGTCCATCTATCCACAGACCACAGTGAATGTAACCTGTCTTCTATCGACGGATATTTTGTTGGTCTTCAGTCTTGCTGTAGATGTATTACTTTTCAAATCAGACAAAAAAAAGCATCGACTTCTTTTTAGCTACACATCATTGAAAGAGAAAGAAAAAACTGTATTTTTAAAATTCTTTGATTCATTTATACAGTGAACTCTTCATTGCTTCGGTGTTTTTTTCTCCCCATGTGATGGTAATCTAGTATTTGATGGTAAAAATCTAAATGCTTTTGGAGTACCAGAGTCAGCACTCCGTCACTCATTAGCTTGGTGACCTCGGACACATTGTTTACATTTTCTGAGCTTTCCTTTCTTTGTCTATAAAATGAGGTTAGTAATTCCTACATGGAAGTGTTGTTATAAAGAGTAGAGACAGTCTTTGGAGAATATGGACCATGCAGCAAAGGCTCATGTTTTTATAATTGATGTTTCTGTTTCTGTGTGAATGAGTCAGAGTGCAATAAACATTGACCTTTGGTTCGCTTTTCCATCATTCATCCCTCACTATGCATCCTGGCTGCCCTTGGCAATGATACAGTTTTGAGGAATACAAGCAGTTTAATACTAACCTAAGCTACGGATGTTGAAGAGGAAGATACAGTGTTTAAAGGTGATGCAGTTCAAAGGCAAAGAAAAGTATATTCCTCTCCATTAATACTGTTCATTTGTTCTCAAAATGTGCTTCAAGGATCCCTGGGGTCACTTAAGAATCTCTTGAGGCACCTGTGAACTCAAAACTATTTTCAGAATAATACCAAGGAATGACTCACCTTTTTCACTCTTGTTCTCTCATAAGTGCACAGTGGGGTTTGCTGAAGGCTACACGATATGTGATGTCACCACACGCTGAATGCAGAAATAGCTATGAGAATCCAGCTGTCCTCTATTAAGTCAGACATTAAAGAGATTTGTAAAAATGTAGAACAAAGCCCCTCTTCCCCATTTTTTGTTTTGGAAACAAAAAAATATGGTATTAATGTCAATATATGATGGGTTTATTATTTTTTAATGAATGAATTAATAAATATTTTGAATTCTTCTCAGTTTTCATTTCTATTGCACCAAATAATGACAGATATAACCCACACAAACAATAGCCCTTTGGAGCCCTCAATAATTGTTGAGTGTCAAGGGAATCCAAAAATTTTGAGAGCCACTAATATAGTTAATTGACATTTGGTCATAATACCAATTAAATTTGGACAATATCATTGTTTAAGAGAGACAAAAAAAGACACTGATGATGAGTTAATGGAAAGCTTAACTTTAATTTATAAATTTATAAATTTAATTAATAAGTTTTATATGATTTTAAAATTATTGATTCTGTAAGTCAGTCATTCAGCAAATATTTCACGAGCTCCTACTATGTGGTCAAGCATTGCTCTAGATGCTGGGAGAAGACCCTGCTCTCATGGAGCTTACCTTCTAGTGGAACAGATAGACAGTAAACATGTAAACAAATAAACAAGATAATTTCAGGTTGTGATAGCTGCTTTGAAAGAAATACACAGGCTAATGTGATAAGAATCCCTGGGGGTTGTAAGGCATTGGGCTATGTGTTCATGAGAAATTTCAGACCTGGGTCAAGAAGATCTCAAAATCTATACTATGTTCATGGATTGGGAGAATAGGAGAATGGAAATGAACAGCCTACCATGCAAATAGTCCGTGCATAAAAGGGTGCAAAGTAAATGACTGCTGTCCTTGGTGTGTGACAAATCTCTTTTTAAAAAACACCTCTCCCACCATTCCCTGGGAGTTGCTGAAGCAGGATTCTTTCAAGAGCTCGTCAGGAATGCCATCGGAGTGCATGTTGACATGCAGAGAATTCCAGAGAGCGAGGTCAGACCAGGGTCAACTGTAGATAGAGGCTGACTTAAACCGGCAAGTGTGGGAGCAGATCCCTGGGGAGAGACCAGAAAGGGAAGAAATGAGGACCTAGGAAATTGCCACTTTCAATATTTTAAGATACATCTTATCCACTTGATGTCTTTCCTAAAGGCTCTTAAATAGCTTCTGGAACCAAACTTCCATAAGAAATTAGAACCCCACCAAAGGATGTTTCTGGTGTCAGAGAAATCATGAAACGTCTAAATCACACCCACTTCAGATATGCAGCCGTGAAAACTCTCAGTCGTGTTTTTGGAAAACACACCAGCTTTTTATTCCCTGCATGTATTTGCAATCAATAAGGAAAATAGGCGATCCTGTGCGGCACTTAGTTTCAGCCAAGGTGCATTTGACAGTTCACATTTCCATTTATAACAGAGGTTCTCACTCATCAGCAATGTGTGACTTAGAGCTGCCCTGACCGGCTCAGCACGCAAGCCAGCCTCCCTCCTGATAGTGTAACTAAAATTAAAGGAATACTCCAAACATCAAACCAGGACATTTCATTCCAGTTCTTCACCAACTGACACATGTTCCATTACACGTTACCTGCTCTCATGGCTTCAGCCACTACCTCTTCACCAATGATCTGGTTCTCTCTCTCTCTTTCTCCCTCTCCCTCTCTCTCTCTCTCTCTCTCTCTCTCCATCCCATATTTCTACCCTATGCCCAGGATACAGGTAGCAGCTACCTCTAAGACGTTCCTTCTTTGATGTCACGCAGCATCTTTACAGTCAAAGGAACCAAAGGCTCTGGTTCCCAAAGCGATTTGTCCTCCTGTATCAGCTGTGATTGGCACTACTTTCCACCCTAACAAGAAACCTACAGAGCAGAGATCCCCGGGCTGAACCAAAGCTGGGATGCAACCATACCCCAGGTTATCTGAGGAGTGCATCCCAGCATATCTGGAGAATCAGTGGTGCATCAAGAGGATTTACCTGGAGAATAAAAGATCAGAATGGAAAGAACAGGACAGAGGTGGCAGCGCAGGATCTGCTTCAGATACTGGTCCCTTGACTTGGCCCCGTGGATTCACATTTGAATTTACGTGTTGCAGCTGAACGACTTTCTATATGACACAAAGCTTTGTTGCCCAGAGTGTGCCCAGAATAGATATGGGAAACTTGAGAATATAGCGCAGCTTTGGCTCAGCTGGGGGATCCAGCGCTACTTGGATGTCCCAGGTGTTTGCAATTGTGCAGACATGGCACAAAACTTCAGTGTTTTTCACATCCATGGGGCCTGCTACAGTAATTTTAAAAAAAAACAAAAACAGAGAATAACAAGTGTTGGCAAGGACGTGGAGAAATTGGAGCCCTCGTACATTGTTATGGACTGTCAAATGGTTCCACATCTGTGGAAAATAGTTTGGCAGTTCCTCAAAATTTTAAACATAGAATTATCATATAACCCAGCAACTCCACTCCTAGGTCTATAACCAAGAGAATTCAGAACAGGTACTCAAATAATTACATGTACACACATATTCAGAGTAGCACTATTCACAATAGCCAAGAGGTGGAAACAACTCAAGTGTCCATCAGCTGATGAATGGATGAACAAATTGTGGTATATACATTCAATGGAATACCATTCAGCCATTAAAAGAAATGAAATACTGTACATGCTCCAACATGGATGAACCTTGAAAGTATTATGCTCAGTGAAAGAGGTCAGACACAGAAGGTCACATATGGTAGGACCCCCATTTATGTGAAATATTCAGAATTGGTAATTCCATAGAAACAGAAAACAGGCTGGCAATGGGCAGGAGATGGGGGCAGGGAGGATAGGAAGTAACTGCTTAGTGGGTCCAGAGTTCTCTTTTGGAGCAGTGGAATGTTCCGGAACTGGATACAGGGGATGGTTGCACAGTAATGTGAATGTACTAAATGCCACTGAAATGTTCACTTTAAAAAGGTTAATTTTGGAGCTTCCAGGTTGGTGAACACGTTGAGGTGCTGGGAGCGTAGCGTGTGGAAAGGGCAGGGGAGCTCTGAGCCCCTTCCCACATCCCTCGCCTGAAGCATCTCTTCCATCTGCCTGTTCCTGAGTTACGTCCTTTCCTAATAAATGGGTGATCTAACTCTTATGGCCCACTATATTTCTGAATAGATTGAAGTAATATGATGACGTAATTGAGAAGAAACAGTGAACACCTTCATTTTTCAGACAGGACAACACGGATCAGAAATTCTCTGTGAATTCTGGGGAAAAAGTAGCTGCTATCTATGCCTCACAATGAGATGTTTCCCTCAGCCCAGAAGAGTGAGTCCATGTTCTGAGCAACCTTGGTTGTAATGTTACCATCAATGAAAATATCACTCCAGGCCACGACTTTTTTTTGGTAATTATATTTTTATTGGAGTATAGTTGATTTACAATATTGTATTAGTTTCAGGCGTACAGCAAAGTGATTCAGTAATACATACATACATATATATATATATCCTGTTTCAGATTCTTTTCCATTATAGGTTATTACAAAATGTTGAGTATAGTTCCCTGTGCTATACAGTAGGTCCTTATTAGTTATCTGTTTTATATATAGTAGTGTGTACATGTCAATCCCAATCTCCTAATTTATCCCCTCCCTTCCTTCCCCTTTGGTAACGTTAAGTTTGTTTTCCATGTCTGTTGGGAGGGGGCGCTACTTTATATCTGGAATAGAAATGGAGAGGATGGCATCTGTGTATTTGAAGGAAGGAAACTTGGAAAATGCCTTTGTTCTTTATAATCAATTTATTATCTTGTTTGTAGAAAGGCTTCCCAGGTATTAAGATTACCAGCAACGTGGAGTACCTGAACAGCAGGATATTATGAAGAAACTGAAGGAGATTGCATTCCCAAGGACAGATGAATTGAAAAGGGACCTTTTAAAGAAATATAACATGGAATATCAAGAATATTTGCAAAGCAAAACAAACATAAAGCTGAAATTTTCAAAAAAACTGACACCTCTGAGATTGACAGAGACAGAAAGGAAGCAAACTGCTCAGATGCACCAGCAGAAGCTCGAATGGGAGCAGTTTCTGGTTTTTGAAGATCAACTCAAGAAGCAAGAATTAGCCCGCGGTTACAAGGGGAGCCAGGAACGGCACCCCCAAGCCCCCCACCCCCCCGACCCCGCTCTGTGAGAGCAGATTCACGAGCAGATTCATGGGACTGCTTTGTCCTGCTTTCGCCCACACCAGAACAATTCCTTGCTGAATGTATCTGCAGATCAGCCCAAGAAAAGTGATGCGATCAATTACGCTAGTCAGTTTCCTCCCCTAAACAGGGCCTTAAAGCAGCTGCTTATCTGAGTGCTGCACAGCATTCAGCGGTTGAAGGGCTGTGATGTGCAGTTTTATCACGAGATCTTGGCCACACATTCTGCAGCTGGCAGATCTAATGCAGCAAGAGGAATGGAAACCTGTGGAAACTGACACAAGATGAATTTACTGTTATCCATGTGGTCATGCCGAAGCAGTCTGCAGGACCAGACTATTGCGACACGGAGAAAGTGGAAGAATTATTCCATGTTTAGGGTCAACAGGATGGATCCAGACACATTCGACCCAAACTGCAGTCTTGTCCTGCCCTGGTCGCCAGAGGCTATTGACATTTGATTGTTCACCAAAGCATAAAGACAGTGACACCTTCAGGCTCACCAGAGCAGCCAGCTGCTTGGGGTTTCTGCTTGTAAAAAGAAGGGCTTTCACCCACCAAGGACCCGAGGCTGTCCCATCCCTGCAAACATGTTTGGTAAATGACATAAAAATAACTGGGGCCAACGCATGTGACATGTTCCAACAATTAGCACTGCCAAAACCAGATACCTAGCCGTGAACACATGGTCGCTGGATGATTCCAGAAATGGCTGGCATTTTATATGTACACATTTGTAGACCAGAAAGTTTGGTATTTATCGCTCTTGCACATTTTGAAGTTTTCTTTTGGGGTTGTTCTGTCTCAAGAGAAGTCACAATGCTGTTAAATCTATGTCTAGTAATATACCCAAATACTATGACCAGATAATAAATTGTGCTGCAAACAAACAAAAGGGTTAACCGAATGTGACTTTCACCTCAATTTAAAAAAATTAATCAATGTAGTTCACCCCATGAACCTAAGATCAGAGAAAACATAGATGACCATTTTACTAAAAGCAGAAAAAGTATGGGAAAGGAACAAGGAAACTTTGGTGCTGTCACAATGGACACCAGCATCTGGTCTAATAGGCCACTGAGTCCTGAAACTTCTACGCCCCCCCACCCAGAGCTGTCACCTGAGTTCAGGTCTCATCACCTCCAGCTGGGGCTGCTGGACCAGCCTCCAGCCTGATCTCTGTCTCTGCTCCATCCTCGACTTCTGCCATGAGCTTTCTGAGGTGCAAGCCCGATTTTGCGAATCACCTTTGCGTACACTCTCCCTGTGACTCAGGTGTGGACGCGGACGTGTTTGCCTAGAACCACTCTGCTCTTTCTCTGGACATCCGAGTGTTGTCTGAAAAAAGCCCTGGGTAGGAGGGGTGGGTATGAAGCCCCCAGTCAAGCCAAGAGGGTCTGTAGCACAAATGCTCAGCCAAAAATGTTAGCAGCAGGAGGGACCAGACAGACAAGAGACAACTAATGAAAAGAATACCCACTCACTATTTCTAAAATATTTGACAAAATTTAAAAATATTTGACAGTCCTCACCCCTTTCATTGACCGCGCACTGTTTTCCAACGAGTACATAAGACATTTCAGGTGGGATGCGACGCTTCAGCTTTAGACTCGAGGAACTTCACTGTAGGAAGTAATCATTTTGTCCAGCTTTTCTCCAACTTTCTTCTACAAAACACTGGGGTCTGCTAACCGTTCGAGGTAAAGACCACCAGGTTCACCCAGTCAGTGCTGGTTTTATTCACTTACTGCAGCAAGGGCGGGTGTACACCAGATGGGCCGTCTCAGTAAGAGGCTGTGTGGGAAGGGGCTTCTGTAGGACCTGGGTTTGTGCTGAGTGATTCTAAGGTGGGAAGGGTAGGGGAAAGAGGAGTCAGGTCAGGGTTGGAGGTGGTCCTGAAGCGGCGTGCTTTAACCATCGGGTATCTCCAAAATCTCTGTCCCGGGGGTGAGAGGAGCGAAGCACCTCTGGGGGAGGCAGTGATAAGAACACAGGAGGCACTCACAGGCACTTTGCAGCTGCACTGTGGCCTCGCACGGGGCGTGTTTATGACTCTCGGGAACATGTGAGCCGGCTTATCGGGGCTGATTTTTACTTTCTCAAGTCCCACGAGTTAGTGGGTGTTCCTGGAAAACAAGAGATCTAAATAAGCCTGTGAAACAATGGTAAATAAACACAATACTGGGCTTTCGGGAGCTTTGAACACGCTAAGGTGACTTGTGAATCTCCCGAAACACCGGCCATTTATTTCAACACAGCTGCCTGATTCTGTTCAAATGTAAGTCAGAACGTCCAGTGGTTTTTCATACTTCTCCCACACCCCGAGCATTTCCACTCTGACCTCTTTGCCTACGGATTCTGCCCCCTCCTCTCTCTGTTCCAACCACCCTGGCCTCTGTCGTGTTTCGTGAGCACTTCCCTTCCCTCTGCCCGGAATGCTTTGCCCCATGGGCCTGCGGAAACCGTTCCCACCTCTCCTTCAGGCCTTTGTTCAAAGGGAATCTTCCAGGGAGGCCTGCCCTGCTTTCTCTCCGTGAAATCAACCCCCTCCTCAACTCTTCCAGACGCCCTTTCACTGCTTTATTTTTCTTCTCAGCACTCATTACATCTCAGGTATTCTCCACTTTATTTTATTTTTTTCTTTGTGGTCTTTCTGCCTATGTGGGCTGGACTTTTTTAATTTTTTAAAAAATCTTTAAAATTTTATTATTTTTTAAAATTTAATTTTTATTTTATATTGGAGCAGAGTTGATTTACAATGTTGTGTTAGTTTCAGGTGTGCAGCAAAGTGATTCAGTTACATATATACATATATCCATTCTTTTTCAGATTCTTTTCCCATATAACTTATCATAGAATATTGAGTAGACTTCCCTGTGCTGTACAGTAGGTCCTTGTTGTTTATCTATTTTATATCTAGTAGTGTGTATGTATGTTAATCCCAAACTCCTTCAAAGTCTGTGAGTCTGTTTCTGTTTTGTAAATAAGTTCATTTGTATCATTTTTTTTAGATTCCACATATAAGTGATATCATATGATATTTGTCTTTCTCTGTCTGGCTTACTTCATTTAGTGTGATCATCTCTAGGTCCATCCATATTGCTGCAAATGGCATTATTTCATCCTTTTTTACAGCTGAGTAATATTCCACTGTATCAATACATATGTACCACACTTTTATCCATTCCTCTGTTGATGGACACTTAGGCTGCTTCCATGTCCTGGCTATTGTAAATAGTGTTGCAATGAACATTGGGGTGCATGTAACCTTTCAAATTATAGTTTTTCAGGATATATGCCCACGAGTGGGATTGCTGGATCATATGGTAGTTCTATTTTTAGTTTCTTAAGGACCCTCCATACTGTTCTCCATAGTGGCTCTACCACTTTACAGTCCCACCAGCAGTGTGGGAGTGTTCCCTTTTCTCCACACCCGCTCCAGCATTTATTATTTGTAGATGTGACGATGGCCATTCTGACCCGTGTGAGGTGATACCTCGTTGTAGTTTTTATTTGCATTTCTCTGACAATTAGTGATACGGAGCACATTTGCATGTGCTTGTTGCCCATCTGTATGTCTTCTTTGGAGAGATGTCTGTTTCGATCTTTGGGCAGGACTTTTAAGGATTTTGTCCCGTGGTGCATCCCCAGGGCCTGGAACCGTGGCAAGCACGTAATAGGCACCTGATAAAGATTTTTCAAATGAGTGAATATGCAAACCCCTTCCAAACGTCTCCTCCAGCACAGGAAGTGGGGAGTGGGGCCTCTGCGTTTTCGATGTACAGACAGTAAAGAGGTTTTGGAAGAACACATGGGGAGCCTCGGGGACTCTTCTTCCAAAGCTTTAGAATAAAATCCCCAGATCTTTCCCCTGAAGTCAGTCTTTCCTTCAAAATCCACCCACCAGCCTGGAACCGAATACTGTGGACCGCTAGATGGCGCTGTTCACCACGCATCGTTGGATTCTTAGCCGTCGCCCTGCCGTCCTAAGACCTCGGAAATCACCTTTTTCCTAGAGACAAGTATTCCAAGGAATGGTTACCACTCCCTAGGCCATCTCTCTAGACCAGGAAGAAACCCAGAGTCCTACAGCATCATTTATCAACTAGCCACTCCCACCTAGGAGCACAGGTTAACACTTTGCTTGGGAGCAAAAGATATTTTTAGTGCAGTCGACCCTGGGTACCCGCAGGGATTGGCTCCAGGACCCCTGCCCCATATCAAAATCAAATCCCTTATGTAAAACGGCATAGTATTTGCACATAACCTAGGCACACCCTCCTAAATACTTCAAACCATCTCTACCTTGCTTATAACACCTAATACAATGTAAGTGCTATGTAAATAGTTATTGACGTGGCAAATTCTAATTTTGCCTTTTGGAACTGGAATTTATTTCCTTATTTATTTAAATTTGGGGGGATATTTTCGATCAAAGTTTGGTTGAATTCATGGATGCGGAATCCACTGACACAGAGGGCCAACTCTACTTGGAGTAGTGCCCTGGCAAACGTAAGCAAAGCTTTGGACCTTTTTGAAAAGTTGCAGGACTCCACGCCTCCCCGTTGAGCTTGACCAATGGCCTTCTTAGCACAATCCTGCCTTTTCCTCTCTGCCCTGCCTCTCTAGCCAGTGAGGTCGAGCTTAAGATTCCAGCCCTGTTTCCAACCTTGAGCCACAGCAGCAATGCAGAGGCAGCATGAAACGGTGACCCGAGAAGCTAGTGGAGGGAACTGAGTGAAGACAACATCTCCTGGGTCCCTGAGAAACTTATCCAACGTCTCTCAAGATGGGTTTACATGGCTGCATGATGGCGATAAAATGTCCTGGACAGAACAGATGTAGTGAGCATTGCGTGAAGCTGTATGAGGCTTCAAGCCAAGTTTTCTATAAAGCTTTGTTTTCCATTTCCAGATACTCTAACACTTAAGCCAGGGTGATTGGCTGATCTGACGAACCCATGTCTGTAATCTCGGCTGGTCTTCAGATGTCCCAGGGAACAGAAACTCGATGGTTGAACCTCCCCACATTGTGTTGAATAATAGACCATGTGCTCAAGGTAAGGCTGCAAATGCAGGCATAGAAAGCTACTGTCTTTGTAAATGTCAGTTGACCAGCAACTATCTATGGAGAACTTGTGATTTGCTTTGGTGTTTTAGGAACATTATTCTGGAAGCCAAAATATGACAGATCGGGGAGGGGATGAAGACAAAGACACCAGTTCTTCAGTGAAATATCATTGTTTCTTACCCTTGAGAGGAAATACGTAAGTCAAGGAATATTAGAAAGGTTGTTAGTTTTTGCTCCCTGCCCTCCCTTTTTTCAAGCAAAAAAACCAGAAATAATGGTTCCGTTTGGGGAACAAAGGCACATCCCAGGGGCTGTTCACTCACTGCAGCCCCCGCTCCCACACAGGCGGTGCCCATGGTGAGTAACAAGAAAGCCCAGGTGTGCCTTTGCTCAACCAGACCCTTGGCCGGGGACTTCCTGATTGCCAATCCCATGGGACCATCTCCTTTCCCAGAAATCACCCTACAGCCCGTTCCTTCCTCTCCTACTTAGAACTGTGGGGCTAACTTCTTGAGCTTCCTTCACGTCACAACCCATCGCCCTTCCCTCTCCCCAACCCCAAAGGCTTACCTATTTTCTATTGCCCCTCCTCCTTTCCTCTTTCCTCCAAGTACTACCATACACCCTTCTCCGTTGTGGTTCTACTCTTTCTCAGCTCACATTCAGAGTGTTGAAACACATCAACAAGAAGAGAAAAAGGAGATTATTTCCTGTGACTTGATTTTATAAAAATAGAATGGATTTTATATAAGGAAGCAGCAGCCAGGAGTGGTATTCACTCACCTAGTAGTTACTCTAATTATAGATGGTTGGGTGTCACAGGCAACCATATTGAGTGACCGGAAGGTTGCATCAGACAGGATTTCTCATTTCCAACTTCCCCTGTTAATGCCCTGTGTATGCCCTGGTCAGCATCTTTAAATTACAACCTGACTGTTACACAAATAGGAAGTCTTCCCATTAGCTGAATTGTGGCCTGCAATTTTATCTTACAAAGGATGTTTGATTCCCAGACCCTGGCTTGATTCTCCCAAGATTTTGCTGACTTACTGTCTCCCTAGAAAGAATGGACATTTTGCCTGGGAAAAGATGGACACGTAGGAATTCCAATTGGGAAAAAGAGAAAGAGTCAAAATCCTGTTCCCATTTCAGTAAACTGTGTGTTCTCTGCCCCTCCCCCAAAATTCCTTTGCTTCTGATATTTAGCCTTGAAATCTCTGTTCCAAGAATGTGGAAGGATTAAGATGCCATAAGCCTGATATTCAAATCAGGAGTTTCCACTCCTATAGAACCTAGACGAGAACTAGGACTTCAAAAAAGAAAAACCAGCCTGGCATTAAATGAATTCAGCACCTCTGAATTTATTTATAAACTTTTCCTTGGCCTTTTATCCAAACGGATTTCTGGGACTGTTTTTTTTTTTTTTGAGGGTGGAACCTCTCAAAGTGGCTCCTTCGGCCTCTAACAGAAGTCATAAACTGGCCCTCCACAAACCACATCCAGCCAGCTGATGTATTTAGTTTGGCTCACATAGTGTTTTTAAAAAAGAAGAATTAGTTGTCAGCGTTTAACATTTGTACGTAAAAATATAGGTTTCTATGAAATAAATATTTCTATAAATATACATTTACATAAAATACAGATTTCTGTATTGTCTTGGCAAAAATAAAACCAGATGAGGCAGCCCTGGGATGTTATTTCCACATGGGTCCTTGGGGGATGTGAACCATTAACCCAGTAGGAAATATACAAGGGAGATCATTCATAGGAAAAAGTGGGGCTGAGAAGGTGACCTGTTTTCTTCCAGATCTACATCTCTAGGTCTGAACCTTAACTCCAATGAGCATTCAGTTCTACCACCTCAACGTGTCTGAAACTAAATGCAGCTTCCTAAATACCTGCCAGACATCTGGTTTCTGAAAGCAGCACAGTGTGCCTTTGGACCATGGAATCGGCTTTAAGCCTTCGCTCTTCTTCCCTGCCACCCCTCCTTCCCCATCAGCCGCCATGCCCCGAGCCTTATGCTCTCAGAAGTCCACTGGGCAATAAGATAGCTACCAACCACGTGAGCACCTAAAATGTGGCTAGTGCAAATTGCGATATACCGTAAGTGAAAAAGACACACGGGATTTTAAATATTTATGCTAAAAAATAATGATAATCCAAACTGGCTGATTAATAATTTTACGTGGATTACCTACTAAGATGATATTTTTGACGTACTGGGTTATATTAAATAATATTTAACTAGTTAAATATTATTAAAATTAACTTGCCCATTTCTCTTTACCCTTTTTAACATGGGGTCTAGAAAATTTTAAATGACACGTTTTGAAAATTTTTAATCACATTTGGGGTTCACATTTGTGGCTAACATTATCCCTCTATTGGACAGCGCCCTTCAAAACATCTCTTCGCATGACGTGATGAGGTGCTAATTATCACTACAATGGCAGTCAGGTTACAACACATAAATGTACGAAATCAACACGTTGTACACCTTAAATTGACACAAAGTTATATGTCAAATACATTTCAAGAAAAAAGAACCTCTCTTGGGTTTGTCCTAACCTTTCTGACCTTGCTGCCAACCTATAGCCTAGTTTCTCACATGCTTTTGCTCCTAAAATTTCACATTAGTCTAGGCTTTTCTCCCTTCTAATCTGCTCTGCACACCCGGGCCGAGTTTATCTGCCTAAAACACTACTTTTATCATGAAACGCTCCTGCTCAAAAACTAACACCAGCTCCCATCTCTACCCCATAAAGTCCAAATTCTTGGTAATAACAGCTTCCACTTTAAAAACCTATTGTGCACATTATGTAATTCTCCCAATAACCTAACAACTAGAATGTCAGACTTTTTGCTTTCTAAATAGAACAAAAAGGACTGCAGCATTTGCCTGAGCTGGGAGGGGAGAGGGAAAGCACCTCTGAGCTGAGACGTCACAAGGATAACACAGTTAAAGCATCCAAGCGGCGGCTCCTTCCCTTACGATGATTTTTACAACACCTCACAATCAACTAAAGAGCAATCGACATCTGTAGATGTGTTAGCTGAACTATTTTTACATCATTTGAGAGAAAGAATAATAGCACTGAAAGAAGAAACTGTTATATTTGCATTTCAGAAAACCAAAACCAGGAGTCAACCAGAAAAGCTTAAGAGAAACAGTGCTCTTCGCTCACCCACTGTAGGTCCAAGTTTCCTATATATATATACAGTTTTGTCACAAAATAGAAAATTTGAATTATACCAGTCTGAAGTGCAGTCGTACAACAACAACAACAATAAAATATCATTTCGTCTCAAAATTTGAAAAGCATGAATTAAAAATTCGTCAGTAGGGCTTCCCTGGTGGCGCAGTGGTTGAGAATCTGCCTGCCAATGCAGGGGACGCGGGTTCGAGCCCTGGTCTGGGAAGATCCCACATGCCGCGGAGCAACTGGGCCCGTGAGCCACAACTACTGAGCCTGCGCGTCTGGAGCCTGTGCTCCGCAACAAGAGAGGCCGCGATAGTGAGAGGCCCGCACACCGCGATGAGGAGTGGCCCCCGCTCGCCACAACTAGAGAAAGCCCTCGCACAGAAACGAAGACTCAACACAGCCATAAATAAAAATAAATAAATAAATAATTAATTTTAAAAAGAAAGTCTTTAAAAAAAAATCGTCAGTAATTATATACATCCAAAACTAGCACAGCTACTGATTCATTAGTTGTGTTGATAATTCTACATGGCAACATGTATTCATCTTGGGAAGAGAGACCGTTTGGATTCACCTCGAATTACATGAGTTTTTTACTGTGCTGTTTTCAAGACTTCATCCTTTTCATAAAATACAACATCCTATACACATTTTCTTTCATTTTTTCAGCTACAGATCAGATAGGTTTTGCCAAAAACTGTCTAGCAGAATCGTTGGTGCACGGGTCTTGAAATCAGACAAAACCGCATTTTACCATTTATTGTGTTACTTCAGGCAGAATTGTTTAGCAGTTCTGTGCTTCAGTTATGGCTTCTTTAAATTGCGCATAATTATACTTTCCTCCCAAAGTTTTGTAAGAATTCAAAGAGATAATACACATTGTTAACACGGTGCTTGACCTGTGGTAAGAGTTCTCAACGGACAATGGATAAGATGACGTCCTACCTATCTGGCCTCAGCATCCTCCTGTTAGAAACAGTTTTCTAAGCAGCTTGAAGACTCTACGAGAAGGTGGGGCTTTGGCGTCCAACGCTCTCTACTAAACTGTAAGTTTAATAAACGGAGTGCTACCCAGGACACGGGGTTGGGTGGGGTCGGAACGAGCGCGCCCGCCTGTCTGCTTTGCCGCGGCCTCGACGCAGACGCCGGACCGGAGCCTGCAGGCCGGGCCCAGCTGCCCGGCCGCCCTGGCAATGAAAACACCGCCACGTGGCCTGCAGCCGTGGCGTCACGCGCCTTCGCCCAATGGCAAGCCGTGTCTCGGAGTTGGGGGCGGGTCGCCAGCAGGGTGGTTCCGCCCACAGCCGTCGCCAATTGGCCAAGGGTGAGCCGGGGCGTGGGCTCGCGACCAATGGAGGCAGGCAGTGGGGACCCCGCCCTCTCGGTGGCTGGGTCCGCGGGACCGGCAGGAGGGGGCGGGGCGGGGCAGAGCTGAGCGAGGAGGGGCGGGGCGACGCGGGGCCCGGGCGGGGCCGGGGGCGGAGGGGGCGGGCAACCCGGCCCGCGGGGCCGGCGCCAGCGGGCTGCTGAGGTGGCTGTCGCCCGCTCGGAGCGGCGGCTTCCCGGGTCGAACCCCTGATGGAGGCCGGGGCCGCGGACGGACCCTCGGGCGGGGTCGAGGAGGCGCTCAGCTGCTTCTCGTTCAACCAGGACTGCACGTAAGCCGAGGCGCCTGCCCTGCCGGGAGGTGGGGGAGAAAAGTCGCGATCGGGGGTGTCGTCCAGTTGGCAACTTGTGCAGGAGGCGCGGGCCTACGCCCCCAGAGGCCTCGGCGGACGGCCGGTGCTGCCCGGACCGGTGCGGGTCCCCGGGCCGCCCCCTCGGCCTCCCTGTCCTCCAGGAGGGGGCTGAGCACCCCCATCGCCCGCTGCCGGCCGAGAGCCAGGAGGGCCCGGCCGGGGGAGAAGGAGGGAGTTAGCCGGGGGAGTGGGGCTGAAGGAGGCTAAGGAACGTGGGGGGACGGGGGGGGCGGGGTAGTGACCAAAGTGGGGGTCTGGGGAAGGAGGGGCAGAGGCCAAAGCAAAGGAGATGGGAGAGGACGGGGAAGTTGCAAGCCGACCCAAGGCGAGGTAGTTGGGGCCCAGGAAGATGGGAGTACAGGAAAAACTTTCCCATTTGTCCTTGAGCATCTCAACGTGGCATCTGGGCAGGGCCAGTGACTCAGAGGCAGCCTATCCCTGCGGCCAGGCCAGCCCCGGTCCCAGCCCCAGCGCAGGGCACCTCGCCCGCCGGATCTGGGTGTCAGGAACCTCTCCACTGCTCCCAGTGTGTCTTCACGTAGCCCACTGCAGAGGCCGGGCCGCCGCCTGGGAGTCCGGAGCCCTTTCCCGGCCCAGGCTGCCTTCCGGGAGAAGCACGAGCTCCACTCTGTTGCTTTTTGACTGGATTTTTAACGTTTCACCTTGATGTTCCCATTGGGACTTTGGCCAGAGAGCCAGGAGTTGCTGAACTGTGTTTCAGACATCTGGAAGATGTCCCTTAGAAGAAAACTCCTGCTCCCTTACCTCTTTTCATGGGATTGTTAGACGCCAGCTCTGGGCACCGTATGGAATAATCTCTTTGGAATGTGCACCCAGAGCATTAGGCAGTGATGACCTCTTCCCAGTTTCCCATTTCCTGCTGTACCAGTCTCTGTTGTGCTCCTTGTTTGGAGTCGGCTTCAGGTGTGTGTTGGCCGTCTGTGCCTGGGCTATGCTAATACTGAACATTCAGTGGTGTAATTAAGGCCATCGTGTACCATAAGCAACCCTGGCTTCCATTCCCTTTGTGTTTCTGTTTAAAAACACCCTATGCCAAACAATATACCTTTGTTCGAAAAAGCTGTATGTGTAATCGTGTAATCCAGTAGCTGGACAACTGGGTTAGAGGACGGACTTTCAAGCTTTCCTTGACCACAGCCCACAATAAGAAATACATATTACAACATTACCCAATATCCAGATATAGATGTGTGTGTATATACACACACACACACACACACATATATGTATAATATCACTGAAAAGCAATTCACAACATGCTGTTTACTCTTAATGTGTGCAATACCCTCTGGTATTTTGTGTTTCTTTTTTTTTAAAGCCATTTGTGACTTACTAAATTATTTTCTCATGGGTTGAGAGCCACAGTTTACAAAAATGATGGTCTAGATACACTTCTGATGTTTTGTAAGAAACATTTTGCAAGAGAGGATGGCTGTTGAAATGCCTGGGCGTTTGCCTTCCCAGTTGAAAGCAGGTTAAGGAGGGGAGCTAGCTAGTTTGCTTCTTAGTAGGAAATGTTCTCAATTCTGCTTTGTAGCATTGTTTATTACATTTTTTTAAAGGGATGTTAATTTTTACTCTAGGTAAGTCCCAGCTTTCTATAGCAGTTGGATAAGAATGTTATTTTCAAAACCGTAGGGTGCTTGGGAAGTTAATTTCCTTTCCGTAGTCCCTACGGTCAGTTCTGTCTTCCTGGCTCTGCTGGGCAGCTCTGTCGCACCTATAAATAAAAGTTTTTGTCACAGTCAGTTGCTTTGAGCCTCAGAGGGTATGACATTGGATTTTAAAATAATTCAAGCCCCTTGCCGAATACATTTCGGAGTGTCAGCGTGTCTTTTTCTATAAGTATAGGCCAAATTTAGGGGCCAGTTTTCCTGGAGAAGGTTAGTTAGAAGACAACTAACCTTTAGCAGTCTTCACTCATCCTTCATGCTTGGCCCTGTGCCAGACAATTTGGGTGTGTTTTTTCATTTGATTCGTGGTATGTATTTGTCCCAAATCCCATTTTCATGAGAGGTGATGAGAATTTTTTTTCTTCCTACAAAAAGGCCTTATGAATGAAATAAGGGTTTAGTCTGAATTCCTTGATTCAGAGTTTTTTGTGGTCATTGATCAACCATTTAAAGCACAACAGTGATCACACTGCCATTTCCCATATTTAAAATTCGTGTGGAGCAGGGCATATGTTTGAAAGTTATTTTAAGTTGCCAGATCTTTTGGTTAATATTATAAGACTCTAATTACAACATTTTTTCCCTTACTTGCAAGCTTTAGAAACCTTGGTTTGCAACTAAATGCACACATATTTATGTGAAAAAAGTTTATGGGAAGAAGGTTTAGGAGCAGTGATCCCTATGGAGTATGTATATTTTGAAGTTGTAAGATGCGGCTGGCTGGCCTTTCGAGTTTGTTGTCATTAGAAGGCAAGCCCCAGTTCTAAGCGCACTGTTGCCTGATGCAAACGTCTAATCCCCCAGGTTAGCTGCTCAGCAGGTCGGTTGTGGGGGGGGGGGTGCGGGGGGCGAAGCGGCAGAAGCAGCCACCTTGCTGATTAAAAGTCAACTGCCATCCCAGGGAAGAACAAATGTTAGGGTAGAAAAAAAAAATTCCAGGGAGAATCATATGACCTTCTCTTTTTTAGGCTAGTGAAACAAGAGCCTTGGCCATCCAGGCTTGTAGCAGTAAGCTGCTTATTTTAGTCTATGTCTCCCTGTGAAGAGCTAAGCTCACCTTTTCATACGTTTATTTTGAATGAGGGAGTTGGACTACTTGTTAGGTCTACGTAGGACCATTGTTAGGTCCATTTCAGCCCTGACATCCCATTTCCCAGGGGTCAGGGTCTGATGGCTTATTCTGAGGGTGCTCTGGGTAAGATTTTGGTCATCGCTGAGGTGTTGAGGGCAAAGCAGGAGAGAGCTGGATAGGAATTCTCAGCTGCCGAACAAAACTGACCCATTTGCTTTCATCCTGGGGCCAAGGAAACCTGGGTGCACACTCTGTATCTATCGGTTGAAGAGTGAAAAATTAAGAAGACAAGATTCTGGACTTCCCTGGCAGTCCAGTGGTTAAAGCTCTGCACTTCCAATGCAGGGGATGTGGGTTTGATCCCTGGTCAGGAAACTAAGATCTCACATGCTGCACTGCGCGGCCAAAAAATTAAAAAAAAAAAAAAAAAAAAGACAAAATTCTTTTAGCCCCCGTTGTCCCAGATAAGGTTTAGATTTTGCTCTGTTGGTAGGTGGCAGTGCTGGCTTTGTGGAGCTGAGGGTAAGGCAGCGTTCTCAACCATGGCTGCCCATGAAAGTACTTGAACTGAAAAAAAAAAAAAAGAAAGAAAGAAATCCAATTAAATAAAAAGCACAGGGTTGGGGGAGCAGGGTAGACAGTCATCAGTATTTTTCTTAAAACTTCCCAGGTGAGTTTAATGTGCAGCCAGGGATGAGAATCACTGGTATAAAGTATCTGAGATGCTTTCATGGAAAGTGATGGAAGGAAGCATCTATTAAATTTTGCCTGCTAATGACATACTGTGTCTTCTAAGATCACGTAGTTCTTTTTTTTTTTTTTTAAAGATTTATTGATTGATTGATTGATTGATTGATTGCTATGTTGGGTCTTCGTTTCCGCGCTAGGGCTTTCTCTAGTTGCGGCGAGCGGGGACCACTCTTCATCGCGGTGCGCGGGCCTCTCACTATCGCGGCCTCTCTTGTTGCGGAGCACAGGCTCCAGACGCGCAGGCTCAGTAGTTGTGGCTCACAGGCCCAGTTGCTCCGCGGCATGTGGGATCTTCCCAGACCAGGGCTCGAACCCGTGTCCCCTGCATTGGCAGGCAGATTCTCAACCACTGCGCCACCAGGGAAGCCCCACGTATTTCTTTTTTAAGCAAGAAAGAAAGAAAGAAAGGAGGAAGGAAGGACGGAGGGAGGGAAGGAAGAAAGTGAAGGAAGGAGAGAAGGAAGGGAGGGAGGGAGGAAGGAAGGAAGGAAGGAAAGAAAAAAAATAATTTACCTCTTGGTACCACTGTGATGAATATTGTCAAACATGCCATTTTTCCTATTTCTGCCCAGCTGGGAAAGCATGGTCCCTGGTGGGTTTGACACTTCATTTGACGATAGAGCCCATTCAGTTTCAGGTCTCTTAACCATTTCACATGCTTGTATGTAGTTGTCTTTGACTTCTTCCTTTCGACTGGACCTGCCCACCTGACAAGGCATGCTTGCTTCACCGTCTAGAAAGTGATCAAATGTCTTGGCTCCTGAGGCTGTATGTTTATCTGTCCCCTATGAGGCTCGAGGGACGGAGGGTGTCTCTCTTCAGACCCACCTATGGTTGGACCCAGTACCTGTTGTCATTCCCAGGCTGTCCTTGCCTTCACAGATCCCTCGCGATTGGAACCAAATCTGGTTATAAGCTGTTTTCTTTGAGTTCTGTGGAGCAGCTTGACCACGTCCATGGAAGCAGTAAGTGTGTGTGTGTGAGAATCTCAGGGCACCAAATCCGCCCTCTAGACTCTAAGCTGGGGCACTTCTCAGCTTTCTGCGTTTCCCTCCACTAACCCTCAAACTTACAGAGTCAGTAGTTTTTCAGATTTAAATATAAATCATTGTTTCCACTTGCTTTAAAAAAAAACACCACCATGAAACACTAGTAAGATTTGGCAAAAGCTTAAGTAACATTCTCTTTTTACATTAAGAAATCCTTTGAAACTGTATTGTTGACACTTTTTCGTATACTCATATGCACGGTCATCAGTTTTTATAACTGTCGAACTGAAAGTTCACTTACGATTTTTTTTTTTTTTTGCCCTTTTATTGGCACTGTAGAATATTGGTAACATTCATTCAGTCATGGAAGTATTTTCCTTGTTTTAATAAAGCAGTAGTCTCCCATTCACAGAGTCCATATCAAAGACATTGAAGTACTTCTTGTGAATATTAAAAACAAGTCCAGCTTAGACATGTGCCTCTCTCATTGTCTCAGGGAAGGTTGTTGTTTATACCACCATCATATTGACGAAAACACACTCTGGATTCCCTGGAAAGAAAGTGGCTTGGCAAATAATATCTTAGGCTCCCAATTCATTTGTAAGATGTTATTTTTATTATAACATTTTTGTGAAGATTCTGCTCTGTATCTGTCCTGCGTTGTTCCCTATGGGACTTGCTGGAGCCCAAGAAAGGCAGGCATGTGAAAAGAATGTTCCCAGAAAGACACGGAGGCCTCCTGTCTACAGGCGCTCAAGAGGCTTCCTGATTTACCTTCTTCCTGGGCGCAGAAGGACTTCCCTGGTCATAGCACAGATGTCCGGGGTATTAGCAACAGGAAAGGGATTCCGGAGAGAGTCAGGGAGCACAGCAAGACGGGCACGAGGCACAGAGTTCACTGTGTTCCTGCCCCCGCCCCTCCCCCATCATGGCGGCACCTGTACCTTTCGGCAACAGGGACCAGAAGAATTCCGAAAGCAGAGCCTCCCGGCAGAGTAGTTACCCCTTTGAAACCTCTCGTGGAGAAAGAGTGGATTGATCCAAACCTCCCAGATATGTTCTGCGGAGAGGACAGCGGCCCCGGGGGCGGGGTTGTGATTCCAGCCGCGGAGGGCATCGGGGGATGTTCTGGAAAGCCCGTCTTTATGTTCTGATCGCCGGGGTCTGCCTGACTGCCGATGGTGGAAAGGGCTTGGGAACCTGGGAAACGGGTTAAAGTTCACTGTCGAGGGAAGGGGCGGGGAATCTCTGCAAGCAGGCGGTGGTGGGGGGGGGGTGGGGAGGACCCCGAGGCGGCCGCCGGCTGACGTGTGCGCCCCCCCGGCCGCAGATGACATCCCCGACGTCTGCATCGTGGAGCGCCTCTTCTCCAGCAGCCTCGTGGTGGTCGTGAGCCGCACGAAGCCTCGCCAGATGAACGTGTACCACTTCAAGAAGGGCACGGAGATCTGCAGCTACGGCTACTCCAGTAACGTCTTGTCCGTCAGGCTGAACCGGCAGGTAAGGCGCTGGGGCGTCCCTCCGGGTCGCAAGGCTCCCGCCGCTGGGGACCAAGGAAAAAGAGGAGCACCTCTCGGGATGGTCATCTCTCGCCAGCATCCAGCTCTGTCGGGGGTTTTAAAACTCAGGCCGAGGATTATGCGGACGTGGTTTGAGTCTACACCGCACACACTTGTCTAGGCGGTGAGACCGCCCCCGGGCCCCGGTCCTTCCGCCTGGTGTGATTTCTCAAACAGCCGCCCCCGGCTAGGCGAGCGCGGTCCCCCTGGAGCCAGGCTGGGTGGGACCCTGGCTCAGAATCTGTCCCGCGAGCCACTGCAGGGGCACCTTAAACCAGAGGGACGCCCTTCTTGTTTGGGCCCTAGATGGTGGCATTCGTTGCCGGCTGGTGATCACCCCTGTCAGAATAAGCTCCTGGAGAGAAAGCGCGGGACCCCTGGGTTAGTGCTGAAGCCCTAAAGTCGGTGAAACTGCCCCTCGTCTTGCTGGGACCGAGCCCCAGGCCGCTCCTTTTCTTTCTCCCAGCTAACCCTTGAAGACGTTTCTGGTGGTGTTTTCTTTGTTGGAGGAAGCATTAGTCTTATCTCAAACGTGCAATATACATTCTTTTGAAAACTGTAAGTTCCTGTTAAATAAGCATTTGGGGGTATTAGCCGAGTTTCCCTTGAATTATTAGATTTTAAATCCGTTGAGGGCAGCGACTGTATCCATTTTACTCACTACGGTAAGGCCTGGTAGAAAAGACAGTGTCCGGTAGAAAAATGCTCAGTGAGTATCTGTTTCCTGGCTGCCTATTAAATACAAAAACAAATAAATCGGTTCTTTATATGACAGAGCAGATCTGTGTATTCAATTAAATACTCCCAGGGTGCTGGAGGTCCTTGCCTTCACTGAGGACATCATTTTCTCCTTTGTACCTAAACTATTAAGTGCTTACTTTTTTTTTTTTTTTAAACAAATGAGACAAAGTGCTGTCTTAAGTTTATGAGAAGGAAGAGATTGTTTCTTTGGGTTGATCCACTATTTTGACTGCCTATCCATTCAAGTCTGTATAAAGCAGGGCGGTAGAAAATGGCCTGAGAAATAGAATACGACGTTTTTTAAAAGCAAGGAGTAGCCGGAGATAAAGAAGATAAGCCCAGTTCTTGGCAAGAGAGGGAAAGGCAGTTTGAGGGTTTTCAACTTGAAGGCTTTTAAGCACAATTCTTGGCTCCAGTGCTGTCTCTGAAATCTCTTGGTTGCACATTAAATTTCTTTGCAGGACGTTTTATCTTTGCATACGTTGATAGCCAGGGTATAAAAATTAAGACTGTTTAGGCAAATATCCCGTAATGATCAGAACCCTCAAATGGTATCCACGGTATTTATTTGTATAATGTCTCTCTTGCTTGCTCTCTGATATTTTCATCAGCAAATGGGACTGTTAACCTTTAGGTGCCGCCCTCTCCTCAATAAAACACTCATTAACTTCAAAGTTCCCCTGCCGCATCTCCTAAAGAACATCACGGCACCTAGAACTTCTCCACTGTTCACAGCCAAGCCAACTGGACCCCAGGCCGAGCAGGGCTCTCTCCTTTAGCATTTCTTCTGCTAAGAAGATGATTTGAAACAGGTCTGGGAAGTCTTCGGGGTTTGCTTCTCTTAAAAACATTCAGATTTGGGACTTCACTTTTGGTTTACGGGGCTGCTAGAGTCCCCTCCCTGCCAGGCCAGGGTCCTGGCGCTCCCCCCCACCCCCGGAGGACGTGAAAATAGAGGCTGCTCTGTCTATTTCATCAGGTCCTCAGGCTGTGCAGTTCCTTTCTGAAAAGCAGGAAAAAAGTCCAAGATTTGTGTGGGGCGTTAAGAAGAAAGAAAACCCCTATTATCCTCTGAATCTGTAGAAAGGAAGAATATTCAGTAATTGTGATCTGTTTCATTTTTAGTTGCTGTTAATCCCCTTCTCCTAATAGAGGAAAGGTATTCTGTGGAATAAAGACAATAAACCAGATGTATTTGGATTTGTAAATGTCCACAGTTCTTTGACCATCTGTTCCGAGGGGCCCTGGTTACCCAGATGGAGATTGATTGGATGGAAGCCTCCAAGGGCAGACGCTGTAAATAATTCTCTAGTTGACAAAAGGAGTTTTTACTTCTAGGACCTAGACAAGTAGATGAGAGCCAGGGTGACAGGGAATGAGCTGAGCTGGAGGCCAGCCCAGGGTTCTGCTGAGACCGGAGACTGATTAGTGAAGGGAGCCATTGCCAGGGTTGCGCTCACACCAGGAACGAGCCCTCACGTGAAACACAGACGAAGTGCCTCATCTTTGCCCCTCACTGTTCCCTCTGTGTTTCCCTTGGGGGGGGGGGGTGACCTCCGGCCGAGTGGACCACAGAGCAGATGGTGCTGTAAGAGCTGGTGGGAAAGATGCGGACAAGGCCAGAGAAGCTAGGAGTGGAGGCCGCCCCTGCAGGAAGGGGCACGGTGAAGACCCCGAATTCTGGGGTCGCACGTGGGGCTCGGGGCGGGGACACAGGAGCGAACCCGAACCCACAAACATCAACAAGCATAGAGCACCCTAGTCCAAACCGTAGCAAGTGCAGGCGAAAGGCGAAGCGGTGCGTAAATCAGGGGCTGTATATTTTACGGAGAAGCACTGATGTATGCCATCAATTTGGAGACCCTGTTAGAATCTTTTCTGTCGCCCCTCTGCACCCAGCGCTGTGCCCGCAGAGCCTTAACTAAACCTGAGAAAAGCATTTCAATGTTACCTTCCCGCTTGGTTCAAGTGACCGTCCCCCGAAAAATTCTGAGCCGGGGAAAGTCTTACTGGGAAAACAGCATCGCAGGCTTTTCCCAGAGGGGGAACCCACCGCTTCTTAGTAGTATTTTTAGGTCCCTTCCCTTCCAAGAGTTGTTCCCTGGGATGAAAGGATCTGGCCCGGGAGCAGTGGTCCTCACGTCTGGGGTCCGTGTTGAAAGCCCCCTGGACGAGGGTCTCCAGGCAGAGCCCAGGCCTTGCCCCTGGGATGCCAGGCGCTCATCGGAGTCTGAGAAGCGCCGGCCTGAAGGAAGCCGAGGCGGCAGGAGCGGGGGGGCAGAGGGCTGTGGAGGGACAGTAGCCCCTGCGCCAAAAGGCCCTTCCCAAGGGCCCCGCACTCGCACCCGGCACCTGCGCTGTGCTGAGCCGGGCTTTCTGCTCCTCTAGGCACCTGACACCTTAACCCCGAGGCCTGCTTCCGCGGGGCCCTCGGAAAGAGACTTGAAACCTGACAAGTTTACTTTGAAGAAAAAGAGAAGGGTGTCCGGGCACTGGGGAGGGGGAGCCCCGGGGAGAGGAGCCCATCCCAGGGGGACCGCGGGGCAGGGGCGCTGGGCGGGGTGTCCCGTGAGGGCTGGAGGGTGTCTCGGGTTCCCTTCGCCGGGGCTGGAGCAAGGGCGCACGAGTGGGTCTGGGCGAGCGTTTGGGTGGATCGTAGTTCCAGCTGGCGTCACTTGGGGGGGGGAACGTAACCCCGGGAGATGCAGAGGGGGCCAAGGAACCCACATCCGGACAAGATGGGACTCGGCCCTGAACATCGAAGGGGGCCCGTCTGATGGGAAGGGGAACCGAAAAGTTTACCCGAAAGTGTCTTCACTGGCAAAGGGAGTCTGACCAGGAAGTGTCCAGGATTCCCTGGACTGAGGAGAGGGAAAAGTACAAAAAAAAATAGAATCAAAAGGAAATCTCAATTTCTACATGGAATTTCCTAAGATCCTGTATTCAGGGCTTCCGTCCAGGTGGATGGTGATATATACGCGGCTGTGCGCGCACGTAACGAACGTAAGCTTCAAATTGAGCGTGAAAACTCCTCCCCCTTTCGGCTTACAATCGAGTTAGGATTCACAGGAAAGAGGAGTGATCTCGGGATGGTCGGGCCCTTTTCGAGGAATCAGCCCCGATAGATTGATGGGTCTGTGTGATTTCAGAGGCTGCTCGTTTGCCTGGAGGAGTCCATTTACATTCACAACATTAAAGACATGAAGCTTTTGAAGACCATCCTGGATATTCCTCCAAACCCGACAGGTGAGCCCCAGCCCGGACCAGGTGCCCCCAGATCTCGTGTCCGGGCGCTCCTTTGCACCAGCTGTGTTTCCACCCAAATTGAAAACCCGAAGCAGCGTTTGTCCTTCATTGCTTTATAAATCTTTGTGGTGTTTGCCTTGAAGCTTTGTCTTAACGGCGGCAGATTCAGATTTTATTAGGCCATGCGTCCTGCAGGAAGGCCGTGTGACCTTCCCTGTAGCCTGGGAGAAACTCCTTTCCCCTGGGACCCGTTCTCAGCAAACGTGTCAAAGCATTTAGGCAGACATGTAGGAGATGTCCTGCATCTGACGTTGCAAGGTGTTCACCCCTAGTTATCTTTGCTGGTTGTTCAGTATAGAGCAGACGTCATAATGAAAAGTGGGTTCTACCTGACCGGGAGACAGACAATCCAAACGGAAAAGAAATGTGTTTTCTTACGTTACAGACAATTCTCTCCACGTGGGTGATATGCTAGGAGGTTGGACTGTATTAAATTCTAAGGTGTAACACTGTTTAATACATTTTCCTGATTTAAGAATGGGAGCAGCTGGGATTGGTCAGGTTGAAATGGCAGACGATGACATTCTGTGAATCCCTGGCAGCAGAAGTAAACGAGAAGGAAGTTGTGTGGTGGGACAGGAGCCACCAAACCAGAACAGTTTGCGGGTCTAATGATTCAGGGCAGTATTTGTAAATCGCACTCCAGCTTAGTGTCGTTAAATGATTGCTTCAGCTCACTGCAGTTTTCTAATTCGTTGACTTTCACTGAATTTCAAGATCCCTGTGGCCCGACCTCAGTCACCTAGACTCTTTGAGCCTCAGTTTCCTCACCTGTAAAATGGAATAGTAACCCCCGTCTCACAGGGGTGGCGTCTGTGGCGGTGACCTGCTCACGGCCTGCTGGGCAGTAATTCCTCCTCTGGCCTCATTTCCTTCTCTCCATCTGAGTTATACAGATGGCCCTTGCTGTTGCCTTCAGTGCTTTAAAATTTCAGCCCTGACAAAACGGTACTGTATTTGAAAAGATCACAGCCATCGAGGCCGTTAGAAAGCTCTGTGAGAGAACAACTTTAAAGCCTGTTTCACAAGTGGAGGTGGAGGGTGGTAAGTGAAGGAACCGTGGCCGGGGACGGGGGTGGGGGGTTGGTTTTGTTTTGTGCTGTTTTTCAGGAATGAGAGGTTGAACTAATCTGGAAAAGTGTTTATTGCAGACGTGCTACGTGCCCGGGACCATAGCAGGCACTGTAGGTACAGACCACACACCAGGAACCCCAGACCCATGGGACATGGTGCACAAGTGCCCTGGCGTCTTTGGAAGGTTTGGGACCCAGGGGGTGACGGCTGAAAGGAAGATGTGCTCTTCTGACAGGGCGGGGGAGGTGAGTGGGGTCCGAGCAGAACCCACAGGCGCCGCGGGCCTGGGCTGGACCCTGGCGGCTTTGGACAGGGGACATCTCAGGGGGTCAGGGGACATGCCAGGTGAGCAGGGACATTCCAGACAGGCAGGGGACATCTCAGGGGGGCAGGGGACATGCCAGGTGGGCAGAAAGCTCACAAGCTGCCTGTGACTCTCCGTTTCTTTGAAAGGAGGGGAGCCGGGCACCGCCAGCGGCCTTTCGAGCGGGCGTCCCACGGGTCAGGGCAGCCGTCAGCCCCCCTCACTCCTGCGGTCACACCGTCAGCCGCTCAGCCCAGGGGATGGTGCTGCCTGCCTTCAGGGCCAAACCTGTTCCTCCGCGAAAAGCCCGTCTCCTCTTAACTTCGAGCAAATGCAGCCATTTGTCTTAGCTCAGAAAACGCACTGATGGCCTCAGTTTTGCAGTTTAAACAGGGAGAAAGGAGGTTTGCAGGTGTAGGGCCATTTGTGCTTCCTGTTAGGATGTGTGCGCCTCACAAAGGGAATCGTTTTATCTCAAGACAACTTAGAGATGATGGGAGGTGTCCTCAGGTAAACATTACCAGTGGGCTGGGGGAGAGATTTAGCCTTTCCTTCTGAAAGACCAGGGATGGGTTGAAAGACCAAAACGAGTGTCTTATTACACCTCTGACGTTCTTTGGAGAGAGAGGCCAATACAGTTTCAAATCCTGACATTCATAATCATCCTCTCAGCTTCCCCTGAGCTCTTCCTACTTCAGTAAAATGGGGACGATCCTTTTTACCCCACAGAGTTATTATGGGGAGGACTGCCCGAGGGCGGGGAGGGGGTGAGAGCAAAGTCCCATCTGCTGGGCACACGAGGCTCGGCCAGGCTCGACCACCGGCCGGTTCCATGCATCATGTCCATCTCCAGCCAGCAGGGCAGGCTCGGGACAGGTCAGAGTTTCCCTGCAGTGACATGACCCGTCCCTCGCTCAAGGACCCCCAGCAGACTCTGAGCGGCCAAAACCACGAAGATAAGATCCTCAGAGGCCAGGAGTCTCCTTTATTTGTTCCCACCCTCTCGTGTATTTTCTGAACAAAAAGCTGTGAGATGGAAACTCTGGCCCTTGATTTGATGAATCTTCGTGGGTGCACAGGGAGATGGGGCCTCTTGGCTGACTGGCTTAGCCACACAAATTCTGAATGTCTTTTGACTTTGTGAACTTCGAATACGTGATATATACAGAGTCCTGTGATTGCTTCACGCTCAGTACCGGCCGCGGCTGTAAATTTCCTTCCTTCTGTCTGTCTGTGTCATGCCCATTCCTGTTGTGTCAGAGACTGCAGGCTGCTTCCTTTAAAGGGTTTGTCCAGACGGGGCCCGAAGTTAATTTCCTGCTAGCACAGCAGTCTGTGCCCTGAGCAGCTGAAGGTGGAAATCTCCATAAAAAAATCCGCCAGCGGCAGAACTTGGGGGTGCTGTCGGCCTTACAGGCTTTCACGGAGTACTGGGGGAGCAGTCTACACCACACAGCAGTGTGTATAATGGGACAGAGTAGCCGTTTATTCCCCTGCCAGCGCTCTTTCTGAAAATGTAATGCAGGTGGGGTAAATGGTAGCATAGAGCATCTGTAAGTACAGAGACGATTTCTCTCCTCTCTATTTTTGAAAACTGGAAAGCGTATTCCATTAATCAACCCAGAGGGAACTGCATTTTATAAATCACTGTTAACTTGTTTTAATTTTGACATATAATACTATAAATACCAAGGTAAGAATGATTTAGAACCACAGGATTTCCTTGTAATTCCAGCCAATGGTGCCATTGGTTCTTGAATGGAAATCAGGCGTTTTTCTTCTCCGCTGCGGAAGGGTTACAGCCAAGCCATTTCAGTGGGATTAGCTGACCGCGATTTACGAGCGCGCGTGTCAAGTCTGGGGTCCAAAAGTCACATCAAAACCCAACTCCTTGTATGTAAGAAAAGAAAAGAAGAAAAAGACCGGAAGAAAAGATACTCAAGTATTGAGCATAGTGAAAAGCCTCTGGGTTTTAGAATTACGGGTGCTTTCTGTTTTTCTCTTTCTTTATATTTGCTGGGCTCCACAAATTTTGTATACTATCACTTTTTTATTATAAAATAATATCAAAGAAAAGGCTGGGACTTCCCCGGTGGCGCAGTGGTTAAGAATCCACCTGCCAATGCAGAGGACACGGGTTCGAGCCCTGGCCCGGGAAGATCCCACATGCCGCGGAGCAGCTAAGCCCGTGCGCCACAACTACTGAGCCTGCACTCTGGAGCCCGTGAGCCACAACTACTGATGCCCGCACGCCTAGAGCCCGTGCTCCGCAACAAGAGAAGCCACTGCCATGAGAAGCCCGCACACCGCAGCAAACAGTAGCCCCCGCTCGCCACAACAAGAGAAAGCCCGCACACAGCAACGGAGACCCAATGCAACCAAAAATAAATAAATAAATAAATTTATTTTAAAAAAGAAAAAAAAGAAAAGGCTCATTTCCCTTCCTATAAAGGGTTTCAGGGGACACTTGTGACAGAAACAGAAGACGAGTAGAACAGGAATGTCTAAGCCTAGAGCAAAGTCTTCCTACTTTCCTCGAGGGCTTCACAAGAAATAAAGTGCATTCTTAGAGCTGGGTGGATTTGTCTGAGAATTGGACCACAAGAAGCCAAAGGAGCTCACGTTCAGCATCTCTGGGGACCGTCATTAAGTTGCAAAGGTTGGTACGCACGGCCCCTTGGCTACATTCAGGTGGGCTGGCCGAGGTGCGAGCCAGAGGCAGGGCTGTCAGGCACGTGGTTACGTGGCAGGGTGTACCTGCCCTCGCCACCATCCTTGGCCCCTTCTTGTCAGAATCTCGTGTCAACTCACTCTCCATTAGGTGTTACAGGAAGTTCCATGTTAGCTGAAGAAGTTTAAGCTTCCTTCCTTTCCGGAAATATTTACATTTTAATATACAACTCTGAAGGTCACCTCACACCTATTAGAATGGCTATTATCAAAAAGACAAGGGCTTCCCTGGTGGCACAGTGGTTAAGAATCTGCCTGCCAATGCAGGGGACACGGGTTCGAGCCCTGATCTGGGAAGATCCCACATGCCGCAGAGCAGCTGGGCCCGTGAGCCACAACTACTGAGCCTGCGCGTCTGGAGCCTGTGCTCTGCAACGAGAGGCCGCGACAGTGAGAGTCCCGCGCACCGCGATGAAGAGTGGTCCCCGCTTGCCGCAACTAGAGAAAGCCCTCGTACAGAAACGAAGACCCAACACAGCCAAAAATAAATATATAAATAAATAAATAAAAGACAAGAGACAAGTGTTGGCAAGGGTGTGGAGAAAAGGGAGCCCTCGTGCACTGTTGGTGGGAATGTAAATTGGTGCAGCCGCTGTGGAGAACAGTGTGGAGGATCCTCAAGAAACTAAAAACTGAGCTGCCTTATGGTTAAGCAATCCCACTTCCGGGTATTTATCCAAAGAAAATGGAGACACTAACTCAAAAAGATATCTGCAGCCCAATGTTCATTGCAGCAATATTTACAACAGGCAAGACATGGGAACAACCTAAGTGTCCATCGATGGATGAGTGGATAAAGAAGGTGTGGCGTATAGACATAATGGAATACTACTCAGCCATAAAAAAGGATGAAATCTTGCCACTGTAACGACGTGGATGGACCTTGAGGGCATCACGCTACGTGAATTCAGTCAGGCAGAGAAAGACAAATACCATATGATCTCACCTATATGTGGAATCTTCAAACAAAACAAACAAGCTCACAGATGCAGAGGACAGACTGGTGGTTACCAGAGGCTGGGGGTCAGGGGGAAGAGAGGTGTGAAATGGTTGAATGGGGTCAAAAGGTACAAACTTTCAGTTAAAAAATAAGTCATGGGGGTGTAACATTCAGCAAAACTGAGAAGGCATGAGTGGTCTCTTCTAAGGCCGGGTGACCCTGTACAGGTGACCCTGCAGGGAGCCTGCGGGAAAGGGCGCTGGGCTGTCACCCTCCTCCCACAGCTGCCTGGCAGGTGATAAGGGCACAGCCTGGTGGGTCCTCGGCAAAGCCCGAGCAGGAGGCCGGACCTTGGTTCCCATTCTCGACGTTTGCTTTTGTTTTAACCTCTTCTCTGCCCCCAACAGATGAGGGTCAGGTCCATTTTAGCCTGATCTGAAGTTTCTCTTATGCTTTTACAAGAAACCCATTTAACAGACTAACCTGTAACAAAGCTACCTTTTCTATTTAAAAAGGGCCTCTCTTGCCTGATCTCGAAGTTCCTATTCTGGTAATGCTTCTGGTTCGGGTAATTCCGTGAATTCACTTCTGTCACGTACACCCCTATGAATGGAAACCACTGTTGTGAAAATCCTTTTCTTAAATGCTATTAGGATCCTCCCCCGCCCCTCCAATCCCCATGTAAATAAAAATGGCTTAGGTTTGGTTCAGTGGTTTGACTTGGTGTTTACTCTTCCAGAATATTGTTGAAGCCTCTTAAATCCAACATGTCCTGTTTCTTTTGTTTGTCCCGACGGCAGACACACCATCTTCGCTGCCCTCAAGTGAATTTCCCCTCTGGAGGGGCCCATTTGCCTTATCGAGGCAGGACATTTGGCTCTGAAACAATTTATAAATAGGTCCTCCCCTCAAGCCACCCAGCCTCCCCACCCTCCAATTTAAAATGACATTTAATCACCTGCAGAAAGGCCACCACAAGCTGCCCTTTATTTCAGTGAGGAGCTTGTAGCCCAGAGGGTAACGGAATTGGAAGAGAAGTAGATGTTGCTTCAAGGCCCTGGGGCACAGTGCGAAGAAGAACGTTTAAAATAGTCTCACTTCCGACCTCTCAGCTGTGGCGTGGACACGGTCAGTGTCCAGTCACGAGGTCGTCCCGGGAATTTACTTGATCAGGGTCCTTGGATCAGAAGAATCAACTGGGAGTCGAGGTCTGCAGGGCCGCTCCTCCCCTCGCCAGCAGGTGGCGCTGTGGTGGTGCCGCGTCCAGATGCCCTTCCCGGGCGTGGACGCCGGCTTCTCACGTGCGGTTTGCTCTCCGCCAGGTCTGTGTGCCCTGTCCATCAACCATTCCAATTCCTACGTGGCCTATCCTGGGAGCCGGACGACAGGCGAGATCGTGCTCTACGACGGACACGCCCTGGTGAGTTGGCGGTGACTCCGGCCGGCCCAGCCCCCTGCCGGGCCGCGTGGTCAGTTTCAGGTGAGGGGCGGGCTCGGTGGCCGGGGGGCGAAGTGCAGAGGCGCAAGCAGCTCCGGCCACCGCTGTGGGGTGTGGACGGGAAGGTCATGCCCTTTGCCCTCATCGCCGTCCGTCCACGTAGCCACAAGGCAGCCTGCCAGGCCCGGACAGACGCCGTGGCCGCTGGGGGCCATCGCGGGGTTGAGTGCGTCCTGCCGGGCCGTGGCGCGGCCTGCGACAGCGTGCAGCCGTGTCCCATATCCTGTCCTCTGCTCTCCGAGCTTCACAGAGCGGGCAGGATTGCTGCAGGAAGCCGGGCCCTAGAGCCGCATCACGGAGACCACGGTCACATCGCCGCTCTGGCCACGCGGCTGGTCGCCCATCTCCCCGAGGGCAGGAAAAGGGACAGAAACGCAGCAGCCCTTGCAGCAGCCTCTAGATACACCGGGAAGCCACGTGCAGCTTCTGTGCATACGGCCTGGTGGAAAGAGGGAAACAGGGAACCCAGCAGAGGAGGGAGGGTGTCTCGGAAGGAAGGAGGAGGGAGAGGAGACGAAAAGCGTCCTCCCTCTGCCCCAGCATCAACCTCCGTTTTCCTTTTCGCCAACAGAAGACAGTCTGCACCATTGCTGCCCACGAGGGGGCGCTGGCCGCCATTGCCTTCAACGCCTCGGGCTCCAGACTGGCCAGCGCCTCCGAGAAAGTGAGTTCCTCAGGGGCTCGCCCGCCTCCTGCTGGGGGAAGGGGGGGCGGGGTCCCGGGGGCGCTGGGCCCCAAAGAGCTGGTGGAAGGGGCCCGGTGACCCCAGCGCTCAGACCTCACTCCGGAGGGAGGCCTTCCGGCCCCTGCGTGAGGCGCTGCGTTTATTAACTCGGCCGACCAAGGGCCTCTGCTGTGCAGGGCACAAGCCGCTTTGCCCAGAACCTTGCGGTCTGATTAAGAAACGTGCGTGCCCATCATCACAGATACGGAGAGATGCCGCGTTCCATAAACACAGTAGAAACAAAACGCTTGGCTGTTCAGCAGGAGAGACTGACATCTTCCGTCTGGAATAACCAGGGAAGGTGATCGAGTTGAATTTCAGATGCCACGGAAAACAGGTGTATTTTTGACGGGCAGAGATTGAATGTCTGCGGGGGCCAGAGCAGACTGAACGGGCGCGCCAGCGCCTTGGGCTCGGGTGGGGAGGGGCAGGGAGACAGGGGCTGTTCTACTCGCCTTCCAAGAACGGTTTATGCGGCACGCACGCAGAAGAGCCTCTGTGCACGGCCCTGGGTGCTTCCTCTCCTGAGACAGACGCTCAAAGCCAAGCAAACAGGCTCGTCTCCAAAGGGACGTGTCTGCCTGAAGCTGTTCACGGTGCGAAACGCCTACCTGCTTTCTCTTCCAGGGCACTGTCATCCGGGTGTTCTCGGTTCCCGATGGGCAGAAGCTCTATGAGTTTCGGAGAGGCATGAAAAGGTCTGTGCTCATCGTACAAACCCATTGTAGAGTGCGCACAGGGGTCCTGCGGCGGACGGCTGGCAGCCGTCCGGGGAGAGGACAGAGGGGCTCTGTGCGCCCCTCGCCCTGCCCGGGAGGGGGGATGATGGTCCTTTCTCAGGTGACTGACTAGAGGCCCCGCTGAGCACTCAGAACACCTGAGAGCCGAGGGGGCTTTGTGACCTGGGCCTCCAGCCTGGGGAGCCCTTTCTTGACGCGGCCAAGGGCGGCCCGTCGCGGAGAAGTGAGACGGGCGAGGGAGTCGCGGCCCGAAAGTAACTGCGGATTCTCCTCCCGCGGAATAGAAAAGTGTGATGGTCTGGGTCCTATCCGCTGTAGGGCTCGCAGACGGAAGGCTTCCAACGTGACCGGAAGGGGCGATGCTTGGTTTCTTCTCACCTGAGAAGCGACCCAGTGTGACTCTTTCCGATGTTAATTTCAAAGTATGAACGATACAGTGTCGAAGGGATTTTAGAAAACACAGGCAGACCTCGGAGATGGCGTGGGTTCCATCCCAGACCACCGCAGTAAAGCCAGTATCACCATAAAGCGCGTCACGCACATTTCTTGGTTTCCTCGTACCTATGAAAGTGATGTTTACACTATTCTGCAGTCTGTTAAGTGTGCGATGATGGCATGAGTCTAAAAAAAAATGTACATGCCTTAATTTTAAAAATGCTGTATTGCTAAACAACGCTGACCATCATCCAGGCCTTCAGCGAGTCGTAATCTGTTTGCAGTCGTCACACCAAAGACCACTGATCACAGGTCACCACGACAAATAGAATAATCATGAAGAAGCTTGAAAAATGTTGAAGGTGATCAAAACGTGACACAGAGACACGAAGCGAGCAAAGGCTGTGGGGGAAATGGCACCGATGGACTTGCTCGAGGCAGGGCTGCCACAAACGTTCAGTTTGTAAAAAAAAAACGCAGTATATGCGAAGCATCCTAAAGCGAAGCCCAATAAAACGAGGTCTGCCTGTGCTCAAACTCTTCGGGATACATCTAGGTTTTCTTACATATATACGTGGAGCTGACTTTTGTACTCTCAGGCTGTTACCCTCGTTCCCCAGGCTCACCCATCCCTGTGTGGCTGTGTTTCCAGGTACGTGACGATCAGCTCTCTGGCTTTCAGCATGGACTCGCAACTCCTCTGTGCTTCAAGCAACACGGAGACTGTACACATCTTCAAGCTGGAGCACCTCGCCAACAGGTAGGACACGAAACGCTCGTTACACTAAAGGAGTCAGATCCTGGTTGTCCTGCCAGCGCACGTGACTTCTTCTCTCTGTCAACGCCACGGACTTGGCTTTACTCGTTCTGTCCCCACCAACATGGGGAGTGAGTGTCAGCAAAGACTAGGTGATGTGAGCTGGGGTCGCGCTCCTGAGTTTGCAGCCCGGCTCTGCCCCGTGTGAGCGGCGAGACCTCGGGCAGGTGATCTAATCTGTCTGTACTCCTATTTCCTCGTCCGCCAAACCTAAAATATTAATGATCATATACTCCTCTTAGGCCTGTTGTGAGTGCCTGGACTGAAGGCACGCAGCGTCGTGCCGGACACGGAGTAAACGCTAGAGAGTGTTTGCTAGTCTCGCTACAAATACCGTGATGCACAGGCCAACCTCGTGTTGTCGCTTCGAGCTTTGTTGTGCTTCGCAGATTCTGCGTTTTTTACAAACTGAAGGTTTGTGGCAGCCCTGCCTCGAGCAAGTCCATCAGTGCCATTTTCCCCAGAGCCTTTGCTCACTTTGTGTCTCTGTGTCATGTTTTGATCATCTTCAACATTTTTCAAGCTTTTTCATGATTATTCTATTTGTCGTGGTGACCTGTGATCAGTGATCTTTGATGTTACCATTGCAAAAAGATTACGACTCACTGAAGGCCCACATGATGGTCAGAAATAAGGAATGCACATTTTTTTTTTGTTTTATCAAATTGAGTTTTTTTGAGGTGGGGCTCAGATACGAATCTCTGTAATCTGGCTCCAAGTACTGTACTTTCTTTTTTGGCCGTGCCGTGAGGCATGCAGGATCTTAGTTCCCCGACCAGGGACTGAACCCATGCCCCCTGCAATGCAAGCACGGAGTCCTAACCACTGGACCACCAGGGAAGTCCCGCAGGTTGTTTTTTAGACATCATGCCACTGCACGCTTACTAGACTGCAGGATAGTGTAAACATCACTTTTATACGCACGTGTGCGACATGCTTTATCGCTGCGGTCTGGAGCTGACCCTGCAGCGTCTCCGGGGTCTGCGTGTATTCGTCACCCCCAGCACTGAGGGCCTGGCAGATCCTTCCAGGGCTGCCGCTGTGCCCGTGAGAGGAGAGGAGCGGGGTCGACAGCGTACAGCGTGTGCTGGGCTGCAGCCAGGGGTGCGCGTGTCTGTTTCCTGTTGCCGCTGCAATAGATCGTCACCAACTTCATGGCATAAAGCAGCACGCGTTCACGGCCCCGTGGTGCTGCCAGGCAGGGTCGGCCGCCCGGGGTGGCAGGGCTCGGGCTGCACTCAGGGTCGCGAGGCTGCGGTGCAGGTGTTGCCCACCGCCTGCCTGAGCTTGGGGCCCTCCCCGTTCCGGGTCGTCCTGGTCATCGGCAGGAATTCAGGCCCTTGCGTTGCAGCAGCGAAGCCCCTGCCCCCCGAATGGCCTCCGGCTCCTCGTCCCTCCTCACACGGCCTTCAAACCAGCAAGGTCGCGCCGATTCCTTCTCAAGCTCCTGATTCCTCTGAATTTCCCTCCTGCCTCTGGCTGGGGAAAGCCCTCTGCTTTTAAGGCTCGTGCAATTGGCTAAAGCCGTCCGGATCATCTCCCCCCACAGTCACCTGGGCCGTACGACGTGACACAGTCACGGGGCTGCGGCCTCCTCGCTGGCACAGGCTCCGGGGACCAGGCCGTGGCACCCTGGGGCCCCTCCTAGGGAATCCGCCCGCTGTCGTGTGGGCACCAGTGCAGGTGCACAGGTGTGCAGCCCGTTTCTCCTGGGAAAGCGGTGAAGGGTCTCCTCCACCCGGGCCTCGGCCGTGGCAGTGCCACGTCACCCAGCCTGCCCCTGGGGCCCAGACCCTGCCCCGCGCAGCCCAGGACACAACTCACACCTTCCTAGGGGGCCTTCGGACACCGCGTGTCTCCTGACACCCCCCCAGGGTCGCTGTAGGAAATGGAAACGTGACGTGTTCGCGGTTAGCTCAGGGGCGCCCAGAAGGCGGTGGTGGCCTCAGCAGCAGGGCCGCTTGTCCGGGTCCCGCGCCTCCCGACGCTCTCCGGCCCCTCGCTGCCCAGGCGCTTCCAGAAGGCAGGCGGGCTGGGAGCCTCACGACTGAGGGAACGGGTTCAGAGAAGTTCCGCGTCTCGCCTGGAGCCGGCCTCCGTCTCCAAACCCGGGGTCTGCGTGAAAGCGCCGCATCTCACCCCGCCAGGAGGCGACTCCGCGACGCTCAGCTCCGTGTCCCAGGTGTGGCCTCCTCTGCTGGGCCTCGCCGGGTACCACGAGAGGCCGGCTCCCCCCCGCGAGTGGGGCTTCCACGGGAAGAGCCCTTCCACCCGCTCAGGGAGATGCAGAACCCGGCCCCCGTTGTGTGTGTGTCTGTGTCTCTGTGTGTGTGTCTCTGTGTGTGTCTCTGTGTGTGTATCTGTGTATCTGTGTGTGTGTGTGTGTGTCTATGTGTCTCTGTGTATGTGTCTCTGTGTGTCTGTATGTGTGTCTGTGTGTGTGTGTCTGTGTCTCTGTGTGTGTGTCTGTGTGTGTCTGTGTGTGTGTCTCTGTGTGTGTATCTGTGTATCTGTGTGTGTGTGTGTCTATGTGTCTCTGTGTATGTGTCTCTGTGTGTGTGTCTGTCTGTGTGTGTGTCTCTGTGTCTCTGTGTGTGTGTGTCTGTGTGTGTCTGTGTGTCTCTCTGTGTCTGTCTCTGTGTGTGTCTCTGTGTCTCTGTGTGTCTGTATGTGTGTCTGTGTGTGTGTCTCTGTGTCTCTCTGTGTGTCTGTGTGTGTGTGTGTGTCTGTGTGTGTGTGACATGGTGCTGGCCTCTGTCCCACACTGTCTGGAGCTCCCTCCCTCCCTCCCGGGGCACCCAGTGACCGTTGGGCCCTGGCTCCGGCCGCTGGCCAGGGGCTGCTCTCGCGTCCTCTCTGGAACCTTGGCCCCGCAGGGGCGTGAAACACTAGATGCTGCCCCCCCTCGCTCCTCACTGTGCCTGGAGCCCTTCCAGCATCCGCCCCCGTGTGTGCGTGCCCCAAAGCACGCTGCTCGCCCTCTAAGCTTTTAAATAGATGTCATCTGTCTTCTGGACGTTTCTATCCCTTCTCGGACAGCCTCTACACCATAGGCCCCACTCTCTGCTGGAGCTTTAATCCGTCCTCAGTCATGCTGGGTTCGGGCCCCCGTGGCGGCAGAACCATCCAGACGCCCTGCCACCCCCAGGTCCCGGGATCCAGGGACCCCACGCCGCTGCCTTGGTCACATCTCCATCCGAGTCTCTTATTGGTGCTTAAGGTGGGAAGTGGCCACTTGGGCTCACTTCCGCCTCCAGGCTCACCTGCTTCTGTCCGTCTCAGGTCACCAGGAATACACCTTCCGTCACTCTCCACATCCCCCCAGCCCGCCCTGGCCATGAAGTGATGACTCGTCCCGCACGAGATGACTGTGCCTCTGCCTCGCTCCCACCTCTCTGGCCACCGCCCTGACCCGGGCCTCCCTTCCTCGGTCTCACTCCTTGTAGCCTCTTCTGACCATCATACGTCTTCTTGCTGGACTAATCCTTGGAACATGCCCCTGCGTCCTCAGACACCTTCATTCCCCTTTGCCCTCAGGAGTAAAGTCCCAGATCCTCCAGCCTGGCGTTCGAGGCCTGCCTTCCTTCCTTCCTTCCCTCCCTCCCTCCTTCCCTCCCTCCCTCCCTCCCATTTCCCAAACAACTAGAGGAATATTTCTTTGTCTTTGGCATTCACAACATAATGGCTGCAGACACAACACAGTTAGAAATTTAATCTGCATTATTGTTTTCTCAATCACTATAGAGATATCAAATACACGTTGAAGTATAGTGGTTTTTTGTTTGATTTTTGGCTGCATCGGGTCTCAGTTGCGGCACGCGGGATCTTCCTTTGCGGTGCGCGGGCTCCAGAACACATGGGCTCTGTAATTTGCGGCACGTGGGCTTCGTTGCCCCGCGGCATGTGGGATCTTAGTTCCCCGACCAGGGATCGAACCCGCGTCCGCTGCATTGGAAGGCGGATTCTTTACCACTGGACCACCAGGGAAGTCCCGAAGTAGAGCTGATTTACCATGCTGTGTTAATGTCTGCTGTACAGCTCAGTGATTTAGTTACACACACACACACACACACACACACATTCTTTCTCATATTCTTTTCCCTTCTGGTTCATCCCAGGATGTGGAATGCAGTCCCCTGTGCTCTACAGTAGGGCCTTGCTGTTTCTCCATCCTGTACACAAGAGTTTGCCTCTGCTCATCCCACCCTCCCACCCCATCCCTTGCCCACCCCTCCCCGTCGGCAACCACCAGCCTCTTCTCTGTGTCTGTGAATCTGTTTCTGTGTTGTAGATGAGTTCATCTGGGTCGCGGTTTAGATTGCTATAGATGGTCAGACTAAGCAAAGTGAGTCAGAAAGAACAGCAAGCGCCGTATGATATCGAGGCTTTTCTCGCCGCACCTTGCCTGAGCTGAGGCCTCCCTGCCTCTGCCCCCTGGGCCGGCCCAGCGTGGCCCTGACTCTTGGACGCGTGTCCGGAGCCTCTGATGGGCCCTCCTCCTGCTGCCCCCACCCCGCTCGGAGACAGACCTGCCTCGGGGCCCAGCCCGGCGACCACCCCCCAAGCCTCTTCAGTCCCGCCAGCCCCAGAGACGCCCTCTTATGAGAGAGCACTCGCCGTGCGCCAGCCCCACGCTGCGCTGCTGCTTTAGTTCTCACGGGCAGGGGACCCTGATGGTCCCCGTCGTCCCCAGTGAGGACGGCGGGATGTGAGGGGGGAAGGAGCGCCCTCCACCCCTCCCTCCTCTGCGGTCTTGGAGTCGCCCGGCCTGGGCCCTGTCCTGGGGCGCTCACGCCTCCTCCCTTCTACATCTGTGCTGCGCCCCGCCTCGGATGCAGGACCTGGGTGTGGTCGGTACCTCCCCGTGACTCCCCACCCTCGGCGCCGCGTGCCAGGGCGAGCCGCGCAGGTGTGTCCCACGACGCTCAGGAGGTGAGGGGGACGGCGGGAGCCTGGAAGCACCCGTCGCCCCCAGACGAGACCCTCGAGGCCCAGGGAGGTTTGTCCAGGTGGCCACAGGGGGGAACAAGCCCCAGGGCTTCGGAGCTGCGGGCCGTGTCCCTCGCCAGCATGCGTCCCCGGGACAAGCGGCCTCTCGGCCGGGGTGCCTGGGGCGCACGCGGCCACCCTGGTCTTCGCCGGGCCGCTCGGCTCAGAGGCGAGTGTCCACCCTGCCCACCCGCGTCTCACCACAGAGCCATCCCCCTTGTCTGCCAGAGACGCCAGGATGGGGCGCGGGGACTGCAGGGGGCACACCGGGTCCCTCTGAATTCCCCCCACCTTTGTGCGTTGCCAGCACCCACCCAGGTGGCTCGAGGGCTGTAACCAAACACCTGTCCAAGCATCTTGCCCGGAGGTTTGCTTCCCACGCAGTCTGGCTGGGAGGCCTTGACGCTGAGATCGGCCTGTTCTTTTCTTCCGTGAGCCCAGAACAGGCCGGGGCTTAGGTTACAGAGTGCAGGGACTGATTCCAGCTCACTCGCTGCCCAGCCCCCTTCCAGGGACCTAGAAATCAGACTGATGGTCAGATTGAGCTCGCTTGATGCAGGAAGGCCGTCGCACCGGGAACCTCTTAACGGCTGGGCAACGGCTCTTCCGAAGGACGCGCGAGCCCTTGACGCCCTCTGGGTACGGCCGGAGCGGCACGTCCCGAGCGTTCGGGTGGGCGGGACGTCACGCCAGGGCACAGTCCCTTCCCGCTGCGGTGAGCGCGGCTCCCGGCGTCGGCCGGGGATGTTGGACGGCTGCCAGGGGGCGGCTCGGCCTCACCCTCGCCTGTGCCTTGCTCCCCAGCCAACCAGAGGAGCCCTCGACCTGGACCAGCTACGTGGGAAAGATGTTCATGGCTGCGACCAACTACCTCCCCACCCAGGTGTCCGACATGATGAACCAGGACAGGGCCTTTGCCACCGGGCGCCTGGGCTTCTCTGGGCACAGGAACATCTGCACCCTCTCTACGTACGTGCAGCGCCACCCCTCATCAGGCACAAACCATTACAGATTTGCTTCCCCAAAGCACAGGTTTACTTGCCCCAGACACACACACAGGTTTAGAAGAAAGGCAAGAGAAGGGAGCCAAGAAGGGCACGCAAGGCCAGGACCCGCGGCACACCCCGCGGCCGGCCAGCTGCTTTCCCGTCCGGTGGGACCCTTTCTCCGGGGGCTGGGAAGCTGAGCTGGAAGCTGCCATGGGAATTTTAACCCTCTCGTTCCAGTGACACTGTCTTGAAGACAGTTCCCATTTTCACGGAATTATGTCAAAAGGCTCTGGTTCCAAAGTCTAGGTCCAGATACCTATGGGGTCGACAGGTGTTTTATCTAAGACATTAAAAAGTGTTTATTAAAGCCGAACATTTGAAAAATTTTGTAAAACTAGCCAGCAAAGATGGGGGCCAGTTTTGCACCTGCGTCCTTCCTTCTGCTGTTAAAGGCAGAGACACACATAAGGCAGGTAGGCGGACGCTTTTGTTGGCAGGGGAACCTCACAGAGCAGCAGGGTGTATGCATATCCTTTTGTCTCACCCACACAATTATGGTCAAAGACAAGAAGTCATCCTCAAGCTAGATCCCTAGGACACAACGCAAGGAAATCACCAGAAACCCAGACTCTGGGGTCAGCGGGCTGCGGGTTCGTGGATGTCGGGACAAGACGCCGGTGATGCTCCCAGGGGGGTGGGGGTGGGGGCTTCGTCCCTGGAAGCGGGTCTGCCGCCATGTACGTTGTCGTCCCAGCACGTCTTCTTGGCCCTTAGGATCCAGAAGCTGCCGAGGCTCCTGGTGGCATCATCCAGTGGACACCTTTACATCTACAACTTGGACCCTCAGGATGGAGGAGACTGCGTCTTAATCAAGACCCACAGGTGAAGAGCCCAGTTTTCAGAAAGCTGGCCTTTCAAGAGCCGGCTGTGTTGTGCGCCCCTCAGCCCAGAAGAGCGACCAGCCTCAGGGCTCTGGCTCCCCTTCCTCCTTCAGGGGCGGGCCCAGGGGCAGAGCCAGAGGGGGCCCTGCTCGGTGCTGGGCTCACGTGGGGCTCAATAGCATGCAAAATGGGATCTCCCTGCTGGGCCCTCCTCCTCCCGGGGTCCCTCAGACGTAACAGGCGCTCAGAGCCGTGTATCAAACTGAATTGAGACGTTCTCCTGACCTCTGCGGCCAAGGGCAGGGCGACCTCCTGCTGCGGACAGGGTGCCCCGAGCTGCCACTGCCCCCTCACCTGGGGCTCCCGGGTGCCCTTGCCTGCGCGTGCCAGGAGAAGCACAGGACCGATCTCGGTTTACTAAACGCCAGAGATGAGAAATCCCGTGATTGGCAGGTGAAGGTCAGGCTAGTCCATGCTGACCTGGCAGGGAACTGACAGGTGTATGCCCTGAACTCCAGGGGCCCAGCACGGGCTTCCGGGTGCTTTGCCTGTTGGAAGCGTCCTGGGCGTGAGGTGACCTCTTTGTCTCTTCCTTCCCCCGCTTCATCACTGCAATTAGCTTGCTTGGCTCAGGAACTGCCGATGAGAATAAAGAAAATGACCTCAGACCTTCATTACCTCAGTCTTATGCAGCAACTGTAGCCAGATCAAGCCCATCTGCAGCCTCCACGGTGCCAGGTGAGTGGGCACGGGGGGACCTGTGCGACAGCGGCCCTCTTCTCCCGTCACCACTGCCTGTGGACGGAGCGCTCCCCCGAACCACGTGTCTCCTCCAGATGAGGCCGTGGGCATAGCCTTAAACGCGGGTCCCAGAACAGGGCCAGCAGAGCCCCCAGTGGTCGCCTCCCCAACAAGTAGTGGGAACCCTTTGCCTCCTGGACGGTTTGTAATCAGGTGGAAAGTTGGAGGAGCCGGGGGCGGGCGGGGGGAGGAGACCAGCCGCCCAGGGGCTTCGGGCCGTAAACGGTGAGGATTCGGACTCGTCGGAAGCACAGTCTGTCCCGCGGGTCCCCGGGTGCTCACTTTGCTGGGGCCCGGCCCCGGGGTCGCGGCCTAAGGACAGACCCCGTGGCTTCTCTCACGTCTCACTGTTGGTTTCCAGGTTATTCTGAGGATGGCGGGGCGCTCCGAGGAGAGGTCATCCCCGAACACGAGTTTGCGGCGGGGCCGGTGTGTCTCGATGACGAGAACGAGTTCCCGCCTGTGAGCGTCGGGAACCCCTAAGGGCGCCAGTCCGCGCGCGTAGACAGGAGCCGCGCCTGTGCGCGGGGCCGAGTCCTTTCCCTGCTGTCCCGTCTGTAACAGCTGCTCCTCCCCTAACACCCGGGAAGCCTCAGGCCCCCAGACTAGCCCCCCCGACAGTGGTAGGATATCCACGTACTCGCCCGGGGAGCCTTGGCGGCCTCCCCGCGTTCAGAGGCCCGGACCCCTTGCCTTTGCTTCTTTGGCACTCTCTCTGCTGCTCACAGGGAGAAACTTGTCCACCTAAGCTCTTAGTTTCCCGCGGTTCCTGAGGTGCTCTGAGCAGAGTATCGCTGCTCTTGTGATGCTGAAGGTGACGCTCTGACAGGGCTGGGCGCTCGCCCTCCTCCGGCTCTGGCGGGACCGACCCCTGTTACTTAGCAGCCACTCGGAGAGCGGAGCGGCGGTGGGAAGCCCCCCGGGCGCCTCTGGCCGGGGTCCCCAGCATCCTGCTTCAGCCCTCCTGGCAGCGAGCGCCCAGGCTTAGCCGGGCGCTGGGCGTGCCTCCTCTCAGCAGCCTGGGTGGAGAGAAGCTTGTCCCCCTGCTTCTGATTCTTCAAGCTTCCGTTCAGGGCAACATAGGGACCCCTCTTAGGAGCTTCAGTCGGAAAACAGCCCAGACGGTCCACTTGAAGTCGTTTCGAGATGGAAGCAGTGTTTAGGCCAAGGCTTGGAGCGTCAGCTGACTGTCCCTCCTGGAAGCAGAGAGAAGTAGCCATTGGGCATAGGTCTTGGGCTGCAGTGTTTTCTCTTGGTCATGATTCTGGGTCAGCTGGATTCCATTTGCCAAAGGATGGAGTGCGGGTCTGGCTTCTCTCTTGCAGAGATCCATAGGACAATCTAGTAAGTCTAGTAAAAGAAAAACAGAAGCTGCTGTGGGACCCTTCGTGCAGGACTGCAGGGCCGTGTTCCTGACTTCCCAAAGGGCTCTGTGGGTTGCAGCTTAAGATCGGCATTTCTGGCTTTTAATAGGTTGTCAAATACAGTGCCAACCAGTAAAGTTTACATTTTAGGGGTGGAAAGCAGTCATTCTTAAAAATACTAATTATACATTTAAAAACGTCTCCCAGTAGACCTCCCAAGAGACCAGTTGTTTTGCTTTTGGGTTCTCTTGCCCCTACTCGCTATAGCGGGGCTTTTCTGTCCCCCCCAAAAGTTGGTGGTCATTTATCTGAAGTTGTATCTTCCGGGAACCAGAGCAGGTCAGATGCAGTGGGTATACATGTGGAATCTAATGGAATCAGCAATTTTGGTAAAAGTCTGTGACTGCTATAAAAGATTATTAGATTGTTAGATACTTAACTGTAATCAGAGTAGACCTCGAAACCTCTTGTATTTACAGAATTTGGATATCGGCATTCAGAAGGTGATCCCTTGCCAAAGAAAACCTATATCAGATAATACGTACACCATGCAGATCATTTGGAGTTAAAAAAAAAAAATTGGAGACGCTTAAGAACTAGCACTAAAATGAAAGGCCTGTTTGATTATTCGGTGCCAGGAAGCCTGGTACAAGCCATTCGTGCTGTCTCCCTCGTAAGGACCAAATGAGTGGAAGTCGGTTTAAGCTGCGTCGGTTTTTATTTATGTAGAAGGAAGGCTTCCTGCCATTGAGTGTCGATCACTGAACGAGCTTCCCCAGAACGGTCGCTAGGCCCTAGCGATTTCGGAGCAGCCCCCGTGTGCAGCGCCGGTGGTAGGGGTCTCGGAGACCATCAGACCCCAGCCCTGCCCTCATGCCTGCAGGCAGAGCGATGGGGTAGCGGGTGGGCTTCTGCATCTCAGCGCACAAGGATCAGGGGCCTGAGTGCCCCCGGGATGTTCTCGCAAGAGGGACCATATTAGTCATGTCCTCACTGGCAGTAAGAGTCCGCTGGAGATGCTAAGCAACTTCCTCTCTCTGCCTCGGTTCTGAACTGTCATGCCTGTTGCAAACATCTGTCCAGAATCCTCATCTCTACCCACATTCCTTAACACCTTCCGGGATCCTGACGGATCTTGGGGTCCCAGCTTCTCCCGGACACGAGCCTAGGTTTGCTCGGATAATCTCCGGAGGGGCTCGCTAGGTCATCACTGCTGGTCTTCTTTTTCAAACACACTGACACTAACCTGGGTATGATCCCTCTCATCTCCTCGGGATTTACTTTGCTCCAAGCACAATGAGAGAAAACAGAATTGATCATTTCTGGTCCCTTAGAAAGATGCTGTATTCAGGAAGGGAGTAGCTTTGGTTTCAGTAACAAGCCAACCTTGACAAGTCTGCATATATTCTGACATTCGTCTTACTCTTGGGACCAAGGGTATTTACTGACTTTTTCATGGTGATTTAGCAGTCTGTGTTTACAAGTAAGATGAGCCTTAAAAAAAAAAAAAAAAAAAAAAGCAACCTATATACATATCAATACACACATATATTTTCACAAAAAGTATTTTCGGAAACTGTGCCACCTCGTCTACACCTAAAGAAGACGGGTGACTCTTCCGTGACCACACGCGAGGGTCGGCCTGTGGACACAGGTGGGAAAGCTGTGCGGGGCCCGGCCTGCCCCCGCCGCCCCCGCGTGGGCACGGGTCTGCTCGCGGTGCAGCCTGCCCGCCAGCCCCTTCCCGGGAAGAGTAAGGCCGTTCTGTTTTGATTTCGGTAGATAATCTTGTGCCACGGCGATCAGAAGGGCAAAACGAAGCAGTCCTGATGAGCAGCAAGACCGCCCCTGCCAGGCGGTTTTGGAGACGCCCGGGAAGGCGGATGCAAGGCGTGCGGTTGTGTGAGCAGAATGGGGGGTCAGGAACCCGGGACGCGGCTTGCTGCCCAGCAGGCTCTTCTCAGCCCCGGTGGCCGGTGGGTGCGGGAGCTGCTGCGAACCCACGTCCTGCCGTTGTTGCAAGTGTGTCCTAGCCAGAGCGTCCACGTGGACGAACCATCTTGGTCTATAACCCTAATTTTATATTACAAAGAGCATCCTTTCGAAAGCATATGCTGCGTAAAAATGTACTTACAGGAGAATCTCTCTGAACGGTATTTCTTGTATATGACATAGAGAGGCTATTTTAGCCAGGCAAAAGGTTTTTGCAGTGATTGGAATAAATCATTTATGACCTTTCAGTCCCATTTAGGACACTGATAATAAAACCATGGCAATGCACTTCTGAGGCTTTAAAACTTTACTTCTTTGTGGTTTCAGAAAGCAGGAAGCACCCCTAAAATCTTTAAAATACAGCCGTTTGACCTGTCGCACGGGGTGGTGGCAGGTGGGGAGGGCCGCGGACTTCCGTGGGCCCTGCTGCTCGTGACCTGGAAGCAGCTCTCACCTTGTCAGGTCTGCACCCCCCGTGCTGCTCACAGCGTCCCCTGGGGAGCTTCCCAGACACGGAGCCCCTCAGGCCCCCCAGCCCACCTGGTCAGAGTGTGCACGGTCACAAGCTCCCAGGTGATCTGTGCGCCTGTGGAAGACAGCGAGGTGCTGCTCTGGACGCCAGCCAGGACGCGCCTCTGTTCAAACGGCCGGCAGAACTGGGCGCGTGTCAAACAAAACGGCAACTAAAACGTATCGAGTGCCTGCTCGGTGTGACGTCACGTGCCAGGCAGGTGCTTTCACGTATCACCCGTTTCATCCTCAAGATCAGCCTGCGGGTTAGGTTAAATAATTGCCCAAGTTCAAAAGCTGGGGCTTGGACCTGGTCTGACTCCTGACTCCGAAGCCCAGGTGCCTTTTCTTACAGCTCGGGCTCGGCATGCCCTCAAGCCGGCACGCGGAAGGGACGGGGCGGGGGGGACACGGAGTGGTGGCTTCAAAACAAACTTCTGAGCCTCACTTTTAAAGCACACATCACTGCGAAGTGGGCAAAGCGGCAGTCGGGACGCGAGCCCGCCCGTCTCGCTTCCCGGGATGTCCGTCACGCGGCCCGGCAGCGGCAGGCGGTTTGGCGGGGATTACAGCAGGGGGCCGCGGCAGGGTCCTGACTGTAATCCGCCCGGGAGGTGTTGTCGCCGGCAATGTCTTCAAGGACCCCCGAGAGGGCCGCTCTGACCTCGGGCAGCACCCTCTGGTACTCGGCACTGCCCCGCTCCAGGGGCGCGGCTTCTGCGACATCACCGTCCAGGTTAAAGATGAGGGGGGGCTCGTGGTACCACTCGGGCCCGACGCTGCCATCGCAGGCTCTGGCCCCACCTGGAGCGGGTGACAACAGAGACCCCGTCAAGCCCAGCGCCAGATCACAGGCGAGTGCAAACACAGCAGGACTCCAGTGTTGCAGCGACCGCGCTCCCTGCCAGAGCAACTGCCTCGAGCATCCGTGATGCTTCATCATCCAGAACCATCTGGACCTGCTCCTGGGACTTGCCTCAGAGCCGCTAAGACACTGACTCAAGTATCTGTCCCCTCTACCCTCTGGGAGTAAATGTGATGTGTCTTTTGAAAATTGATTTCTTGAGTCCACAGGACACTCAATTTGGCAAATTAGGCAGGGAGGCGAGGGAAGTCGTTTCCCTTTAGGCTGCGGTTCAGCTTCTTGTCTGAGTTAGAATCTGGCTGTTACGGCCGTCCCCGAAGACGGGTGACGAAAACGTTTGGGGCGATGGCCGCCTCCTTGGCTGTTAATGATTCAGATGACTTTCCCCCCCCCCCTTTTCCGTACAAAAAGTAGTTAAGGCTTCTGACAGGAATAAATACAATATAATTATATCAACAAAAGGAATTCAGGCAGAGGACAGCCCTGGGACACACAGGCAATCCTGAACACTTCCTTTGCCTCTGGTCCCCTTAGCAGGGAAACGTGAACAAGGTAGACGTTCACCAGCCGCTCAAGGGGAAGCAGAGCCCTGAGGGGTGAGAGAATTTTTTCCACCGGCCCCTCCTACAGGGGACCCTGTGGGATGGAATGCTCGACAGCATCCTTACGAACAGCACAGCTGTGTGATGAGGACGGTCCAGCTGACAACATTCTACCCCACCCCCCGCTACAAGCTGAGAGCCTGAAGCCCGAGTGCAACTCAGCAAAAGCAAATCCCCACGAAGCAGCTACAGTCACACCACGGGAGGCCGAAGCTTTCACTCTGGGCCAATCTGAACACAAACGTAAAGTGTGAAACCCTGAGAGGGAAGAATGGGTAGATCACGCCGCCTTCAGGAAGCCCTCTGGTATTGCTTCTCCTCCTGGGATGGGTTTCAGTTTGTCCAACAGAGAGAGAGAGTCATTGCCTAGTGTTTGGAGCTGAAGTTGGCTCTTCTTCTTTGCCAGTAAACAGGTGACCTGAGCTCTGGCAATCAGTCAAGCGAAGGTGGGGACTGACTCCTCTTATAAAAATTAAAGGCTTCCACTTAAGGGAATAGTGGAGTAGCTCACATAAAACTCATCCTCCCATAGATGACAATTTTAAGTTCTAGGCAACATACGGAAAAAAAACAACCAATTGAAGGCACCAGAAAATCATCCATGCAGGCAGAAAGGAATTTGATTTTTGAAAGCAGGAGGCCGCACGGGGCGGGGTCTGTGTTTAAGTGTTTTCCCCTGGGGACACCCCCCTACCCACCCAGTCAGAGCAGCGTGGAGCAGCTAAAGCCCCAGGAGGGGGCTGCGGTCTCTTTGGCATGAGGTGTCAGGGGACAGAGTTCAGAGCTGCCACCACGGATGAAAATTGGTGGGCAAAATCCTGGGAAGGAGAGAGCCGGAGAGGGGAAGGCTTAAGATCTGCAAATAAACTCCCTTCAAAACCTTGGCTGACCCCTGAGCTGGGCATGCACAGATTCTAGCAACAGCTACAAGTCTGAAGAGCCCAGCTTGCGTTTCTGTGCTACCCAGTGCAGGGAAGGTAGAATTTAGAGTGTGAATCCTGTTAAGTTAGAAAGGCTTGATAAACCCTTCATATTTTCCATTGAAGTCCCAAAAGGTTCATGCTAGGAGTAAAGACTGTATCCCGGAATGAAGGCGTTTACCTAAGATTAAGCATAAAATCCAACACAGCCCAGTTCTGACAAAGCATAAAATCAAGCCTCCTCAAGTTTAAGGGGATTAGGCAGTAATTAACTGCCCGTGAGAACCAAAGTCAACACTCCTCAGACTGAAAGTCAGAATCTCTACAATGCATCACACACAATGTCCAGTTTTTAAAAACGACTCAATAGGAAACTTCTGGTCCAGCATTAGGAGCTTTGGAAGTCAGCCCTCCATCCTAACAAGTAAAAAGCTGAACAAAACTAAAAAGTCAGTGACTCTTCTTAGATCCACCAAAGAAGTGAGGTCACAGGGCAAACCGCTGCCCCCCAAACTGGAGACAGACAGGTGAATACAGAGAATCACAACATACCAGAACAGAAACCCACAAGCAGGCACCTCTGGGAACCAGTGCCCTGGTAGGAAAACCCAAACTGTGATTAACAAATGGCAGGAGGCTCAGTGTGGGTGAGTCTAAGAGTTAAAAACCCCATGGGGGGGCTTCCCTGGTGGCGCAGTGGTTGAGAATCTGCCTGCCGATGCAGGGGACACGGGTTCGAGCCCTGGTCTGGGAGGATCCCACATGCCGCGGAGCAACCGGGCCCGTGAGCCACAATTACTGAGCCTGCGCGTCTGGAGCCTGTGCCCCGCAACACGAGAGGCCGCGACAGTGAGAGGCCCGCGCACTGCGATGAAGAGTGGCCCCTGCTTGCCACAACTAGAGAAAGGCCTCGCACAGAAACGAAGACCCAACACAGCCAAAAATAAATAAATTAATTAATTAATTAATTAATTTAAAAAAAAAAACCCATGGTGGGTGGGAGTCATCTTTTAGATGAAAATCCTAAGAAAAAAATAAATGCCAGTGACCAAAAACACTGTAACAGAAATAAGAATAAGAATGCCTTTGATGGGCTCGTTTGTAGATTCCACGGCTGAGGACAGAATCTCTGAGCTTGAGGGTATCTCAAAAGAAGCTTCCAAAGTTGAAAAGCAAAGAGGGAAAAAAATCTGCAAAACGCAGAGCAGAATATCCAAGAACTGTGAGGAAACTACAAAAAGTGTAACAGGAAACCTAGAAAGAGAAGAATGAGTGAAAGGAACAGAAGAAATCTATGCAACTATAATGACTGAGATTTCCTCCAAATTCATGTCAGACACCAAACCGCAGATCAAGGAAGCTCAGAGACCCTGGGTAAGACCCTGTCAAGAGAACAAGAAGTCAAGCCACAGACGAGAAGAACATTTTTTCACAAGGCATATCTGACAAAGGGCTGCTATCCAAAATACACAAAGGACTCTTCGATCTCAACAATCAGGATGGTGAGAAGGAGAACCTGAACGGCACCTCACCCAAGGAGACACGCAGTTAGCGGACAAGCATATGCAAGGGTGCGCAACGCTGTACGTCATCAGTGGTTGCAAACTGAATAAGACCCCACGACACACCTATTAGAGTGGCCAAAATGACAAACAGTGGCAACACCAAATGCTGTTGAGGCTGTGGGGCAGCAGGAACTGTCGTTCACTGCTGGGGGGGATGCGGAACAGTGCCACGACCTTGCAAGACACCTGGGTGGTTTCTTACAAAATAAATACACTCTAACCGTATGATCTAGCAGTCACACTTCTTGTTATTTACTCAAATGAGTTTATGTCCACAAAAAGACCCCCACGTGGATGTTTACAGCATAACTGTCAAAACGGTTTACTCATAATTGTGAAAACTTGGAAGCAAGCAAGACTTTCTTCAGTGGGTGAATGCATAAATAAACTGTGGTACATCCAGGCAAGAGAATATTTTATTCAGCATTGAAAACAAATAAGCTCAAGCCATGAAAAGACATGGAGAAGCCTTAAAATGCTATTTTAGTCAGCCTAGGCTGCCATAACAAAATACCATAGACTGGGTGGCTTAAATAATAGAAATTTATCTTCTCACGGTTCTGGAGGCTACAAGTCCAAGATCAAGGTTCTTGAAAGTTTGGTTTCTGGCGAGGGTTCTCTTCCCTGGCTTGCAGACAATAGAGATACAAAAAAACCTCGGTAAATACTAGCAAACTGATTTCAGCAGCATATAAAAAGGATTATACACCATGTCCAAGTGGGATTTATCCCATGGATGCAAGGTTGGTTCAACATATGAAAATCAGTCAGTGTAAAGCAATGTATATTCATAGAACAAAAGACAAAAAAATGATCATCTCAATAGACGCAGAAAAAGCATTTGACAAAATCCCACACTCTGTCATGATATAAACACTCAAGAAACTAGGAATAAAAAGGAACTTCCTCAACCTGATAAAAATTATCTGTGGGAAACCCAGAGCTAACATCATGCTTAGTGAGGAAAGACTGAAAGCTTTCTCCCTAAGATCAAGAACAAGACATGAATGTCCACTGTCACCACTTTTATTCAACATTGTACTGGAGGTTCTAGCCAGAGAAATTAGGCAAGACCCAGAAACAGAAGGCATGCAGCCTGGGGAGGAAAAAGTAAAACCACCTCTATTTGTTGATGAAATGATCTTATATAGAGAAAAGCAAATGGTCAAAACTCTCCAGTTAAAAAGCAGAGCCTTATCAAACTGGGTGAAAAAGCAAGATTCCTTTCTTTCCTGCCTACAGAGATGCATTTTAAATATAAAAGCAGTTGAGTTGAAAGGAACAAAATAGATATATCACACAAACAGTAAGCACAGGAAACTGGAGTGGCTATGTTAACATTAGACAAAACATACTTCACGATACGGAGTACCAAGATAACGAGGGATATTTCACAAGGATCAAGAGTCAGTTTTTAAGGAAGACAAAACTAAAGGGAAATACAGACAATCTACATCCTAAATGGAGATTTTTAAAATGCTTCTCTCAATAATTGATAGAACAGCTAGACAAAAAGCCAGGAGGGATATACATGATCTAAACAACTATCAACACCTCCACCTGATTGAAATTTATGGACATTATACACAAGAACTGCAGAATACACATTTGCTTCACTTCCACATGGTATGTTCACCTAAACAGACCATCTGCAGGGCCATAAAATAAGTCTCAGTAAGTTTCAAAAGACTGAAAACTTCCAGAGTATGTTTTCTGATCACAATAAAATTAAATTAGAAATGACAAAGATAAGAGAGCTAAAAAAGGCCCCCAAAATTTGGAAATTAAGCAACAGCTTTCTAAATGACCTATGAGTCAAGGAAGAAATTGACAAGATACTAGAAAATATTTCCAACTAGATAATGAAAGTAAAACACAGAATTTGGGAGATACAGATAAAGCAATGCTTAAAGGGAAAACTGTAGCTATAAACGCTTATATTTGAACATGAGAAAGGTTTAAAATTAATTATATAAATGTCCTCTTTAGTAAACTAGAATAAGGAGAGTAAAGTAAGTAAAGAAGGAATGGAAATAAAAGCAGGAATCATGACATAGAAAACGATAAAGGAAATTAACAGAGATAAAAGTTGCTTCATTAAAGATTAATTAAAAGGATAATGAGGGAATATTATGAACAATTTTAGGCCAGTAAATTTGACAACTCAGATGAAATGGACAAATTATTTTAACAACTTACCAAAGCTGATACAAGAAGAAATTAAAAGTCTGAATAGCCCTATACCTATTAAAGAAATTAAGTTGATAACCAAGAACTTTTCCATCAAGAAACCTCCAGGTCCAAAGAGTTTCACAGATGAATTCAATCAGACATGAAAGAAATAATACCAATCTCCTATAGCCCCTTCCAGAAAACAGAGAAAGGAACACTTCCCAACTAATTTCCCAAGGTTAGCAAAACCCTGATACCTAACCCCGACACAGACATTGCAGGAAAGGAAAATCACAGACAAAATCTCGGCAAATCAAATCCATCAATATATAAAAAGAAGAATACATCACAACTGAATTTATCCAGGAATGTATAGTTGACCTAACATCTGAAAACCAATCGATGTAATTCACAGCATTAAGAGGGTCCTTATGCAAGTATATACATTTATAATAACTCATCAAATCATGCCGTTTAGGTCTGTGGCTTTCACTGTGTGTAAAGTTTCCCTCAATTACTCCTTTGAAAAAGGAAAAAACAATAAGATCACTTAATTCTAGGCCACACACCAAAACAGACTAGCTGCCTTTTAAAACTGCTCCTAGTTCACGACCCCAAAAATCACACCCTCATCATAGAGGGACACACACATCTTTCTCTGATCGAATGGAGTAGATGTCAGTTCACCTCACTTATCCCAAAGCAGTTTTATGTAATTAGCACACAGATTTTCAGGGACGGGGGTGGGGGAAAGGAGGAATCAGAGCACATCCAGGCTTCAGCCTATTTCATCCTATTCGCCTCCCACCTGTTGAGATTTCCATTCTTCCCTTGCTAACTTTCCTGGGAGTTTGGTGATGCCTCAGAAGAACAGACCTCCCCTGGGTATCATAATTCCTGTCTGACTGTGATCATTTCAAACAGTCCTATTACTTCATAGTAGCGTTTATGATCCCAGCACCGTGAAGACAAGGGCTTTCTGGCTGGGTTATGACTTCTGAAATTAACTCAGCCTAGAGAGACCATACCTCTGAGATAGAGTAATGTAAGGGCTGTAATCTAGACACTTTGCATCTGAAAGAATAACAAACATCTCACTGGTTTGCATTTTAGGTCTTGGAAAGTCGAAGATTCTCGTGACATTTTTAATATCCTTCAAGTGATGAACTCAAAGAACTTGTTTGGTTTTTATGCCACATTTTCTTTGGGGTCACTTATTCACCCTCAGGGCAAATAAATTTTTCTTCTTTATTATATAATTCTTTGGAAAGCTCTAACCTTAAATAAGTGAATCAGGACTTCCCTGGTGGCACAGTGGTTAAGAATCCGCCTGCCAACGCAGGGGACACAGGTTCGGGCCCTGGTCTGGGAAGATCCCACATGCCGTGGAGCAACTAAGCCCGTGCGCCGCAACTACTGAGCCTGCGCTCTAGAGACCGAGAGCCACAACTACTGAAGCCTGTGTGTTTAGAGCCCATGCTCCGCAACAAGAGAAGCCACCCCTATGAGAAGCCCGTGCACGGCAACGAAGAGTAGCCCCCGCTCACCGCAACTAGAGAAAGCCTGCGCGCAGAAACGAAGACCCAACACAGCCAAAAACAAATAAATTAAATAAATAAATAAATTCATTTTAAAAAAAGAAATTGAGTTAAAAAAAATAAATAACTGAATCAAATTGGAATCCACATCAGATCCCAGATTTGGGTGAGGGTTTTTTTTGGGGGGGTGTGGGGCGTTGGGGGGAGCTTGTTTTTCATTCATTAAAAAAAAGTGTTAGGGTTTCTACCAGATGCAAGATTCTGTGCCAAGCATGTCAAGACAACAACGATTAAAGAGCTTACAGAGGCTGAGTTTAGAGAGTTTAAAGCTACTAGAAGAAATAAAAGATGTACTTAAATAACTGGCATATATGGCAGAATGTGGTAAATACCGGAGTTCTCCATATCCTACCCAGCTGGGAAGACGAGAAGGAGTTCTACAATCCAGGTGGCCTTAAAAGCCGAGAGGGATTTTAATCTGGAGGCCAAGGAAAAGGACCGTCGCTCTTGGAGAACTAAGACTAGGAAAGTACAGGGACCCAGGGTGGAGGGAGTCCAAATTCAGTTGGAAGCAAAAAGCCATTGCAAGACTTTGAGAACCATGCTGATCTGCTATCACCTTTCTAAAATATACGTTTAAGACGGTCACAGGGTGAGCCAAGAAGGAGAGAGACTTAGGTTTGCTAAATAGACCTCTAACATCTATTTTCTGAAACAGTCTCTTGCTTCAAAATATCTCTAAGCTCCCACTGAATGTTCAGCCAGACTGGCATTGAAAGCATAACCGTGGGATGAAATGCTTTTCACGTGAAAAAGTGGACATTGTGGATGTGCTGGACCAGCTCTGAGCTGGCTGGAGATCTAGGCGAACAGCAGAAAGGCCTTATTAGCGTACCTGTAGGTGCAGAGGGCCTGGGCCGGGCCCTTGAGTGTTGAGCCCTCCTCCTGGGCCCAGGTTTGGGGCGGCACCATCGGAGATGCTGAGAGCACCCTGAAAGGGGGCAGCCCACATCATCCTGGAGGCCTGAGCGAGAGTCCAGGTGGGACAGGGCCCCTCAGTAACTCACCGGTGACGAAGAAGGCCTTGTACCGCTCCAGGCGGACAGTCTGAAGGGCTCCGTCCTCTCCGGCCGCCCCACTGTTGGGGTGAAACAGCACCTGGGAAAGGGGGGCAGGGCTTACAAATAAGAAAACCATGCTAGAGGCTCCCTGGAAAGCATTACTTTCTTTTTTCTTTTTTTTGGCCGCGCTGCGCGGCATGCGGGATCTTAGTTCCATTGGAAGCGCGGAATCTTAACCACTGGACCGTCAGGGAAGTCTCAGCATTACTTTCTTTGTCGTGGTCCCTGGTCCCCATCACCCGCCAAATCCACCCTCTGACACCCAGCCCAGCCCCAAACACTGACAGACACAGGCCTGTGGTCTACACCATCCAACTCCCGGGAGCCTGTGTGAAAGAGCTGTTTTGCTAGTCAATTAATTGGAGTGGGTTACAGCTCTGCTTGGATTCCTAGGCCCAGGACTAGTCATGTCATCTGCAGGGTCCAGTGCAAGATGAGAATGACAGAAACCTTGTCCAAAAATTAAGAATTTCAACTGTATAGCACAAGGAATTATACTAAATATCCTGTGACAAACCATAATGGAAAAGAATATGAAAAAGAATGTATATATGTGTATAACCGAATCACTTTGCTGTGCAGCAGAAATTAACCCAACATTGTACATCAACTATACTTCAGCAAAATAAATTTCCTTTTCTTTTAAAATTTTTATTCATTTATTTATTTATTTTTGGCTGTGTTGGGTCTTCGTTGCTGCACGTGGGCTTTCTCTAGTTGCGGCAAGCAGGGGCTACTCTTCGGTGAGGTGCGCGGGCTTCTCATTGCGGTGGCTTCTCTTGCTGTGGAGCACGGGCTCTAGGCACGTGGGTTTCAGTAGTTGTGGCACGTGGGCTCAGTAGTTGTGGCTCGCGGGCTCTAGAGCACAGGCTCAGTAGTTGTGGAACACGGGGTTAGTTGCTCCGCGGCATGTGGGATCTTCCCGGACCAGGGCTCGAACCTGTGTCCCCTGCCTTGGTAGGCGGATTCTTAACCACTGCGTCACCAGGGATGTCCCAAAATAAATTTCTGAAAAAGCTATTTTCTTTTAATTATTACCCCCCCCCACACACACACACACAAATTAAGAATTTCAAGGTGGCCACAGCTCGTGCGCTTTAAAGCAAACACAGGGTCCTTCTAAGTGCAGGTCCCTCTGTGACAGCAGCTGTCACCCACCCAGGAGGCCGGCCCCCGCCTGAGCCCCACCCCTCAGGGTCAAGACGGGGCCTGGGATCTGCATGTTTTAGAAATATTCCCAGGGAGCCTGACACAGATCGGTGGTGATCCTTGGATCTCTTTGAAAAACGGCTTCTTCAGCATCCAGTCGACTCTCTGACTCTCACGTGAGGGCGTCTCCGTGTGATTTCTCCAGAACTGGGCACGGCCTTCCCTCCAAACACAGATCACCTTTGACTCCGTCCTACCGCACTCAGACCGAGCAAGTCATCAATGAAGGAATCACCTTCCAACTCCACGCCTCCACTGCAGGGGGCACGGGTTCGATCCCTGGTCGGGGAACTAAGATCCTGCAAGTCAAGTGGCGTGGCCCCCCAAATAAAAAAATAAAAAGAATCACCCTCCAGAATGGAAACACCTAGTTCAGGGTTCCCAAGGACAAGGTGTGGTAGAAAATAAATGACCAGCATCCTTGGTAAGTTGGTGGCTTTGGGCTGGAAACGTGAGACTGCCTTGGTATGAATCATGACTGATATATATCACTGGAAAGGAGCTTACGTGATTCAAAGTTTCCATGGAGCTAAAAAAAAAATAAAATAAAATGAGAAACATCTGTTGGAGCGGTAAACAGCTGTCCCCCCAAGTTTCCCGGCTCTGAAAGGATGCCAGCGAGGGTGGGGCTCCTCCCACACCTGCTGCTTCCGTGCTCTCGTGACAGGGCCTGCCAGGTCCCCAGCCGGCGTGATGACAGCAGGCTCCTTCCAAACAGGAAGAGAAGTCGTAACTCAAAACCCTCACTTCTTCCAACCCTGAAGGAAGCCAAGCCTCTCACCACAGGAGGCTGTTTTGTTTCCTTCTGGAGAGGGCAGGAAGTGGGGGACTTGGGAAATCTATTGTCAACAGATCTAGGATGTACTCAGACATCCAGGAGATGGGAGTCCAGGCCCGCGGGTTCGAGCCATTGACATTATGGCTCAGTAACAGAAACAGAAATTCCATAAGCGGGGGCTGCCGTGTGCTGGACATTCATTTGGTGTTACCAGGCGCCACTTCCAGAATCCAAGAGCAAGCAGAATGGCTCGCTCTCAGGAGGGCGGATGGATTTTGGAGAACTCGTATATGCCCTTCTTTTCCCCTCTGAGCAGACTGATTATGGCGTTCTTGTTTATATCAACATAGGAAGGAGGCTGGCAAATTTACACATGAATCACAGCTGAAGACATTTCCTCTCCAGAGGACACCCGGTCCGAATTTCAAAGATAACTTTATCTTCTGCAAACATGTTGCATCTTCTTGGTTGCCTTTCTTACCTGTTTGCTTTGTTTTCTTTTGTGTTGCTTTTTCAAGCAGGGAGCACCTCCTTACCTCTCTGGAGGCTGGTGCCTGGGTAGCCTCCCCAGAAGGAGGGGTCTCCCACCCCTCAGGTCGGGGTGCACAGACCCAGGTCTCCACAGGCCGTCAGCCTCGTGCCAGCCGCTCCGGACAGCATCTTTTGCCACTAGGGGGCCTCCCTTATCCCTAAGAGAAGTGATCAGCGGTGCAGAGACCAAGACCCGACTTCCGTTTCTACAATGTATGGTCTCCAGGGATGGACCAAGCCTTGTACGACCACACAGCCCCAGACTGGTCGTGACAGGACAGATGCAGAGCCATTAAGAAGCCTTCCCTGGGCTGACAGTTTCTGGACTCGGTCATGGCAACCTGGGGCTGAGGTAGGACTTGACCAGCAGTGGTGCTGCAACCTCCAAATTCCATCCGGGAAGCAGGCGAGCCTAGAGTGGGATGCCTGCCCCCAGGCTGTGCGCCCTCTCCTGCCCGCTCCTCCCTCCCCCTTTGTGGTTGCCCTCGTTGCCTGGACACAGACCCCTCCAGATCAGAAGCAGAACGGTCTGCAGGTGCAGGAATACCCAGCATGGCATCAGTGACCCTAGCTGTCCATGAAGTGGGTGGTGAGACCGCTCAGCAGGAAGACCTACAGCCCAGCATTTGTTTGTAAACCTCTCCGCGCAGGACCTGGGGAGGGTGCCAGGGCTTACGTGGCCCTAGGTTGCTTCAGCTCTTCGACTTTCCGTTACTCGTTTGCAAAATAGGGAAGAACCCAACCGCTGAGACTTTTTGCATATTGTTTTGAGATGACGGTCTAGGAGTTACTTTGAGCTTCTTGAAACTGGAATGGTTTTCTAAACCAACCCATACTCGAATCTTGTAAGCCCAGCATATACCTAAGGGTGAACACAGCTGTGTTTATTAAAATACATATGTGTATGCTGTGGGAACTAATCAATATATTCTAATTTGAGTATTAAGGAATGTTCCAAACAGGTGGCAATGTTTAAGTCTAACCTTTAAGGCTGTTATACACAGTTGGCTGTCCCAGAATGATACAGTGCCTTGCACGTGATAGTTACTCAATAAATGATTACTGAATACCAAAACAAAAACAAGGGACTTCCCTGGCGGTCCGTGGTTAAGACTCCACGCTTCAACTCTGGGGGTGCCAGGTTTGATCCCTGGTCGGGGAACTAAGATCCTGCAAGCTGCACCAAAAACCAAAAACCAAAGACACAAAGCACGCAAATGTGTGCTCGTGTGTGTGTACCCACGTGTACATGTGTGCATAGGTATGTATATTTCTACAGTCACTCATGTATTTTTCCCTCCTGGCCCTCCACCAGCAGACTCGAGACAACGTACTCCTGTCTCCGTAGCGGCTGAATCCGGGGCCAGCGGCGACCTACGTTGACCTCTAAGGTGTCTGGACTAACGCTGCAGGAGTCCAGTCTTCTGGGAGGCTGGGCCGGGCCCACAGGTGCCAGTGCCCACGTGCCTCTACCCTGGAAGGTGCCACCAGAGCTCTGGGCGAGCGGCGAGCGGCAGCTGTCCCCTCCCGGGCCACGGGGTATCCCACACACATCACACGTCCCCACGAAAACCCCGGCCGGTGTTGCGGCTCGTATCTGGCTCTCCTGCCGGTCCCTGGGCCCAGTCCCCTGGGGGCCCAGACCAGCAGCCGCGAAGCCCCGAGCGGGGCCTCCGCGGGTCCGCGGGAAGCGGCGGCTTGAGGAAGACGGCGAGCTCTCTGCCGTCTGGAAGCGGAAGTTCCGCGCCCGGGCGCTGGCCTCCCCCCGTGGACGGACAACGTCAAGGAGCCCACAGTCCTTGAAGCGCTTCCTGGTGACCCCGATCATTCTGCGCGCGGCCGTGGTCATAAACACGCGGGAGCATCTCTCCGCTGACGTCGTCGATAACCCCCCAGGGTCACATACTGTGAACTCCCAGCCAGAGGCGGAAGCCACCTTCCTGCTTGGCTGTCCTGCGGGAGCAGGGCTCGGCCTGGAAGGGTCTGCAGCTCCAGAGGGTCAGATAGGCCGGGAGGAGCTATCCTGCTCCAGGGGCCACTCCGAGCATCGAGCATCGTGGAGAAGCCCTGGTGGCCGCTCAGGACCCGTGTGCCGGCCGTGGGGAAGGGCAGCCTCAGGAACTGCCCCAGGACATTTGACTCACTTCCATGTGACCCGCAGTAAAGCCAGAAATAAACCCTTTGATGTGTGGGTCCCTAACTGAGGAGCCGGGCTCACGGGGCCTTCCAGAAGAGCTCCGGGTTCCGCCGGCCTCCTTCCCTCCTCCCACTTCCTCTTCCTTTTGGCAAAAGTAAAACACACAGAAAGACAGGGAAAGGCCACCCGGCCTGACACTTCCTGGCTGTCGCTGCCACCGAGGGCTTCAGAGCACCCCGAAGAGGGGACCCTGGGGGCTGGAGGGCCGTGTGTGTGCTGAGCCCTCCAGGACTGGCCCTGCCACCCAGGGCATCTTTCGTTCATTTGTTTACTCATCCAGTTCTCGTTTATTGAACGCTGGCCGGACGCCAGACCCTGTGTTGGGTGTTCTGAGAATTCCATGGTGAGCTCCCTGACCTTGGGAAGCTTCCGTTCTGGCGGGGGAACCCCACGGTACACAACTCACAGACACAGGTCATGCACCCCATCCAACAAAAATGTGCCGCGTGCCTAGGGCATGTCAGAAAATTAAATGATGGTGAGGGGGAAAAAAGTCATTCGGTATAGGGAATAAGCCCCAACGGACGCCCACCCTACACCAGAACTGCCGCACAGAAATCTGCACTGATGAACTGGACTGACTCGGGAAGAAGGGGGGAGCGGAAGGACACGTTCACCCCAAAGGAATCACCCCTCGGCGGCTGACAAAGTGCATCTCCAGCGGCCGCCTGCAGGCATCTTCTGACGACGGTTCTGTTCGCACAGAGGCAGCCAGGCCCCGATGAGGGGCAGGAGGCCCGCCTCCGGAGAAGCCCAGGTGGGACACGCGCCACCTCCACTTACCCTGTGCCCGGCCTGCGCCCCGCCGAACAGCACCTCCGAGGCGTCCAGACCGTCAAAGCGTCGGCCTTGGGGCAGGCTGGCCCCAGCCAGGGCCACCACGGTGGGGAAGATGTCCAGCACGCTGCAGGAAGATCGAGACAGCGTTGGCCCCAGCTGCCCCCAGGCTCTCTCCCTGGCTGTGCTGGGGTCAAGAGCCGCCCAGCCCAGCCCGGCCCAGCCCGGCAGCCTCCCAAGCAGCCCGCCCCCTCTGCCTACCTGTTCCGCCTTCAGGCCCCACCTGGATCTCCTACAGGAGCAGCACCCAGGCTCTGCAGCCAGGTGTTGCCTGGGCTCCAATCTCAGCGTGGCCATCTGTCTCTCTAGCCCTCAGTTTTCTGTTCTCTAAAATGGGCATGGTAGGGGACTTCCCTGGCGGTCCAGTGGTTAGGACTCCGCCCTTCCACTGCAGGGGGCGCGGGTTCAATCCCTGGTCAGGGAGCTAAGATCCAGCAAGCCTCGCAGTGTGGCCAAAAGAATAAAAATAAAATGGGCATGATAATAATAGTACCTGCCTCACTGGGTGGCAGTGTGGATGAAAGACACAGGTAATGCACGTAGAGGGCCTGGCACTCAGAGTGCTCACTGGATGTCTGTGTTATCATCACTCACAGGGACATCCCTGCAGACCTACCTAAGAGCTAGGGGGCTCTAATAAAAAGGAATGAAATAGTGCCATTTGCAGAGACATGGATGGACCTAGAGACTGTCATACAGAGTGAAGTAAGGCAGAAAGAGAAAAACAAATATCGTATAATATTGCTTACATGTGGAATCTAGAAAAACGGTACAGATGAACTTACCGGCAAAGCAGAAATAAAGTCACAGATGTAGAGAACAAACTTATGGTTACCAAGGGGGGAAGGGGGGTGGTGGGATGAACTGGGAGATTGGGACTGACATATACACTATTGATACTATGTATAAAATAGATAACTAATGAGAACCTACCCTATAGCACAGGGAACTCTACTCCATGCTCTGTGGTGACCTAAATGCCAAAAAAATCTAAAAAGGAGTGGATATATGTATATGTATAATCGATTCACTTTGCTGTACACCTGAAACTAACACAACATTATAAATCAACTATACTCCAATAAAAATTAATTTAAAAATAAATACATAAAATAAAAGTTAAAAAAAAAAAACCAAGGGGCTCTACCTGTCACCACCTAGGCCACTGCCACCCGCTGAGAGGGAACAGTGTGTGACAGGTGTCTGCAAGAGAACATTTCCTTCATTTTTCCCACCCTGGGTCTCCGTGTCGCAAATAGCTAGTCTTTGTCTAGAATGCCGTCATGTGTGACACATTCCATCCGCTTTCATTTAGCTCTTTTATTCCTGTTACAAAATAGTCAGTGTTCAGGGCGGGAAAAAGCATAACATCCAGAAATAGGAAGGAGCAGCACACACACAGCCCCTCACCCGAAGGCAGCCACTGTGACCACGTTGGTGGATTTTGTGAATTTGATTTTCTTTGAAGTCACGTGGTACCATTTCCCTCTACTCTAGGACACATCTCCCTCCAGCCTGCTGTGCTCAGGTCAGACAAAAACTCTTCGGCAAGAACAGAGCTGTTTATCTGAGGGCCAGGCTAACGGAGAGTCGGCGGGACTCGACGGAGCCGGAGGGCCAGGCCCGCGCGAGGCTGGACATCCCGGGAAAGAGGGTCCACCTGAGGCTGGGCTCGTGGGGAGACCTCCAGGCCCCACCTGCTGCTTCCCCAGCCCAGGGTCCGGGGAGCGGAGGCTCGCCCCCCAAGATGGGCCGCGGAAGGGACCTGCCACGTGCCCGCCTCCCCTCCTCCTCTGCTCCGGGGCTCTGTCTACAGCCCCAAGCAGGATCTCTCCCTCGACTACGGTACAGAGCGTCTCTGGTGTGCCTCTGGCTTCCACAGTCCACGGAGCCGGTGGCTTGTCTCTTGCACGCGCGCTCCAGGAGCTGGCACGCCACGCACGTGCAAGTGCAAGAAGTACGCGGTAAGCCCTTGCGGAGTACGGAACAGTCCAGAAACCTGTCCAGAGTCCAAGGTCCCTGCCACAAACCAGGCAGCCCGGAGGACTGCAATGCAGGCTGAAGAGGCCGGGGTGGCTGGTACTGCTGCTTTGGCGCTTTCTCTCAGTTGCACCCCTAAGAGAGGCGTGCCTCCCAGAGGGGTCAGGTCAGTGCCAGAAGAACAGGATCTGCCTTAGATTTGGGGAGGTGTGGTACATTTTCTTTTCCCGTCTTATTCCCCCCTCCGTCATCGTGAGGCTTGGCATCCTCATTATACAGCACGGAGTCTAACGTTCATGGAGTCCTCGTGTCTCAGAATTGGGCAGGAGCCTCCAGAGCACAGAGGAAAGCTCGGGTCCGTGAGAAAATCTTCTGTATCTCCAGGACTTGCCAGTCCAAGCTCAGGCTACCAGAGAGTCCTTCCTTACGTAAAGGAGGAAACCAAGCCCCCGAGGGGAGCCCTGGAGGAGGGAGATCCTCCCGGGACACACAGCCCCAGACCCTGGGCCCCTGCGTGAACTTGGAGAAAGCATCAATCCTGCAAAGGCTACCAAAGGGACCCCGCTACTCCAAACCCTCCCTAAGAAATTGGTCCCGGGAGCCTTGGAAACCTTGGGGAAAGAGACCAAAAAACCCCAAGCCTAATTTTCAAGTTTCCACAGTTCATTCTAATACCTGGGAAGGCGTGCTCCGACTTTCACGGAACCTCGGTCCGTTTGCCTTTGTGGTTCCTTATTCCGTATAAAATACTCAAAATTATATTTTACACTTCTGTTGACATAAAGATAAATATAGGGGCTTCCCTGGTGGCGCAGTGGTTGAGAATCTGCCTGCCAATGCAGGGGACACGGGTTCGAGTCCTGGTCTGGGAAGATCCCACATGCCACGGAGCAACTAGGCCCGTGAGCCACAATTACTGAGCCTGCGTGTCTGGAGCCTGTGCTCCGCAACAAGAGAGGCCACGACGGTGAGAGGCCCGCGCACCGCGATGAAGAGTGGCCCCCGCTCGCCGCAACTAGAGAAAGCCCTCGCACAGAAACGAAGACCCAACACAGCCAAAAATAAATAAATAAACTAAAAAAAAATTAAAAATATAAATATATAAAGAGGAAATATTAAGCCATTTTTCTTCAACCTAAAAGTTTTTGTTTTTTCTTCTGGTTTCAAAGAAAATGAAAAGGTCATGTGCCCCCAGCACTGCTCCTCCGGCCCTGATGGGCAAGTGGGCCTTGGGTTCTGGAGGCCTTGGTTACGAGAAGGGCCGTCGAGAGCCTGCTCGCGGCCGGGCAGGCACGGCGATCCGGAAGAGAGCCATCTGAGCGTGTCGGCTCCGGGGGGCACGCACTGCAGGTTCTGTTGCCCCCGTGAGAAGATTTTCTTCACGCGGCTTCAGCCAGCCCAAGGCGCTGAAGGCTGTTCAGAGGAAGTGTGCACATTTGTGTTTTTATCCAAGGAATTGCCAACAGAACCTGCGTGTGGGGCCTGGGCAATTGCGAGGAGGACGCGGGGAGCTGCAGGGCTGCGAGGGGCTGGCCTGGATCTCAGGGCACGTGTCGATGGCACTGGGGTGCCTGCTGGGGTGCCGGGGGCGGAAGGGAGGCCGTTTCCTAGAAGCGCGGACATTACATCTGGGAAGTGGCCGGTGCGATCTGAAGACGGGAAGTGAGACGGGCCAGGGCTGCTGGAGTGTAGACTGGGGTGTGCGGGCCTGGGCTCCGGGCCTAGAGTGAGAGAGAGGAGAGCAGAGCCCCTCCAGGCCGTGGAAGAGTGGGAACGGTCCTGGGGTGTGGCGAGCGAGCTCCTTAGCCTCTGGCTGTAAGTTCCTTCCTGCGGGAAACTCGCTCGCGTTACCTCCTGGGAAAGCTAGGCGCCCACCCCTTCCTGGCCTAAGTCCCTCTGCGGAGACTGGAGAGGCTGCAGGTCCCCCAGGCCTCCTGCCTCAGGTCCCTCCTGGAGACCAGCAGGGCCCGGCAGCAACTTTGCAGGGAGCACGGGGGGACCCAGAGCACCAAGAAGCCCCAACACCAAAGTGTGCGCATCCGTTACAGAGCAGAGTGCCGTAGGAGTGCGGGTGAGGGAGGGTCCACTGCCCATCTCCCCCCATAACCCACTGCCAGATACGGGAAAGCAGCGGGCGGGGGGCCTTGAAAGGAGATGCCGGCTGGGCCTCGCCGGGGGGCGGTGACACCCAGCCCATAGGACACCGGCGTGAGCACCGTCTCTTTGCAGATCTACTCCCAGGACTCAGTTCTGTGCCTCAAGACAGCCCAGAACCAGCCGAATCGCCCTCCACATAACTGCCTGCCTTTGGGATATGGGAAGACAGCCTCGGGGTCCCCCAGCGGGGCATCCGCTCTCCGAGCGAAGCAGACCTTTAGCTGTTTCTCAAATGAGATTACTGCAAGTCCTCCGTACCCGTCGAGTCGCTGTAGGCTTGCCCCAAGAACCTCCAAGACAGCATTCCTCCGTTCTGAACAGAGATGGGGGCCTCCCAGCTCAGAGGCAGAGCAGGCCCCGCCCCTTTTTGTCCATGACCAAGAGGAATCACTTGAGAGCTGTGATTCTCAACCAGCATGAGTCTGTCCCCCCCAGGGGACACTTGGAGCCGCCCGGGGACGTTCTAGTTGTCACACTGGGGCTGGGGGAGCCATGGGCATCCAGTGGGTGAAGCCCAGGGATGCTAGTAAACGTCCTTAAATGCCCAGGACACCCTCCACCCCAAAGAGTGGTCCAGCCCAAAGTGTCAGCAGTGCCAAGGTTGAGATACCCCGCTCTAGAATTTTAGGGTCAAATCACCAGACGTGCTGCCCTCCCGAAGGTACGTCAGCTCCTCAACAACAGAAGCCTTCTGTCCCATGTAACCGTTCTTACATCCCCGGTCCCTGGAGCCATGCTTGACCCATACCTGGAGCCAACAATTCATCTCCGTTGAATAAATGAATTTCCCCCATTCTGCAGTTGTGTCACTGGGCTTTGGGGCCAGGGCATCTGTAAGACCTTTCTTTTGATCTTATCACGTCACCTCAGTGCACACCTGATTATTAACACACTAGTTACGTCTAAAGGTAACCAACAGGATTAGTGTCGACCCCTTCTCCCCTGACCCCCTAACACACCTTTCTACTTTTTCTGTATTCACGTGAGTATTTATATCAACTTGTCTACTCTCTGGTGTCCGTAATTCCTTAGGGCCACTGGGATATTGGTTTAAGGGATCACGGCCTCAGCTCAGAGTGGCTGGAGGGAGTTATCTCTGATCTGGAAGGAGATGTATATCCTCTGGGGAATAAAGTAGTAGACTAAGTGATAGAAGAGGTGATTAAGTACCTAATACGTGGGAGTGTCTGCCTGGGCTTCCAAGAACATGAAGCATAATAGCATCAGTTTCTTGAATAGGGATCATACCACCCTCCTCCTGAGAGCTGACCCTGAGGGAACCCTGGCAGTCACGGCGCTCCACCCAAGTTTGCTTTCCATGGATTCACGCGAGAAAATAGCAAGAGGATGAATTGTATGGAGACAAACTGTCTTGCTGCAATCAGGACTAATTTAACACCAAAAATATCCTAGGAGGGGCTGATCTGGTGTATCGGTAGTGTCCTGGTAAAATTCCCAGCAAATGTTACCTCGTACCAAGGCTGGCTTCCTTTGGACACTCACCAAAATGTCCCCTAAGTCAGCTGTCACCTCTGAAGCCCGGAATTATCAACAAAATGATGCAATTTTATCACAGAGCCGTAGTTGACTGAAGGTGAGAACGCCATTCTCAACTGAGAAGCACGAGCTTGGTTTCCGGTGACGTCACTTGAGAGACGGCACGTCCAGCCCAGCCCGTGAACCCTTGGCCTGACTGCAGCAAGTCAGGCCCATGAAAAGCAGCCCGCCTGGCCCTCTTCCCGGCCAGCCTGACATCACAGACTCCAGCCGGAGCTGCTGTTGTCACGTCTGCTGGCAGCACCCCGTCCCCATACCCACCCCTGATTGTACGGGGCTGACAGGGAATTCCTGGGGGCCCAGAGGCTGCCAGGGACAGTGCCTACTCACCCCCGACTTTGGCTGTCACCGCTGTTTACCCTTCCTGTACCCCGGGCTTCAGTCTCCCCGCCTTCTCCCCATCACCTCCCCTCTGGGATGCTAGAGGAAACCAGTGAAGCCTGCTTTCCTCTACTGGGCTGTGTTCTCTAGGCCAGAACCCACTTGGTTAACGGTGAAGGACCTTTGGAACTAGGAAATTAGTCTTTAACCAGAATAAGACCTCTGAGCGTGTGAGCAAGCACCTGTGTCTACGGAGGGGCCCCCTTGTCCATGGATTCAGGGCAGAACCACGGAGAGGACGGGCCCTCCGGGCGAGTGAGAAGCCCTCGTTATAAGTCATGGTTGCAGAGCTGCGTGGTGTTGCTTTCGGGATGACACACCACAGCCAAGTTCTGTGCCAAGGAGATGGCCTCCTGCGCCTGCCTTAATAAGGAGATCAGAGTAATCATGAGATGTGCTCACGTTTACAATCGTCCTTCCTTGTAGAAGCTTCTTTGCCAGAGGTAGGAAGAAGATCCTCGCCCAAGGATTCATCCTTTGCTTCCCAGCCCGGTGGATCCAGCTTCCTTCTCCCTCCCCTCGGGGGCACGTCAACATCTAGACCCCTTTCCTGTGCCATCTGATGACCAGTGACATGCTTGACAGAGCCATCGCCAGGACACCTGCCCTACCCCCAGAGAAGGGATCCTTCGGGCCCAGTAGATCCGTTCCCCGCACCCCCGTCAGCTTGGCCCAGGCCAAACGTGGTGAGGACACTCCTGGCCTCTCTGCAGCCCCTCTGTCCTCAGTGCACACCAGCACGACCCAGCACTGACGGCCCCCAGCGCCCTCTTCCCAGAGACAGGCCCCCCAGAGGATGGCTTGAAAAGTGTCCCGCTGCACTACTGCTACAGGCAGCTCCACGCTGCTACAGTCTTGAGTTCGGGAAGTATCCGGGGACACCTGGCCAGGGCAGGTGATGTTTGAGGTCTCTAGCTATGCAAGCATCCATGACTTTTTCCTACATCTCAAGGTAATTTGGGTCTCGTACCTTAGCAAAGCAGTGCTGGTGACGTTGACGGGGACCCTGCCGGGCCAGTAAGCCAGAGCCGGGACACGGTGTCCTCCTTCCCAGGTGGTCTGCTTGGCTGGACTTCCCCCTGTGAGAAGAGGGGAGACAGTTGGTTCTCTGGGAAAACAGTCCTTCTCCACGGGGACTCTCTAAGAGCTTCTGATAATTCCGACAAAGCAATGACTTCCTTTAGCAACGAGTTATTTTTATTCATGTAGTTAATCTCTTTCAATATGTGCTTTTATTTTACCGGATTCAACACGCGTAACTAGCTGTGTCTGTCCCTCTCTAGGGAATCACGTCACTTAGTGTCTTCATGCCACTTTGGCCACTTCAGATTGTCTGGCTTGTTTAGACTGGCATCAGTCCTGTGCACCCGAGACATAGTAGGTGCTCAACAACTATCTGTTGAATAAATGAATGAATGAATGTGTCTTCCTACAGATCATGTTTAGGATGGAAACATAAAACTATTTGAAATGAGATAAAGGCGGAAATTCCCACAGTTATTCGATCCACCCAACAACTGATCTGGCACAGATTTTGTTGTTGTATTTTGTTCACTCTGCTTTACTTTTTTTGTTTTCCTTTTTTTTTTTTTTGAATGAATGAGCTCTTCCGATGTTGTGGTAGCTCCGACCTCTTGCCTCTCAGGGGGCGGTAAGAACAATCTACGTGCAATCTACGAATTTCCACTGGGTAATTAAAGGAATTATTTTTGTAACCACCAAGTCAAAAGTGACCACCAGTGTAACGATGACCAGCAGGCTGGAAGGGATGAGGTCATGCTTTATGGAAACATCCTGAGTACGTGTTGCGTTGAATTAACCATGACCATCCCTATCCCTCCCACACACACCCCGACCTCGTCCCAGCTTAGCCAGGAATTCCACACGGTTAGCGTGTAGAGAGCCCTTCCAAGGCAAATGCTGTGTGTGTCTCACACATACCACGGTCATGCAACATCCTTATGTTTGGCTGGCGGGAACAACGATGGGGAGGGAGGGGGCGAGAAGACCAAGGCTGCGTCACTTTTCACTCACCCTGCAGCGAACAGAACCTTTGATGTCCCTGGCCCAGCACATGACACCAGAAATGCTCGGCATTCTTGGAATTTTCTCATAACCAGCTTTGGAGTCCCCCCAAGTGTTGAAGTCAGAAACGATACACAAAACAACTCATGTCTATGGACCATTTATGTTTAGGGGTGGGGCTCTCGGAACCAAGTGGAGTTGTGTGGGGGGCGAATGGGAAACTCTTTGACTTGGCCCAAAATGTCTCAAATACCTTCTTCCCGTCCAGAGCCCGTCCAGAGCCACGCCGCCCATAAATACCTAGAGCCCACTCCCAATTATTCACGCATATGGAACAGAGACTCCAGAGCTACAGCAAGCGTAAATCGCACTCCCACGTGGCCTTGGAATGCATGACTTATGCTTCAGCTGAAGGCCAAGGAGCGGGGAGGGAGCATCTAACATTGCACGTGCGGGAACTCTGCAGATAATCTCCACCACCACCCATGAGGGGCGTTTCTATGGAAGCTTGGGGAATAGGTGGGTGAAAATATGGAGTCCATTTATTTGCAAGTCCACGGAGCACAAAATTCAAACGAACTTGCTTAGCCTTTGAGGCCAGATGCTAAGGAAAAGCGAAGGTTTCAATTCAAAGAAACAAGCCAATGGTTCTGAGGGTCAACCAGAAGGCCCAAGCTGAGGGCTTGCACTGTGTTAGGGCCACAGGCGCCAGAGTCCAGAGTCGGCACCAGGATTGCGTTTCCGACTCCAGGGTGTTTCCAGAAGGGTACACTAGCCCCTAATTAATAAATCTGCTAATTGGTCTTCACCACTAGGGGTTCTGCTCATTTGCCATAATCTTTTTGTACTGTTCTTTTTCAGACGATTAACTTTCCTAATTCGTTTTCAGAGAAAAATATGTCAATGCGTTTGCCTTATTTCAGCAGAGAGTTGAAAGCTGGAGAGGTTAGAAGGAATTCGGCCAGTTATAAAACATGTATACGTCAACAGAGTGGACAGTGCCCTGCAAAGAACCAGGAACTGGGACAAAGAGAGGAAAATGTTGGCTGAGAGAAGCGGCTTGGTGTGGACACTTGGGGTGCGGAGAGCAATCCCTCCTCCATGTTGTCAAGACTGGCCAGCTGGTACCTGGCTGTACCTTGGGTTCTGGCTTTACCAGAAAGACACAATTATATATTCCAGCCATGCCCACAAGCCTTGTACTCAAAAGGAATTTATCTTAAAAGAGTCCAGAGTGTGGGTAAGCAATTATAAAAAATATATCCCCCAGAGCGTGGACACCTTCCCACTCCAAATTCCAGTATCTCATTGGCACTGCTAGGGGTGGGCCAACTTTAAAAGATCCGACCAGCATTCTCTGTGGGTCCCCAGGTTTGATGCCTGATAACCAAGCATCTGATTATCAGAAACATCTAACAGTGTTTGTTTTGGTTCATCTGCACCAGCAAACACTGAAACCCACAGCAGCTGGCCCTGGTCCCCTGATGCCCTTCAGTGATACCTGCTCCTACTAATTGAAACTCATCCTCTGTTAACCACAATAATAACAGTAACAATAATTTCTCCTGTTGATTGAGCCCCTCCTAAGCACCAAGCTAAGTGCACCTACCTATAATGCTAAGTGCTTCCCGGCATCATCTCCCTTAATCCTCAGGACAACTTTGTGAGCTAAGCCCTGTTATCCTCATTCTTCAGATGAGGAGGCTGAAGCTCAGAGAGGTTAAGTAATTTGCCCAAGGTCACACAGCAAAGAAACACTCGAGTCAGGATTTGAATCCAAGTCTAACCACACAGCCAGCACCCTCAGCCATTAAACCTTCTAGGACCTTTTAGGACAGCGGTTCCCATCCCCAAATGCATATTCGAATCACTAGCTTTTAAGAAATACCCATGCCAAGGTCCCTTTCCCAGAGAATTGTGATTTAAATTGGCCGGGGGTGGGGCCTGGATACCAGTACCTTGTAAAGCTCTCCTGGTGAGTTAATGTAGAGCACGCCCGCCCCCCCACCCCACCCCCCGCCCCGTTCCAGGCGGAGCGTGAAGAGAGCAAGGGGCAGAGTCAGAAAGTGGACACAATGCATTTTGAAACTAATTGTAGCTTATGTGCTTTTTAATGACAGGTTTTATATGGCCCACAGCTTTATAACTTTGCGCCATCGGAGCGTGAATGTGGCCCTACATGTTACAGTGAGTAAGAACAATGGTGAAGTCCACAAAGTCACATAGGCACTCTTTAATTTCCAAAGCTACTCGTGAGCTGAGAGCAACGTTCACACTTTGACCAGCAGCAGTGGTACATCAAAAGGGTCCGTTGCGTTTGGCTTTCTGTTGAGAAGCGCAAGTCTGATGGTCACGAAAGTGCATTTCAGTGCCCTTGCGGTTAGCTATGACTCTACTTAAGGCAGAACCTCTTACTTAAAGCAATCGATATTTAGCCTCAGCAACCAAAATATAAACAGAACCATGATTCATGAAACTGCTTGCTTGTTCTTCCCTGGCTACAGAAGAAAACGCCACTCCGTGATGCACGGAGAAAAGGGCAGCCTGAGGAAGGCCCACCACGACCTCCGCTTAGGAGTCGGGCTCCTTCCCAGAAAGGACCCAAATGCGACGCTTGCCTGAGTCAGAAAGGCAGTGTGGCTAACACAGAGGTTGGCAAACTTCTTCGTACGTGGAGCCGCCAGAAGGACACCGGGAGATGCTGATTTAGTAAGTCTTGGGTGGGGTCTGACTCCAAGTCATTCTGACACCAGTCTCTGAGGACCAGAAGTTGAGAAGTATTAGTAAGGGAAACGGGAGGACGCCTTCTCACGGTGAGGCCTCGAGCAGAATTCTTAAATGTCACTGCACGTCCGTCTCCTCAGCCGTGAAGGGGGGAATGGACTGTACTGGGCCCACGGGATGGTGGGAAAGTGACGTAAGATAATGTATACAAAGTTCCAAGCAAGGTCCCTTGGCATAGTGCCTGCCACGGAAGCGCCCAATAAATGCCATCCAAAGAAACGCCAAGCAGATCAAAAACAAAACAAAATTACCTACAGATAGAAAATAGCAGAAGCTGCAAGCTGGCAAAACATACACTGAATTCAGCCCCCTGACAGTTTGGTTTGGCACGAATCGTATTTCTTTTTAAACTAAATTTGAATGTCATTAGACAGAGCCCTCGATCCGATTTGCCGGGTCCCTAATGCTGGCCACAATGGACAAAAACAAACAGTTGTTCGTTTACACTACCTGCCTGGCCCCTCGAGGCATTTATATTTGTGACTCGGATGGAACACGCGTGTTCTGAGGAGCACACGTTCTATAACCTTCTAAAGAAGCAGGCTTCATTTCTAAACATAAATACACGCCTTTGCCAAGGTTGCCCAGAGCGCACACACTAGTTTTCTAGAAACACAGGACAGTCAGGCCTCTGTTGGGGCCAAGGACTCTGGCTGCCCTGGGGCGGCCATGAGTGTGGGGATGGGGACTTCCAAGCCCGGCAGGGGACATCATTTGACTTCCACTGGGTCCCTAGTAGCTGGCCCTGCCCCCAGCTGGGGCCGAGAGCCCCTCCCTTGCCCCTCCCTCCCTTCCCCAGTCCCCCCCAACCCTGACCCCTCTCCGTCCCACCCGCTGCCCCAAATGGACAGAAGGCCCAGGATGTAGAGCACACTTCCCAGTGGGAAAGGTTATGTAACCACCTGATAGCATCAAGTTACAACCAAGGTCTCCTAGAAGCCGAGGATGCCAAATTCAACAGCATGTTTCCTCATCACCAGCGGGGAGGAAGGAACAGTTCTGCTCTTCAAATAAAACAAGGAAAGATTTTCCAGACAGAGGAGCCGTCAGTTAGGGGACAAACAAGGTGTTGGTCCTGTCCCGGAGAGGAAATAGGTCTGGAGCAGGGAAGGGAGGGCCGGCGGCTGGGAACCGGGGTGGTGGTGGGGGGGGGGCGGCTCGGGGTCGGCAGCGGCCCTGCTGTGCCCGCTGGCCCCCGCTTCGGTCTCTCCTCGCCCCGACAGGACGCACGCCGAGCCCGGTGGGGCAGCCTCTCTCCAGCACGGGATGAAGGGATGACCGCAGGAGACGCTGCCTCATCACATCAGCTGAGCAAAGCGGCTCAGCCAGGAAAGGGGGTGGGGGGCGGCCCGGGGGCCCTGGGCACAGGGGAAGGCAGCGTGTGGCCTGATGCGCCGGGGCGGCTGCGGGGAGAAAGAAGCAGGGCTCTGGGTACTGTTTGTCCTGCTCCACTGCGAAAACACTGACTGTCTTCTCTCTCACCAGCTCCCGAGACTGGCCCCGTTTACAGCAGGATACACAGGCATCCCACTGACAAGGAACCTGCTCGAAGAAGAGCAGGTGGTCCAGAGGGACCCCCAGCCCCTCCCCCGTGACCCGGGCCCCCTGGCCATGCCCCTTCCACCCAGGGCTCTGCCCGCCTTCCCAGAGCCCCCAGCAGTGGCCTGGGCAGTGAGGAGAGGTTGATGGGAAGCCAGTTGGGAGACTGAGGAAGGGGAAGTGTTTACCCCTCCGCAAAGTGCGTCTTCAGGATCTCCTGGGAAAAGAAAAAGGTAACCAGATCCAGTCCCACCACAAATTCAAGTGCTGTGTCCCACAGATACCACATCCAGACACAACATTTGTGCAAGGCCCTGCCCCCCACAAAGAGTGTCATCTTGACATGAAGGAAATCCAGCCTCGGAGCACAGTTTTCCAAACCAGAGGCCCAGAACTCTTGGGAAGTGATCCTTATGTTGTTTAAGGTGCCCGTGTACTTCAGCAGGAAAATCTTTCTCAGGGCATTTCTTCCAATTATTCTCTTTGTGGGAACCCTCCCCCACCCCCAGTTTGTTTCGGCTGGGAGTGAAGAGATGGAGTTGCACGGGGGTAGCAGAGGCGCGGCACCTCCCGGCCAGTGTCCCAGTTGGCCCTGCACCGTCCCGCGAGGCGGGTCTCCACTGTCCTCACGGAGGAGGACGCAGGGCTGGAAGGGGCAGGGGCCGCCGGGCACCAGGTCCTGAGCTGAGTCGAGAATCACGCCTCCAAAGCCCTCTCTCCATCTCTCCACTCTGCCTCCCATAGATTTAGAAAGACTCAGACTGTCACAGGGGCTGATGAGGTTCTCCCTGACAACCACGGAGGGGGCAAAGAAGTAGGACAGGACATTGCAGACAGCTGAGCAGTCAGTCGGGTGTAACAGGACGTGAGGATAGTGATAACGTGGGTTGAGGAATGAGCCGGGTGGTGGTCAGACCATGTGGCCCCCTCAATCGATGGCTGGCCCAGGGGAAGCCCTCTGCCCTGCTCAGCCCCAGGTCCCTCATTTGGCCAACAAGATAGTTGGAGCAGAGCTCGCTGAGGCCCCCCTGGCACTGTCTGAACGCGGGGAGGTTCCTGCAGACCGCCACTCGCTTCCCTTTATTTATCGTCTTTGACTCAATAGAAATGTCTCTATATACATGTACCACCTCTTCTTTATCCATTCATCTACTGACGGACACTTAGGTCACTTCCATATTTTGGCTATCGTAAATAATGCTGCAATGAACATAGGGGTGCATGTATCTTTCGGAATTCGTATTTTCATTTTCTTCAGATAAACGGTGGGATTGCTGGATCGCGTGGTAGCGCTACTTTTAATTTTGGGGGGACCGTCCGCACCGTTTTCCGCAGTGGCTGCACCAGCTTGCACCCCTTTTTGTCCACACCATCCCCAACGTTGCTTCGGATTCAGTAGGTCTGGGGTGAGGCCCTGGAATCTGCATTGCTAACAAGTTCTCAGGGGGTACCGATGCTGCTGGTCCTGGGACCTCACCTGATAACCCCCTGGTCTAGATCTGAAAGTTCTAGACTCGAAGGACGCCAGATGTGGATATCCCAAATTGGTGGCTCTCTGAGTGGTCCCTGGACCAGCTGCACCAGCATCACCCAGGAGCTGGTTAGAAATGCGACATCTGCATCACCAACCCAGACCTACTGGGTGCAGGATCCCCAGAGGACCATCTACACGTTAAAGTCTGAGAAATACTGCTCTAGACCGTCATTCTTTAAAGCCGGGGCTTTGTTGATCTTTGTGTCCCCAGCACTGAGCACAGTTCCTGGCACATAGTAGGTGCTCAACAAGTAGAAGAAAATAGGAGGAAAGGAGGATTCTGCCCTGCTGATACATGTGTTTCTCATAAAGTTCTTCCCGCGAAGAATGGGCTACAGTCCACACCCGTAAACTGGTTCACTATTTTAAAACTGCCTCCTAAGGGGGAGAAGAGAAAAGATAAGGCAGGTCCTCAGATAGGAGATCAGAGGTCGTCTTCTTAGGAGACAGAAAGATCCCCACAGAGGGACCACTTACGGACAGATTTTTATCCCCTCAACCTTGGTCTCTGTGCCTTTAGGACTTTTACTCTTGAGAGTAAAAATGATTCCAGGCTCTTCTAACTGAGCATTGAAGATGGCAGCCTGGCCCGAGGGTACCCCAGGTACAGAGAGGAGGAATTATCATCAGCGAATGCAAAAAAACCACTCCCAGTTGGCACTGTATTTCTCTAGGCTGTGGCTGTAGCTACCGGACACATTTCCACCACTTTTGGTCCTAGCATCTTTTCCTGGTCCAGCTCTCCAGGAACCAGAACTAAATTACAGCGCTCTTGAACTGGATGGGCCAGAGAGATCCATGCATAGAGGAACGCCAGCACCCAGCGGGACGAAGTCGCCTGGTCACTGGGCAGCACCCCGTTCTCCTGACTTCCACCACTTACGTCCACACACGAGGTGTGGCCACAACTCAGCAGCCACTCACCCAGAAAGTTCTCAAGGGATCTGATCCAAGGGACGCCAGGGTAAAGCACTTCCTTCTCACAGCTAGCCGTGGGACACACGAAAATTCTAGCTTCTAGGTAACTACGAATATTCTGCCAGACTGATATGAAAGGGAATTCGTGTCCTCCGACTTGGACACAGCTGGGGCCGCAGGTCAGAAGCCAGCCAGACAGCAGGGCAAACCCAGCCCCAGGGGGTAATCTTGCCAAGTCCACCTCTGAACCCCTCGGATACAAGCACCTTCTGAAAATTTTATTTTAATTTTTTCACTAAAAAAAAAATTAATTTAAAAAAATTAAAAAAATTTTTTAATTGGTAAAAAAAAAAAAAAGTGGGAAAAACTACACTTAAACCCTTCCTCCCTACCCAGAGGTAATCACTGCTAATCTTTTGTTATCGATACCTTTTGTTGCCTCTCACAAGATTTTTCCGAGAATATGTGCACTTAGTTTTATACAATAAAATCGTACTTTACATATGGTTTTGTGACCTGCTTTACTCACTGGAAAGTATTTGATGTAACTGTTTCCAGGTCAATCATATGCACCGTTTTCAGTGGTTCCTTAGTGTTTCTCTAAATGCGTGAATCATAATTTCTTTGAGCACTCCTCTCTTGCTGGACACTTGGGTTATGTCTAACTATTTTTTTCAAAAAAAACCTACTGCAACGAGCATTCTTTTACACACATCATTGTGCACTTGGCTTACTATTTCTTGAAGACAAATTCTTTAAAAGAGGAATTAATGCATCGCCCAGCATGCATATTTTTCAAGACTTTGGTCCATACTGCCGAATTGTCCCCAGCAGGACTGCTCTTTCAGAGAGTGAGGTCCTCTTGGGGAAACCTTCCCAGCAGATGGGCGCTGAGCTGAGGGCTGAAGGATGTTTAAATCAAGAGAGGCAGTACGGTGTAGTGGGAAGATCACCAACTTTAACTTGGTAGCAAGCCTGGCTCCGTCCTCCCAAACTGTGTGACTCTAGGCAAGTTACTTAGCCTCTCTCACTCTTCAGCTGTAAATGGAGTGATTACTACCTGCCTTTCACTAAGGTTTAGAGATAATGCATATAGAAACCTTGCATAGTTGTGCATTAAATATTTCTTGAATGAATGAAATGAATTAATGTTTGGATGGATGGAGGGATGACTTTTAAAAAAGGAAAGAAAAGAAAGGAAGGAGGAAGAGCAAGGGCATCAGGATGAAGGTAAAGGTGAAGCGTGTTTGTTGGACTGGCCTGTCAGGGAGCGGGCCGATGCCCTGGGAGGGAAGGAAAGGGAACCCCCCCGGGTGAACATGAACTTTCTCCGCTCCAAATTGTTTATTTTCTGGGAGCTAGTGGCTGTGAGTAATCCGTCCTATTTCACAATGATGTCCCAAGACCCGGCTATAAACTGATCCTCCCAGAGGCCGGATCTCATGCCCCAGCCTGGACTCAGCATCCGCGGGGAGATGCCCCAACCCCAGCTGTGAGCCTCTACCTTGACGAGTTTGCCACGATCCAGCGAAGGGCCCCATGCTCCCTGCCAGCTCACACTTCTGAGCCCACGGGCCATTGTCTCCTAGAAACCAAAAGAAGCAACACGCAGCAGTCAACAGGCTGGAGGATGCTTCCGCCCGCTTCTCTCTCTCTCGGGTCCCACATCCCTGTGCACAGCAGGGGACTGGAGAGAAAAAGGACCTGTGAAAACACATGCAACCCTACCCTTGAAGGACCTTTTAGAGGGGGCTGCCTCCCATGGGCTTTCAGAGAGGTGGGCTGTCCTGCCCCGAGCTCGCCCCACACTGAGGCTTTTGCCTTTGGATATGGGCTCAGCAATTCCATTAACCATTATCTTCAGCCCGGCAACTTTCTCTTTTCTTTCCTTTTGTTTTTTGGGGGTCTTTATGGCCGCACGGCATGTGGGATCTTAGTTCCCCGACCAGGGATCGAACCCGTGCCCCCTGCAGTGGAAGCACGGAGCCCTGACCTCTGCACCAGCAGGGAAGCCCCAGCAACTCTTTCTTGAGCCCCTGTGATGCACACAGCGCTCCACATACATCACCTCCTGATGCCCCAACGTGCTACGGAGTAGATTTGACTGTTGGCTCGATTCTGCCGATGAGGAAGGAGAGGCTTACAGAGGTTAAAGTAACTTTCCCAGCACTTCCCTGGTGGTGCAGTGGTTAAGAATCCGCCTGCCAATGCAGGGGACACGGGTTCAAGCCCTGATATGGGAAGATCCCACACGCTGCGGAGCAACTAAGCCCGTGCGCCACAACTCCTGAGCCTGTGCTCTAGAGCCCCTGAGCCACAACTACTGAAGCCCGTGAGCCACAACTACTGAAGCCCGTGCGCCTAGAGCCCGTGCTCCGCAACAAAAGAAGCCACCGCAATGAGAGAAGCCCACGCAACGAAGAGTAGCCCCCGCTCGCCGCAACTAGAGAAAGTCTGCGGGTAGCAACGAAGACCCAACGCAGCCAAAAATAAATAAATAAATAAATAAATTTATAAAAAACAAACAAAAAATAAAGTAACTTTCCCAAGAGTAGAGATTCAAACCCAAGGGTCCACCACTCTTGCTCCAGACAGGGACCCGAGACCAGTGATGCCTGTGTGGGCCCTTTAAACAGCTCACTAGTCCAGCGCCACTCAGCCAGAAGACATGACCTGCTGACCGGTGGCAACCTTTGGGATGGGGGAAGACGGTAGAGAAGGACTCATGGAATTGCCCGAGGATTACAGAGGTCCACAATGTCAAAGTCACTCATTAACAATTAAGGGCAATACCCAGATGGCCCTGATCAGCACCCAAGGGGCCAGCAGGGCACCCGCTCTCCCGTGCAAGCCTTTCCAGGGGCACAGCCCTGGTGGCCCCGATGGACGGGTGCTCAGCACGCAGGCCAACGAACGCGAGCAGGGCCCCAAGTTCAAGGCAAGCCCCCTGCCCAGCTGAAGAGGGTCACTCGCCCAGACTCTGCTCTGGAGTGGGGCGTGTGTGCGGTTATCCATTAGAGCCGAGTGAGGCTGGCGGGGTTTTACTACTTCACCTGTAAACCAGAGGAATGTGTTGTTTTTAGCTGTGAGGTCAACTTTGTCCTTGATCTGGCCCACGAGGCTGTCCATCTCCCGGAGAGCCGCGCTGTATGGCCTTCGACCCCCGGCTTCTGCTGACAGCAGGTTCCTGGACAAGGGCACATGCATGTGGGCCAGGCCCACGTAGAGCAGGAAGGGTCTTCCGCTGGCACTGAAACGAGAGAGCCGGAGGTGACTCTCCAGAAGGGTCCCGTGGCCTCAGAGAAGAGCCCAGAACCCCTTCCACCCTGTGTGCTCAGGAAGTACACATCCGTCTACAGCCTGCAAAGGCAATGGGGGGATAAAGCTAGTTAAAGACTGAGAGTAATTGTAATACTCGCTTCTGCCCTTTAGCATTTACCGAGAGCTTATTAAACATGACTCACGTTGCCTGAATTCATCCTCATAAAACCCCCCAAGTTCCCTTTTCCGGATGAAGCGTCAGAGGCTCAGGGAAACTGAGAGACTTACCCAAGGTTAGAAAGCGACCCAGTCTGGGCTTAAACTAAGATCTGGCTGAGAGCATAGCCCTGGCTCTTGGCAGCTTCAGTCTAACGTCCAGTGCAAACATATTTTTAAGTTTCAGCTGCTCTTTCGCAGCATCCAGGCCATCGTTTCCATTCCCAGCCTTGGCTCTTTCTAGGAGATGAACGGATGACTGAAACGGACCACAGGGAATTCCAAGGCCATAGCTGGGAACGTCTAGATCAAGGTCCTGGTGGAGGCCAGGCTCCCGGCTGCCCCTGCTCTGATCCTGCAGGTTCCCCGGGGAGGGCCTCTGCTTCCTGCCTGCTCCCCACCTGCATTCCCAGGCCAGGGGCAGGGTCAAGGGCAGCAGCAGGGACCCTCGGGGAGCCCCTTCCCACAGCCCACCGCTGTGGGGGGTCTTTCAGAGGACACAGGGAGGGCAAGGGGGGAACTTCAGGCGAGTCCATAGGGTGGTGACAGAAGCGCGGCTCTTTTACACCAGGCCACATGGACACTCAACTTTCAAACTGGCCTGAGCGTTCTTGGCTACCCCCGAGTCACACCAGCCCACATCAAGCTCTCTGAGTCCCCCAGCCTCAGCTCTGCACCAAACCTCACCCTGGAGACGCCCCTGCATCCCCACTCCCAAAGTCCCCTGATTGGGACTGTACTGCACTCAGCTCTCTTTGAAGGACAGAAGATGCACGTCCCAGAAGGGGGCTGCTCCTTCCCCATTCTTTTTTTTTTTTTTTAAAGTGATAATCCATTTATTTATTTATTTATTTATGGCTGTGTTGGGTCTTCGTTTCTGTGCGAGGGCCTTCTCTAGTTATGGCAAGTGGGGGCCACTCTTCATCGCAGTGCGCCGGCCTCTCACTATCGCGGCCTCTCTTGTTGCGGAGCACAAGCTCCAGATGCGCAGGCTCAGTAATCGTGGCTCACGGGCCTAGTTGCTCCGTGGCATGTGGGATCTTCCCAGACCAGGGCTTGAACCCGTGTCCCCTGCATTGGCAGGCAGACTCTCAACCACTGCGCCACCAGGGAAGCCCTCCTTCCCCATTCTAATCAACAATTCCTCTGCAACATTTCACGAGCTGTATTGTCCATGCCCACAAGTCATGAGTGGCTATTCTGATTTCAATTCACGAAAATGAAATAAAGCTAAGAACTCAGTGTCTCACATGCTATACCATGGATAAGGCTTGAAGACATGACGCTCAGTGAAATAAGCCAGTCACCAAAGGACAAATACGGTGTGATTCCCCTTATAGGACGTACTTGGAGTGGTCTGCTTCATACAGACAGAAAGTAGAGCTGTGGGGGCCAGGGGCTGCAGGGAAGGGAAAACAGGGAGCTGGTGTTTAACAGGTACAGAGTTTCAGTTTGGGAAGATGAAAAAGTTCTAGAGATGGACAGTGGGGATGGTTGCAGAACAGTGCGAATGTACTTAAAACCACAGAACTGTACACTTAAAAAGGTAAATTAAAAAAATAGGGAGGGTGGGAAGGGAGGGAGACGCACGAGGGAAGAGATATGGGGACATAGGTATATGTATAACTGATTCACTTTGTTATACAGCAGAAACTAACACACCATTGTAAAGCAATTATACTCAAATAAAGATGTTAAAGGGCTTCCCTGGTGGCGCAGTGGTTGAAAATCTGCCTGCCAATGCAGGGGACACGGGTTCGAGCCCTGGTCTGGGAAGATTCCACATGCCGCGGAGCAACTGGGCCCGTGAGCCACAATTACTGAGCCTGCGCGTCTGGAGCCTGTGCTCCGCAACAAGAGAGGCCGCGATGGTGAGAGGCCCGCGCACTGCAATGAAGAGTGGTCCCCACTTGCCGCAACTGGAGAAAGCCCTCGCACAGAAACGAAGACCCAACACAGCCATAAATAAATAACTAAAAAGAACGTGAATTTCTTTAAAAAAAAAATTTTTTTTTTAAATTGAAGTAGAGTTGATTTACAAAGCTGTGTTAGTTTCAGGTGTACAGAAAAATGATTCAGTTATACATATATATATATTGAAAAGGAAAATTTTATGCTATGTATAGTTTACATCTATCTATCATCTATCATATATCTATTATCTATCTGTCTGTCTATCTATCTATCTATCTATCTATGTCTATCTCGTTCTCTATCCTTCTATCTGGTGTCTCAGTTGCCTGAGCCACATTTCCAATGCTCAGGCCAGTGGCTACCATCCTGGACAGCACAGAGAGAACATGTTCTTCCTTGCAGAGAGCACTATTGCATGGTGCTGATTTAGAGTGTCTGTTGCTTGATCTCCCAAAGACGATCATGTACAGTTGTGTAGGTTGTGCACAATTTCAGCATGAGGACATCCTGCTGAGAGAGCGAATAGGAGTTTAATGCCAGCCCACAATCCACTGGCCGAGCTGGGCACTCTGGCACAGGTCAGCATACACTCAGCGGGGACCCCTTGTCCTAATCTGCAGGTGGGTACCACATGGCAGCAGCATGCTGGGTGGAGCTGGTGCAGATTTCGGGAATTTTGCAGGCCAGTTTTTAAACATGGCTGTCATTAAAAATTAAATGAAGTCAACTTACCATTAAATAAATGATATTAGAAACAAAGGTGGGGGGGATAAATTGGGAGACTGGGGTTGACATATACACACTACTATATATAAAATAGATAACTAATAAGGACCTACTGTACAGCACAGGGAACTCTGCTCAATACTCTGTAAAAGAATCTATATGGGAAAAGAATCTAAAAAAGAGTGGATATATGTATGTGTATAACTGATTCACTTTGCTGTACAACAGAAACTAACACAACATTGTAAATCAACTGAAAAAAAACACCAAAGGTAATAAACTTGCACGATTTATCACATCCTAATTATTCTACCACACTTTACTATTATCTATGCCCTGGAGTTTACTTTGCGGCCACTGAATCTGTGCGGTGGGAATACCGTATGATGCAGTGCTACCACACATCTCTCCCCAACCCCACGGTCAGCGACATCTCACTGGTATCTTGAATTCAGCCGCAGTGAGAGTATTTACGCCACAGAAACGGGCAAATCAGAGCTTTTTTCCTGAGTGCTGGTTGTTAAACATTTATCAGCTCATCGCCACCTATGGGCTGGGGGCGCGGTCCCATCACCCACCCTCTTCCCACCCCCATCATTATCCTGCAAACTCCCACCCATTATCAAAATCCTGTTAGCACCCTGGGCTGTGAAGGTGAGGGAAGACGGGCATTGGAGACCGGCATCTGGATCCCTGGAATTTTATTTCATGGTCGTGTGACCCTGGGCAATTCACTTCACCTCTGTCTCCACAGTGGTGACAGCTATGCCTCCCCGATACAGCTGTGAGTATTTAATGCCGTAGTAAGCTTTTCGTAAGTGGTACCTTTTATTAATAAGTATGAATAATACGAGTCTGCAGTAGTAAGCATCCGTGGTACCCAGGGCAGTACCTCTCTCCCTGCATCCCGACACCATGCTAGAACTCATAAAGATGGCATGTTGCAGAAACCACACAAACTAGCTCCCTGGGGGCATCTATCCCCCGAGCCACCCCTGTGCTGAACGGCAAATACAGAGTGGAGGATGGGGAGTTCTCTGGTGGCCTAGTGGTTAGGGTTCTGGGCTTTCACTTCCGTGGCCCGGGTTCAATCCCTGGTTGGGGAACTGAGATCCCACAAGCCACGCGGCCCAGCCAAAAAAAAAAAAAAAAAAAAGTGGAGGAGACTTGGTGCTTTAAAAAAAAAAGGCCAGTTATAAGGCAGTATGATTTCATTTTTATTTAAATATAGATATATACGTGTGTGTGTGTGTGTGTGTGTGTGTGTGTGTGTGTGTTTATTCACCAGCACAGAAGGAGGCGAGAAGAACATGTTCAGATTTAACAAAAGGGGTTAAGATATCAGAGGGATTAAGACGCTGGAGGGGACATTCCAGCAGAGGGAGGGTGGGGCGCGGTGTGGAGATGCACAGAGACTGAGACCTGGGGAAGCCAAGTCTGGAGAAAATCTCCTGACCTGAAATAGCAAATGGCAAGTGAGGGATGCCCACCTCTCAGGAGGTGTCCCCAGTGGGCTCCCGGCAGGAGAGCCAGGCCTGGAGGTGGCGGCAGGGCTGCCCTCGAGCCGGGCGGCCTGGGCTCCTGCCCCACAGCGGCCCCCGGGGCTGACCGGTCCAGGGGTCTCTCTGGAACGCATCGCTGCAATAGCCACTCGCCCCCGCCTCCCCAATCTCACCGTCACCCTCTGGGCCTCAGCGTTACAGAGAACCTTCTGGAACCCAGACTGGACCTGACAGTTCCCGGTTCAGAAGCCCACCGGGGCTCCATGAGCCCGCGGGCAGTGCAAACCCCGCAGCCCGGCATCCGCGGCCTTCCCAGCCTTGCCGTCCTTCCCACTCCAGGGCCACGTCACGTCCTCCTGCGCCTGTTCACTCCTCTCCCGGCAGGACCCTGCCTGGTATCTTGCCTGCAAACACTTAATCCATTAATCCATTAAGATCCCACTCCAAAGCCATCAAGATCCCTCTCCGCTCCCGGCTCATAGGTGCCTTCCTCTTCCCTGGCTCCTGCTGCCCCTCCCTTAGAGAACTGATCAGTATCGATAATGCAGCCTACGCGAAAGCCAGCTTTTGAACATTATCCGTTTCCCCACTAGCCTGGGAGACGCTCGAAAGCCGAAACAGATCTAATCCACGTGTGTATTCCCAACACAACACCGGCACACGCTTGGCGCCAGATCAAGCAACTCACTCTTCATTCACTCATTCAATGAATACTTATTAAGCGCTAACCAAGCCCCAGGCACTGCGGAGAGAGCTACAAACACAGAAGCAGGATTTCCACCTTCTTGGAGCTTCACATCCAGTTGGAAACAGGAGAGAGAAAGATGTAACTAAGAAATGAATCAGATCATTATTACAAATGTATAGTAAGTAGTAGGGATGATGGAGAAGAAATACGGGGTTCTGTGGAGGAGCATAACAGGGGACCCAGGCTGGTTGGGGGTGAGGGGGAGAGGGGAGGCACCTCTGAGACAGTGTGGCCCGAAGCACGGGGGGGCTCCAGGGGGACAGTGCATGGTCGCCCTTCAAGGTGGACAGAACAGCAGAGGGAGAGGCTGCAGGAGGAGGACGGCTGTCCCACTGCCCAGCGGTGCGTGCAGTCACTCATGTCCTCACCCGTTATTCATCGGAACACCCAAACAGGAGAAAGAAGAGACAAGGGGTCAGGAAGACAGAATGATCTTCAGGCTGAACCCAGAGCCGTGAGGTGGGTGGCAGGTGGTGCGCTTTAGGTGGGAGATGGTGAGGATGGAGATGAGGAGGAGCAGGAGGCTTAGACAAGCAGGGGGAGAGCAATGCAGGGGGAGGGGCTGAGTCAAGGAGGAGAAGGAATCAAGCGCTTGATGTGGGTCCCGGGCTCCAGCCCAGGAAGGCTGGGGCTTCTTTGTCCTCTGTGCCTCTCCAGGACCTAGTTCTAAGTGCGGAATTCCCTGGAATATGGACCATACACTCCGATTTCAAACATCCTCAACTACACCTCACACCTACCCCAATACACTCAGCCCATCAAGCCCTGTATTCCCAACTCAGGTTCAATGCGCCGTCCTAGACCCTGTAGGGAGCAGAGGACCAGCCAGCTCCATGACCTAGAAGCCCAGACGCCCAGGCCATCCGCTACCTCCTTTCTTTTCCTTATTTTTTTTGCCAATTCGGAGCTTTGCCTGCTGTTTAAAAAACTCGAATCAAGAATTAGCTTTCAGGAGAAAGACAAATAACACGTGATACCACTTGTATGTGGAATCTAAAATACGGCACAAGTGAACCTGTCTATGAAACAGAAACCGACTCACAGACACAGAGAACAGACTTGTGGTTGCCAAGGGGGTGGGGGGAGGTGGGGGAGACAAGGATTGGGAGTTTGGGATTAGCAGATGTCAGCTATTATATACAGGATGGAGAAACAACAAGGTCCTACTGTAGAGCACAGGGAACTATATTCACTATCCTGGGATAAACCATAATGGAAAAGAACATGAAAAAGAATGTATATATATGTATAACTGAATCACTTGGCTGTACAGCAGAAATTAACACAAAAATGTAAATCAACTATACTTCAATTAAAAAAAAATTTTTTTTAAGAATTAGCCTTCAACATCACTGCTAGGTTAGGGGTCTAAATTCAAGTGAAGCCCCAAGGAAAAACGTTCAGAGAAGACCCTCTTGCCGAGCAGGGGCAGGAAACCACACTCCAGGGACCCCCGGTAGTTTTGACAAACAAGTCAAGGTGGTGTAAGGGGTCATGGCGGAGAAAACGGCACAGATCTGGGGGCTTTTCTGCTGACACTTCAAAAATCATGGATGAATTGGCAAGTCAAATCCTAAAGAAATCAGCATGCCTGAGGATTATTTTCTGTCAAGCAAAAAGCCAACAGGATTCATGTGACTTTTCACTTAATAACTAATTAATAAATTAGCAAACTCTTCCCCTCTTTCCTGTGATAAAGAGTTTGTTCGCTGATTTGTCTTTCAACTGGTTAATTAAGTGGTAGATGAACAGCACCATGTCCTCTTCAGAGTTAATCAGTCCCCAGCCGGCTGCCACCCGCTACCGTCCCCTGAGAACACCGGGCTTTCATTGCAAAAGCTGGGGTAGACCTTCCTCACCAGCCACAGACCGTCCACCTGTCATAGGGCACCGGGGCCCAAAGCCATCCAGGGAGCATATACGTGCTCAAACCCCCAGGTGGGAGAAGGGGCTTTGCACTTTTCATATCAACCATCTGAAAAAACAAAAATGAACAAACCAACACAACAGTGTTCCTCAGAAAGCCCTGAAAAACTGGTCAGAGGCAATCTCTGAAGCCCTAAGGGGCTGCTCTCAGAATGTGGGCCTTTAGCAGGTCGTGTGATCAACCAGAAATGGATCTACTACATGGCTATACCTCCACCCTCCCAGCTGCTCTTCTCTCTAGAAAAGTCCAGCATGGTGGAGCGAGGGGCTGGGGGAATTCTTGCACATTCAAGGAGATGATGAGATCAGTTATCCCAAGGTGGAGTCTATTTTTAATTCTGCACAAGTAGACAGGTGTGCAGCACACGTTCTCCTGCCCACTTAGGCAAAGGCCATGGAAAATACCAAAGGACCTGTTGGAAAGTGTTCCCCGGCCCTTGAAGAGTTTGCAGTCTTGGGACTTCCCTGGCAGTCCAGTGGTTAAGACTCCACGCTTCCAACACACGGGTTCGATCCCTGGTTGGGGAACTAAGATCCCCGTGTGCCGCATGGCGCGGCCTAAAAAAAAAGAGAGAGAGAGTTTGCAATCTTGGGAGAAAGATGCACCAGTGTTGGGCTTCCCTGGTGGTGCAGTGGTTGAGAATCTGCCTGCCAATGCAGGGGACACGGGTTCGAGCCCTGGTATGGGAAGATCCCACATGCCACAGAGCAGCTGGGCCTGTGAGCCACAACTGCTGGGCCTGCGCGTCTGGAGCCTGTGCTCTGCAACAAGAGAGGCCACGATAGTGAGAGGCCCGCGCACCGCGATGAAGAGTGGCCCCCACTTGCCACAACTAGAGAAAGCCCTCGCACAGCAACGAAGACCCAACACAGCCAAAAACAAATAAATTAATTAATTTTTAAAAAAATCTTTAAAAAAAAAAAAGATGCACCAGTGCACATGAGAGAGGCAGCGGGTGGGGTGACCGTGTGTGTGCACGTGTGTGTGTCTGGGCTTGCACCCCGCCACCTGTGTACATGCACCCCAAGGTCAGTGTATGTCATCTGGGAGCTGACTGTGGTCTCGCACAATCTACTCTCTGTGCTGATCTCTGATCTGACAGAGGCTGTAAACCAGCAGCTCTTGCACAGAGACAGCTTGCTAGAGACCCACTGTGGTATGGCTCTGGGGTTTCTGCTTTTTGTTATTTGCAATTAGTGGTTGCTAACAGTTAGCGATCAGGAGATTTGCCAAGGGCCAGGTAGCCTGTCTTTCCTGAGAAATGGAAAGGCCTGAGAAGCCAGGCCCCCATTCCCACAAAGCAGCAGCAGGCGGCCTTAGATGGGACAGGTGCTCCAAATTCACCACAGGCCCCACCACTCCCTACTGCCTCAAAGTCAGCCTGCTTCCCGCTGCAGGTTACCTGGGCCCTGTAGATGCTGGACCCCTGTGTGTTATACTGAATACTGGCCCCCAAGGATACTCAGGGTCTAATCCCTGGAATCTTTGAGTGTCCCCAAAGCGGACGTTGTAGATGCAGTTAAGTTGAGGATCTTGAGATAGGGGGATTATCTTGGATCGTCCCAGTAGACCCTGAACGTAATCACAAATGTCCTTATAAGAAGGAGGCAGGGGGAGATTTGACTACAGAAGAGGACAAGGCAAGCGAACTACAGAAGTGGAGATTCAAATGATGTGGCCAGGAGTTCCCTGGTGGTCCAGTGGTTGGGACTCCATGCTTCCAGTGCCCAGGGTCCGGGTTCCATCCCTGGCTGGGGAACTAAGATCCCACAAGCCCAGTGGTGCCGCCCAAAAAAAAAATGATGTCGTCATAGCCAAGGAATGCCAACAGCCACCAGAAGCTGGAAGAGACAAGAAACGATCCTCCCTGGAGCCTCGAGAAGGAAACAGCCCTTCTGATAACCTTGATTTTAGCCCCATAAGACACATTTCAGACATCCAGCCTCCAGATCTGTAGGAGAATAAATTGCTATTGTTTTAGCCAATAAGTTGGTGGTCAGTTTGTAACAGCAGCCGTAAGAAACGAACATAGCCTGTCAACTAATGAACGCAACAAACACCTTGAATGCCCAGAAGACAGTGGATGGACCCTGCCCTCAGGGAGGTGATACGCTAGCAGGAGAGGACACCTGACAATGATGGCAGAGTGTGGTCTGAGCAGGGACCCTGGGAACTTACCCGAGGCACTTGTAACCCAGGCCTGGACACCCCAGGACAGACTGTTTTCTAGCTTTATTTCCAGGAGACACGCACGCATGCATCTTTGTCAGGCAATGGAACTCCGCCATGGTGGCCAACCCTGGGGGGCTCACCTCGCCCGCTGGATGAACTGGGTAGCCTTCTCGGCATACTTCTGAGCGAGGCCGCTCAAGTTCACGGGCTGCTCCACGATGCTGAGGTTTTCATAGAGAGGAAGGGCCACGTCAGAGTAACAGCCCTTCTCAAGGTTCCTGTGTGGAAATCACAGATGGTAGAGCACTCATTCCCACGACCTAAGCAGTCATGGAGTCAAACAAAACGCTTTAATGCACTGAGGCTCATAAATACCAAACACTTAATAGCCTGGCCTCAAATGATTTTTCCAGTCTGCCATTTCCTCCAAGTGCAAAACCAATATAATACCTTCTTCTATTCCCTTTGAATAGACGTGTATGCTCCTTGGACAAGCCTGGCCATTCTGTAAATCTCACAACTTTTTTGAGCTAGGGATATGATTATACCCATTTTGCTGGCAGAGAGACTGAGGTTAAACAAACTACATTACACAGCAGAGTCCCAGAGGCAATCAGTAGCCCTGTTTTTTTCCACTGACCCCCTTAAATCATGACTTCTGTCCATGGGGTACAACGCTTGGTATTTTCCCAAGTCAACAATCAGGACTTTGTGTGACAAGACGTCTGACAAGAGGACAGATGGTTAGGAACAACTTTGGAATTTCAAACCATGTTTGGAAAATTGGAGAAACTTTAGCAACTGGAAAAAGTGAGGGTCAAACCAATTGTATCTCCTGGAAAAAAACAAACTCAGCCCTTGGTCTTACAGATGGAAATGAATCTGACATACGAATGGCCCAGCAGAGCAGCTGAATCATGACCCCGGCTGTGATCTTGGGTGAGTTACCTAAACTCTCAGAGCTTGACTTTCCATATGGAAAGTGCGGGGTTGCCCGGGCCTCTTACAGGGATAAGGAACGGTTAGCATTCACACTACTCAGCATACTAGGAATGCAATAAAAACTCAAGCCCTCTGTCCTGAGGGCCACAGAGAACCGGAAGAGAAGCTGAGAAAAATGGAGAGAAAAGGGTGGTCACGGGGGGCCTCTTGGGTAGGGAAACTGTCCTCCTGCTGCAGGGAAGAATTTGGGAAGAAATGAAAGCCCCCGTCACACATCTATGTGCACACAGACTTGTGCCGGAAGCTTAAGAGACAAGGTCAGACGGGTAAATAATCACCAAGGGCCACAATTTTTTAAAAAGAGAAAAAGAGCGCTGTCCCAGGTGTCACAAAGCTAACCTCCTCATTCGTGTCCAATCTTCCAGCTTTGGATGATCTTGTGGCTGCTCTATCATCCCTAACCTTCTCCCCCTTTTCCTCCTTCAGCCAACACTTTTCTTCTATTTGATTTAACACAGATGGAAAAGGGACCAGGCGGCTGTGGTCATCACAGCACGAGATGGCAGGGGTGCCACAGGTGTGAGCCCCAGGCGCCCGGCGGTGAGGAGAGCAGTGGCAGGTTCTCACATGGCGACGTCACTCCTCCCACTGCCAACAGGCTCTTGCATCGCCTGGGCATCTGGTGAAAAGGCAGCCCTCGGGGAGGGGTCTGAACACCTGCATTTCTAGCGAGCGCCCAGATGATGCCTGCGCCGCGGGTCCAGCGACCACCCTCTGAGTGGTCAGGAGAGAGGGGACCTGGGCTCCACACTCAGAGACCCAGACGGGACTCTCCATCCTTCCCTCTCATGACTCCACTGTGACCTGGGCCACCAGGCAAGCTTCCCTCCCTGGACAGTCAGGAGAAACACCTGCCTCACTCAGTGGTCCGGTGGATCACGGAGAAGCGCGCAGAGTGCTCAGAATGTAACAATTTCTCAACAAATGGCCATTATTATACTAACTATTGTGTTATTAATAAGCCCCTGAGACACGCTTTCCCCGGGCGGCTCAGACACCTGCACCGTTATAAACAATCCCAGTACACCGTCTGAACCGCACAGCACCTGGTTTCGGCTGCTTTATTACCTGAATAAGGTTTATTACCTTTTTCTGATAATAAACGTACTGCATGCTCATTACAGAATATTTGGAAAATACGGGAGAGGAAAAAAATGAAAACTCCTTAATGCCACAATCAGAGTGAATGAACCATGGTTACCATTTTGGCGTATTTCCTTTAGGGCTATTAAAGGCATAAATACAGAGGTAGTTCAGGTCACAGTGGAGATGATTTGTTTCCTGCTTTTTTCACTTACTATTCTATTGTGAGCATTTTCCCATTTCACTGAATACGTTTTTAAAACATCCTGTTGAGTGCCTGCACGGCATTCCAATGTCGAAACGCTGGCTTATTTCAGGGCGGGGGTGGGGCTTATAGGGAGCCCTGTGGACTTTTTCTCTCTCTATCTCCTTCCTTATGTCCGGTGTCAGGGCCAGGTGAGTGGTCCAGGAGCAAAGCCAGCAGGCAGAGGAGGGAGGCCACCTGTGTGAGACCCTGGGTCGCACCAGCCTCTCCCCAGCTGAGCTAAACAGTCCAAGGAACCTGGAAAATGCCAATTAAAAAAATGTTGTTCACCTCATCTTCATGAAAAGTGTTCTTGCACTCCATGCAAATAATACACTTAAATTTGCACTAATGGTACTCGATCTTTTTTTTTTTTTTTTTGGCTGCATTTGGGTCTTCATTGCTGCGTGCGGGCTTTCTCTAGTTGCGGCGAGCGGGGGCTACTCTTCATTGTGGTGCGTGGGCTTCTCATTGTGGTGGCTTCTCTTGTTGTGGAACGCGGGCTCTAGGTGCGCGGGCTTCAGTAGTTGCAGCATGCGGGCTCAGTAGATGCGACACGAGGGCCCTAGAGCACAGGGGCTTCAGTAGTTGTGGCCCATGGGCTTAGTTGCTCCGCGGCATGTGGGATCTTCCCGGACCAGGGCTCGAACCCGTGTCCCCTGGATTGGCAGGCGGATTCTTAACCACTGCGCCACCAGAGAAGTCCCAGGTACTCGATCCCTTTTTGCTATTGTAACTGATCCCCGTGGGCCTCTCTCATTTCCTTCTGATGGACCACACCCCCAGGACTTCACCTTGCTCTGGAGCCCAGAGCCGATGCCTTGGCTAGGATTACCTTGACGGTCTACCGCCCCGTGGACATGCCGGGCAAGGGGGGTGGTTGTAGCCGGGGGTGTCAGTGCAGCCCATGTCATGGCTGTACGGGATTCCAAAGTAGTAATCAAACCCTGGAAGAGAAGGAACGGGTTAGGCTATGAGCCTGCATTCTTACACCCAGGACAGAAATTTAATTTTCCATGATTTAATTCTGCAGTGTTATGGAGTATGTAATTAAAAGAGGATTTGATTAATATCCCTTTGTAGTATGCAAAGAAAACACTTTGTTGGGTTCTGGCTGCAAGACTAGATTTGCAAAACATCTTGTGATTAGCGTTAACCCTGCGTGGAAGGAAGTGGGGAGAACTCTTGAACACCTCCTGTTCCCAGTGCGATGATGGACACCGCTGGGAAATACCTGGTGAAAATCTACTACCTGCATGACGCTCTGAGGGATAAAAGAATATATTCTGCCCTCCAGAGGGGGAGGGTAAGAAGTAGAGATTCAGCTCTGAGAGATGGATTATCAGCAAGCCCACGAGTGGGGTCAGAGGACGTTACCCCCGGAGGCTGGGGGTGGGATGTGGTTGAGACGGGAATCTCATCGTGCTTCTCAGCAGAGCTGCCATCTCAGCTGGACGCGGAGCGCTGGCAGGATTGGGCTTGAGAGGGGGGAGGGGTATTGGAGGGAGGATGTGAGGGTCAAACTGAGACCTGAAATCCCTGTGTTGACTTTTTTCTGAGACCCTCCCTCATCCCATCTCTTCTCCAGCACAAGCTTCAGTGTGAAGTTTCCCACGGAACTCCCTACTCCCCCCCGAGCCCCTGCTTCAGTGAACCCATCAAACAATTTTTACTTCTCACCACGCGGGGCCTCTCGGGGGCCAAGTGTTCCCGGACACGTGAAGGACTGGGCCGAGGAGAACACTGATGGTCTCACGCTGGGGGACCCCGAAGGGTAGACAGGCACCAAAGAGGGGGGCCAGGAAAGGTGCCGGGCAAGAGGGATGTGCAAACAGAGGCAACCCTGGCACCTCAAACCCACCCAAGTGACCCTGCGAACGAAGGTGTCCTGACTCAGGAGAGCTGTCCCTCAGGGGCAGGATGGCTTAAACATTCATAGAGTCCTTTAACACAGAGACCTTTATTTTCTGTTTCCCAGGTAACCAATCCTCCAAAGAATTCTTACCACGGAAGTTGGGGTGATAAGAGCCATGGTGCCCAAGATGCCACTTGCCTGGAGGAAAACGAGAGAGAGAGACTTTGAGAGGAATCCCCGTGGGGGCTCCCAGCCCCTTGGCGGAGCTGATCCCACACTCAGGTCTCCACCAGCTTTGCCCTTTCCCGAGGACAAGCAAAGAGAGGTTCACATGCTGTGTGACAGCCAAGCCTCGTTCTCTGGGACCGACAGGGAGTCCCCAGGGAGACAGAAAGCAAGCAAGGATGACTCATGACCCAGGCAGGAAAGCGTGCAGGGAAGGGGGAAGACGAGCCATTACCGGGAGCCCAGAGAAGTGAGCAGGCTGAGCTTCTGCCCCCCAAAGAGGGTGCAGTGCCCACGGCAACCCCCCCCCCCAGGGCCCACCACACCTTCTGCTCGGCCCTCCTGCCTGGGGCCCTGCAAAGGACCCAAGGAGCAGGTGCACGGCCCAGACAGTCCCAGAGATGCCGTCCCCGCCTGGTTTCATCCTCCCCCTCTGCAGAAGCTGAGCGGGGGACCACCTCCCTGCTGCTGCCCGCCCGAGCGCAGGCCAGCAATGAGGAACCTCAGCCGCACCGCTCCTCCTCGCTCTGTAAACGCGTTCACTGGGGGACGCCAGGCGAGGCTGGAACTCCCTGACCTGCTCTCTGGGTGAAGATCCCAGGGAAGTCACCCACGAGGCGAGGGGATGAATCAAAAATGCGGTGCGAAGACCGAAACGGCGGCAGCGTGAAACAACACCAAGGACGGAAATGAACAGGCAACCACAGGAGTCTGACTCAGTAAATTATCTCACGTGGCCTCAGTACAATACTTCCAAACCATCTTTTCAAGACAAATGCCTGTGGCCAAAACGAACAACGGTGAATCGAGGTGAAGGGTATATGGGGGTCTAGGAGTCCCTTCTTGCAACTGGTCTGTAGGTTTGAAAACAAATGTAATAAAAAGTTAAGGGAAGTGGATTAAGCGTTATGTGGAATGCGTAGATTCAGCATGACATGGAAATATAAAATTATAGTACAATTTTAAAATTACTTCTAAAATCATAATAAACGTGTAAAATTATATCACCAGGAAATAGAAAATAATAGGAGGGGGAGAAAAGTAGGGCCGAGTGATAACATGTACAACTAGGGACAAACACATTAACACAGAGCAAGATTAGAAGCAAACAGTGAGTGCTGTCAATGGACTCGGTATTCCTTCAGCAGGTTTTTCATTTTCCCTGTAAGCGTGCTTCTAGGAAATTCACGATCTCAACAAGAAGGTACGCTTCAGTATCCTCTCCCAGAAAAGCAAAAGGTGTCATGAGTGGTGAACAGTGGATCTGTAATCAGTTTCCTTCTTGGGATTTAAAGGCATGAAGAAGGAGGGGCAAGTGAGATAGAACCCAGCTCGAGAAGAATCCAGTGCCCCTGACGCTGCATGAAGTGTTAGGGTCAGAGAGCCCAGGGACCAAAGCCCTCCCGCTCCCCCGGGCTGGGAGTCTTACATGGATGTGGGAGAGGACGGGTGAGGATGTTCGGCCCATAGTGAGAGCTTCAGAATAGTTCGTACCTCCGGGTACGGAGAGAAAGGGGTGAAAAGGAGAGCCGGTTGGGACCTTAATGGTCTCGTCCTCCCAGGACAAGGAAGGCCACACTGCAGTCTGATCTTCTGAAAAGTACGTCAGGCTCCTTGACCCAGAGGAGGAGCCAGGCCGACGCACCAGAAATGCCAGCTTCCTGCAGGTTAACGGGGGGCCCAGGGCCCCGAGGACATCCCCACAGGGACCCTCGTTGCCACTTCACGTGGTGGAGGGAGGAGGGAACCCCGCCGGGCCCAGCTCCCGGAGAGCCCAGATCCCAAGCACAGGCAGCCTGAGGATGCCGTCGGGATGCTGGGTTGCCTTGGCCTCTGTAGGGGGACCAGGGGAAACTAGCTCCATACATAGTTTAGTCCCCTGGTAGGTCGTTTCAGTTGCTGAGAGCTGAAAGCGTTCGCAACTTCTACAGCAAAGACATGAGCGGAAAAGCGGACACGAGCAGGGGAGGCGGCAGCGCACGAAAGCCCTGCAGACACAAAGCAGCCGCCACAGTAAATGCAGGGAGGACGGGGGTCCGGGCGGTGGAGGCCACGTTACCAATCAGCCCGGTGACGTAGCCAGCCCGCTGCAGCACTTCGGCCAAGGTGGTCTCGTTGAGCGGAAGGCCCCCCACAGAGGTGACTGCGAAGTTGCGAGGGACGCCGTTGCGGAGGCCGAGCCGGCCGGTGAGCAGCGCGGCCCGCGAGGGCGAACAGGTGGACGCGGCCGCGTGGAAATCCACAAACCTGCGCGGAAAGGAAAGCGACGGGGTCTGCCCGGCCACAGAGAGCCAAGCCAAGAGAAATTCAGTTCCCGGGGTCTCAGCTCCTGGGATTCCAGGGCTGGGGAAAAGCTCCAGGGTCACCCAGTCGTGGGACAGGTAAAGAAAATGAAGCCCAGAGATGCGTTATGCGACTAATCCAAGGTCACACAGCTAATTCAGATGGATTTGATCCAGCATATTGAATGGATCCCCTGTATTTGCAGGTTCCACATTTTGAATTCACCTACTCACTTAATGTATCTGTAACCCCCAAAATCAATACTCGTGGCTCTTAAGGGATAGTTCATGGATATACGCAGACCTGTGAAAATTGGCACATTTCCAGCCGAGGTTGGACAAGGTGACCTTCTTGTTTGGGCTCTCACAGATTCAGTGTTCACAGGGACTTTATAGAACATCACCACTGCTGATACAAGAGCTGACTATCTATTACTCCTTATATTAAGCCCAACCCTTTTTCAGACACTATGGAGAAACAGAGGAGTCTAGCCATTTTCTTACCCTCAAGGAACGTGAGTAAGTTGAATGTCACTAATGAAGGGGCAACCTGACTTCATGTGTCTCCTGATGGGATGCAATATGAATTCATAACACCAAGGATTCTTACCCAAAACGTTTAACCTGAATCTAGTCAGACCCCTGGACCTAATTTCCACATTACAGGAAAAAAAAGCTAATGCAAGACCAAATTAAATGACCCCACAAGAAAAGACTTTACCAAACCATTCTCTAGACGTTCGATAAGACAACCAGTCCCATCTCTTCAAACAGTCAACATCTGAGGGAACGATGGGATGGATGGGGCGATATTCTACATAAGGAAAGACTAAAGAGATAGAACCAAGGGCAATACATGAATCTTACTGGATCCCAGTTCAAAAGAGCTGGCAACACATTTGAGGGCTAATTAGGGAGGGAAATTTAATATGAACTGGATATAAAATGATATTAGGGGATTATCGCTCATTTTCAGGATTATGGTCATGTGGGAGAATGTTTCTATTCTTTTTCTTCTGGTTTTAGTGAGATATAATTGACACATAACCTTGTACTAGTTTCAGGGGTACAACATCATAATTTGATATAAGTGCATATTATGAAATGATCACCCAAGTAAAGTTTAGTTAACATCTGTCACCTCCCATAGTCACAAACTTCTTTCCTGTGATGAGAACTTTTAAGATCTCCTCTCTTAGCGACTTTCAAATACGCAAGACAGCATTGTCGACTCTCGTCCCCATGCTGTGCATCACGTCTCATGACTTACACCCAGAAGTCGTCACCACCTTCACCCATTCTTCCCCGCCTCCGAAATCATCCTCCACACTGATGCAAATGTCCTTCCACAGTGGGAATCGGATCACACCACTCTCTTACTGGAAAACACAATCTCTCTCTGCCTGCTTCTCGGGGCTCAGCTGCTGCCCCCCTCCTGCCTGAGCTGCCTCCTCACAACCTCCCAACCCCCTCACTTACTCCTGTCCGCTGTGCCTTTGCCCATGCTCTTCCCCCACTCCCCAAGCCCTCCCCCCAGTGTCCCACCTTATCTTCATTGACCAGTCCCAGTCGTCTTCAAGACCCCCCTCAAAGACTCAGATGTTACCCCCCAGGGTCATCCCCCCCGCCTCTCCCTCCCCCAACCAATCTGCACCTCCCCACCCCACGTGGAATCAAGGCCCCCTCTTCTCTACGTGATTAGATAGCCTTTGGCATCTCCTTTACAACACTGAACTCTAATTCTTCGTTTTCCTGTTTGGGGCAGCTTCCAGATGGCCACGAATCCCTCGACAGGCCTCCCAGGGACAGGCGGGGTCTGAGGTCCCCCCGCCCTTGACGCTGTGAGTGCTTTGACCCCCAGAACGATGCGAAGGTGACACTGCACCAGTTTCTGGGCTCAGCCCTTACGAGATTGGTAGCTTCCATCTCCTCCCTCAAAACACTCTGTGAGCCGCTGGGTGAGAAATCGACTCCCCCAACACTGCCCAGCTGGACGGGCCACCTGTAGGTGCTCTGGCCAACGACCCCGGCTGAGGCCACTGCGTCTAAACATCACATGTGTGAGTGAGGCCACCCTGGACCTCCCAGCACAGCCATCTGCCTGCTGAATTTCACCAGAGCCGCCTTGGTCAACACGACACGGTGAAGAATCACCCAACCGAGAGATGCCTGAATTCCTGACCCTCGGCACCATGAGACGGGATACAATGGTTGTTGTTTTGAGCTGCTGACTCTGGGGATGGTTTGTTACCCAGCAGTTCACCACCAGAGCAGCCTCTGTCTCCCACTGGACCATCCTCTCCTGACCGTTCAGTCCTCAGCCCAGCACGAGGTGGGCACCACCCAGCGCCTGTGGAGAGGGTGATGCCACCGTACTCTGCTTTTGTGCAACATGGTGAGTCTCTGCTGAAGAGACCTGGGCCTCAGTCCCAGAGGATGGGTGAATTCACAGAGCAGTGACACGCACCGAGAGGTCCCAGCGATGCCCGCCTGAAAGCGCTGGCCCGGCCCTGAAGCCACGCTCCTCAAGCAGACGTGCGATGCCTGCATCTGACAGAATGAGGGCAGGGGAGCTAAGTGCTCCAGCGCTCATGCTGGGTGCGCGGGTGCTGGGCGAGGCCTCCCTCCAGCCCCAGGGAGCTCCAGGGCCCCCGACTCTGGCTTCACACCCCTGCCGGCACCTCCTTCCTGTCTCTCCGTCCCCTGGGGCCGGAGGAGCACGTGCAGCGTCCCTTCTGCCCATCGACTGCTGGTCCCCTGGGTAACTTCCCAGGCTCCGGCTTCCCTCAAAGCAGCCCCAACTGCCCACATGCTGGGGCCGCAGGGAGTTCAATTCCTGGGGCAAAATCCAGGATTCTGGATGCTGCATGTGGCTGGCAACCGCTACCCTTGGAATCCCAAACTGATCTGCACTTCAGTGTTCATACTTTTCTCCCAAGAAAACGTTCACCTGTACCCAGCCTCTTCCGTTCCTTTCCTCCCAAGATTAAAGCACAAACCGCCTCCTAGTTCACACTCCTAAATGTTCCTTACAGTAATGACTATTGGGGCTTCCCTGGGGGCGCAGTGGTTAAGAGTCCGCCTGCCAGTGCAGGGGACACAGGTTTGAGCCCTGGTCCGGGAAGATCCCACACGCCGCGGAGCAACTAAGCCCATGCGCCACAACTACTGAAGCCCACGCGCCGTAGAGCCCGTGCTCCACAGCAACAGAAGCCACTGCAGTGAGAAGCCCGTGCACTGCAATGAAGAGTAGCCCCCGCTCGCCTCAACTAGAGAAAGCCAGCACGCAGCAACAAAGACCCAACGCAGCCAAAAATAAATTAATTAAGATAATACTAATGACTATTACTAGGACTAGATTACTACTACGTTACTACACACTCGGCAACTTTTATTACTCTCACAGCTAATGCTCATCAAGCTTCTAGAATCCAGGCACTTCTCTAAGTCATGAGCACCCATTGTCCCTGGACTCATTCTGGTTTGCAGGTGTAGTTCTGTATGGGTTGACCCAAGCTTGTTGGGGTCACCTCTTTATGCACAACAGTGGGAGCAGCTGCACGATTTGCAGGGCCCGGTGCAAAATGGAAACGCAAAAGGGCCCTTATTCAAAACCTGCCAAGCATTTCAACATGGCGACAGCAGAGCAGTAACCCACCACCCACACCATGGTCCGGAGCTGAATAGTGCGCAACCCGCCCAGCTGTACGCGGCAGCCCTGCTCCCCATTTACATTTCCTGCCCCCAATTCCTCCTCTCCCAATTTTCCATGGGGCAGCCAAAGTAATCTTAAAAACTGTTTATCAGCTAACATTATTCCTGGCTGGAAACCCACAAGTAAGTTCTCATTGCAATTTAGGTAAACCCCAAGTCACGGTCGTGGTCTACAGGCTCTCCAGCAGAGCTTCTCAAGCAGGGAGCTGGAGCACACAGATACAGCCAAATACTGAAAGCTAGTAGGTTTTCTGAGATCCAGTTCCTCCCAGCCCCAGGGGCCGCCAGGCGGGGCCCCGGGCAACTGGAGGTTCCTGGGCATCCGTGCCCTGCACAGTCCCAGGGGAGCGATCCCGTTAGAGCAGAGGACGGAGAGAGCCCTGCAGGTGGGGCGCCAGGCATCCTTGTTGGAGTCCCACGCTGGCCGCCTCCAACCGCCAGGAGCCTGGGTGGAGTTTCCCGGAACGGGGTGCAGAGGCCCTGACAGCACGCGGAAAGGTGGGAACGCCACGCCCCAGGGGATCTGGACCTGGGCAGCATCGGCGCTGTCCTCACCCCAGGCTCCCGCCGGCAGCCACACCACCCAGAGCGGCCCTTTCCAGGTCACCCCGAGCTTGTCCCTGCCTCAGGCCCTTTTCACGGCCCCTCCGTCCGGAAGCCTCTGTTCTGGTCTCCGCATGACGGGCCCCTTCTTTTCATCCGGGTCTCAGCTCTCATTTCACCTACTCGGGGAGGGCTTTCCTGACCTGACCACTCTCCACTGCATCACTGTTCTATTCTGTCTTGAGCCTTTACCCACTCGGACCTCACCTTGCTCATGGACTGGTCTCCTTGCTCGCTGCCCGGCTGCCCCTCTAGAATGGAGTCCCCGAGAGCCTGCGTGTGTCTGCCCGCTCCCACCGCCGCCCCCCCGGGGGCTGGTTCCCGACCTCAGGAAGGCGTGTTCTCTGATTTGGGCAGCCGGAGTCCTGCGCTCCACCGGTGAGATGGTTCCTCCCATCTGGGGGGACTAGGCCTTCCTCCGCCGGGTTCCCTGCGGGAACCAGACTTTGAGACGCTCCCAGTGGACACTCACTCCTGCCCTCACCCGTCTGTGCCTCTCAACAGACACACACGCACAGCACCGCTCAGCCCAAACCCTTCACTCTGGGCTGCTGGTCTTAGTTCCACCAGCCATACCTGGCGGAAGGACGATGGGGAGGGGACCACAGCCCTCTCCATCAGAGGCGTACCCTTTAGCAGAAGGGTCAAGACCTATGTGGGTAACCAGACAAAATACGATGAGCCCGGTCAGAGAGACACAGTGAGTGAGGTATGGGAGGTGGAGGGCAGGAGGGATAAAAGTGCGGGCAAACAGGCGTGGGTTCCTCTCCGGCCCCGTCTCCCTCTAGTGTGAGACAAGACAGGTAACTCCAGCCAGGCCTCAGTATCCTCATCTGCAAAGTGGGCACAGCCGGACCAACCTCACCAGGTTACGTGAGGGATCTGATGGCACGATACGCATCAAGCCCTTTAGCGGTGCTCCGGGGTCAGAGTAGATTTTTTAATTCATCGTAGTCTGCGTGATTGTTACCATCACTAGCTAAATGGGGAGGAAAAGCGCGTTTCAGGTGTGATAGGGGAGCAGCGTGCCAGGCATAAACGGATGGAATCCTAGGGGTGGTGGCACTCGGCTCCTGGCGGGACCACTCGGGCATCCTATTCGCGCCGCAAGTCCATACCTCGCAGGTCACCCCGGCCCCAACATGCATCCTCCCTGCGAGAGCCAGCGTCCACCCCCTCCAGTCAACCTGGCATCACCTCCGAGTCCCTCTGCTGTCCCCCCACCTGAATCACCTCAGCGACCTTCCGAGAAGCCAGGTACGCTCTCTCCAGCCCGGGTTTGCCCACGGATGGGTCATGCCGGCCCCCGGCTCCCGGTCTTCAGTGACTTCCTTCTGCTTGGCCACTGTAACTCACCACGCACAGGTCCAACCTCCCTCTCCAGCCCCTGAGCCACTGCTGCCTGCCTGCCTGCCTGCTATGGGTTGAACTGTGTCCTCCCCAAAAGATAAGCTCAAATCCTAACCCCTATACCTCAGAAGGCGACCTATTTAGAAACAGGGTCATTGCTGATGTAATTAGCTAAGATAAGGTTATACTGGAGTGGGGTGAGTCCTTAACCCAATGTAACTGGTGTCCTTAAAACAAGAGGAGAGAAACAAGGTCCTACTGTAGAGCACAGGGAACTATATTCAATATCCTGCGACAAACCGTTATGGAGGGGACTTCCCTGGTGATGCACTGGTTAAGAATCCACCTGCCAAAGCAGGGGACACGGGTTCGATCCCTGGTCCAGGAAGATCCCACATGTTGCAGAGCAACTAAGCCCGTGCACCACAACTACTGAGCCCGCATGCCTAGAGCCCGTGCCCTGCAACAAGAGAAGCCACCGCAATGAGAAGCCTGCGCACAGCAATGAAGAGTAGCCCCCGCTCGCCGCAACTAGAGAAAGCCCGCGTGCAGCAACGAAGACCCAACGTGGCCAAAAATAAATTTAAAAAATAAATAAATAAAATAAAACAATTTTAAAAACCATAATGGAAAAGAATATGAAAAAGAATATATATATATATATATATATATATATATATATATATATATATATATGTATGTATGACTGGATCACTATACTATACTTCAATAAAATTTTTAAAAAAAAAAGAAAAGAGGAGAGAGACACAGCGAGGAGACCTGCAGGTGAAGACACGGAGGGCAGATGGCCAAGTGACTGAGGGGACAAGGACTAGAGTTGGATTGCCACACGCTACGGAACGCCTGGGGCTACCAGGCGGTGGAGGGGGAAGGAGCTTCTTCTAGAGCCTCAGAGGGAGCGTGACTCAGCCAGCACATTGACCTTTAACTGCCAGCTTCCAGAACCGTGTGAGAGAACACATTTCTGTTGTTTTAAGCCCCTCCGTTTGTGGTGCTTGGTCACGGCAGCTCCTGGAAACGAACACACCAGCCTACAAATCCCCGAAGTTCAGCCCGACAGGACTCTTCTTCCTGGAACACTTCCCATCCCCCTCCCTGCCATCCCGCACCCCACGTGCAGCTCGCCAGCCCCATGCCCGACTTGGCCGTATCTCAGCCAGCAGGCCCGGCCTCTCTTCCTGCCCCTCCAAATCCCTACCTAACCTTCAAAGCCTCCCATTGTCACAAAGTCTTCCCTTATTCCCCAGAAAGATGGGTCTTGACTCTGACCTCTGGAGCTCCTGAACCTTCCTGGCAGCCTGAATGCAGACGTTCATCTGACGGTATCTGGGCACTTACTAGAGGGGTTTCCGTGGGGCTGCTGGTGCCCGTCCCGGCCCTCACATCCACGCACCCCGACGTGGGCCCATCGGAGCAGCACACCCTTCTCCTCAGCGACCGGGCCCACGACCTGAGCAGGGCTATTCAGAATCCCAAACTGGCATTTTCTGAACCAGGCAGAGAGGAATAGCTTTTTCTCCCCGCCTCGAATCTCAAGCTAAAATGATATAATCCCAGAAGGACAAGGGCCTCACCTCTCCCCCTAACCAGGAGCCTGAAAGAATGGGTCAACTGGCTCAGAAGGCCAGACGGAAGACCGAGTCTCTCCAGAGTTTAGTTCATGAGCCAAAGCTGTGCCCTTTTGTGCTTGGGCTGGTTGAGCTGCACTTCTGTTGTTTACAACCAGGGACTCCTGGCTATCTCACTGTGGCTGAAACAGGATAGGGGCCTGGAACGCAACGGGTAACAGAAGAAGGTCAATCTCTGCCCTCAAGCTGCACATGGTTCAGAGTCAGAGGCGGGTAATCCCTGCCTGTGAGGGGCCTCTGAGGGTCAAGCGCTCCTCAAGACAGTTTCGTGTAAGCTGAGACCTATAGATGCACACAAAGGATAAACATCCAGTCTGCTCTCTGTGTCTGTGGGTCTGTTTCTGCTCTGAAGACAGGTTCACTTGTGCCACATTTTAGATTCCACGTGTAAGTGATTGCAAATCATCTACACGTCGATAAAAAAATAAATAAATACAGTATAAATATCCGTTAACTTTATGTATGTTTGTCTTAGGATACTAAAAATAGCTACCACTTATCATGTGGCTACCACCCTAATCATACTACATATATCATTTCAAATCATCAGAATTCCATTTTACAGATCAGGAAGGTAAAGCAGAGAATGTAAGTAGCTTTCCCAAGACCGTGCAGCTGGCATGAACATGCATCTTACTCTGTCTAATCCCTGTTCCGTATCAAAGACCGTAGACCCCTACACGTATGAAATGACAGAGCTAGAACTTGAACCCAGGCCAGCCCGCCCCAAATACCATGTTCTTCCCAGGTCCCTTTCCATCTGGGAGAAGGCTGGCTGCAGCCGGGCTGGTCCACAGAAGGAACTACCTTAAAACTAGTCACTGGTCTTGGGCTGGGACAGTTCTGAGACTCACTCTTGCTGGTGCCAATCCTGACAGCCTGACTCACACCCACACAAAATACGTGAGCTCGTGAGGGACACCGGAATGCCTACTTCCCAGCTGACGTCCAAGGGCAGACAGAGGAACCAGAGCATCAGCAAGGTCAGTGTGTCTTCTTCCTGCACACGAAATCAGAATCCAAAGTTTGCCTTGGGGAGTGTGGAGTTAATGAACACAAAGGGAGTTCAAATGGGTCATAGAAAAAGTCCTTGTGTGCTAAGCTTAGGGGACTTTTGTCCACCGTGGATTGACCTTTGCCAGTGGGGCTGGGATGCTCAAAGGCTGTGACCACCACTTCTTCTTGCCTGGTGCTGCTGACTGAATGCTTGTGTCTTCCAAAAAATACATATGTGGAAGCCCTTCTGCCTAGTATCATGGTATCTGGAGGTGGGGCCTTGGGGAGGTGATTCCCTTTATATGAAGTCCTGAGGGTGGAGCCCCCATGATGAGATTAGTGTCCTTCTAAGAAAAGGAAGAGAGACCAGAGCTTTCTATCTGCCACGTGAGGATGGAGGGAGAAGATGGCCCTCTGCCAGCCAGGAAGAGGGCCTTCAGCAGAACCTGACCCAGCTGCCACCCTGATCTTGGACTTCCCAGCTTCCAGAACTGTGAGAAATAAACGTCTGTTGTTTAAGCCACCCAGACTGTTGTATTTGTTACAGCAGCCCAAGCTGACTGATACACCTGGGCAGTGCCAAAAATACCTTTCCTGGATACCATCGTGCCTGCCTGTTTTTACCACCTGTGCTAAGCATGGTCTCTCCTTGAACACGTTAATGCCATCCTTTTGCTATATGCTATAGCTATATGCTAGCATATAGCTATATGCTATAGCATATTTCTATGGCAAGATGTAACTCTGAGTTCCTCCCTAGACTGTAGGTTCTACGAGGATGGGGCTTCGAGGGGCAACTCCAGCCCCAAACAGAGTGCTTTGGTGGGACAGGGCCGCCCCAGCAAAATCTGGTGAATGAACCAACAAAACTTGAAGAGAGAGGCCCCCGTCGTCTGGTTGGAAAAGACACATTAGTCCATTTTCCACATAATCGCTTAAGCTGATGCTTTTAGGGCTCAGTTCCTTCCCCACTGTGTGTTAAAGTTCGTAGCTCAACTCTCAGGAACAATCTTATGTCCTTTGTTTCCAAGTCTTTAGAGAGCCCTGGCTGTACCTCCTTCTCCAAAATACCTACCAACACCCCACACAGCTCGATGCACTGACCCCCATGTCACCCTCCCCCTCCCCGCCCCTGCCTGCATTGGGCAGGGACTAATTAATAAGCAATAAAATGGTCTTGCTCTTTGGAAAGCTTCCTTTGTTTTTCCCCAAATCTATCTGGGCAGGCTCAGACCCGTTCACCAACAGGGGTCCTAATTAAAGTCTGAAACGACATTGTAAAGCGAAGCTAGAAATACAGAGCCAGACATTACAGCAGCCCGTGAGCAGGAAAAGCAACGCAAATTAACACACAGCCAGACAGAAACCAAAGCAACTCACCATTGCATCAATTACGCATATTAGAATCGGGGAACGTGAGCACAGGAAACGCCGCCCCGAAAGCCTCGGAGAGATATAACGTTGCGAGGTGAAGCGTGTCCAGCCTTCATTTATAAGGAATTTAAAACAAAGGATGAGGTCTGCTGTGCCCACTCTCTAAATTGCTATGTGACTGGAATAAAAGCTGTCTGTGCTCCATTCATAATTTAAAGGCTTGGAGGTGGAAATGGGTTTTTTAAATCATCTGCTGAGGCCTTTGCGTGTAGAGGGACACAGGTGGGTAGTGAGACCTGGAAAAGGCTGGAGTAGGACTTAGATGGACCAGCTCAGCTCAGCCTCCACGTTGCCTTCTGTTAAATGGGAAGGATGTTAAGTGAGACCATTAAGACAACCAATAGGAAGGCCCTTTGAAACTGCAAGCAGGGACCTCCCTGGTGGTCCAGTGGTTGGAACCCCACGCTTCCACTGCAGGGGGCCCAGGTTCGATTCCTGGTCGGGGAACTAGGATCCCACAAGCTGCGCGGCCAAAAACACCAAAAAAACCCACAAACAAAAAAAGCTAAAAGAAATGTGGCAGCAAATAGCCAACTTGGTGTGTTTTGCTGACTCATTCACTCATTTATCCATTCATCCATCCATCCAACCATCCACTCCTACTCTCGTTCTTTTCAATAAAAGGGCTCCTGCCAGCCAAGCTTGGTATAATCCTTGGCAAGTCTCCCCTTCCCTTTCCACACTCCTGCAGTGGACATGTGTGCATTCACTCTCGAGGAAGGACACCAACAAGCTATGCAACAACGAGATGGACGCACAGGCATCTCGGGGCCTCCTAGATGGGACACTTCTGCCCACTGCCACAACCCTGAGCTGAGCCATCCTGGAAACACGCCCCCTGCCCTCCCAGCCACCAGCACGGGCCGGGCCTAGCGGGTGGAGCAGGCCATCCCAAATGCAGCCGACGAATTCAGCGCTCAGGGCCCCCCAGACGTCTGAGGACACGCAGGATGCCCTTCGCCAGCTGCTCAGTCCACGGGTCCAGCCTTAAAATGCCCTATCCCAGCCGTCCTCTCCCACTAGAATGCCAGCCTGACCCCGCAGAGTGAGGGTTGTTTATTGTTTCGATGCATCTGCAGCACCTAGGACAGTGCCTGCAGGGTGGGGTCTCTCTACGAATATTTGTTGAGTGAATGGGCACCTTTCAATTCTGGGTCTTTGCCCTTTCTTTTCCCTCTGCCTACAAAACTCTCTCGTCCCCCTTCTGGCTGATTCCTACTCACCCTTAAGGGCTCAGCGTTCAGGTCCTAACCGATAAGCTTTATGGAGTCCCTCCTGGCTTCCCTCTGGACAAGTGGCCTTTCTTTCCTATGGTCCCACAGCACTATCTTTCACATGCTTCTTGCTGCGAGCTTTATCGTCCAAAAGGTGAGAAGCCCAGCATGGACCTTTCTCATTTGCGCCTGTGACCGATGTATTCGTAATGTGCTAATTCTGTCCCCCGGAATGTCAATTCAATTACGTCCAACTCAGCTTATAAAAGCCCCAGGGGTGGGAGAGACGTCAGGAGTTCCTGCTCTTCCTTCTAAAGGATGGCTTTCCTGTCTTTTTTTTTTGCCACCAGGCTGTAACCCTCTTAAGGGCAGAGCTGGCTGAGGTCTCCCAGTGTGACTCATGACCTGCCCTTAGTAGAGATTTGCTGTTGAATGACTGCAGTTGGGAGGCTTAAAAACAGAACAAGTGGCAGCCACTGGACACGCCATTGCGCACCGACACTTGCGAAGCAGGCTGGCACCAAGGTCTCACTGGAGAACATCTCAGCTCCCCTTCCCTGAGATTGGCTGTCACCTAGATCACCCCATTCCTGCACGTCCCCGTCTGCTACACGAGGATAAAACCCCCAGTCTTCACCTTGCCCCAGTGGACAGGTGGGCATCACGTGATTTTTATGTCTATTTGACCTACTTACCCGAGAACAAAGAGGTAAAACTGCCTGTCCCGTGATGCTGAGCATTTACAGGGGGAAAGACAGGATAGGACGTCCCAGAGCAAACAGCTCAGAGGTGAAGATCACAGACAAGAGGATTTCTCCCCAGTGAGGGTCCTGCACCCCAAACCTGAATTACTGTGTGGGGTCAGGGGGTGGGGTGGACAAAGCTGTAAGGGGATGGCATGGTGGGGGGAGGGTCTTTCTCTTGCTGATACAAGTCTCGTTCAGAAAGTTCTTTCTGCCCTCGCTCTTGGGGTGTCTACCAGACCTCACTCCCCTGCGGTTTCCAGCGCCAGCCTGGCTCCTGCAAAATCCCAAAGGCGGCAGAACGGCTGAGAAAGTCCTGAGAGGTAACATAGTACATGAATTTCTGCAAAAAGTCAATTCTGAAAAAAGAAGTCGCACCCGGCTTTTGACTGCATTGACAGCTCAGTTCATTCCTCACGGGGGCCCTTTAGAGAAACCGCCTCAAGCGCCTGGAGCCTCTGACCTACCCGGGGTGAACATTGATCTCTGATTCCAAGCTCAGCGCCACTGCCTAGAACTAACTCTCAGTGCTGCCGGGACTTGACTCAAAATTAAAATGAGGGCAGAGAAGGCGTGAAGCAGGGAGGAAGAGAAATCAAGGTACACAGTTAACAGATTACACATCGATTTACAGAAGGAAACGTATGTACAATATACTGTCACCTTCACCCCTATGTTCATTGCAGCACTATTTACAGTAGCCAAGATATGGAAGCAATCTCAGTGTCCATCGACAGATGAATGGATAAAGAAGATGTGGTATATACACACCGTGGAATATTACTCAGCCATAAAAAAAGAATGAAATAACGCCATCTGCAGCAACATGGATGGACCTAGACAATATTATACTCAGTGAAGTAAGTCAGACAGAAAAAGACAATTACTGTGTGATTTTACTTATATGTGGAATGTAAAAAAGAAAACAAATGAACAAACATAACAAAACAGAAACACGGAGTCATAGACACAGAGAACAAACAGGTTGTTGCCCAAGGGGAGAAGGGATGAGTGAAATGGGTGAGGAAAATTAAGAGGGACAAACTTCCAGTTACAAAATAAATGAGTCACAGGTACGAAAAGTACAGTGTGAGGAATAATCACTAACTATGTAATACCTTTGTGTGGTGACAGATGACAAATAGACTTATCATGATGATCATTTCGATATGTACAGAAATAGCAAATTGCTCTGCTGTGCACCAGGAAATAACATAGGCTTGTAGGTGAATTACGAAAACAAGCAGGAACCCGTGGGGCACTCCTGGGCACAAAAGCCTTTCCATGTCCCCCATTTCTTGTTTGTAGGAAATAGGCTTCATCCAGCCTCCTTGACCTTCCCTGAGTTCCAAAGGTCAGATTCAAATAGTTGTTAATCAGGGAAGGGAGGGGATGCAGAAGCAAGGGAGGGGCAGTCAAGAAAGAGTAGTGAAGCCTTGGGGCAGGTCCTGGTTCCCCCTCAAACAATATACATAACAATATATCTTCCAGCTCTTCTGTAGGAACTCCCACACCTAGCCAACTTCAGGATGAGCACCAGATCCCTGGAGCCCCGCCCTGTTACCTCACCACCAGCCAATCAGAAGAAAGCCACACGCCCTGCAGCCCTCATCCCGAATTTTGCCTGTAAAAACTTCTCCGCCAGAACCATCAGGGAATTCGGGTTTTTTGAGCACAAGCCACCCGTTCACCTTGCTTGGCCCTGTAACAAACCTTTTTCTGCTCCCAACTCTGACTTTTCAGTTGGTTTGGCCTCCCTGTGTTTCGGGCATCTGAACTTTTTGGTTGGTTTGGCCTCATTGGGCACCGGGCACACAAGCTTGCATTCAGTAACAATCGTACTTCAAAAACAAACTCAGAAAAAAGAGATCAGATTTGTGGTTACAGGGTGGAGGGAGTGTGTGGCAAAGACGGAATGACGGGGTCAAAAGGCACAAACTTCCAGTTACAAGATAAATAAGTGCCAGGAATATAATGTACAACGTGACCAATATAATTAACGCTGCTGTGCGTTATATACGTTATGTATTTTGAGAGAGCAAAATCCTGAGTTCTCATCCCAAAGAAAAAAATGTTTTTCTATTTTTTTAATGTTGTATCTCTGTGAGACAATGGATGTTCACTAAACTCACTGTGGTCATTTCATGGTGTGTGTGAGTCAAATCATCATGCTGTACACCTTAAACGCATACAGTGCTGTATCTCAGTAGCACTGGAAGAAAAAAGAAAAATAAAATTAAAAAGGAAACGATACAGGGCTTCCCTGGTGGCGCAGTGGTTGAGAATCTGCCTGCCAATGCAGGGGACACGGGTTCGAGCCCTGGTCTGGGAAGATCCCACATGCCACGGAGCAACTGGGCCCGTGAGCCACAATTACTGAGCCTGCACGTCTGGAGCCTGTGCTCCGCAACAAGAGAGGCCGCGATGGTGAGAGGCCCGCGCACCGCGATGAAGAGTGGTCCCCACTTGCCGCAACTAGAGAAAGCCCTCGCACAGAAACGAAGACTCAACACAGTCATAAATAAATAAATAAATAAATAAATAAAAGAACGTGAATTTCTTAAAAAAAAAAAAAAAAGAAACGATACGCTGCCAACTTCATTTCTGAGCCAGCCTGGCAGACACCTTAAGTGAGTGGACGGTATCTGGGCTTCGCCGGTGGGGCCACTGCTGTCCCACTGTCACTGGTCATCCTCCTCCCTCCGAGACACCTATGGCTCATAACCGCTCAGGTCCTCAAACCCCAGTTTGGACAGCCTAAGGCATTGCTTGAACCCAGTCACCCAGCCAGGAGACTTATTCAAGTTACATCTCAACCCAAGAATTTTCAAGAAATACGTTGCTCGCTCATCACAGGTGAAACTGAAACCACGCAACTCACATTGGGACTTGAACGCACGTTCTTTTAACCGAGATCACACACCTGGTCTCAGGACTTAATGAAGCTCAGGTTCTGGATGTCTCATCGCAGAAAGAATTCAGTGAGAGACAAGGTAGTAAGTAAGAAGTGGATTTATTTAGAGAGAAACACACTCCAGAATGTGGGCCATCTCAGAAGGCAAGAGCAGCCCCAGGGTATGGGGTTATCAGTTTTTATAGGGGTGGGTAATTTCATAGGCTAATGAGTGGGAGGAGTATTCCAGCTATTTTGCGGAAGGGGTGGGGATTTCCAGAAACTGGGCCACTGCCCACTTTTTGACCTTTATGGTCGGCCTTGGAACTGTCATGGCACCTGTGGGTGGGTCATTTAGCTTGCTGATGTGTTACAGTGAGTGTATACTGAGGCTCAAGGTCAAGTGGAGGTCGACTTGTCTGCCTTGGAACTGTCATTGCACCAGTGGGTGTGTCATTTAGCTTGCTGATGTGTTACAGTGAGTGTATACTGAGGCTCAAGGTCAAGTGGAAGTCGACCTGTCTGCCATCTTGGACCTATTTGGTTCTAATCAGTTTATGTAGTGTCCTCGGACTATGTCATTCTTTTAAAGGTTTTGCCCTACCCCCTTCCCTCCTGTTTCAAAACTAGCACCAGCCTTTCCCTGGATGCTCTGTGGGCAAGACCCAAACTAGTGCTGCATTATCAAGCTCATCCACTGGGTTCTCGGAGAGATTTAAACATTGTTCAGACCACTCGAAATGCTGGCTGAGATGCCCATGAAGGGCATTTGTCCTTTTCTCTTTTTTAAAGTATGAGCAATGCACTCCTCTAACCCCTATTGTGATGCAAGTTTTCTAAGTGCTTGAAAAGTTTAGGTTTTAGTGGATTATGAAGTCCCTGGCATTTTCACTGAAATTCCAACATTTCGATTTTCTTCTGGTTATCATATCACTTTTAAACTTGCAAATGTTCAACAGCACTGCCCAGCTCAGATTTGCACAGGACACTGGCAAAACGGGAGCCCACAACGTCAAAGGCGAGACACGTTGGCTGTTGAACCTACTGACAAGGGCAGGAGGCCTTGCTGCCCTGCAGTGCACGTGTGGGCCATCTCTGGACATAGGGAGCCCCAGACAGCAATGCCCCCTGGGAAAGAGATGCGGCAGCTTTCATGCGTTTCACAAATAAATTGTCTACCATTGTCTTGGTGGGAACGTAAGGTGGTGCAGCCACTGTGGAAAACAGTATGGAGGTTCCTCAGAAAACTAAAAATGGAACTACCATATGATCCAGCAATCCCACTCCTGGGCATATACCCTGAGAAAACCATAATTCAAAAAGATACACGTACCCCAGTGTTCACTGCAGCACTATTTACAATAGCCAGGACATGGAAACAACCTAAATGTCCATCAACAGATGAACGGATAAAGAAGATGTGGTACATACATATATATAATGGAATACTACTCAGCCAAAAAAAAGAACGACATAATGCCATTTGCAGCAACATGGATGCAACTAGAGATTATCATACTAAGTGAAGTAAGTCAGAAAGAGAAAGACAAATACCATATGATATCACTTATACATGGAACCTAAAATAGGACACAAATGAACATATCTATGAAACAGAAACAGAATCAGGGACATAGAGAATAGGTTGGTGGTTGCCAAGGCAGGGGAGGGGGATGGGGGAGGGATGGATTGGGAGTTTGGGGTTAGCAGATGCAAACTGGTATATATAGAATGGATAAACAACAAGGTCCTACTGTAGAGCACAGGGAACTATATTCAGTATCCTGTGATAAGCCATAATGGAAAAGAATATGAAAAAGAGTGTATGTATATGTATAAGTGAATCACTTTGCTGTACAGCACAAATTAACACAACATTGTAAATCAACTATACTTCAATAAAAAATAAATTAAAAAAAAAAAAAACCTCACCAAAATGTACTTTTAAAATGGGGCCATTTGGGACTTCCCCAGTGGTCCGGTGGTTAAGAATCCGCCTTGCAATGCAGGGGGACGCGGGTTCGATCCCTGGTCGGGGAACTAAGATCCCACATGCCGCGGAGCAATGAAGTCCGTGCCACAACTACTGAGCCCGCCCACCTCGACTATGGAGAAGCCCGAACGCCGCAACGCAGAGCCCGAGCACCACAGTGAAAGACCCCGTGTGTCGCAACAAAGATCCCGTGCGCCACAGCTAAGACCCAACGCAGCCAAAGACTAAATCAATCAATAAAATGTTTTTCTTAATAAAAATAAAATGGGGGCATTTGATCATATGTAAACTGGACCTCATTAAAGTGGATCCCGAAAAATGCTAGTCAAAAAAAAAATTGTTCATCATCATCATCATAAATTGTTTAATGTGGTGAATCTGCAAGCTGGATAACCTGCACCCACATGTCAGAGAGCTGACTGTAATAGTAAAAACACTTCATTTCTCTCTGGGCCCCAGTTTCCCCCACGTGATGTGTGACGTGGACGCTCTCCGATGTGAGCTGCTGGAAATGAGTTCAAGGCCATGGGGTCTTAGGCCGCAACCCCTATTCTATCTCCGTGGAACTGGAGTTTAGGAAGTCTGAAAAGGGACCCCAAAACCAAGGCTCTGAAAATGTTGCTTCTTCTTTTTCCCCCGGCCGCACCATGCAGCTTGTGGGTTCTTAGTTCCCGGACCAGGGATTGAACCCGGGGCCCCAGCAGTGAGAGCTCAGAGTCCTAACCACAGGACCGCCCAGGAAGTCCCAAATTGTGCTTTTCTTTCCCCAAGGATTCCCTTTTCTTGCAACCATGATGACATCGTAATTATGTTGTGAATGGTGCCTCTTCTGACCACAAAACTGGCAAATTGCATCGACCATAGATTGAAAAAAACATGAACGGGGACTTCCCTGATGGTCCAGTGGTTAGGACTCCCACCCAGCGCTCTCACTGCTGGGACCCCTGGTTCAATCCCTGGTCGGGGAACTAAGATCCCACGTGCCACGTGGCAGGAAGGAAGGAAGGGAAGAAGGAAGGAAGGAAGGAGGGGAGGAAGGGAGGAAGGAAGAAAAATGACTTGGGGACTTGGTGGAGGAATGAGCAGAATCAAGCAGATTCCGAGAGGACAGCTGAGTCTCACGGCCCAGCTTGGGGAAGGATGAGGGTCCAGCACAGACAGAGGGAGGAGCTTCTGGAACAAAAGCTGAGCCAACATGCTTGACCCTCCAGCCAAGCGAGGGGGATGGGAGGAGAGCAGGGCAGCAGAGCCAAAGGTTCAGGGGAAACATAAGAGCTCACACCTACCAGGGACCTGCTGCTGTCTTACATGACTTAACCCATTTCCTCCTCAAAATGACCCACGATGATGCCACTACTGTCCCATCTTAGAGATGGTCAGACTGAGGCCCAGCAAAGTTTAGTCACGAGCCTGGTGTCCCAGAGCTAGTAAGTGACAGAGTCGGGCAGCTTAGTTCCAAGTCCCGCTGCGGTTAACTCGCCTCTGCCTGTCCAGAAGCTTAGATCCAGAAGTCCGAACCCAGGCACACAGATTTTATCGAGCACCTACCATGCTCCAGGCATTGTTTTAAGCACTGGAGCCATGAACAAGATAGATTAGATGGTTCCTCTAGGGGGCTGACATTCCAGGATGAGAGACAGGCAATAAAGAAGAAGTAAACAAAGATCATGTCGGTGGTGATATGGGTCATGGAAACAAATCAGGAGAAAAAGTGAGAGACACACTTGGTGAAGGGTTAGGGAGGTCAGAGAGGCCTCCTCCAGGATGTGACACTGGAGCCGAGACTGACCGGCCACTCAGAGCCTGAGGGGAGATCTTGCCAGGAAGAGGGAAGGAACAGCCAGTGCAAAGGCCCTGAGGCAGACGGAACGTGGGGAGGGGCTTGGAGATGAAGTCAGAGCCAGCAGGGGGAGATCGCAGGCATCTGCAGCCTTGGCAACCACACACTCTCGGCCGGTGGAGTCTCCTGTCCAACGGCTGCATCAGTGACTGACATCTCAACCACGTCTCTCAGTTGCCTCTTCCACCTTCACGGCACAGAGGTCCTTTGTCAGCTCCAGAGGGAGGGGAACTATCGAGGCTCTAATCTGCACCTCCTTCCACGGCCTCCTTCCCTCTTCGTGGCAAAGCCAGCCCAGGCCTTGAAGGACACTCTCGGTAAATTCACCTCAACCTCCCAGCCCTTAACGATAAGGCTCTAGAGTGACAGCACGTTGATTCAGCCACTCACTAACTCTGGGTGAGTTACTACCTTGATTTCCTCATCTGTGAAAGAAGAGAAGCATCAGGTGGTAGAACGACCTGAACGGGGCGATGCCCAGAGCCTGGTACCTTGCAAGCACTGGTACGGGTTAGTTACTGTCACAGCTGTTGGGTTGATTCAAATACAGCTGTTGGCCCGGCGTGCACGGTCCACGTAGAGATTTACTGGGGTTTGTCCCTGGACCCCGTTCCTCCTTCCATGAGTTATCACTTAGACCTTTCCATAGGCAGAGTAGCAAATTCACACTGACCATTCAGATGGATATTGTTTCTCATACCAATAACAAAAATAACCGTAGCTAACATTTATCTGCGTCTAAGGTGTGCCAGGCTCTGCGCTAATGCTCACATAGCTAATTCTTCATTTAACCCTCACAACATCCTATGAGGTGGGTGCTGCCATTGCCCCCCTGCAGAAAATGAAAGCAAACCTCCGAGGAATGAGGTGGCCCGTCCAGGGTCATACAGGTGGAAAGTATTAGAGCTGGGATTTGAACCCAAGCCATGTGGCACCAGAGCCTGCCCTCTTAAGCAGGATGCTTAATCTTCAAAGCAACAAACATCTCATGAGTAGGTGCTGCGTTTCAGACTATGTTAGGAGCAGAGGCACAGATATGGGTCGTATAATGGCTAATTATAGTATTATGGGTGTAGTACAAATTATATGTGTAGCAGTAATGTCTCTGGGTTGAATCGTGTCCCCCCAGATTTCATGTCATTCCAGAACCTGTGAACGTGGCCTTATTTGGAAATAGGGTCTTTTCAGACGTGATCAAGTTGAGATGAGGTCATACTGGATTAAGATGGGCCTTAACACCAATGACTGGTGTCCTTACAAGAGGGAGGTTTAGACACACACGCAGGGAGGTATGTGAGCTGTGGAGGTGGACGATGCAGGGGTGAGGCTGCAAGCCAAGGGCTGCTGGCAGTCACCAGAAACCAGGAGAGACGCCTGGAATGGACTCTCCTTCTGAGCCTACAGAAGGACCAACCCCGCCTATGCCTTGATTTAGGACTTCCAGCCTCTGAACTCTGAGAGGATAAATATGACTAGTGGCCTATCTGAGGCCACTAATTTTTCTTATAAGTCTAGTTGATTGACCGTGTTGTGCTAGTTTCAGGTGTACAGCAAAGTGATTCAGTTATACATATATATATTCTTTTTCATATTCTTTTCCATCATGGTTTATCCCAGGATATTGAATACAGTTCCCTGTGCTCTACAGTAGGACCTTGCTGTTTATCCATCCTCTATATAATAGTTTGCATCTGCTAATCCCAAACTCCCACTCCATCCCTCCCCCACCACCCCTCCCCCTTGGCAACCACAAGTCTGTTCTCTACGTCTGTGAGTCTGTTTCTGTTTCGTAGATAAGTTCATTTGTGTCATATTTTCGATCCCACATATAAGTGATAGCATATGGTATTTGTCTTTCTCTGTCTGACTTACTTCAGTTAGTATGATCATCTCTAGGTCCATCCATGTTGCTGCAAATGGCACTATTTCATTCTTTTTTTTTTTTTTCCCACACGTGGGAACTAAGACCCCACATGTGCAGCATGTGGGGTCTTAGTTCCCCGACCAGGGATCGAACCCGCACCCCCTGCAGTGGGAGCACGGAATCTTAACCACTGGACCGCCAGGGAAGTCCCAATATTTCATTCTTTTTCACACAGGCCACCTAATCTGTAGTAATTTGTTGCGGCAGTCCTAGGAAACGAACACACTAATAAAAGGGAGACAATAGAAAAGATAGTTTCTCAAGTCACCCTTAGCCCCCGTTTGGCAATAAGCGTTCTTTCTGAAAGTCATGGTTCCCCACTGGCGGTGAGTAGGCAGGGAAAAGCCCGTGATGAATCAATCCCTGGCCTCACAGGAAGCTTGCTTTCCTGTCAACAAAGCACAGGGTGAAAAGCCGTCAACCTCAGGCCAGAGGGCTGTCTGCCTGGCCACAGTCACAAGGCTCCGATGGAGAGAATATTTTCATCCAAGGGAGGAAGAAGTAGCAGAGCCCACCCAACTGTGTTTGCTCTGGTCCCCGAGATGCCCTTTCCGCTCAGCTGAGAGCGTGCAGGTGGGGACAGCTCATAAGAAGAATCCCGAGGCCCACAAATCGCGGTTTAAATAATGGGCCAGATATTTCCCCACAAACCCACTCGACACGAAAAGCAGAAGTTCTTAAGCACTTGGCAACCCAGTTCCCCTTGAGGATCTGTTAAATGCTCTGCGCTAAAGCTCAACCCTAGGGAGGGAGAAAAAAAAAATCTGACATGCAAAATTTGGGGTGACATTTCAAAGCACCCTGGACTCCTGAAGCCCATTTACTGGCGAACAAATACTTCTGAATAGCCTACTAGGTGCCGGGCACCGTGCTAGGAAAACAAGGGTGGAAGAAGAGACAAGGCGTTTTTCTTCCTGAAGCCCAGAGCTAGAAGGGCAGTGTATAATCTCCCGTGGCTGCCATAACAAATCACCACAAACTGGGTGGCTTACAGTGATAGAAACGTATCCTCTCACGATGCAGGAGGCGAGAAGTCTGAAGTCAAGAGGGCAGCAGGGTCGGCTCCGTCTGGAGGCTCAGAGGGAGAGTCCGCCCAGGCCTCCCGCCAGCTTCTGGCGGCGACTTTGGCGTGTAGGTACACCACCCCACCCTCTGCCCCCCTTCACGCCACCTTCTCTGCTGCACGTCCCTCTGTGTCCCCTCCTCGTCTTACAAGGACTCCGGTCGTTGGATTTAGGACCACTCTAAATCAAGTAGGGTATCACAGAGGTCTGTAACTAATGACATTTGCAAGGACCCTATTTCCAAATAAGGTCACGTTCTGAGGCTCTGCGTAGACATGAATTTGGGGGTGACGCTGTTGAACCCAACACAAGTGGCTAAGCAGTCACCATGGAGAGCAGCCAAGGTACACCTGAGGCATCCAAGAAAGGGTTCCTGAGGACCTCATGTGGAGTCAGGAACCAGATGGTGAGTAGAAACTAAAACAGGAGTAGTGGAAAGTGCATCAAGAAGAACTAATCACTATATGTATCAATGCAATAGATAACCAACAAGGACCTACTGTACAGCACAGGGAGCTCTGCTCAATATTCTGTAATAACCTGTGTAGGAAAAGAATCTGAAAAAGAATGGGTAGGGGCTTCCCTGGTGGCACAGTGGTTGAGAATCTGCCTGGACACGGGTTCGAGCCCTGGTCTGGGAAGATCCCACATGCCGCGGAGCAACTAGGCCCGTGAGCCACAACTACTGAGCCTGCGCGTCTGGAGCCTGTGCTCCGCAACAAGAGAGGCCGCGATAGTGAGAGGCCCACGCACCGCGATGAAGAGTGGCCCCCGCTTGCCGCAACTAGAGAAAGCCCTCGCACAGAAACGAAGACCCAACACAGCCAAAAATAAATAAATAAATAAATTTTTTTTAAAAAGTAAAAAAAAAAAAAAAAAAAAAAGAATGGGTATATGTGTATGTATAACTGAATCACTTTGCTGCACACCTGAAACTAACACCACATTGTAAATCAACTATACTCTAATATAAAATAAAAATTAAATTAAAAAAAAAAGAAGAAGAAGAAGAACTAATCACATAGGTGAGGCCCAAACAGAGGGAGGCAACAGCTGAAGACGCCACTGGACAGGAGGGGCCGTGCAGAGGACCAGTGCAGAGGATGGGCCGGGCTTGTACACTGCTCTTCGGAGTTTGGATTTTATTCTTAGGGTCACCAAATGCCTTTGAAGGATTGGAAGCAGAGGAGTGTTTCTAGAAAGTTCACCTTGGCTGAGGTGAGGACGGATTGGAGAGGGTGAGACCAGACGCAGGGACACCAAGGGTCCCTATCTCAGGGGAAAGCTCCCGGCTTAAGGATGAAAGTGGCTGAAACTCCAGAGACACCCCATGTGTTGTCCTAACCAGCCGGTTGGGATGATTCCCACGGAGCCAACAGGAGGGGTTTAACCCAGGCAGGTGGGATCTGAGCGGGCCAGTCAGATCAACGTCAGCCCAAGAAGAAAACCGATCTAAAATATTCATAAAACTTCGATCAGTTCAGATATACACCTCCTCCCCTTTTGTGGTCCCTTAGCTTTAAGTGCGCCTTAAATGGACCAGTAAGTCCTGTCCGCTCACAGATAAGAAAGTCCTTTGGCCTTCATGTGCCCCGCTGACTTTCAGTCACTCTTCAAGGGCACCTTCTCCCTTAAACCCCCAGGCTGGGGTCCACACCCTCCCCACAGACTCCAAAAATTCCTGATGCAGCCTCTCGGACTAGATTGTAATCTGTACTTTCCTTTCAACCTGTCTCCACTATGAGAGCTTGAGGGCAAGGATTGTTATTTGTTCACCTTTGTGTTCCCAGCTCCTAATACACACACACACACACAGACAGACACACACAGAACAAGTGTTATCAGAATTCCCGGGCAGTCCAGCAGTTAGGACTCAGTGCTCTCATTGCCGGGGCCCCAGGTTCGATCCCTGATCAGGGAACTAAGATCCCAACAAGCCGTGCAGCGTGGCCAAATAAAGAACAGTTATCGTATGGACAGATGGATGGATGGATGGATGGATTCCTTCATGATGCTGTACTGGCTTCAAACCAAATCCATCAATCAATTAATTAAATCAACATGGACCCATCAATTGCTCTTTAAGTGCTTTATGTGGCCCCCTCCCCGCAAAAGAGTCAGGATAAAATATCCAAAGAGATGCTGGCTTGGCATCTCCTGGCATCTCAGGACTCACCTCATTCCTTCTGCAGCCATCTTATCAAGGTTGGCAGTGTCCTTCGTTTCTGCCCAGTTTGCTCCCAGGTCACCCCACCCCATGTCATCTGCCAAAATGATCACGAAATTCGGTTTCTGGTCTCTTGTTTCCCCACTGAAGCTAAAATCCACGAGAGGATAAAGACATCCCAGGAAACTCACCCCCACCAACAAAACCTTTAGGAAAGGCCAGGCCATGGCGATCAGGGGAGGATTCCAGCTGTGTGGAGTGGTGCAGTGGTGGAGTTGGCAAGAAGCTGCTGGCGGTGACGGTGGTGGTGGTGATGCCCACAGGGATGGTGGGCGCTACAGAAATGAGGCCCCCGTCTGGAATCGTGATTCAAGAGAGTCGGGAAACGCACAACCCTGAACTTGACTTTCTCCAGCCCAGCCCCATAAGGTGACGGGTCGTGTGCAGCAATCAGACCTCAGTGTCAACAACTGCTCTTTGGCCACTTAGGAAATGACCCCTCTGTGCTCAGAGATGTGAGAGCCGGAGCACAAGCCTTGCATCCATTCGGGGCTCCAGCTGGCGAGTGCGGGATAAATTTTCACATCTGCAGAACACCTGGATGGTCTAGAAGCCACAGTCAGTCCCAGTCGAATTTCTGAGTTCCAGATGGTTGAAGGCTTCGTGTGTCTGTAAGGTTTCCTGAAAGAACAGAAATTGACGAGAAAACAGTTAAAACTGCCAGCGCAGCTGTGTTTTACTCAGTAGCTTAGGAAATAATCACTTTTCCAGGCCGACAGATGTTTTCCTTCTTATTCGACTACTGAACAGGTTCATTGCTTTCTCCACCTGAGAAACAGTGATGCTGATATTTGCAATAGACTTATAATTACAGGGTTGGAAGCAACAGTAGAGATGATCTCTCATAACCCGCTCACCGTATAGAGGAGAACATTCTGAGGCCCCGTGTTCCGGACAGAGGGGCAAGGACCAGCACCGCACTCTGTAAAATCCCCCTGGTCCCTGACTCCTACCTCACTGTGCTTCTCTGATTCACAAGAAATTCCCAAACTGAGTGCGACCTTGTCAAAACCATCAAGGATTCTAGAAGAAAGGGTGAGACCCTTATTACCTTATTACCAAGACATGATTCTTTCTAACAGTCATGCTGTAAACTAGCATTTCTATATAAAATTCTTTTTTTTTTTCTTTTTGGCCGCACCTTAGTTCCCCGGCCAGGGATTGAACCTGGGCCCTCGGCAGTGAGAGTGCTGAGTCCTAACCGCTGGGCCGCCAGGGAATTCCCCAACAAAGGAGCAGTCTGGTTTTGTTTTTGCTTTTTTGCCACACCGTGTGGCATGAGGGATCTTAGTACCTGGACCAGGGATTGAACTCAGGCCCCCTGCGGCGGGAGCTCGGAGTCTTAAACACTGGACCACCAGGGAAGTCCCTCTATATAAAATTCTTGATAGAAATTAATTGGGAAGAAAAGGAAAGGAAAAAAAATCAGTTAATGGTAGAATCTAGGTGGACAGTCTAGGGAGCTCACTGTAGAACTCGTTCCATTTTGCTGTATGTTTGAAATGTTTCATAATAAAATGTTAGGAAAAAATGTCCAAAAAATGTTTAACAGAAATGTGTCCCTTTACATCTTGACAATGTAATTTTTAATAAGAAAATCTTAAGAACATGCTCAACCGGTGCTTCTCACATTTAGATGTACATACAAATCAGCTGGAGATTTTATTAAAATGTAGATTCAGTAGGTGAGGCTGGGACCTGGGGTCTGTATTTCTAACATAGCCTTTAGATTACATTTTGAGTAGCAAGATGCTTAGGAAAAAATATCCAGATTCTGGTCCGAGAAGAAAACTAACGTAACTGGAGGTGATTAACCTAACTGATACTTAACCTAACTAGAGACCTAGCTAGAGATGATTCAGCTTCAGCGGAAAAACACAAAACAATAAGTCAGGTTGAGTTTTGAAAGACAGAAATGGAAGGTTATGCTTTCAACTGCAGGTTGCAAATGGAAACACAGAATAAAACCATATTACCCCTAGTTCACCTAAAAGCCCTAAATTGACTAGGTTAGTAAGGAGACATAGACTTGAAATTCTGGATCAGATTTTAAAAACCTCCATGGAACACCCAACCCATTAAAGGAGAACCAAGTTATAATATATAAAGATGTGGGACTTCCCTGGTGGTGCAGTGGTTAAGACTCCGCACTCCCAATGCAGGGGGCCCGGGTTCAATCCCCAGTCAGGGATCTAGATCCCACACGCCACAACTAAGGAGCCCGCCAGCCACAACTAAGGAGCCCGCCTGCCACAACTAAGACCCAGCACAACCAAATAAATAAATAAATAAATAAATAAATAAATAAATAAATGAACAGTCACATTCTTCAAAAAATAACAGTAATACTAATATATAAAGGTGCTAGTAGGGCTAGTTATGACAGATGCCATTTCCAGTTGTGTATCCCTGCCCTTGAGGAAGGAATGCACAGCCGACCAAGCCAGCCAGCCAACCCAGTGGCCAACCCAGATGGATGGGAGTGGTTGGAGGTATGTAAGTTCTGGAAGATCCAGATAAAGTCAAAAGGATAGGCAGCTATGCACTTAATCAAAATAAAAGGAATTCCGAGTCAACAGTCATGTCATCTGGAGGGCAATGAATCAATTGTTCAGCAACGCAAATTCTTCTGTTTTCCAAAAGGAAAGTTATTACTTCAAACTCAATTAGATTCAACTGGTATTTGTTGATCTTGAGGCCCCAAAGACTTCTCCCTTTCTAGAAGAAAGAGGCTTTGCACAAGCAGGGTGCCTAACAAACACTTGTTGACCTGCCTTATTCTACTGGCTTCTGACCATGAGCAACAGT